>NC_133407.1:163719062-164333593 GCF_049350105.2 Macaca mulatta | reverse complement strand
CTCGCATGAGGAATGGGACTCACACCCACGAAGTACAAGAGCCATGTGCGAAGGGCAGAAGGGAAATGGACTCTGGGTACGCATCTGTAATCACCGTATGGCAAAACTCAGCTTGCACAAAACGGAAAGATAGCCAGAATGAAGAGGACAGGTTGCCACAAGTGTGGCAAGACAGATACAAATCAGAAAATAGGATTCTTAAGGGAGAAACAGGGGAGAAGAGTACCTGACCAGAAACTCCTAATCTATGAAAAGAGCTTTGCTTAAGCACATCAAAGAGAGAATTTCAGTTGCAGAATTAGTGGTACAGCCATGAGAGAGGTTCGCCAGCAATGAAAAGTCAAAAAACAGCAAAACAAAACAACAAAAAGGAAATAAGTGGTTTGCTTTGATCTTTACTTAGGAAGATTTCCACCCCCATGTGGTTTTCAAAAAGAACAAGTCCAAGGCACTAGATCAAATGGTGGTAAACTCACAGAACATGCAAGATGCCCCTGGCCAGGGCTTCTCACACCTGGACCTCAGAATCGCCCACAGAGCGGATCACACCATAGCAATTTTGCCTCAGGAGGTCTGTGGTGAGGTCTGAGTATTGGTAATTTTCTAAAAACTCCCCAGGTGATTCTGATATGCAGCCAGGGTTGAAAGTCACTGGCTTATGATCTTATGAACAAACTAATCAGATCTTCACTAACTGAATGCAGGGGTGAAATTCAAGAATTGTCAGTGTCAATATAAGTGGCACCCTGTGGCCTTAACTATTGCCTGAAGTGGTTTCTTTTTACCAGAAGAATATTGCTGGCAACTCTGGAAAATAAAGACCAATAGGCTTCATGGCCATAACTTCAATGGAATCTGTGATTAAAGTTAGGCCATTGAACCCCATAACAAATGTAATCTACCAGTGTGGTCTCTGTAAGTGGCATGTGAGCTCACTGTTGAAATATGTATGTGAAAAGGGGAACCAGTGGATTAACACACGTAAATAATATGCTTTAAAATCCCGTAACTAAGGACATTTAAAAACTTAATTCACCACGAATAGTATTGGGATCGTTTTGGGTGGGGAGGAGTGAGTGAAGGGGTGTTTAACCATATGTAGAAAATGAAACAGGTAAGAAAGAAAGTGTTGGAAAAAATGGAGAACTGAATTAAGACGCATAAACTTTAGAGCCTTCCAGATACGGGTATTTTAATTGATTCCATTTAAGTTGTTTGTACATTATTAAAGAGAAAGAAGAGTTCAGGGCACCCTCTTGAGCAGAGAAATTTCAAAGCCATATGGCTATAGCAGGTCCAGGCTCACCTTTGAGTAACGCAGCTAAGAGAGGAGGACTCAAGGACACAAAGGCTGCCAGAAAACTGGGGGGTGCACCTCTGTGAGGCCAGGCCAAGGTCCCAGACAGAAAAATGTAATCTAAATATAGTCATAGGCCACAGGAGCCTGAGCTGTTGGTTACTCTCCAGAAAGGGGGCCAGGGAATGCTTGGGCACTGTCCCCCAAGCCACATCTCTGATGTGCTGCTGTGCTGCGCAAGGCCACAAGGAACTGCATCATGAGAAAGAGGCTTCAACACCACCAAAGGTGGGTGGACACTGATGGACCTACAGACAGAGCTGCTGCCCGGCCTCTGTGACGCAGTCAGGGGCACCTGGTTCACTGCCTGTCAAGGTTGACACGTGGAAACCAGAGAAATTCCAGCCTGGAAAACAAAGGCAATGCATGTCCTAGAATACACAAACAAAGGGATGCTGACCAGGTAGGGTCAGGGCAGTAAATCAATTTATAGATTTGTGGAAATAGCAGATCTTCAAAGGATAAGAATTCTGGGGCACATTGGAAGTGAGGAGGTGAAAGGCAATCTCTGCCTTTGCAAAGGATTTGCATGGAGATGGCTGGGCGTCCCACAGCAGGCCCCAGAAAGAGAGAAGCCCCACGCTGGGAGACCAAGGGGTTAATTCAGAACCTCCCAGAAGAAGCAGGTTTGGATCAAGGAGGAAGAACAGGGGAACTTTAAACAAGAAACAAAAACAAGCTTGAGTTACAGCTCAATTTTGGTTAAGGCCAACTCTAACTGCTTCTCATAGAACCTTCTCCTGTCTTCCCTTTTGTTGCTGAGCCCTAATCCATCTGGAATAGCAGCAACAACAATCAATAATTATTACTTTTTAATGAGTACTTACTCTATTGCAGACTAGTACAATATAATTACCTTATAGTCATTACCTATGTAATCCTCACAACAGCTCTATTTTTTCTCATTTTACACATGATAAAACTGGAATTTAGAAAAGTTTAACTGTCACTTTGGGAGGCCAAGGCAGGAGGATTGCTTGATTCTAGGAGTTTGAGACCAGTCTGGGCAACACAGTGAGACCCTGTTTCTAAAAAAAATTTTTTTTTATTAGCCAGATTTGTTGGTGTGTGCCCGTAGTCCTAGCTACTCCAGAGGCTAGGGCAGGAAGATTGCTTGAGCCCAGGAGGTTGAGGCTGCAGTTAGCTTATGATCACTCTATCACACTCCAGCCTGGGCAAGAGAATGAGACACTGTCTAAAAAAAAATTTAGCTGTTTGGCTGAGGTCACACAGCCCAAAAGTGGCAGAGCTGGAATTCAAACCCAGATGTTTCTGAATTCAGGTTACCTTAAGGGCTACTAGTCCTGGGCCTCCTGCTTCCACGTACCCTCTTTCCCCTCTTGACAAGCTCGACCTAGAAGGAACAACCTTTCAGCCAATTTAGTTCCCTGAAAAGAGATGGTGTTTGTGAATGCATCTATTTAATACTATGCCTGGAATACGTTTTTACTCATTTAAACCACACTTCCAAAAGGTGCTAAGGTGGCTTACAAATATGCCTGGCGCACACCCAGTCACAGAGTAGGTGTGCAAAAATGGTTTTGTTGGGATCTGTTCCAGGGTGAGGTTGACGGGTGACATCATTGGGGAGCACCCAGCCTGCAGGCCTCAAGGAACAGAGCTGAATCTGACAGAAACCTAACTCCAATTCCCTTGGGCCCTCTCACCTGCTGTACCACATTTGCAGTAGCTAAGATATGGTCTCAGCTCTCTGCTGCTGAATACAAAGAGTGGCCTGGAGCCTCATGGATTCTACCCCTGGATTCATCCTTGAATACTTTTTGTACAGTAAAATTGGGACTCCTCATTTGCGATGAGCTATTTGACAAAATTGCAATTTACCTTTATTGTAAAATATTAATAAAACTTTGATCTATAACTGCCCTGAATTTATGAAGTCTGTCCCATTAAGAAAGTAGGAGGCCAGGCGCGGTGGCTCAAGCCTGTAATCCCAGCACTTTGGGAGGCCGAGACGGGCGGATCACGAGGCCAGGAGATCGAGAGACGATCCCGGCTAACACGGTGAAACCCCGTCTCTACTAAAAAATACAAAAAAACTAGCCGGGCGAGGTGGCGGGCGCCTGTAGTCCCAGCTACTCGGGAGGCTGAGGCAGGAGAACGGCGTAAACCTGGGAGGCGGAGCTTGCAGTGAGCTGAGATCCGGCCACTGCACTCCAGCCTGGGTGACAGAGCAAGACTCCGTCTCAAAAAAAAAAAAGAAAGTAGGAACATCTAGGGTGGGGTAGAGGAATGTTTTCAAGGGGATCAATTATACTAGAAATCTTTCCTAAAGAATTTTGTCTTGTGTACTTAAACAGCCTGACCTATTTTTCTGAATGCTTTCTGTTAATATGCATTCATCAAGGATATTTTTTCTTTTGTCTTTAGTGGAAAAGGCTACTATCCGACCAGCTAAAAGCATGGACTCACTGTGTTCAGTGCCTGTGGAAGGTAAGATTTTACAAGTAGTTTCTGAGTTGGAGATTACAACTAGGAGGCTGGGGCTCACTTGCCTTTATAAGCTGTCGTGCCTGCTTCTCTGTAGTCACAATCACACACAACTAACTAGTCCCAAATCCCTCCCTGACCCTACCCTAATTTAAGGGGTTTACATAGCCCCATAACCTCCCCTACCTTACTCCAGGGCTAGGTCTAAAGAGCCATCCTCTTTGCCCATCCTTCCTCTAGCCACAGCTGCAGTCCATGGCTATTTTTCATTCAAACCTGAACCAGGTAAAAGGTCAACACCTGAAACCTAAGGCAGAAGAGGCTTCCCCTTTGGGCAGAAAGAAAGAGCCAAGCATTGGTTTATGCCCTATGGTTTTATGCCTAGAGGCCTATGTATCTTGAATTTGGCTGTTTCCATATGCATTTGCTTCCTAGTTTTTGTGTCAAGTCATGATTTTCAGTTGGTAGGTTCATTCATGTATCCATTCATTCATTCATTTATTATGTATCATTAAACATTAATTAGGCACCAGCTATGTATCAGCCATGTGCAAACCACAATATCCTTTGTTGGGGCAAACGTGTATACAGTTGCACATGAGGTAACACCCACCACCAAAATAACACATAACATTTGTTCTCACAGCTCTATCCTTCAGGGCTGACTTGCCTGTATCTCTCCCTTCTATTTCTGTTAAGTAACCAATAAGCACCATTACAAGTTACAGGGCAAAGGATTTGTCTGGCAACAGACTGTTAAAACTCCCCTATACTTATCCTATGACTTTCCAGCCCCTTTAATACAAGACATTTTTCTCTTTCAAAAATGGGTGAGACCAAAACAATACAGAAAATCTTTAGAACAACATTTTAAAAATAATTCTAAACCTGGGCCGGGTATGGTGGCTCACACCTGTAATCGCAGCACTTTGGGAGGCTGAGGCAGGCAGATCACTTGAGGCCAGGAGTTCGTGACCAGCCTGGCCAACATGGTGAAACCCTGTCTCTACTAAAACAAATACAAGAAATTAGCCAGGCGTGGTGGTGCATGCCTATAATCCCAGCTACTCAGGAGGCCAAGGCATGAGAATCGCTTGAACCCAGGAGGCAGAGGCTGAGGCACAAGAATCATTTGAACTCAGGAGGTGGAGATTGCCGTTAGCCGAGATTGTGCCACTGCACTTCAGCCTGTCTCAAATAATAATAATAATAATAATAATTAATAATAATTCTAAACCTGTATAATACTCAGTGAGGTCTTCTTAAGTTAACTTGATAGTTTCAGCATTTTCTTACTTTTATATTCATACGTTTGCTTTGGTTTAGAAACTTCTTGGCAGTTCTTGCCCAGTTTTGCAGGAGTTAATATTTCAAAATATAGGTCATTATATACATGACATGTGAGTATTGGACAGTTCATCTAACTGCTGAGTCTCGGTGTCCTCATGTGTTAAAGATCATTACACTTTCTTACTGGGTGGTCATAAGAACTTTAAGCATAAACTTATGTAAGATGCCCAGTTTAGTGCTTAGTACCAAATTAGAAATTATTTTCTAGATCCCTGGCAACTCACATATCATCTCCAAGCTTCTTTACTTCCCATGTAGACTTTTTTCTTCCTTGCCTTCATGTCTAAGCCAGTCAAGAACTCGGTCTGGGCGTAGGGGCTCATACCTGTCATCCCAGCACTTTGGGAGGCCGAGGCAGGCACATCACCTGAGGTCAGGAGTTTGAGACCAGCCTGGCCAACATGGTGAAATCTCCTCTCTACTAAAAATGCAAAAATTAGCCAGGCGCGGTGGCAGGTGCCTGTAATCCCAGCTACTCAGGAGGTTGAGGCAGGAGAATCGCTTGAACCCAAGAGGTGGAGGTTGTGGTAAGCCGAGATCACGACACTGCACTCCGGCCTGGGTGACAGAGCTGTACTCCGTCTCAAAAAATATATATATTCGCTCCTCACAACTGTACTTTCTAACATTTAGTTAATTTACATTTCTAGTTTCTCATCCTCAGAATCAACAGGAAGAAGCCTGAGAAAAGGTGGGAAAGGTCTAGTTGTTAACAGCATTTGTTTCCTAGCTGGGAAATCAAAAACCCCCCTGTCTGGGTCCATCTGCTAGAGAAAACTTAAAACAATAAGTTTTAAAGTTCTAAAATAAGACAAGATTCTGTTTATTTTTCATTTTTGTCTTCTTCATTTTGAGCAAATATCATCCTACCACCTCCCATCTGTCTCTTTATTTTTTCATGATCTACAATTAATGCCTGGTAGATGATGGCTCTGTTTAGCAACTTTAGCAGTAATCTTTTTTTGAAAACTGCTCTACCTGCAAAGTTTAAAAGTGATCTGTATGGCACGACAGCAAATGGTCCTACCAAAGCATCATGCTAAAATTCTGTGCATATAAGGAAGTGCTTTCTCTTTTGTCATCCAGATGTTACCTGTCTTTATCTGGGCGGTTATGCCCCTATTAGAATGCTGTGCCTCTCTAGTATTCAAATGTCGTGTGCCTGCCCTTACTGGAAGGCCTGCCATTGTATGTGTGCCCAGGCTGCTGACCATACACCTGTTCCTTTTTACTAGGAAAAGAAACCAAGGGAAATTTCAATCGAACAGTTACCACCGGTGGATTTTTCATTCCAGCAACAAAGATGCACTCCACCGGCACTGGCAGCTCATGTGACCTCACCAAGCAGGAGGGCGAATGGGGCCAGGAGGGGATGCCTCCGGGGGCTGAGGGCGGCTTTGATGTCCATCTCCAGGGCGCTCAGGCCCGGCCCCCACCGGAACAACTGAAGGTTTTCCGGCCTATTGAGGATCCAGAGGGCGAGCAAACAGCCCCAAAGATGCTGGGTATGTTCTACACTTCGAACGACAGCCCTAGCAAATCCGTCTTCACCAGCAGCCTCTTCCAGATGGAGCCGTCGCCGCGTCACCAGCGCAAGGCGCTGAACATCTCTGAGCCCTTTGCGGTGTCTGTGCCGCTCCGCGTGTCCGCCGTCATCAGCACCAACAGCACGCCGTGCAGAACACCCCCGAAGGAGCTACAGTCTCTTTCCAGCCTGGAAGAGTTTTCTTTTCATGGATCAGAGAGCGGAGGCTGGCCAGAAGAAGAGAAACCGCTGGGAGCTGAGACTTCTGCAGGTAAGTAGAGGAGGGAGGGTCTCTTTCCATCGCAAGAGAGAAAAACCGGACTTCAATTTGCTTCGAGTTTGCAAGGCAATACAGTGAAGTGGTTAAGCCTGTGGGCTCTATAGCCCGACTGGGTACAAATCCAGACTTTGCCATTTCACTGCGTGATCTCCAGCAGGTGTAACCACTCTGTGCCTCGGTTTCTTAATCTGTAAAATGGAAATAATTATGTTAATAATAACTTTTTCATAAGTTTGTTGTAAGTATTAAATTATTTAATACATATGACGCTCTCAGAACAGTGTCTACATACAACAAGTATATAATAAATGTTACCTATTATTATTCTATTTGCTCACAGAGTGAGAAGGCACGAGAAAAACTCAGAATGGAATGCAGAGCTGGAATTGGGAATTCAGGTCTTCCAGTATCCTTCTCTCACCATCCACCCATCCTCATTTCTACTTTGTATTTGCAGACAACATGGCTAGCAACCCTAGCAACGAGAAAGAGCATCCCTCTCCCAATTTTTTGATATCAAATGCAGGAAGGATTCTGATTGGATCTGCCTGAGTCACATGCCCAGCCTTGGACCAGTCACTGTTGCCCAGCTCATTGGGTTCTGAGATTGGCCAGACTTGAGTCTCTGGGTGTGTCTGGAGTGAGGAGAAGTTCTTTTTTTTTTTTTTTTTTTTTTTTTTTTTTTTTTTTGAGACGGAGTCTCGCTCTGTCGCCCAGGCTGGAGTGCAGTGGCGCGATCTCGGCTCACTGCAAGCTCCGCCTCCCGGGTTCACGCCATTCTCCTGCCTCAGCCTCCCGAGTAGCTGGGACTACAGGCGCCCACAACCGCGCCCGGCTAATTTTTTGTATTTTTAGTAGAGACGGGGTTTCACCGTGGTCTCGATCTCCTGACCTTGTGATCCGCCCGCCTCGGCCTCCCAAAGTGCTGGGATTACAGGCGTGAGCCACCGCGCCCGGCCAGGTTCTTTAATTAACGAGCAAACATGGGCCACATAAAATGGAAGCAGGGAGCACCCTAAAGGAAAGGATGGCTGACAATCAAACCAACAAATGTTTATTGTGATTTAGGAATGTTTCTTTTCAGTTAATATTAGTCATTTTCAGCACCTATTAGGTTGTCAGGCACTCTCCTAAGTGTCCTGCAAATATTATCTCATTTCTCCCCTCTATCCTATGATATAGGTAGTTACTATTATCCCCATTTCCTTAAAGAGGAATAGGTTATTTACTCAATCACTCATAGCAAGGAAGTGGAAAAACCAGGATTTTAATCCAGACTTTAAAAAAGTCCACGCTTGTAACACGACCACGCTCCCTCCTGTGTTCACTATGGGCTGTGGAGTTACAAAGATTGTTAAGGCATGATCCCTTCCCCACAGTGAGCTCACAAACTAAGAAGGGAAATTGAAACACTGCACTGAAGTCCAGCACAGGGTCAGCCTATGGAAGAAGCATAAGAGCCTCCTCAGGATTTTTGGAATTAGGGAGGGGTTAGGTACCCAAAGCATCATGAAAGAGGTGTTCATAACAGATGGCAAGGGCATGAAGGAGAGGCAGTCCTCTCAGGAGGAGTCCAGGAAGATTTAGAAGAGGTGACATTTGGACTGAGCCTTCATAAATGGGTAAGGTTTCTCCATGCAGAAAAGATGAGAAAGGGCATTCCAGGCAGCTACATGTTGTGGGAAATATGTAGGTTTTGGAACCCAGCCTGGCTGATTCAGATGCTAGCTTTACTGCTTTTTGTCAGTGTGGCAGTGGGAGATTTTGGAGCCTGTTTCTCATCTGCAAAGCAGGGGAGGCTCCTATCCCAAAGGCTGTAGTGAGGTCTGAATGGGAAAATGTCCATAAAATACCTGTCCATAGTCCGGCTCACAGAAGATGTGAGTAAATATCAGTCCTCTCCTCCCATTTCCTTTCAGGATGGGTACACAGATGAGCACATTTCAGGGGATACAGTGATGCCTTGTCTGGAAAACAGTGTCATGGGCTGGCGTGGATGCAGCAGGATGAAGGGTAGGGGAGGGAGTGAAGGCTTTGAGGAAAACAGTGTTTCCAAAGGCTTTTGTGAGATTTGTTATCCTCTGTGGAAGAGTGGGTCGGGGTCTTTTAGAGACAGTCTGTTATCCACTTTTCCCCCCTCTCTCCTCCCTATAAATTAGAATACCCATTTTGCATTAAGTTGGTCTGGGAAAGACACTAAGGGAGACTCCAGCCCGCCTTCCTACCTGTGGCCAATGGGCAGTCAGGGCAGAAAGGGGGGCCTTGTGAAAGGCAGCCATCCAGATCTGAGACCCGGGGTGGAAGGGGACTGCTGAAAGTCTCAGGGGCAACAGGTCCCCTCACCCTGCTCTCTGACGGGGTGAGGTTAACCTCAGTGTTAACCTCATGATAACGTCCATGATTATTCCAGGTGGAGAACTTCACCTTCATTAGTTAAATATTTTTCTTTCTGTTGTGAAGTAGCAGTGGGCAAAAGAAAAAGAATTAAAGACAATTTTCCAGGTTACCCATTTAAACTTTTAGTTGATCTAGTCAAACCAACTCTCCCACTTTTGGCCAATCTAAGTGAAATTCCAGTGCGACCCAAAGCGTAGAGGTATCGAGTAAGTGGTGCATTTTAACTAAAGTTAAATGATTGTAAATACCGATTACTCTGAATGAAAAAATTGAAGGATTAATCAATGTAATCGTCATGGTTGATTATCCGACTTTTACCTGATTCAAGAGTATGTCCTGCTAACCTCATCCTCAGCTGGTGGGGAGGAAGGACAACAAACAGAATCCCTCCGAAAGTGAAGGATGAGCTTATGGGCTGGTGTAAAAATGACAACTAACACTCTCTGCATCCCGTTCTAGAAATGTTAATTAAGGAAGAGCAGAATAAACATATAGCTTTACAGAAACTTGATAAATGAAAATCCGGAATTTCCTTAAGAGGTATTAGGAGTTGCCTCATTCTTTTACTGAAGAACTTACAGTAGAATTCTCTTAGTTCTATTTTAGTGCATCTGAAATATGATTCTGTAACATCCGCAAAAAGTTGTTTTGCCCTATTTTTTTTTAACCAGGAGCAAGCCTACCTTGTAAACTCATTAGTTGATTATATTAGTTAAGGTACAGGCTAAGCTGCTATAATATAGAAAACCAAAAATACAGTGGCTCAAACAAGATAGAAGTTTATTTCTATCTTACGCACAAGTCCAGAGAGTAAGGTGACTGTGATCCAGGAGATCTGGTGTTCCAGGCTCCTTCAGCCATACCCAGGGGTGTTGTGCTTGTCTGCATGGTCAGAGTGGGCTCAACACCCCCGCAGTCACATTCCCACCCATGGGAAAGGGCTACAGGAAGAAGCTGAGCACCTTCCACTTAAGGATGTCACCTAGAAGCTGCTCACATCATTTCCACTGCATCCCATCTGCCAAACGTATTTCACATAGCCACACTCACCCTCAGGAGACTGAGAAATGTACTAGATGGA
Organism: Macaca mulatta; assembly: GCF_049350105.2. Lineage (NCBI taxonomy): Eukaryota > Metazoa > Chordata > Mammalia > Primates > Cercopithecidae > Macaca > Macaca mulatta. Next base: position 164,323,155 of record NC_133407.1, on the reverse strand, counting down.
AAGCGATGTGCCCAGCTAAAACCTGAGGGGTGGGGGAGGTTCTAGCTCCAAATAAAGAAGAGGATAGATATTGGGCAGCGATTATCAATCTCTGCCTCTATGGTCACCCGCTTTGTGTATAATGCGTCACATGCTGGGAACGTGACAATGCCCTTCCCTTTTGAGCTATGGAGATTTCTTGTAGTTTAGAAGTAGCCACCAAATCTGTCAGCCAACAAAAATTTGTTGGAGATTTGCAGGTAATTTTTAGGAATAGATACTGCCTCTGTTCTGAGGAACCTACCCAAAGATAGAAGCCATGTACCTGAGAAGAGATCATGGTAACGTGAGGACTGTGCAGCACATAGATAATAACACTGAGTGCTACGGTAGGACATGGTGTGGGAAAGCTACAAAGAGATGTTTTTAGGTTTATGTCTTGAGGAATGGATTCAATTGGAATCACAGGGAGGACCAAAGCTGTGGAGAACAAGGCCTGTTAGGGGAGTGGGAGAAGAGAGGACATGTGACTGGGCCACAGTGAGATGGGCTTTGCATGCCATAGTGGAGGCAATAGGGAGCCACAGAGGGTTTTCAGCAGGGGAGTGAGTGATAGGAACAAACTTATGGTTAGCATGGGCCCTTCCTCCACACCTCACACAGGAGTCCATATTAATAGTCATGATCAATGGAAAGAAGCTCTACCAAAAGGGACACTGGCAAGTTCTTCCAACTACTAGATTTTAGGAGAATGTTAAAAAATATGTGTTTGAAAATTACGGATGCATTTACCCTTTCACCCAAAAGTTTCACCTCTAAGAATTTATCCTAAATAAATAGTTGCATAAATACAAAATGACGTTTGCATGTCATGGCATTATTTGTAATAGCAAAGGACTGGAAACAACCCAAATGCCCCCTTTAGGGGTCTGGTTGAATAACTAGGATGCATCCACACAGTGAAGTTCTATAGAGTCCATAGCTTCGTGAGCCTTGCACTACATTCCCCCAAACTCCTGTGCATCTGTCGGGGACAGTTTCTGTGCACACAAAAGGCACCTATTTCAGATGTCTGCCTTGCGTTTCCGGTTTTCTGCCTCAGAGCACTTTATGAAGGGACTGGCTCACTCAGCCTTTGTGTGGGACAGCTCAGAAGCATGGAGAATTAACTGGGGTAGCTCTCAAGTAATACAAGCCAGGAATCAGGAATGACCCAGCCTCTTATCATACGGAGGGATTGTTGGGGGGCACATTCTACATAGTGCTTCTTAGGGTTACCAGAGATTGAGTCCCTGCTGAAAATGGGAACCAACTCAACAAAATACTCTTTATTGACTTTTCCTCCGTTCCTCTCACTTTCTCATTTTTGCTTCCTGGGACCACCTTCTAAATGAGCCACCTGCTACTCGGACCCTGTTTCAGGATCTGCTTTGAAGGAAACCCAAACTAGGCCACATCATAAAGAATGATCAGGCCGGGCGCGATGGCTCACGTCTGTAATCCCAGCACTTTGGGAGGCCGAGGCGGGCAGATCACCTGAGGTCAGGGGTTTGAGACCAGTCTGACCAACATGATGAAACCCCGTCTGTACTAAAAAATACAAAAATTAGATAGGTGCAGTGGCAGGTGCCTGTAGTCCCAGCTACTAGGGAAGTTGAGGCAGGAGAATCGCTTGAACCCAGGAGGTGGAGATTGCAGTGAGCCGAGATCGCACCACTGCACTCCAGCCTGGGTAACAGAGTGAGACTCCGTCTCAAAAAAAAAAAAAAATGACTAATTTCCCTCTCTACTAACATGGCATGGGCTTCAAGATATGTTAAGTGAGAAAATGTAAAGCAAACAACAATCTGTATCACATAGTGTATTTTGTGTACTAAGGATGGGAAACTAAAATATATATAAGTATCTGTTTAAATATGCAAAAATAAACTGGCAGAATAAACCAATAAACTAATAAAAGTAGTGATCGCTAAGAGACAGTGGGAGTATGGAACAAACCAGAAGCAACAGTGATGGACACATGGTGGGTGACCAAGGAGCGGTTGGTCTGGGAAGCCTTGAAAGAGGCATTGTTAGGTTTGCCTTGAAGAAGGGGTTAGATTGCAACCACAGGGAGGACCAGAGCAGAAGAGTGCAAGGCCTGGCAAGGGGACTGGTAGAAGAGCAGACCTGTGGCTGGGCCAGCAAGAAGGGGCCTTTTTATATACAGTGGGCCCCTGACTTTCAAAGGTTCCACATCCATGGATTGAACCAACCACAGATCAAAAGTCTCCAGAATAAAACATTGCATCTGTACTAAACATGTACAGATTTTATTCTTGCCATTATTTCTTAAACAATACAGTATAACAGCTATTTGCATGGCATTTACAGTGTATTACATATTATAAGCAACCTAGAGATGATTTAATACAAAAGGATGTGCATAGGTTATATGCTAATACTATGTATGCCATTTTATATCAGGGACTTGAGCACACATGGATTTTGGTATTGGGGGGAGGTCCTGGAACGAGTTGCCCCGTGGATACCAAGGAATGACCTGTAGTTTTAACTTTTGAACTCTGTAAATATTTTACATATTCAAAGATAAAACTGAATTTCAGGAAATAAGCCTACAAAGTGATGGGCAAAAGGAAATACCACTGTTGTGAATTCTGAAGCATTTTAGTTCAGACATCAGGATGCTGTCACTAGATCTGAGTTGCTGGGGTGGCCTTGTGGTGAGACACCTCAGAGTTAGGACACCAGTATAAACAATGGCAATGAGTGGTTTGGTCTTAACCAATCTTAACCAACAAACTTTTCTGAGCTTGTGCTGTATGCCAGACACTGCTATATGCTTTATCTCCACTGTCTACTTTATCCTCACATCAGCCCTGAAAAGCAAGTCTTATGATGCCTTTGTACCAAGATTACAAGATTCATTGAGAAATTAGCATTTGAAACCAGGTTTCTTTAATACCACTGTAAATGGTAATTTTTCTTGAGGGCCTGCTGTGTGCCGAGCACAGTCCTGGGTACTCGCTCAGTCTTTAATCCAGAGTGTGGAAACAGCTTTATGCAGTGAAATGGGGCTTTCCTTCATGCAAAGCAATAGAGACCAAATTTGAGATCTGCCTCCTGCTTCCTGATCTCATAGATGTTTAAGAACAGAGCTTAATCGCTTTGGATATATCCAAATTGACAAGAGATAACCCCTGGGAAGAGTCACACAGGAAGCTGTTAATCATAATTATAAGATATCTTTGCAGCAAGATGTGAATAATAGATTTTTGTAACCTTGGACACCTAGATGGACTTCTCAAAGTCTGACTAGCTATTTGAGAAGTCAGAGACTGGGCTGGAGCATGGTGTCTCAACTTCAGCACTACTGACATTTTAGACTAGATAAGTCTTTGTTGTGGGACAGGTTCTGTACACTGGAGGATATTTAGCAGCATCCCTGGCTTCTATCCACTAGATGCCAGTAGCATTCACCACTCCCCAGTGTTGTGGCAACCAAAAAATGTCTCCAGACATTGCCAAACGTCCACTGGAAGAAGAAAACGGTAGGAGCAAGATGGTCCCTGGTTGAGAACCACCAGACTAGGTGATCTTTGATGTCCCTTCCTTCTCTGACAATCTTTAACTCTGGGAACTGAGGCCAGGACGTTGCTAGGAGAAAAGAGTAAATGCAAGGGGCAGTGAGCTGGGGGAATTCCCTCCATCCTTCTTGAAGCAGGGCCAGGAGACAGGACAGTGACTGTTTTAGGACAGTCTCTCTTAAAGTGAAGCCTCCTTTAACTGATAACTCCCATTTTCACTGCAGCTTCTGTACCTAAGAAGGCAGCTCTTGAGGATGCCAAGCCAGTACCTGAAGCACCTGGGACAGTGGAATGCAGCAAAGGCCTGTCCCAGGAGCCAGGCGTCCACCTGGAGGAGAAGAAAACCCCAGAAAGCTCCTTGAGCTCTCAAAATTCAAATGAATTAGAGAAGAGACCAAATCCGGAGAAGGTGGTGGAGGAGGGACAAGAGGCTGGCCAGATGGAGTCCGGCGCCCTGCAGGAGAGCCCCAGGGCCAGAGCCGAAGTTGTCCTTCTCCATGAGATGGTAAGGTGCACTCTCCACCTGCTCCAGCCAGGTGGAGTTACTTTTTCCCAAGGGCTCTTGGTACAATGTAAAGTAAATTGAAAAAAAATTTTTTTTGAAAATCAGTTTCTGCCAAAGGGACTTTAAGAGACAAAATTCCAATGAAGGTCTGAGATTTGTTTTGCAGTGGACTTTTCAGAAGTCCTGCAGGGATGGGGAGGGAATATACTGCTCAGATTCCGTAGTACAGACTCAACTCTAAATATTCCTGACCTGAGGTCACCATAAGCCAGTAACATGTCTTGGAATGTAATGACATTCAATCCCAGAAGCAGCACAAGACCTGCTTGTCATACCCCAGTCCCAAATATCATGATCATTCACAGAGTCCAGCCTTCTTCTTCCAGACATCCTGATGGGCAGTTGTCTACACTTATTTCCAAAACCAGAAATATTTCCAGGATCCATTCTTTCCTCCCGTGGGCTCTGGGGAAGTTAAAATACAACACTGGAGCTGACTAAACCTTGTCTACTTTGTAGAGGTGGAATTTTCCAAGAAGGTTTTTATGGGATGTCCTTCCATAGAAGTGTGAGGAGGTTTTCCAGGGATACCCAAGGAAGAGTCATGCATTTGGGTGGCAGCTCTGTGACAAGAGGAGGGTACCAGAAAGGAGGATGCCTTTGAACTTGCTTCCAGAGTCTTGATTTTCAGGATGTGCACAGTAGAACCATGTGTTGGGAGTTAGGGCAGAGTGAGGTGACATGGAGGCCTCAGGATGGCTGAGCGAGGGTCTCTATAAGATCTATTTGCATTTGTTGAAGGGGAAGGATGAAGAGATTCATATGGGAATTGATTGAATTCTTACAGGGAGGACCCTGTAGGAATGAATGGCATTGCTTTGAGAAGCAGGTAAAGTTAGTGCTGGAATGAGAACCGGGTGGATTCAAGGGAACAAGTAAAGGCATCAGTTCATTCATTCATTCAAAACTTGTATTTAACATGAACTTTGTGCCAGACACTGGCATCACCATAGTGAACAAGGCTTTAGCCATCCCTGCCTTCTTGGAGCTAACAGCCTAGTTGGGGAAAGACATTGAACAAGTAATTCCTGGTGTGCTATGGAAGCATGGAGTGCATGGGAGCACATAGCAAGAGGACCCAACCTAGTCAGAGGGAGGAGGCATGCATGCCACAAGGGTCAGGGAAAGCTTCTCTGTAGAGCGCATATTTAGGCAGATAACTCAGATGGAAGAAAGGGGTAGTGGGTGGAATAGGAACGGAGAGACCTCCAGACAGAAAGAATAAGATGTGCCTTGAATCCAAGGTAGAAAAGAGCATTCCCATTCAAGGAATGGGAGCAAGCCTGGGATAGCCGGGCTGGAAAAAGTGAGACTCAGGGGGATGCAGGAGCCAGGACTGCTTGGAAGGATTTGGGGTTTAACCTACGGGCAATGGGAAAGTATATGAGGTGTTGAGAATTTTATCTTTCATGGGTCATTCTATTCTGTGCGGAGAACGGCTTGGAGAAGAAAGGAGGCACGAATGCATCAGGAGTGGAGTATGTGGTAAGCCAGGAGAGAAAAGCTGGAGGTGTAGACTAGTGTGGGGCCATGGGGATAGAAATGAAGGACTACAATCACTATTTAGAAGGTAGAATGGACAGGACTTGTTGAAGGATTAGATAAGGGCTGAGAAAGAAGGAAACGTCAAAGGCACCTCATAGGTTTCTGGTTTGAGCAGGATGCGCTGTGGGTCCACTCACCGAGAGGGCAGAGTGAAGTGGAAGGGAGTTTAGATGTTCATTTGTTCATCTAAATTTATGGTTTCTTAGTACTGATTTCTTAGTAAGAGCTCAGTTAATGTAGGTGCTGAGGAGAGTAAAGAGATGAGGCTGTCCCCGCTCTGAAGCAGGGCACAGTCTAGTAGGCAAAATAGAAATATTCACAGATAAATGCAGTGTAGTAGAAGCAGACTAATTTTGACAATCCCACAGAGATATGTAAAAGAAATAATCCAAAAGAAAACACTGAATTCATTACAGTTCAGCAGACCCTTTATTGAGCCCCCATTTACAGTATACTGGGCACCTTTTGGCCTTGATGAATCAAAGATGAATAAACACAATCCTGACCTCAAGAAGCTCACAGTCCATTGGGAATAATAAGACAAGCATAAAAGTAACTTTAATATGAAATAGCAAGTGATTAGAGCTCGGTGAGAAGGGACGAGAAGTCAGCAGCAAATATTACTTTCACAAAGGCCTGTGCTAACCCAGGATGGAGATTTGTCCCCCGGCTGCCTCGCCCTGAGATAGAATTAGGCCTTGAGGCAAGAAATGAAAGAAACTGGGCCGGGCGCAGTGGCTCACACCTTTCCCAAAACTTTGAGAGGCTGAGGCAGGCAGATCACCTGAGGTCAGGAGTTTGTGACCAGCCTGGCCAACATGGTGAAACCCCGTCTCTACTAAAAATACAAAATTAGCCGGGTGTGGTAGCGCAAACCTGTAATCCCAGCTACTTGGGAGGCTGAGGCAGGAGAATCGCTTGAACCCCGGAGGAGGAGGTTGCAATGAGCCAAAATCATGCCACTGCACTCCAGCCTGGGTGGCAAAAGTGAAACTCTGTCTCAAAAAAAAAAAAAAAAAAAAAACCAGAAAGAAACTGAAATTAGTTGTCCTGGCCCTGAGCAGGCCTCCTTCCATCCCTTTCCTGTCTATAGCTTTGGGCTTTAGGCAGGGAAAGGGAGGAGTCTAGAAGGACAAAGGGAAGCTGGACTTGACGGGAGACAAGGACAGCAAGCAAGGTGGAGAAGTAGGCAGCTCCACAAACCACAACAAAGAAATTCCCACCATGTTAACAGTGGTTATCTGTGGGGAGTAAGGATATATGATTTGGTGTCTTTGTATTTTCCTTTATTTTAATACGTATTTAAATTTTTTCCATGTGAAATGTGTATTCCTTGGTAATAAGAAAAAAGAGCCTGGGCATGGTGGCTCACACCTGTAATCCCAGCACTTTTGGAGGGGCCTAGGTGGGCAAATTACTTGAGCCCAGGAGTTTGAGACCAGCCTGGCAACATGGTAAAACCTCATCTCTACTAAAAATACAAAAATTAGCCGGGTGGCACAGGCCTGTAATCCCAGCTACTTAGGAGGCTGAGGCAGGAGAATTGCTTAAACCCAGGAGGTGGAGGCTGCAGTGAGCCAAGATCACACCACTGCACTCCATCCAGGGCAACAGAGCGAGACTCTGTCTCAAAAAATAACATTAAAGGCTGGGCGTGGTGACTCACGCCTGTTAATTCCAGCACTTGGGGAGGCCAAGGTGGATGAATCACAAGGTCAGGAGTTTGAGACCAGTCTGGCCAACATGGTGAAACCCCATCTCTACTAAAAATACAAAAAATTAGCCAGATGTGGTGGTGTGCTCCTGTAATCCCAGCTAGTAGGGAGTCTGAGGTAGGAGAATCACGTGAACCCAGGAGGTGGAGGTTGCAGTGAACCAAGATCACGCCATTGCACTCCAGCCCGGATGACAGTGCAAGATTCTGTCTCAAAAAAAAAAAAAAAAAAAAAATTAAAAAAGAACTATATTTACTTATTTGGAAAGCAGGTGTCAGGGTAAGACTTAACATTTTCATTCCACTGGAAGACTCTCATCCTTGTGTGCCTTCTAGTGAACCTGAAGTTAAATGAGACCAGGGTTTTTGTTGTTTTATAAGGGCAACAGTGCATAGAGATTAGGTACTTACGTTCTGGTGCAGACAGAACTGGATTTCAGTCCTGGTGTGCTGCCGTATGACTTAGGTAAATTGTTTAATCTATTTGAACCTAGACCTCTCATCTATAAAATGGGTAATTATAGTAGTGTTTATCTCCTAGAGTTGTTGGGAAAATTACACAAGATACAGCTAAAGTATGTGCTGGTGCATGGTGAGCACTCAGAGAGTCACAGGTATTATCAGTGCTGCATCCTGTATTTGCTGAACTGGTACAGGCTGGCACTGCCAGTCTTTTTCCTCTCACTGGAAACGCTGATGTCAGCACCCAGAGGACTTGGTTCTAAGACAATCAGTTTATTGATGTTTTTCAGGATGAAGATGATCTGGCCAATGTCCTGATCTGGCCCGAGATTCAACAGGAGCTGAAAATCATTGAATCAGAGGAGGAGCTCTCATCGTTGCCACCTCCTGCTCTGAAGACCAGCCCAATTCAGCCTATTCTTGAGTCGAGTCTGGGGCCCTTTTTTCCCCCAGAGCCTTCTGGGAGCTTGCCTTGTGGCTCCTTCCCGGCTCCAGTCTCCTCCCCTCTGGAGGTGTGGACTAGGGATCCAGCCAATCAGAGCACACAGGGGGCTTCCACAGCAGCCAGTAGAGAGAAGCCGGAGCCTGAGCAGGGCGTGCACCCAGACCTCGCCAGCCTGGCTCCTCTGGAAATAGTTCCGTTTGAGACGGCATCTCCACAAGCAACAGTGGAAGTAGGAGGCCCAGGGAATCTGTCTCCTCCACTCCCACCTGCTCCTCCCCCTCCAACTCCTCTGGAGGAGTCACCTCCAGTCCTGCTTTCAAAGGGCAGCCCGGAAAGAGAAGACTCATCCAGGAAATTGAGGACAAATCCCTACATAGACCAGCAGAAGTCCCAAGACAGCCCTGAGATGTCTAACCGCTGTCAGGGAGAGGAGGCCACCCCAAGACACAGTGACAAGCAAAATTCAAAGAATGTTGCTTCCGAGGGGAAAGGCTGTGGGCTTCCAGGCCCAACCAGGGAGGTTGAGATCGCCTCACAAGGAGAGGAGGAGGTAACCCATTCAGTACAGGAGCCTTCAGACTGTGACGAAGATGACACTGTGACAGACATTGCCCAGCATGGCCTGGAGATGGTGGAGCCCTGGGAGGAACCCCAGTGGGTGACGAGTCCCCTTCACTCTCCCACCCTGAAAGACGCGCACGAGGCCCAGGTACAGGGCCTTCAGGGTCACCAATTGGAGAAGAGGCTTTCCCACAGGCCCAGCCTTCGCCAGAGCCATTCTCTAGACAGTAAACCCACGGTTAAAAGCCAGTGGACTCTCGAGGTTCCCTCCTCCAGCAGTTGTGCTAATCTTGAAACAGAGAGGAATTCTGACCCTCTTCGGCCCCAGGCACCCAGGAGAGAGATTACTGGGTGGGATGAGAAAGCCCTGAGGTCCTTCAGAGAGTTCTCTGGCCTGAAAGGGGCAGAGGCTCTTCCCAACCATAAGGGACCACGTGGTGTGCAACCCAAGCCAGCAGAGACCAGCCCCATCAGCCTAACAGAGGGAAAGGAACTGGGGACACACCTGGGGCACAGCAGGCCACAGATTAGGCAAGGTGATGTTCCTGGGCCAGAGGGCAGCAAGGAGACTTCACCCAGCATGCAGGACAGCCCTTCACCTGGAGAGCACCCCACAAAGTTACAGCTGAAGAGCACAGAGTGTGGGCCCCCAAAAGGGAAAAACAGGCCTTCTTCCCTCAACTTGGACCCTGCCATTCCCATTGCTGACCTCTTCTGGTTTGAGAATGTGGCCTCATTTAGTTCACCTGGAATGCAGGTCTCTGAGCCGGGAGACCCGAAGGTCACATGGATGACCTCATCTTACTGTAAAGCAGACCCCTGGAGGGTTTACTCCCAGGACCCCCAGGACCCTCAGGACCTGGACATGGTTGCTCATGCACTGACAGGCCGCCGTAACTCAGCTCCTGTGAGTGTGTCAGCTGTGAGAACCTCCTTCATGGTCAAAATGTGCCAGGCCAGGGCGGTCCCAGTCATCCCTCCCAAGATTCAGTACACCCAGATCCCACAGCCCCTGCCCTCTCAGAGCTCGGGGGAGAGTGGGGTTCAGCCTCTGGAGAGGAGCCAAGAGGAAGCCAACTCAACCAGTGGGAGCACCCAGAAACTTGCCAAAGATGATTCTCCCTCTTCCTTGGAAAGCCCAAAGGAAGAAAAACCAAAGCACGATCCCGGAACCGTTAAGTCCTCACCAGTGGATGCCACTGCACCCTGCGTGTGCGAGGGGCCCACCCTTTCTCCAGAACCAGGCTCATCGAACCTGCTCTCCACCCAGGACGCAACAGTGCAATGCAGAAAGCGCATGTCAGAGACAGAGCCATCTGGGGACAACCTTCTTTCTTCAAAACTAGAGCGACCATCTGGGGGTTCTAAGCCTTTCCACAGGTCAAGGCCAGGAAGACCTCAGAGCCTAATCTTATTCAGTCCTCCTTTCCCCATTATGGACCACCTGCCCCCCTCATCCACAGTGACAGATTCCAAGGTCCTGCTGTCCCCTATCAGAAGTCCCACCCAGACAGTTTCCCCTGGCCTTCTTTGTGGAGAGTTGGCAGAAAACACATGGGTCACACCAGAAGGGGTTACACTTAGGAATAAAATGACCATCCCTAAGAATGGCCAGAGACTAGAGACCTCAACTAGCTGTTTTTACCAGCCCCAGCGGAGATCAGTAATTCTGGATGGAAGAAGTGGGAGGCAAATAGAATGATTTCAGTTCACCTGCTGGTGTCTGAAAAATATCCTGATTCATCTGGAAGTTATTACAGGGCCAGCTTGCCATATTCCAGGCACAGGTTATCAAGTTTGGGCCTATTTTGGCCTCTGACTTCTCTTTCTTCAGCCTTTTGACCACTTATTAATTAGTCCATTTGCCAGAAGAGTGGTCAAGGGAAAAAACGAGAGATGAAATTTAGTTAAGTCTGTGTGAGCAAGTGAGAGAAGGTTAGGTAAGGGGAGAGGATGGAATGCTTACCTCCAATGAACTTTGGAGCTTGTATATGAGTCGGATTGCTCCCCTATTTCTTTTAGCTATTACTCTTGAGAGCTGGCTGTCCTTTGAAAGAAAGAAATAATGTTCTTTGAAAGAAAGAAAAATCTCTTGCTGTGTCAAACCTCAAAATGTTGCTATTGGGGTTAGAAGGCCTCCTCTTCATGCTTTTTAATGCTCTTTAAAATGTGTTCTTTTAGACCAGTTTTCTAATAAGCTTTGTAAAGTGTACTATCCAAATTAGAAGTGGATTTGGAAATGCAAACTAACGTGCACTTAGATATCCAGGTGGGTGAGCTTACCCACTCTGACCCATGCTCTTTCCCTGGAATCCCTGGAGACCTGTCCAAGATGATTTCCATGTACCAGCATAGAAAATCAGAATCAAGAGCAAACTCTGAGACTGGCACAATCCAAGAAGATTTCCTGGCTCTGGCTTTTAGTAATTTGGGGCCCCAACTGCCACTGTACTGGACTGTAATTTATAAATCCAGTAGCTGCGCAGGGTGGAGGCTGAGCTGAGGATTACCATAATGAAATGTACGAAATCTTCATTTAGGTATGCAATCGTGAAGTGAAGCCATCTGCTTTCTTTACAGTATCAAGAGTCCAAGAACAGGATGTCATCATAGATAAAAGCCTCACACAAAGGCAGAACTACACTCCAAATGTAATGTGTTTAAATTGGTGGGGCACTAGCAGAAGACACTTCTAGCTCAGCTTTACTCTTCTTCCACACTAGGCTGGGCCCAGCAGTACAGGAGAGAATGAAGGGAGGAGCTCCAGGAGGAGAGGGAAGAGCCCTAGCAGGGTGATCATCACAACCACTCACTGAGAGTTGCCCTTCTTAGAAATGTATTTTATTTTAGCCAGTGGGTCCCTTCCTTTCTCCATTCCTCTCCACTGCTCAAGAACAGATTTGAGGCCAGGTGCGGTGCCTCACATCTGTAATCCCAACACTCTGGGAGTCTGAGATGGGTGGATTGCTTGAGCCCAGGAGTTCAAGACCAGCCTGGGCAACACAGCGAGACCCCATCTCTTTAAAAATAACAGACTTGAGGAACCCCTCTCCCTTCCATAATTCCCGTCATCCACCGCCCACTCTAGGCACTCACTCAAACTTGCTCTTCAACTCTGTATACAAGCAGAAGCAATAAACCAATCTGATTTTCTTTTCAATTATGTATAACTTTCAATGGTTCTTTCCTTTCCAGCTGGCGAGAGAAAGGAGAACTAATATACCTGCTGGCAGATTTTTGGTGCTACCCAAAAAAGGACTTCACAGGGCATCTCTTCTCAGGTTCAAGCCTGGCTGAATTCTGTCCAGAAGCTCAGTCATTGCAGAAATTTCTCTAAGGGCTGGGACATCACAACCAAGGGTGGTCCTGGGCTTAGTGGGGGCTGAGATGAAGTTACCTCCTCCATTGAGAAATTGGGAGCTGATTCCCTGCAACAGATACATATTCCTCTCTCTCTTTCTCTCCTCCCTCTCCCTTCCTCCCTCCCTTCCTCCCTGATAAACCTTACAGTTTTGAAATCTTGTTCTGTACCTTTTAAGCCAGTGTCTGTGACGAGGGTAACTGGCAAGTCAGCTGATGAGTTCTGCCTTCCGAGAGCACTGAGTGAGCAAGGCATTTCATCAGGGTTTTGGCCTCATTGGGTGAGCAAGACATTGGACCAACAGCCAATGAGATATGAACCTGAAAGAAAAGTCCTAGAATATAGTATTTTTCCCCTTGGCCAGAAAGTCAAGAAATAGAGTTGTGACAGATGAGAAAGGCCATGTTCAAGAGATCTGAGAAGTACATTCCTGCCTTATCAGAAAACGTGGCAGATAGGTTTTATGTCAGCCTCAGTGCCCCTGCAGTGTTCACGCTTTGATAAGGACCACGTTCCAGTTAGAATGTGAGGGAGGGAAAGAGCTGCACTTTGCTTCACCATCAGAACTCTGAGCCAAATAATGAAATATGTAAACTATTTTATGATTATTTTAAATGTTTGATAACATTTATAAGATATATTTTTATTTGTGGATAGACTGAGAAGTCACCATTTACATATTAACAAGTGACTTCAGTTCTAAGGGTTGAGGTGCCTGTGTGGATTTATAAAATGGTTGCAAGATCTTTTAGACTCTGACATTTATAGCATCACCTTCAGGAACACAATTCTGTGGATGTCATCATGAGACACACTGACAGCTGTGGAGATAGTCCCTACTGTCAGCTTTCCTTGCCAGTCAAGTCCGGAAGCCTTAGAAACTGACTCACCTTCTCAGTCAGCGTCCTGCTGCTCAAGTGCGGACCTCCGCTTTGACTCTCGCCCAGCCTGCCAGCCGTCACAAAGGCATTCGTAAACTTCCTGTGGTCTGGGCTAGCCTGACACTGATAAAATTCCATTCGAAAGAAAAAAAACTTGTATTTCCTCCCCAAATTGTTCCCCCAAATGCTCTGGGATTGCCTATTTCACCACTCATTTGAGTCTCTGAGAAAAGAACTCCCTGAGAATGGCTGGATGGGAATCAAATAGTCTGCTTCCATTCAGGAGGGGACAGAACAGGAGCTGCTGTTTTTAGGAGGATTTACCTGGTGCCCTAGAAAGGGCTATGGAATCAAATTCTCAGAGGGCTCCTTCAAATCAGCTATCAGTCCTCAAAATGGGGGTGGCTGATGTTAAATGATGAATTGGAGGTGAAACCCATGCATGTACTGTTGTTTTCTTTCAGCATTAGTGGTTGCTGAAGAAAATAGTAACCTACATTTTCTGCTACACTTGGAATATGAAGAGATCTGAACAAGAATCCCATTAAGACACCTAACAATCTAAACCCTAAAATTCAAAATACTGTCCAAGTCAAAATTCTAGACTCTGAGGACATAAAAAATGTAAATGTCATCCTCCTCAACAAATATTTATCGGGAGCGTGGTAGTAGTGCGCTGGGTACCTTAGCACTCCCAAATCATTCAAGAGTCTAGTGAAAAAGGGAGAGGGATGGCAGCAAATAAAACACCCCCATAAACAACCAGGAGCAAGGTTGAGAACCATTAAGTTGCCAAACAAAAGCAGAAGAGGAAAAACGTGAGGGAACCAGCATCTTTTAATAGGATAGTCGATGGTATTCAAGTGACCTACTGACTTCAAATAATCAAATTGAACACAATTGCAAATCCAATAGAACATCCCAGTGAGGCACTCAGGTGTTTGAGAACTTTGCTTTGACTTAGAAAACTAGAAAGTGGCAACTAGGTAAGAATAAGTAGTTTGGAGGTTTCGTGTGGTCATAATTGGTTTGGCAAAGTGTGAGATCTCTGCAAATGAGCCAGGTAACATCAGTATTCCGTACCGCTTGAAAAGGGAATTTTAGAGACTTCTGTCATCACAAAGCAGGTTAACTCCTAGTTAATGATGAAGCAGTAGGCCCAAGATAAACTGTTTATTTCAAGATAAATTGTTCTTGTCAGTGTTTGGCATGTGATAATCACATTTGGCTAAAATTGGATGGGACAGTCATTTGTCTACACAGGCACCTTGCATTCCTGCGTGAAGAGATACTGGGGAGCATACAATTATTTTGTCCAGTATTAGAGTGGGAGAAGTTCACAGTAAGTCCAGTTCCCACCAGGATTTATTTGGGCCACATTCTACCATGGCCAGTCCAATCTGATGACCACATGAGTCTTGGGGTTAAGTGTTGCTAAGAGTATGATTTTAGACTTGTCCAGCAGGAAGGTCAGCTCAAAATGTGGCATGACAAAGAATGTGCTCTATTACCAAAACCTTTCCTAGCAAAACAAGGCCAGAAGAGGGAGCAAGCATCTGTCCAGGCATGGAGAGGAGGGGGCAATGGTGGAAGGGTGATTGCCTGAAATCAGTGCCAGTACAGATAGCATAAAATTGGGGGCCACCACAGATTGGCTGGCTGCTGTGTAGATCATTTAGTAATCTTGAGGTACATTAATAATGCAGAGATTACTTTTCTGTGAGGGTAAGGAGGATGTAGCTAAATATAAGAAGCTTACAAGGTCCAAAGCCATGTGTTTTACTGGATAAATCACAATGCTTTGCAATAACTTAATGCCATAGTACTTTCTGGCTTATAATTCTGCAAAGTAAAGCACTTTTTTCAAAGGAGTGTATTGGGAAGCCACATGATTTCAGCTGTGTTTTAAGCTCTACAAATACGTTTCCAAAGATGTAATCAAAATGTAATTCTATTGATTAAAAATATAAATATTAAAACTATCCATAGAGACATTTAAGTGTAATTAAAACAGATTGTTATGCTTTAAAAAATACTCTAATAAATGATATAAAATATAATGCTTATGATGGAACTATGAGCTAGAGGAGGACATGGAGTCACCAAAATCAATAATCAGAAAAGTAGATTATGTGCAGCAGGCTCATTGGTTCAGTTTGTTCTGTTTGATGTCATTTTTTGTTACTTCAATGTTTGATCTCACCAAAAAAGTCCATGATGATTTGCTACCGTACATTTTTGTTGTTTTTGTTATTCTACATACTAATAATTGCCAGATGTTTGCAACTTCACCCTCTTACTGTTGCAAACACATAGTCATGTCACTCAGGAAACCCAGTGTGAGTCCAGGATATCATAATGAGAAATGAGAAGAATAAAAGCTCCTTGCTTCTCAGAACTCCACAGCTTATGGAGGCACATGGGTCCACCTGCACAGATGTGAACTCAATTTTTCTATTACTTGAATCAATCAAAGGGGACTCTTCTTTTATTTGAGTAATTATATTATTGATGCTCCAGGGGGAAAGGCAAACATTTGTTGTCCTGGCATATATCCTGTTATATGTATGACCAAAAAGGTGGGGAGGGGGAGGTGAACAATCATACAACCTAGGTTCACAACCTAGTGATATTTGCAGTGAAATATTTGCAGTGATATTTCCCCTTTCATTGCCAATGGGATGAAAACACTACCATTTTGGCAACAACTTTCTATTTAGAACCTTACACTACTCAGACCTGCTCCTGCTATCCTTCACTACTGCCCTAGATGCCTTTTTCTCCTATATACTCCTGGATCGTCACACTCTGGTTTTTCTCCTGAACTTCCCCCAACCCCACTCCAACACACAGTTCCCCTCACTTCCAGTCTTTCCCACTGTTCTCTGGAGTCACTCTCTCCTTATAAACTCCCCTGCAGTCCCAGTCTCTTCACTGAATATTGTTGCCACTTCCTGAACTTCAAGAAAACTCATGTGAGAACGTTTCCTTCCCTCCACAAAAGGCTGCACATGTGCACATGCGCCCATATTATGCAGACTTATACGAACGGTCAGAGGACGTTCTCCCAGGTCCTCACTTCTGCTTCTGCACCATTGCTTCTTCCCATCCCATACAAAAATCCCTCATTACCAAAATGTGTGGATCCAACTATTTCAACTTTTATCATTTGTGGCCATGATTATAGTTAATGTCCCAGATTCCCCAGTCTTGGGTACCAATCTCCGTTTCCTTCTACCTCATGTCCCACCATCATCCTGGATGACTTCAGTGTTTTAGAGGAAAGCCCACCCAGTACCCTTGCCATAACTGCTTACAGCTTTTTACATCTACTCAGTTTATGCTTCTAGGGTTACACATCAGGCTATTTCACAATAGAGAATTTTGTGATCCTAAATTCTCATTTTCCTTTTTCAGAACTTTCTCTAGCCTTACTACTTTATTCCTTGTATTTGTGCAAGATTACCATGCCTGCCCCCACAACCTCCTCTGATAGACAGCACTCCCACCACACTTCATAATTCCTTCCCTAGCCTTTCCAGACCTAAGGTGCATCATCCCCATTGTTCTCACTAGGACCATTAACTCCCTTAACCACTAGTCCTTTAGCCACACCTGCTTGACAAACCTTCAACCTGGAACCTGGACTCTTATCACACATCTCTGCCCTTTAACTGTGTCTGTGGATTAGATTAGAGAAAACAATAAAACCGTAATATAAGAGCTTTTAGATATTTGTGGTCCACCACCTCAACAGCAGCCTCATTTCCAAAACCTACAACGGCTGTTCCACAACCCACAATGGCTATTCCACTATTCTTGACTCTCTCCGATACAACTCTTTCTTCCCCACAAACAAATAACTGTTATTTCTTCATAAGTTTATAGTATCAGACATCTTTATTCAAGCTCACACTGCTATTTCCCCTTACCTGTATATGTGTGGACCTAACCTCCCTTCTAGTTCAGAGGAAGTGTTGCCCCTCTTTCCAAGAGCTCCCAGGCTTCTGTGTTCCCAGTCTCCTGACATCCACTATTCTTCCCTGTGTATTCAGCCAAAGCCTATTCTATCTTAAAAGTCTTCCTCAATTTTGTCCACCTTTACCACCTTGTGTCTAGGTTCTTGGAAGAGTCATCAGTGTCATCAGTGCGCAATTTATACTTCTTCATTACAATTCACTATTCTGGACCAACTGCAGCCTGACCTCAGCCCGCATAGCTCCAGTAAAATCTCTATTGCTAACGTCACCAGTAGTCTTTCATATTCAAATCCAACATTCACTTCTCAGTCTCTAGACTTCCCTGTTATATGTGATCTTATTGATCATGCCTCTTTTGAAACTCTCTCTGCTTTGCCTCCTTCCATGGTCATTCATTTTCTTAGCTTTGTTCACTTAAAAGGTTCCTCTTCCTGGCCGGGCACTGTGGCTTATTCCTGCAATCCCAGCACTTTGGGAGGCCAAGGCAAGAGGATTGCTTGAGCCGAGGAATTCAAGACTGGACTGGGCAACACAGGAAGACCCCATCTCTACAAAATAATAATAATAATAATAAATAAATAAATTAGCCGGGCACGGTGGCGCACGCCTGTAGTCCCAAGTACTCAGGAGGCTGAGGTAGGAGAATCACCTGAGCCTGGGCAACAGAGCAAGACTCTGTCTCCCCAAAACAAGTTTTCTTGAAAGTGATTATTTGCCAGAATTCTGTCCTTCTTTACCTTTTCACTTCATATGCTTTCCCCGCACTGTCTTATGTATGCCCATAGCTGCTTCTACCACCTTCACACTGGTGACCCACCTCCCCACTATTTTCTCTTCCATGGAAATTGAAATTATACAACTGCATACTTTCATTGGGGGTACAAACTGATATTATGATTTATGAATATAATGTTAAATATTAAATTGAGCTGGTTAAAATTTTTGTGGTGAGAACATTTGGAATTTATTCTCAGCAATTTTGAAATGTGTAATACTCCATTAACTGTATTCACCATGCTGTGCAATAGAACTAAAAAAAAAAGACCATATTCTTTCTGAGACTTTGTACACTTTGACTATCACCTCCCCAGCCTCTGTAACTACCATCCCACTCATTCTGAAAAGTGTAGTGATCTCTTGTTGTAGTTTTAATTTGCACTTCTCCATTAACAATATTGAGCAATTTTTCATATGTCTATTGGCCATTTGCAGTTCTTCCTTGAAAAATATCTATTTTGATCCCTTGCCTATTTTTTAATTCAGTTTTTGTTTTCTTATAATTGAGTTGTTTGAGCTCCTTATATATTATGGAGATTAACTCTCCATTGGGTGTATAGCTTGCAGAAATTTTTTCCCAATATATAGGTTGTCTCTGCTGTTTATTATTTCCTGTTAATTGTTTCCTTTTGTGGTGCAGTTAATTGTTTCCAATTGTAACACTGTTAATTGTTTCCTTTGTGGTGCAGAATCTTTTTAGTTTGATGTAATCCCATTTGTCTGTTTTTGCTTTTGTTGCCTGTGCTTTTTGGATCAAATCCAAAAAATCATTGCGCAGATCGGTGTCTTGTAGTTTTCCTCCTATGTTTTCTTCTTCTTTTTCTTTTTTTTTTTTTTTTTTGAGATGGAGTCTCGCTCTGTTGCCGAGGCTGTAGTGCAGTGGCGTGATCTCGGCTCACTGCAAGCTCTGCCTCCCGGGTTCACACCATTCTCCTGCCCCAGCCTCCAGAGTAGCTGGGACTACAGGTAACCACCACCACGCCTGGCTAATTTGTGTGTGTGTGTGTGTGTGTGTGTGTGTGTGTGTGTGTGTATTTTTAGTAGAGATGGGGTTGGTGGTTTTATAGTTTCAGGTTCTACATTCACATCTCTTAATCTATTTTAGGTTGATTTTTGTATATGATGTGAGATAAGAGTTCAATTTCATTCTTCTGCATGTGGATATCCAGTTTTCCCAATACCACCTATTAGACTACTCTTTTCCCATTGGGCATTCTTGGAACCTTTTTAAAATCAACTGATTGTACATGTGTGGGTTCGTTTCTGGACTCCCTATTCTATTCCATTGGTCAAGGGGTCTATTTTTGCCAGTACTGTACTGTTTTAATTGTTATAGCTTTGTAGTATAGTTTGAAATCAAGTAGTGTGGCATCTCTAGGTGTGTTCTTTTTGCTTGATTGCCTTGGCCATTTGGGGGTGTTTGTGGTTTTGTATGAATTTTAGGAATATTTTTTCTATTTCTATAAAAATGACATTAGAATCTTGATAGGGATTGTGCTAAATCTTTAGATTACTTTGGGTAGTGTGAACATTTTAACAATATTGATTCTTCCACCCTATAAACACAAGAACTCTTTCCACTTATTTGTATCATCTTCAATTTATTTCACCAACATTTTATAGTTTTTGGTGTACAGGTCTTTCAAGTCATTGGTTAAATTTATTCCTAAGTATTTCTTTTTGTAGCTGTTGTAAGTGGGATTGTTCTCTTGATTTCTTTTCAGATAGTTTGTTGTTAGTGTATAGAAATGCTACTGATTTTGTGTGTCAGTTTTGGATCCTGCAACATTACTGTATTTATTAGTTCCAACAGTTTTTTTTGGTGGAGACTGTTGGATTTTCTATATATAAGATACATATAAGATTATGTCATTTCAGCAAACTGACAATTTCACTTGTTCCTTTCTATTTGTGTGCTATTTATTTCTTTCTCTTGCCTAATTGCTCAGGCAAAGATTTCCAATACTGTATAATCTAGAAATGGCAAGAGTGAGCATCCTCATGTTGTTCCAGATCTTAGAGGAAAGGCTTTCAATTTTCCATCATTCAGTATAATGTTAACTATGGGCTTCTCATATGTGGCCTTCACTGTATTGAGGTACATCCCTTCTATTCCTTATTTTAGTGAGAGTTATTATCATAAAAGGATGTTGAATTTTGTCAAATGCTTTTTCTTCATCTAATGAGATGATCATATAGATTTTGTCCTTCATTCTGTTAATGTGACGTGTTACATGTATTGATTTGCATATGTTAACCATCCTCATATACCAGGGATAAATTCCACTTGATCATCGTGGATAATCCTTTTAATATGTTGTTGAATTCAGTTTGCTAGTATTTTGTTGAGGATTTTTGCTTCTATGTTCATCAAGGTTATTGGCCTGTAATTTTATTTTCTTGTAATTTCCTTGTCTGGCATTAGTATTAGGGTAATACTGCCCTCACAAAAAGAGGTTGGAAGTACTCCCTCCTTTCCCAATTTTTTTTGGAAGGGTTTGAGCAAGATTGGTATTAATTCTTTAAATGTTTGGTAGAATTAAGCTGTGAACTCATCAGGTCTTGGGTTTTACTTTGATGACAGACTTTTTATTACTGATTCAATCTCCTTACTTGTTATTGGTCTGTTCAGATTTTTCTATTTCTTCATTATTTGGTCTTGGGATTACACGCATCTAAGGATTTATCCATTTATTGTAGATATTCCAATTTATTGGCATTTGTTTATAGTAGTCTTTCATGATCCTTTTTATTTCTGGGGTATCAGCTGTAATGTCCTTTCTTTCATTTGTGAATTTATTTATTTGATCTATTCTTTTTTTCTTAGTCTAGCTAAAGGTTTGTCAATTTTATCTTTTAAAAAAAGCAGCTTTTTTTTCCATTGGTCTTTTGTATTGCCTTTCTATCTCATTTATTTCTGCTGTGATCATAATTATTTCCTTCCTTCTGCTAACTTTGGGCTTAATTTGTTCTTTTTCTAGTTCTTTGAGGTATAATGTTAGGTTGTTTATTTGAGAACTTCTTTTTTGATGTAGGCATTTATTGCTATAAACTTTATTCTTAGAACTGCTTTTGCTGTATCCCATAAGTTTTAATATGTTGTGTTTCCACTTTTGTCTCAAGATCCTTTAAAATTTTCCCTTGAATTTCTTCATTGACCCATTGGTTGTTCAGGAGAATGTTAATATCCATGTATTTGTGAATTCTCCAAAATTCCTCTTGGTATTCTTTTCTCATTTCATACCATTGGAATGAAAAGATATTTGATATAATTTGTGATTGGAAAAGATATTTGATATAATTTCAGTCTTCTTAAATTTGCTGAGGCTTTTTTGTGCCCTAACATGTGATCTATTCTGTTGAATGCTCTGTGTGCACTTGAGAGTGTGTATTCTGTTGCTATTAGATGGAATGTTCTGTATATGTCTGTTAGGTCCATTTGGTCCAGTGTTGCTCAAGTCTAATGCTTCCTTATTCTCTTTGGACGCTCTGTCCATTGTTGAGATGGGGTACTTAAATCCCCTACTATTCTTGTGTTGTAATCCATCTCTCCCTTCAGATCCTCTAATATTTGTGCTATATATTTAGGTACTTCAATATTGAGTGCATATAAATTTACAATTATGTTATGTCTTCTTGATGAATTGACCCTTTTATCATATGATGTCCTTCTTTATGTTTTTCTTTTTTCCAGAGTTTTTTACTTAAAGTCTATGTTGTCTGATATAAGTATAGCCATCCTACTGTCTTTTGGTTTCCATTTGTGTGGAGTATTATTTTCTATCCCTTCACTTTAAGTCTATGTCTAAAAGTGAGGTGAGTCTCTTGTAGGCAGCATATAGTTAGGTCTTATTTTATCCATTCAGCCACTCTGTCTTTTTATTGGAGAAATTAATCCATTGACATTCAATTGTTGCTAGGTAAGGACTTACTACAGTCATTTTGTTAGTTGTTTCTGATTGTTTTGTACATACTTCATTTCTTTCCTCCTCTCTTGCTGTATTCCTTTGTGGTTTGTTTTCTATAGGAGTATGCTTTGATATTTTTGCTTTGTGCTTCTAAAGATTTTTGCTTTGTGGTTACCATTAGGCTTACATGGAACATCTTATACTTACAACCACCTATTTTAAGCTTATAACTACTTAACTTTGCATATAACTCTATACTTTTACACCATCATTACAATCCAATAGTATTCTGAATGGGCTCTGCTTTATTTATATGTTTGAGTTTTGTGCATGTTTCATGTTATTAATTACCAGTTTTTTGTTTCAGTTTAAGTAACTCCATTTAGCAATTCCTACAAGGCAGGTCTAGTGATGATGAATTCCTTTAGCTTTTGTTTGTCTGGGAAAACAAACTTTTTTTTTTACTTCTCCCTCATTTATGAAAGACAGCTTTGCTGGATAAAGTATTATTGGTTGGCAGTTGTTCTCTTGTGCACTTTGAATTTATCCTAATCTCTCCTGGCCTGCAGGGTTTATGCTGAGAACTCTGCCAATGGTTGTATGGCACTCTTTTTTATGTGATACGTTTCTTGCCTCTTGATGCTCTCAAAATTTTTTGCCTTTGATTTTTGATAGTTTATTATGTGTTGTGGTGTACTCCTCTTTGGGTTGAATTTGGTTGGAAACCTCTGCAGTTCCTATACCTGGATGTTGGCATCTACCACAGATTAAGGAAGTTTTTAGCCGTTATTTCTTTAAATATGCTTTTTGGCCCCTTTAAATATGCTTTTCAGGCACCTCTTTTTTTTTTTGCTCCTGACTAGATAATTTCAAATATTCTGATTCTTCTTGATTGAATCAGCTGTTGAAGCTTTCTGTTGAATTTTTCAGTCTCTTGAACTTCTATCCCATTCTTATTGTTTCTATTTATCAGCTTTCTTTTTAGTGTACCATTTTCAAATTTCATTAAATTTTTTATCTGTATATACATTAATAGTTCACTGAACTTCTTTACAGGTATTATTCTGAATTGTCAGTTATTTCATAAATCTCCATTTCTTTGGGGCCTATTATTGGAGCTTTATTAGTTTCTTTTGTAGGTGTCATGATTGTCTGATTCTTCGTAATTTGTATGTTCTTGTATTGTTGTCTGTGCATTTGAGGAGACAGCCCCCTCTTCTGGCCGTTACAGGTGTTCTTGGGCAGGGATAGCCCTTCACTATTTAGTCTATCCTATGATTCTGGAAGGATCAGCTGATGATAACCCCAGGCAGGCAGAGCTTCTTGTGAGTTCTCTAGCTGACTGGGCCACTGCCTTTGCTGTATTGAGTGGAATTGCTGGTTGGGTATTGCAATGACTTCTGGTCAGACTGGCCACTTCTGGTACTGCCTGGCTGATAATTCTGATATTTGGGACCTGCAATTGGGCAGGGCTGTAGACTGGGCTACAAGGTTAGGCGGAGTCACTACTCATAACATGTGTGTCCAGAGGCTGTACTCCTTAGAAATGTGCAATTAAGGGTTGCTTCCATCAGGATGAAGCCATGGAGTGAAATTTTGGCCGAGTTCAGTGGCTTTTGGTCTCCGGAGTTAAGCAGGTCTAGCCACTTTGCTTCTTCCAGATGTGTGGAGGTGGAAGTCTCTTTGCCTGGGCAGGGTCATTGGAAGTGCTTTTTGGCTTGGTGGAGCTGCTGCTTGACTTCTAAGGTCAAGGTGGTCTAGCCCCTTCACTTCTCCAAAATAAAAGGCAGGCATCTACCTTCCTGGCAGGGTTGTTGGGAGTTGGCTCTGAAGCTAGGCAGGAAGACCAGTAGTGTAGGCACTCAGGCTAGATTGTACTTCCCACTGTCTTTTTTTTTTTTTTTTTTTTTTTTAGATGGAGTCTTGCTCTGTCGCCCAGGCTGGAGTGTAGTGGCACAATCTCGGCTCACTGCAACCTCTGCCTCCCGAGTTCAAGCAATTCTCCTGTGTCAGCCTCGCGAGTAGTTGGGATTACAGGCGTGAGCCACCATGCCCAGCTAATTTTTGTATTTTTTGTAGAGACAGGGTTTCACAGGCTGGTCTTGAACTCAGCGACCTCAAGTGATCCACCCACCTCAGCCTCCCAAAGTGCTGGGATTACAGGCATGAGCCACCACACCCAGCCCCCACTGTGCAAATTTTGAAGGTCACCAGCTCAGCCTTGCAGGTGGGCTATGAGGTTGGCTGATATCTTTGATCAGGCACCTCAGCCAAGCAGGAACACAGAGGTCCACCAGTATCTGCATGCTGTTCACTACCTCTGCTTCCTTTCTTTGTTTCTACCTGATTCCAGGCAGTCTAGCCATGTGGTTTCCCCTAGTGCTTCTCATGAGATGAGACCGGACTGGGCTTCCTGGGAAGCATCTTGGAATGCTAGGGAAACTGGATCTGGTTTTCTTTTCCCCCTGTATAAACTGTTGGCCTAGGGAATTCTTCATCTGGCATTATGTCAACTTGGGGGAAGGGAGTGAGCAATATAGTCAAAGTGAGACTGTTCTTACCCTTTGAATTCAGATTTCATTAAGCTTTATGGACCATACTAGTGTCTCAGACTAGTTTCTAAGTGTTGGGGTTTTCAAAAAGATGTTCTAGTCTGTGGAGTTGCTAGCTGAACTTTCTATGAAAGCAAGTGGAGGCTGAGACTTCCTACTCTGCCGTCTTGCTCTGTTTATTTTCTCTTACATGGACTTTTAGTCTCCTACTTGTAGTCTCATCGACATTGCCCCATCTCCAAACCTTCTACATACTGCTTTCAAAGTTGTCTAAGAGAGGACAGTGGTTCTCAAACTTCAGCATTCCTAAAAATCACCTGGACAGCATGTTAAAACAGATTGCGGGCTCCATGTAGTTTCTTACTCAGCAGGTGTGGAGTAGGGCTTGAAAATGTCCATTTTTAACAAGTTTCCAGTTAAGTGATGCTGATGCTGCTGACCTAGAGATTACTTTGGGAACTACAACCCATTGGATCGTAAGTTATTCTTAGCTTAAAATCTTTCATTAGCTATCTTCTGTCTACAAAAGTCCCAAGACATCTGTCAGCTTATTTGAAGTACTTATGAAAAGTGCACTTTATTGGGCTTCACACTCAAGATTCTTAATAGATCTGATATCTATTACATATCTCATACATATTTCTATTAATGAAAACCTTTGTGTGACAATTGGTTTACTTGTCTGTCTTCTATTAGTTAATGAACTCGAACATCACTATCTCCAGCACCAGTGTTTGGCATATAATTGCCCAGTACATAGAAATGAGATGCCTGGCTAGCTCAGTTAATAGAAATTTTAAAAAAATTAATTAAAAAAAAAAGGGAGAAACGGCAGAACAGGTGGCAGTGGTGGTGACTGATAGGGACAGGAAGGAAAGGAGGATCAGGAATATAAACATGGAATCAGAGTAAATAGGATATTGAGGAAAACTTCTGTCATGCTCATTCCTGTGAACTGCCCTCCTCTATTGATTTATTTACCCACCTTAGACCACCCAGACTAGTCAAGTATATTCTTTCCTTTTCCAGTATCCAAGTCCACCCAACTGAACTTTTGCTAAACCATGCTTTCCACAAACATTTTTAACTTCCCAACAAAGAATTACAAAAAAGGTCATTATTTAATGATTACACATTTTTCCACTATCACTGAGCAAATATGGTGTCCCTTCTGTTACATGAACTATAATAGGATATCCAGGTAACTAGTAATTTTTCTCTCTTCCATGAACATGGCCCCTACAAAAACAAAACAAAACAAACAAAAACAAAAAAACAGCTGGAATGTGTAGAACACGTTGAACTAAACGGTCTTATGCCCCTTATGCTGCCATATCTGGAGGTGAGGGTAGGAGGAACTTTGCAATTCCATTAGCCAAAATTTATTTTTATTTATTTCTTATATCCATTTATTTATTTAGCCAAGCCAGTATCTGGTTCTGTGCTATTCCCTTAGGACAGGACCAAGACAGATCAAGCCAGAAGGGGCACCATATCAGTTTATAAGACTGGTCTGTTATCTCTAATCAGGGTTATCTGGGTTACTTTTCCAAGCTACAGCCAACTTGGGGCAATTTTGATGAGATATCTCTGTGCCCATGCCACCCATTTTGCTCTAAACTACTGAGTAATCTCATCAAAATGTTTGCTGCCAAGAGAAGCATACTTTAAGATCCTATGGAAAGCATAGAGAGATGGCAGATTCCCTATCCTTCTCACCCCTACCTCAAGAACCACTATATTTAGGCTGAACTACTTTAAAAAGCAACTAACTAATATACTTATTTTCGTGCTATTCTTCCAATATACCAACAGTGCCCTTGCTGCTACTGTAACATGGCATTCTCCCCAAAGCTATTTATATGATTCAGTCTTGCTTTTGCTCTTGCTCAAAAATCATCTCCTCAAAGATGCCTTCTAGCAGTGCCATTCTTACCACTATTTCCTTGCCCTGATTTCCCTTTGCTGCACTTATCACTACTACCAGGGAATGTTATATTATACATAAATTTATTTGCTGTATTTTCTGCACCACCTAACTCCCCCATCCTCATGCATATTTTAAGCTCTGTGCAGGTAGGACCTTTGCATTTCTTATTCACTGCTATATCCCCAGGGCCTAGTGTAGTGTCTAGTGGTTAATATATCTTTGTTGAATGGTTGAACAGACTCAGACTGAATGCCAAAAAATGTTAACTTAAAAAAAAGTATACGCATCAAAATATTTAAGGAAACAATTATTAATTTAAACATAAACTGATATTGGGTACCTTGGTTTTATACACACTCCTCACAATGCTTCCTTTGGTGAAACCTTTCAGAACTCTTCTGCAAGAATTATTTTCAGAGCCAGCTTGTGAACTACATGATTGGTCTTTTTACTTCATAAGTCTTATTTTGTCTCACCAGAAGTTTCAGAGTGTAACAAACCAAACTCAGCACAGAAAACATAAGACAATATAGTTTAGATTCTCTAAGACAAGGTCTCATAAATTTAGATGACAAGTGACAATATCAATGGACTAAGTATATCACCTCCCATAACCTAAAGGGCTAATACTCATAAACATAAAAGTTCTGGAGTATGAAATTTAAAACACAAATTTTGGATATAAATTATCTGAATACAAAGCTGTAGGTAATTCTTATCTTTCACTTCTCTTCGTAACTCCAAACATAATGCCACTGTAGGTGGGTTGCTGCTAGACTACATCCAAGATTGTTCAGCTGAGGACTTGCCCATTCTCCCAGTTACCTGGAATTTTCAACCTTCCGATACTCTAGCCAACAAGGCATTTGCACTCAGCTTCTTCTACTGATCTAGCCACACATCATCTCCTTCATGAATGCGGGCAGTCTAAAGACTTCCTGTCTTGTAAAGTATTGTTTCAAACAACTAAAAGGAAAATCTTTGGAAGCAGAAGTGGAAAAACAGGAAAAGTGGCAGCAAAACCCTGAGCCTCAGGATAGTAGCTTATTCAAAAGTATATTTACACGTCACAGGGTAAAATAGACCAGCTGAGTCCCTATCTTAGAAAGGAAGCCTACTGCTTCCTCCTAGTAGGCAACAAAGAGAACCCCACCTAGGACTTTAACCCACTCTTTTCCCGATGTATTCCAATACTATTAGCCAGCTGAACTAAAAGAGAATGGGTGCTGGTAGGCAACTCCACTGATCTCCCTTTCTTTAGCAATAATTACTCGCCAGCTGAGGGCTAAAGATAATGAAGATTGAAAGAAAAGCAGACATACCAAAGGTACTGTGTCAAGTAATACATGAGATGTGTTCATAAACGAATGAGTTATTCCAGAGCCATACAAACAAATCAATCTCTTTACTGGACAGGCATACCTCTCATATGTATATTATTCAAATATACTAACACATGAAAGATCACATCACCTTGTTTACGGATACATTTAATATCCCTTACCCTTCCCGACTTTCAAAACATAATAGTATACAAAATATAAAATATCTTAAATATTTATAAAAATCACAAGAAAAAAATAGAACGTATGAAAATATTTTTATCTGAGTTCTCCCTCATTGTTGAGAGGCAGCTTAGTTTGCCTTGAGTTCATAACTGTTGAGTGGGTAGGAGTATGCCCTGCCTAATACTATTCTGTCCCGGAGAAGTTTAAATAAAACATAGTAGTTGCAGAAGAGGATGAGAGCCATGGAAAGTGTGTGGTTCCACTTCTCCGACCGCAGCAAGGAATAGAGCTGATAGAAGACGACACTGCCCTCAATAAGGATAAGCAGATTTAACAGCCTTAATGGTCGATGAAATAAGAACTGTAAGGAAGTTAAAAAAGCAAAACGTTATTTCATAGAAAAGTAATGGCTGTAGTTATTCTTGCATTTATTTTTCTAAAATAATTTAATATTTACAGGTTCCCATATATAATAACAAATAGATCTGTTTATTTACTATCAGGCTATTTCTTGCTATAAAGACTGAAACATTTTCCTTTTTGCCCAAGAAATAATGAAATAAGTTTTATTTCAATGCCCCTGAGACACGAAAAGAGATTATGCCCAAAAGAAAACTACTTATAAACATTTTTCTTAGACTGTATCTTAGGTATAGATTTTATTTAGGGTAAACACGAAAGTATATTTATCTAAGACAGAGGTGGATAAAGGACCAAATAGGAAATATTTTAGGCTTTGTAAGTCAAGAGGCAAAAGTTAAGGATATTACATAGGTACTTATGTAACCACTTAAAAATGTAAAAAACATTCTTGGCTTGTAAACTAAGACATAAATACCAACACTAGAGAAGTTTGGGGAAAAGAGAGGTTACAAATCAAATATCAATATAATAGTTTTTTAATTTTTCCTTAAACTGTTTACCCACCATGGTCACTTACTGAAATCCTCTACACCATATACCTGTGTGTTTAATTACTGATTTTCTTCTGGATATTGAGAAGTAGGGTACACAAAGACAGGATAAGGAGGAAGGAAAAATGAGTCAGAATTAGACTAAAAATAGGGCTTACTACTATATTTACTCCCACTAAATTCTCCACTCTAAAAGGCTAAATTCTGGTTTTCTAATACAAAGTTATGAATACAAACATATAGGCCACAAGTTGTAAAGGAACATTAACAGTTCAGTTTAACCAGTCTAATCCTAAATCTAGATGAAGACAAACAGTACAGTAACAGCAGTGATCAGATCTAAAAGAACTAATTTAAATGGAACTTAGATCTCAGAGCTTACACCTCAGAATGAAGCCAAATTATCCTGACAGCTTTAAGTTTCCAGGTTCAAGAGGAAGAAAATGTTTAACCTGGAGTCTGACAGCGACAGGTAATAGGCACATTTTAAATGACTGTTTTGAAACTTCAGTGTGCCTAAGAATAATTTCCAAATCCACAAATGCTGCCAATTCCTGGGATCATCCAGAGATTCTGGTTCAGAAGTCTGATATAGGGGCCCTGAATCACTTTTTAAAAATAGTGGGCCAGGTGGCCCATGGATCACTTGGAGAAGCACTGATTTAACTATCTATCCAGTCCTGCAAAATCAGTAATAAATCAACTTGCCTAATCTTCTTTCCATGGATTCCATCTGATTTTTCAGCTGTCCAAAGCTAGCAAGGAAAATACCTAATTTTCACGCAGAAAATTCTAATGAACTATTTGGCTATCACAGGTCTCAAGGAGATAGCAAGGACCAACAGAAGTCATTAATGGCCTAGAGAATTCAGCTGGCTGAATTAAATATTCTATACAGAAATCAAATGCTCATGTACTTGTGACTTAAGTCCTTTCCTCCACCTTAAGGCATTTCCACTGGCGTCAACAAGGAGATGCCTGTCATTTTCTCATTCAAGGGCCTTTCACCTTCCCCATGTTCCTCCCAACCTGCCCCACCCTGCATTCCCCTACCATGGTATTTATAAGCATCATGCCTGGTGCAAGTTCCCAATATTTAATTGAAGTGTCCCTCAGTAACAAACACCTGCAGAACCAGAAAGTCCATGTACCCCCCTCACAGGAACTGGGAAGGACTGAGGGAGAAAGAGATGCAAGTATTTTTAAAAGATCTTCAATTCTTGTTTAGAATATGATCCCCTTTCAAAAGCAACGCACTGCACTATGGGCATTTTTACTATAAACAGTCCCCCACAGGCACCTAGTTTTCCCCACTCGCATTGGTCAGCTGGTCTTTCTTTTATAAGTATATACTTTTGCCTTGTACAGATAATTTCTGGAAGGCTGAAAGACCAAATAGATCATAACCAAAGGGATGAGTTCAATGGAACAGAAGCTGGATATAGTGAGTTTCTATTGCTTTTTCCTTTTTTAACTTTTAAGCTTTTTTCCTTTTGATGGCATTTATCTGACTTCCAAAGGGGAAGCTAAAGCCTTTTTAAAGAAACAACATATATGACAAATACCTAAAAATAAAACCACCACACTATTAATATATTAAATGTCACTTATGGATACACAGATACAGTATATCTTAACAATACCACTAAACCAAACTCTTACAAAACAAAAATGGTAAGATGAAAAAGGAGTCTTAGATAACTGCCTACTTGTTTCAAGTAATACTAGATTCAACAAATACCAATGTAACTACAGAAACCAGCTAAGCCACTAAAACTGGAATAATGGTATATGATCTTCAATCTGCCCTTCAGAAGACATTTCCAAAGTACAGGGACCACTGTTACGCTAGTGGCAATAATTACCTTGTAATAATTTCCTAGTATGTGCTACACACTATGCTACATGCTTCCACACAGGTGGCCTCCTAACACTTACCCCTAAGCTTATGTTTGAAAATAAATAAGTGGTACTTGCATAAAAGCGGGCATGGGATACATCTGAAGGCACTGCCACGTTGTAAGGCCCCATGGCTCTATATAAACATCTGCTGTGCCGCACCAGCACCCCTTGAGGCCATATTGTATTTTCTGACCAACTAAGGGAGAAAGAAATGCAATGTTAGCATATTGGCAATTACAGATAAGATAGTATCTGGCAAGGCCAGCTGTATTTTAATGGAAGGAATTAAACAATCAAGGCTTCATCTGCCTGAAAATACAGTAATTACTGAAAATACAGTAATTCCATGGTCAAACTGGAGTAGTTTTAGAAAGGATTTGTTACTTTAAATTCATTGCTATATAGTACACAGAGGTTGCAAAGAAGTACAGTTAACTCAGTGTCAAAGGACTTAAGAGGCTTAGAAGAATGAGCAGACATAAATGTGTAAGCCAGAAAATAGTGTGGCTATGAGTCACACTATGAGCCAGAAAATAGTGTGTAAGCAGGCAGACTGTCATCTCCATCCCAAGTGAGCAGTCTACTGGTGGAAATGCTAGAGGGAACAAACAAGAAGAGAAAGCTGATGGTAATAAGCGTAGTGGAGAAATTAGCACATTGTCAATCTAGCATGACATTTACTGCAGAATTACATCCCAAAAAACTATAGGAAATCAGTTTGCTTATCACACAATTCAAATACCTCACAACTGTAAGAAGGTATACAGTAGAACACAGCGACACATCTCACACACACACAGACTTTTCACTGCTTTTGTGGTTTATTTTTATAGGTTTCTCTGGGGGAAAAGAAGTTACAGAAGCAGCAGCTTCATTCTTTCCAGCACAATGGAGTTTGGGTGGGGACAGGGATCTTCAGGTTAAGCTTTTTTTAAAAAAATCTAAGTTAATTCATCTCTTCCTGATTTTGGAAAGGTTAGTTTCCTAGGGTAAGAACTGGGAGGCAGTTTAGATATGTTATTTAAAAAAAAAAAAAAAAAATTCTAGCACCCTGAAGCTTTCCCAGTTCAGAAAATGTTCCACCAGCCTTGCTGACACTTACCAGCATTAAAGTGATGATACACCTCATGGCCATGTGCCATCAGTAGCCTGAAGATGTACAGTACTAGTACTGTGGATTGTATTTTCAATTTTTATTGAAATCTGTCCTTTGCCCACAGTCGGGTTTCTTTTCAGCCTGGCCCAATCTCTTTCAGTTCCTGGGCTTGAAGGCCTGTGCTAATCTGTATCAGACATCAAGGCAGATAATTGAAGGGAGAACTCTCAGGGGGAGAGGGAAAGGGAAGGTCACCTCAATCTGTCCCACTTAACTAGGGAAAAATTTCTAGGAGATGAAATTTGTGAAATGTTCGAATTACAAAAGGGGGAAGATGAAGATGGTTTGGGTCTGAAAGAAAAGTATGATGAAGGACTCAGAAGTGACAGAATAAAACGGTCCTAATGTTAGCCATTTTGGATCACAGGAGCCATGTGGAGTAATGACTGATAAGGGGGACACAATGAGAAAAATTCTTCCAAAGAACTCACAGTCAGGCACAGTTCTCACTTAAACACAGGAGAAGCAGGGAAATATTCAGTAGAGAGTTTAGAAAGAAAATAATAGTAAAAAAGTACAGGTAAGGAAAATTACTAGAATAAAACTGCATGTATTAGAAAGAAAAAAATGAGAGAAGCATATTCCAGCTAAGTGTGAGATGAGTAGCTAGCAACTACTCAGCTGTGGCAATGAAGATGAGAAGACAAATCTTAAAGTCTTCTAAAGAGGAATAAAATATATGACTCTTTGCATTTGGGCAAAGGGGTAAGATTGAAAGAAAACTCCAATTGCATTGCTTGGGAGACAAATTATACACTCTAAGAGTGACTGGGCAGCTGAAAGGTAGAACGCATTTAAGAAGCTGGGGGTGGTGGTGGAAATGAGTTAATGTCCCTTATATTCAGTTTAGCATGATGACAAGCATCCATGTAAGACAAAAACTAAAAATTAAATGTTCAAAGCCAAGAGCAAGAATGACATACAAAGCAAATAAACATGATCAGCAGCATGTAGGAAGTGTTACATGGTTTTACCCTCTAGCTTACTCACATGTGCTGGGGAGCATTGCTGTAGGACCCATGTTCCAGCTTCTGCCACTTGCCCAGGTGAGCAGCTGATTTATGTAGCAAATCACAGTATTTGGATGGCAACAGTTGCGTGGTGAGCATGACAAAAGCATTGATCCACACCATAATGAGGTGCTCGCATGACCAGCGCATGTCATAGTACTGGGTACTCTGGAAGAGATCAGAAGAGAGAGAAATGATACATGCACTGGTAAAAAGAGGCAGGGATGGGTGCGTGTACATATGCCCTGCAGACAAATGCCACACTGAATCACACATGCACTGGTGGTCCTGCTGTCCGTGCAGAAAGTTCAAGAGCAGAGTCCTCCACAATCCTTCAACCTGACTTTCTGGCTGTATGAGTTAGGGATGGGAGGGAGAGGCGATTATATTTTAAGTGTCTCCTTTCTAGAAGAACTGAGTGTTCTCTGAAGGACCATTCCGGCTGCAGAAGTACTTCTGAATGGGTAAAGAAAGGGCACTAAAATGTCCCAAAAGATTTTGGGCCCAAGTGACATCCAGACCATTTTTCTTTTCTATTGAAGTAAACTGAAGTTTAGATAAAGGTTAGATTAAATTCAAGGAAACTCCTGACAACCATGTTAAGATCAACCATAGTAGGCTGAGTTTTACTGAAACCTTGGTCCTCTTAAGCTACTACATACTGATTCTATTATAAGTATATTTTGATTCTCCCCAGAAACTAAAAATACTTAAAAAAAAAAAAAAAAAAAAAAAGAGGGGACCACCACGGGTGCATCACATATATGGAAATACCTATCCGCCAACCAGGAGCGGTATTAGTGCACTCCAGATGCAGCCGAACTCCACCATCCAGGCTGCCAAAGGGGAGACAGAGAAAAGGGGGATTAAACAAGAAATACCCAGTTTATGTAATTCACACACAGATCCAGGAAGCACATAAAAGTAAGATAACCACTTACCTTCACAAAACACAGGGGGAGAAATGCAACATAGTAGGCACTGAAGAGGGAGTTGAAGAGAACCTCCTTGATTCTGTGGTTGAAATCTGCTTTCAGACATTCTACTTCATTGCGAATGAGGTCTGGAGATAGGGGACAACTGTGGGTGGGGATGGGTGTGGCATTATTAAACTGTTCTTTTAGAGACTCCAGCAACAAGGAGAGAAAGTCTTTGGATTTGGCCAAGCCTCCCACAGTCGAGGCACTTTCCTCTACTGCCTGGTGCTGAACCACATAGTTATAGTCTGTGAGAAGAAGGTGAGCTCTACTATCTTGATGAAAACAGCAAAGAGGAACATAAACACCAAACCTGTAAAACAAAGTGTGAAAATGAGACCCCAGATACCACCTTAAATCACACCTTATAACTTATGTCAATATAACTTACAACTTATGTCAATAAAATAGTCAGGACCCACAAGAGTAAACATAACTCAGGAGGGGCACTGCTGATAGTAAATTCATTATCTGGAGAGCTCTTCAATTTCTTTCCATAAAAGCCGTGTACATTCATTGTAGATTATAGAGAACCTACAGAAAACCACAATGGCAAAACACACATCACCTAGCAATACTCATTTTTATAACTAGATGCACATATTTCCAAAATAAAGTTTCTAAACTTTATATATAGTTACATATGCTTTTTTCCTTTTATGTTTGGCCTCATACAGTACAATGTGTTTTGTATCCTGCTGTTTTAACTTTGCATGTGTGCATGTGTGTGTACTGAGTATTTTCCATGTGCACTGAGTATTTTCTCAAGTCTAAATATTTTTCTATGGCAATTTTTAAAGATACAATAGTATTCTCATATAGAGATGCCATAATTTACCCATTTCTCTCTTGCTGGAAACTTAGGCTGTTTCTTATTTTCCACTACTATAAATAACAATGTGATAAGGATTTTCCTAACACGTGTTTACATTTGGTCATTTTAGTACAGCTTGTCCTTCACTTCAAATGTCCCCTTCTTAGTAGGGGACCCTCCTGCCTCCCTACTGTATCACTCATCCCACTCCCACAGGCGACCCTAGTTCTCCTTTCCTGCTTATTTTTCTCCACAGATCTTACCATGTTTATTCGATTTTTAACTCTGGGGCAGTTTTGGTGTTTTCTTTCTGAGTCATTCTAGAAGTACAAATGAATTTTTAAAAGTAAAATTACTTGGTTAAAGAAGTGAATTATTTTTGAGACTTCTGATAACTTCTTATAGTATTCCAACTGTTGGTTCCTTAAAATTTTTTTAAATACTTCAAGTCCTCATTAAGTAATTTCCACATTGTGACCTAGGTATTATAAATTAAATGCTCATTTCACGGACATAAATTCAGATATGAAAAATAGCAAATAAAAAGATATTTAGGGCCAGCCACAGTCCCTCATGCCTATAATCCCAGCACTTTGAGAGGCCAAGGCAAGTGGGTCACCTGAGGTCAAGAGTTCAAGACCAGCCTGGTGAACATGGTGAAACCCTGTCTCTACTAATAATACAAAAATTAGCTGGGTGTGGTGGCGCGTGCCTGTAATCCCAGCTACTCGGAGGCTGAGGCAGGAGAATCACTTGAACCTTGGAGGTGGAGACTGCAGTGAGCCAAGATCACACCACTGCACTCCAGCCTGGGCGACAAGAGCAAAACTCCTTCTCAAAAAAAAAAAAAAAAAAGATATTTAGTTATACATTTTATTACAAACTGAACAAATGACACTTATCCATAGTTTTCTACACAGGGAGAACAGATGTTACTTGTAACTAATTAAGAACATTCTTAGCATTAGCTCTGGGATCCACTGTGAATGTGCCCTTGGGAGGACATGAGTGGGTAGGGGTAGAAGTATTAATTCTAATTTTTTTTTATTTTTGAGACGGAGTCTCACTCTGTCGCCCAGGCTGAAGTGCAGTGGTTCCATCTTGGCTCACTGCAAGCTCCACCTCCCTTTTCACGCCATTCTCCTGCCTCAGCCTCCTGAGTAGCTGGGACTACAGGCGCCTGCCACCACGCCTGCCACCACGCCCGGATAATTTTTAAAAATTTTTTTAGTAGAGACAGGGTTTCATCATGTTAGCCAGGATGGTCTCAATCTCCTTACCTCATGATCAGCCCACCTCAGCCTCCCAAAGTGCTGGGATTACAGGCATGAGCCACCACACCTGGCCTAATTCTAATTTTCATTTATTTATTTATTTTGAGAGAAGGTCTTACTCTGTCGCCCAGACTGGAGTATAGTAGCGAGATTATGGCTCACTGAAGCCTCAACTTCTCGGGCTCAGGCAATTCTCCTGCCTCAGCCTGCCAAGTAGCTAGGACTACAGGCGCATGCCACTACATGCAGCTAATTATTTTATTTTTGGTATAAACAGGGTCTCCCTATGTTGCTCAATCTGTTCTTGAACTCCTGTGCTCAAGTGATCCTACCGCCTGGGCCTTGCAAAGTGCTGGGATTACAGGTGTGAGCCCCCACACCCAGTCAGAAATAGAAGTATTAGACAAAAAAACTCTCATATGTGCATATTTGTGATGGCTACAGCAGGTCATCATAAGTTCAATACTGCCAAAACACAAGCTGCATGTGTAGGTGTAGGGATGGGGATAAGAGGCGGAGTGTGTGGTAGATTGCAATGATGGTCCCAATTCTTTACCCTTCTTTGTAGTCTCATTGCCACATAACTGCATGGCCCTCATTCTATGGGTGAGGCCACCTGCCCTATCCCCATACTGGGCTCTACAATGGAGGGCTTTGTAAGGTAAATAAAATAATTAATTAAAGGATTTTAAAGAGGGTTAGTAACATGATTAAATTTCCCATTGTGAAAATCATTCTAGCTACAATAAAAATGAAATGGAGGGGAACAAGAATGGATTATCAGAAGACCAGAAGAAGGTTGATAATGCAATAGTAAAAACTATGGAGAGCACTGGACCCAATTCAAGACACACTTAGGAACCACAACTGTTAGACTTTAGACTAATTTACCCTAATGAGAAACTCTTTGAGAACCGAAGGGGGAAAAAGCGAGGCAGAAAAGGGCCTCTTTCTTATTTTAACCTATGAATAAACAGGAAATTAAATATGTTGCTATTGTCATAATCTAGTATTTTAAATTTCTCACACTTTCAATTTTTAAATTGAAGTTTAGATAAAAGGTAGATTATACAACTTCTTAAAAGTAAAGAAGGCTAACACAGGCAGACCTCATTTTATTGCATTTCACTTCATTGCACGTCCCAGACACATTATTATAAACTGAAGGTTTGTGGCAACCCTGCATCAAGCATATCTGGGGGTACCATTTTCCAAAGTGCTCACTTTGTGTCTCTGTCATATTTTGAGAATTCTCCCAATATTTCAAACTTTTTCATTACTATTACATCTGTTATGCGAAATGTGATCTTTGATATTACTACTGTAATTGTTTTGGGGTACTACAAACTGCACCCATATGAGATAGCAAACTTAATGGATGAAAGTGTGTGCTCACTGCTCCATCAATGAGCCATTCCCCTCTCCCTCTCCCTCACGTCAGGCCTCCCTATTCCCTAAAACACAAGAATATTGAAATTAGGCCAACTAATAACCCTAAATGGCCTCCGAGTGTTCAAATCCTACCACCTTTAAGAATTATGCAAAATCTACTCTGTCAATGCTCTAGAAATAGAACAACATAATCTGGATGACAGGACATCTGTTTATAGCATGGTTTACTAATAAGCTCACTGTTGAACCTACTGCTTAGAAAAAAGATACCCTTAAAAATATTATGCACGGCTGGGTGTGGTGGCTCAAGCCTATAATCCCAGCACTTTGGGAGCCTGAGGCAGGACAATCACTTGAACCTGGGAGGCAGAGGTTGCAGTGAGCCGAGATCATGCCACTGCATTCCAGCCTGGGCAACACCATGCTAAATGCCATTGAGAACATCTGTGATTTATGAGAGGAGGTCAAAATATCAACATGAGCAAATCTGGAGGAAGTTGGTTCCTACCCTCATAGATGACTGAGAGGTTCAAGACTTCACTGGAGAAAGTAACTGCAAATGTGGTAGGAAAAGTAACTAGAATTAGAAGTGGAGCCTGGACCGGGTGCAGTGGCTCACGCCTATAATCCCAGCACTTTGGGAAGCCAAGAAGGCTGGATCACTTGAGCCTAGGAGTTCGACACCAGCCTAGGCAACATAGCAAAACCCCACCTCTACAAAAAAATAAAAATAAAAAATTTAGCCAGGCGTGATGGCACACACCTGCAGTCCCAGCTATGTGAGAGGCTGAGGTGGGAGGATCACTTGAGCGCAGGACAGATGTTGCAGTGAGCTGTGATCATACCACTGCACTCAAACTTGGGCGACAGAGTGAGACCCTGTTTAGAAAAAAAAAAAAAGTGAAGACTGAAGATGTGGCTGTACTCTCTCACGATCAAACTTAAACAGATGAGGAGCTGCTTCTTATGGATAAGAAAGTTATTTCTTCAGATAAAATCTATTTCTGGTAAAGATGCTGTGAACACTGTTGAAATGACAACAAAGAATTTAGAATATTATATAAACTTAATAGTTGTTACAGCAGTAGCAGGGTTTGAGAGAAATTACTTCAATGTTGAAAGAAGTTCCACTGTGGGTAAAGTATCATCT
This sequence comes from Macaca mulatta, assembly GCF_049350105.2. NCBI lineage: Eukaryota > Metazoa > Chordata > Mammalia > Primates > Cercopithecidae > Macaca > Macaca mulatta. The sequence continues at coordinate 164,284,811 of NC_133407.1, read as the reverse complement.
ATCAAACACATCACATGCTACAGAGGTATGTTTCATGAAAGGAAGTGTCAACTGATGTGGCAAACTTCAGTGTTGTCTTATTTTAAGAAAGTGACAAAGCCATCCCAACCTTCAGCAACCACCACCCTGATCAGTCAGCAGCCATCAACACTGAGGCAAGCCTCTCTACCAGCAAGAAGATTACAACTCATTGAAGGCTTAAATGCTCATCAGCATCTTTTAGCAATCACGTATTTTTTAATTAAGATATGTACTTTTAAAAGACATAATGCTATTGTGCACTTAATAAAATATAGATAGTGTAAAGCTGGGCATGGTGGCTCACCTCTGTAATCCCAGCACTTTAGGAGGCCAAGGCAAGAGGATCTTAAGCCAGGAGTTCAAGACCAGCCTGGGTAACAAAACGAGACCCAATGTCTACAAAAAATCTAAAAATTAGCCAGGCACGGTAGCACACGCCTACAGTCCCAGTCCCCTAGGACTGCTTGAGTCCAGGAGGGCAAGGCTGCAGTGAGCTGTGATTGCACCACTGTACTCCAGCCTGGGCAACAGAGCAAGACCTTGTCTCAAAAAATAAAATAAAATAAAATAGACTACAGTATAGTGAACACATAACTTTCATAAATCAAAAAATTGACATGACTTGCTTTATTGCGATATTCGCTTCATTGCAGCAGTCTGGAACAGAACTTACAATATCTCTGAGGTATGCCTGTATGTTTAAAACTAAAATGTATTTAAATTACATAATTATTTCATTGTTTTAAGGGGTGTGGAGAGCCTCTAAGAATAAGTAAGTTTCTTTATATACTTAAATTGAAACAGAAAAGTTCGTTAGCCATCTTGATGATGGTAATCCTCTTAAACTTGGCCAAAATGTTCTTCAATATATCTATAATTAGCCTTTCAAATCAGATATGGTTAATCTTCTCATTCAACCAGTAAGGAGAATGACTAAACATTTATTTTCAACTCAAATAGTTGAAATATTAATCTATAAACATAGAAACAATTGATGTAAAATATATTCCTCATGTGAAATCAGTCAAGAAAAATGTTTGTAATAGATAACTCATTTGTAGAAAACAAGGGTAATATTAATGAATTCAGTTGATGAGTGACTTACATAACTGTTTAAACAATGTAATCAGACCTACCATAGTATAACCAATAGAAAGACTCTTCCTGTCATCTTTATTAGCACAATCTCTGATTATGACTTGATTTTATACTTTGTAATTACCCACATAAATTCACGCTAACACTTCAGCACCATAAATAATATAAAGCAATAATTCTCAAACTTGAGCATGCATCAGAATCACCTTGAGGGCTTGTTAAAACACAACTTGCTAGATCCTACTTTCCAGTTTCTATGTCAGTAGGTTTGGTGTAGATTCTGAGAATTTCTAACAAATTTGTAAGTGATGCTGATGCTGCTGTTCTAGAAACTACATTTTGAGAACTACTGATATAGTAATAAGGACTCTGGAATGAAAAAAAAAAAAAACTTACTCCTCAGCCTGGGCAACATGGTGAAATCCTGTCTCTACAGAAAAAAAAAACAAAAACAAAACAAAACAAAAAAAACCCTGAAAAATTAGCAGGGCACGGTGGTGTGCACATGTAGTTCCAGCTATTTGGGAGGCTGAGGCGGGAGAATCGCTTGAGCCTGAGAGGTCAAGGCTGCAGTGAGCTGAGATCACTCCACTGCACTCCAGCCTAAATGCTCATCAGCATCCTGGATGACAGAGCAAAACCCTGTCTCAAAAAAAAAAAAAAAAGCAACCGTCTCTGGACAGTGGTGGGGTCTGATGGGAAAGTGGCGTGACAGAATCTTGTTGAGTATGCCTAACGCTCTGAACTCTTGATAGGGGATTAAGTCACACAGGTGTGTCCACATTTATCAAAACTCCATATACACAAGATTTGGGAATTTAATGTAATTAATTAATTTATTTATTTGAGACAGAGTCTTGCTCTTGTCGCCCAGTCTGGAGTTCAACGGCACAATCCCTGCTCACTGCAACCTCCATCTCCTGGGTTCAGGTGATTCTTCTACCTCAGCCTCCTGAGTAGCTGGGATTACAGACACACGCCACCACGCCCTACTAATCTTTTTTAGTAGAGACGGGGTTTCGCCATGTTGGCCAGGCTGGTCTCAAACTCCTAACCTCAGGTGATCTGCCTGCCTCGGCCTCCCAAAGTGCTGGGATTACAGGCTTGAGCCACCACGCCTGGCAGGAATTTTATTTATATGAATTTAACTTCAAAAGAAAAAAAAGCTGTAAACAAATATCGAGCTCTAGTTAATGATACATACATGCTGCAGTATTTAGGGGGAAGTAAACTGAGGTCTGAAATTTAACTTTGAAATGCATCAAAAGTAAGATGAACTAATGGATACAGGGATGGAGAGATGGACAGGTAAGTATTACTATAGTAAAGCATTAATAGGCAGAATCATCTAGGTGAGGATTACACTGGTGATAGCTGTAAAATTCTTTCAACCTTGTTGAATGTTTAAAAGTTTTTGTAATAAAATGTTAGTTACAATCATAATACATATACATGTCTACAGCACTTGAATATGGCATACAGTAGACCCTCTTACCTGCAGGAAGACATTCCAACACCCCAGTGGATGCCTAAAACCATGGATAGTACCAAACCCTACATACACTGTTTTTTCCTATACTATATATACATACATACAATAAAGTTTTAACTTATAAATTAGGTACAGTAAGAGATTTAATAATAAAATAGAACAATTATAACAACATACTGTTTACAATTTCATGGATAGAAGATTCATTCTTACAGTAAATCTTAGCAACCTCAGCATGATTTTTTATCTTTCCTTATTAAGTCAAGAACTTTCCCTTTTCACTTAAAAGGAAGCACTTTACAGCTTTCCTTTGGCATCCCTAATTGTGAGCATAACTACACTTTGGAGCCATATTAAGTAAAATAAAGGTCACGTGAACACAAGTCCTGTGACACCATGCCAGTCCATCTAATAACCAAGTCTGCTACTAAACAACTAATTGGCAGGTAGCAAGCACAGCATGGACATGGTGGACAAAGAGATGATTCACATCCTGGTGGGACAAAGTGGGATGGCGAGAGATTTCACCATACTACTCAGAACAGCACACTATTTAAAACATAAATAGTGACAAATTATTTAAAACATAAATATATGACAAATTATTTAAAACATAATTTTAAATAATTATTTATTTAAATAATTATTTATTTAAATAAAATTATTATTTAAAATTATTTAAAACATAATTTGTCATATATTTCTGGAAATTTCTATTTAATGTTTCTGGACCTTGGTTGATCGCAGGTAACTGAAACTTCAGAAATCAAAACCATGGATAACGGAGGACTACTTATTGTTATTTTGTTACAGGAACCAGAAGATCAAAGTAATATGACCAACTAAGAGTAAGACTGGTTTTCGAACCACTGCATTCATCTAAAATTAACTACCGTTTGCCCAAATATAGACAGCAAGAGGGGCCTTTACTTGATGAAGAGAGATAATTAAAATACTCTCCACTGACAAGACAGCCCTATATTTCAGGTTCCCCAGGAGTAGTCCTGGTTTATGCCTGTTGTCCCAACTGCACTCCAGTTTAGAAAACAAATTTATGTTCACCATGCTCATGGATTTCCCAATTTTCCAAAGGCTTCATTTATATTTGAAGAATTTCATTTTTCACTCTTTTATAGTATCGTTTACATGACCAAAGTATTTCTTAAGATTTACTAATGAATGGTAAAACTGGAGTACTCACGGGTAGCCAAGGAAAAGGAGATTGAGGACTGAATGGCTTCGAAAGAGATTGACGAGGGTCCAACAAAGTACCCATCCACACAAAGTGAGTAGTACCAAGCGAGCTGATATCAGAACCATGTAGTGAATCATTGATGCTGCACCTGCCTTAGTAGCCTGAAAGTTTGGAAGAACCAAAAGGAACATTTTATAAATGATCTTCTTCAAAAGTAGTGTGATTCAAGTAAGAACTTAATAGGTTCAGTGGAAGCTAAAATGTGTCTTTAAAAAATGAAATAAAAGAAAAACTGCTCCATCCCACCTTATCTTCATAATAACTGAAAATTCAGACTTCTCCAGGCACAGCTGTTTCCTTCTTGCACCCGATAGTGCCATCTACAGACCTCTTTTAAGGTCTTATTATATCATCTAATTTGTTTACATTGAAGCTTCTCAAAGTATGTTCCACGAATCGTTTATTTTGTTCCATCAGAATGACCTGGGCTACTAATTGGACATGTAAACTCCTAACAACTTCCCTCTCCAGGGATAAGGAATAAAGTCAAGCAACCTATATTTTAACAACTTAACCAGTGATTTATTTATGTATTTATTTATTTTTTTTTTAATTTTTTTTTTTTTGTGACGAAGTCTCGCTCTGTTGCCGTCGCCCAGGCTGGAGTGCGGTGGCTCAATCTTGGCTCACTGCAACCTCCGCCTCCCGGGTTTAAGCGATTCTCCTACCTCAGCCTCTTGAGTAGCTGGAATTACAGGCATGCACCACCATGTCCAGCTAATTTTTGTATTTTTAGTAGAGACAGGGTTTTACCATGTTGACCAGGATTGGCTTGAACTCCTGACCTTATGATCCATCCACCTCCCAAAGTGCTGGGATTACAGGCGTAAGCGACTGTGCCCAGCCTGATTTTTTATGTACATAAACATGGAGAGCCACTAATTTATCTGTCTTACTTCCCACTAAACTAGAAGGGCCTCAACAGCAGTAACGATATTTTTATTTTTCTTTGAATCCTCACCTCTAATCTGCTTGGTGAATTAATGTTTAATAAATGAGTGAAGTTTCAAAAAATAATCTAATCTTCTCTGACAGATCCCTATATAAATAAGTTTCTTTTTTAACTTTTGCAAACATGGAAATAATGCATAATCACTTCCAATTCTTTTTATCACAGCTATTCAAATATGCTTCTTCAATTGCAAATCTTTAAAACCGACTAACTATAGTAAGTACTTGTCATAACTTACTCTGCAATGCCATTTTCTTTCCAAATTAACTAGGGAGGAGAGAATGAGCAAAATGTAGGGGAAAATGGAGGATCCCCATAACCTCTAAGAGAGCAGTGTTGGAAACCAGAAAGGAGAAAAAAAATATCTAGAGTCAACAGTACATGGTAGGGGATAGGAGCTTTTCAGTTTCCTCCTACATATCCGTTTCTTAGTTTACAGATCATATTATGGAGTACCTATAACATATATGCAATATACTGTACACTGAATACCATATATAGAGAGAGAGCATATATATGTAATATATAGTTACTTTAAAATGCAAAAAAGCAGTTAAATAAATGCCATAATGAACGGCTTAAGCCTCAAACTATGGCTCAAGCTGTTCTCAGCCATAGCCTGGCACATAGCTTCACATAACTCCCCTGATACATACCTTCATGCCAATTTACCTCACAAATCAAAGCTTAGTAAAGTTACTTAAGCTATTGGAGTTACTCCATTACCTCCTTTTCAAAAGTTCAGGGTTAGAAATAAAAAACACTGCTTCTGCCCAATGTCACCAGAGCACAGAGCTTGGATTTGTTGATTAATTTTGCCTTATTCCAGAGCCCAAGCTGCTAATCACTGTGCTATATGTGACAGACCCTTTACTGGGTCCTAGAGGCACAGTGGTAACCAAGACAAACAAAACCCCTGTGTTGATGAAGCTGACTAACCAAGAAAAACAAATATTAAACTTATATCTAATCATTTTTATAATTGTAATGAGTGCTATAGGAAGAGTAGGCTGCTATGGAAAGTAAACAACAGGAGATCCTATTCTAGAGATAGCTTGTGTTAGTAAATGATATTTAAGCTGAGACCTAAAGGATAAGCAAGAGTTCGCTAGGTGAAGGGCAGAAAAATATTCGTAACATTATGTTAATTTTAAAGTACAGGATATGAAACTGTATACAAATAATTCTCAAATATATTAAAATAAATGTAAATATAAAATCTTCATATGCATACGAAGATCAGGAGAAAATACAGCAAAATGCAGTCTTTGGCCAGGTGAGGTGGCTCACACCTGTAAACCCAGCACTTTGGGAGGCAGAGGCAGGTGGATCACCTGAGGTCAGGAATTTGAGACCAGCTGGGCCAACATGGTGAAACCCGGTCTCTATTAAAAATACAAAAATTATCTGGGCATGGTGGTGGGCGCCTGTAATCTCAGCTACTTGGGAGGCTGAGGCAGGAGAATCACTTGAACCCAGGAAGCAGAGGTTGCAGTGAGTCAAGATCATGCCATTTACAGCCTGGGCAACAAGAGCAAAACTCCGTCTGCCCTCCATCCCGCAAAAAAGTGGTCTTCAATAATGAGACTGTGAGCAATTTTTAAATGTCCTGCTTTATATTTTAGTGTTTTCCAAATTTTTTTCAATAAAATATACTACTTTCCTATTTAGAAAAACAATTTTTAAAAAGAAAGTTGCTTCAGGTTGGTAAAAGAACAGCTAAATTTATTTCTAATCTTGTGAAGCAAGTATGTAAGTAGAGTTAGCCTGGAGGTGAACAGGCAGAGCTGGCCTGGAGGTGAATAAACAGACTCTACCTACATGGAGAGGTAGTCCTCTCTGAATAGCATTTCCGTTTATGAATTAATTACCAGTAGCCTCTCCTTTAATATTATTGATCTTTCTCAGGGTAGGGACCCTTTCTGTGATATATGCAAACAAAGGAGGAAAACATATTTTAATGGAAGGAAGGAAAGATGATTTATGATAGGTTTTATCCATCTAATTTAGATACTTTAGGAAGAAAATCACTATACAGCTCTTATTTTAAATTTTTGAATAGGTAATACATTCACATCACTCAAAACACAAAACATGTAACAGTGCTTGTAGTGAAAAGCTTCCCACCTGCTGATCCTGTCTCCTAGCCACCAACTGTGCAACTGTTATTAGTTTGTGTGTCCTTCTGGAAACAATTTATTCATATATAAGCAAATATATTTTGTTCCCTCCTCCTAATTTATTTATTTTTTTTTTGAGATGGAGTCTTGCTCTGTTGCCCAGGCTGGAGTGCAGTGGCACGATCTCGGCTCACTTCAAGCTGCGCCTCCCGGGTTTATGCCATTCTCCTGCCTCAGCCTCTTGAGTAGCTGGGACTACAGGCGCCCGCCACCACACACGGCTAATTTTTTGTATTTTTAGTTTAACCGTGTTAGCCAGGATGGTCTCGATCTCCTGACCTCGTGATCCACCCGCCTCGGCCTCCCAAAGTGCTGGGACTATGGGGGCGTAAGCCACCATGCCTGGCCACTCCTGTCTCATTTTAAACACTGTTCTGCACCTTGCTTTTTTCACTTAACACCCTGGAGGTCAATACATAAACACATCTTTATGTTTTCAATGGCTGTATGCTATTCCATTATGTAGATGTACCAAAATTATTTAAACATTTCCTTCCTGATGAAAATTAAGTTACAGAATTAAAACTTTGATAAAACTATGTTTAAATTTAGCTTTTAAGTATTCTGTTCCCATTAAAAACTGCAAGCCTTGGCCAGGCGTGGTGGCTCACGCCTGTAATACCAGCACTTTGGGAGGCCAAGGTGGGTGGATCATTTCAGACCAGAAGTTCGAGACCAGCCTGGCCAACATAGTGAAACCCTGTCTCTACTGAAAACACAAAAATTAGCTGGGTATGGTGGTGGGTGCCTGTAATCCCAGCTACTCAGGAGGGAGACTGAGGCAGGAGAACCACCTGAGCCTGGGAAGCAGAGGTTGCATAAGCTGAGATGGCGCCACTGTGCTCCCACTTCAACCTGGGTGACAGAGCGAGTCTCCATCTCAAAAAAAAAAAAAAAAAAAAAATTGCAAGCCTATTCCAAGTAAGGCTATGCAAAAGCTGCTATACTACTTTTAGGCCATTCAAGTTATAATCTTTGCAGCAACAAGGTAGAAACCCCAGTTTTGAAGGGTTACACACGAACTGGGCATACTAACTGGACAGGTACAAGCAGCCATTTCCAAGTAACTGAAGGGATGAAACAGAATCATTTCCTATTTTAACAAATGAAAACATAAAATTCCATTGAGATCCTCTAAAGAAAGAACACGCTTTCTCAATATACTAAAAAGTGAGTTTCTATTTTCATCCTCTAAATAAAAACTCTGAAAGAAAAGATTATAAACAGACGTTCCTACTGTGAAAAACAAGCAATCCTACTACCCGTGCTTTTTGGTTAACTTCAAATGGTTTTCAGATCTTGGCTTAGTATTTCCAATTACTCTGCTTCCAGAAATAGGGCTCCTGAAAATCAGAGCTTACACACACAGACTTTCCACATATGTTTTGGGAAAAACAAGTTGACTCTCAATTATTTGTGATTATAGTAACTATTCATTTAAAATTTCACACTGAATTATAAATTCCAAGATTAAAATCATTAGCCACTTCAGCTAAATTAACATTTTTTGTTTTTGTAATCACAGGGCACAAGATAACAATATTTTAAGAAAGCACATTTCCCTGCCTCATTGGGATTTACAAATATATGAAAAATGAGGCTAGGCGCAGTGGCTCATGCCTATAATCCCAGCACTTTGGGAGGCTGAGGCAGGTGGATCACCTGAGGTCGGAAGTTCGAGACCAGCCTGACCAACATGGAGAAACTCCATCTCCACTAAAAATACAAAATTAGCCAGGCGTGCTGGTGCATGCCTGTAATCCCAGCTACTTGGGAGGCTGAGGCAGGAGAATCGCTTGTACCCAGAAAACAGAGGTTGTGGTGAGCCGAGATTGTGCCACTGCACTCCTGCCTTGGCAGTAAGAGCGAAACTCCATCTCAAAAGAAAAGAAAAGAAAAATGATACCAATGGCTAGCTCTGTCAACAACTTTTAATTTTTTTTGTTTTTTTTTTGTTTTTGAGACAGAGTCTCGCTCTGTCGCCCAGGCTGGAGTGCAGTGGCCGGATCTCAGCTCACTGCAAGCTCCGCCTCCCGGGTTTACGCCATTCTCCTGCCTCAGCCTCCCGAGTAGCTGGGACTACAGGCACCCGCCACCTTGCCCAGCTAGTTTTTTGTATTTTTTTTTTTTAGTAGAGACGGGGTTTCACCGTTTTAGCCAGGATGATCTCGATCTCCTGACCTCGTGATCCGCCCGTCTCGGCCTCCCAAAGTGCTGGGATTACAGGCTTGAGCCACCGCGCCCGGCCAACAACTTTTAATTTTAAAAAGGATCATTTAATATTCTTATTCTTTGTCATTCTGCTCACTAAACTTAGATTCTAATCTTCAGATTAATCCTATACAAATTCTGATAAGTCACTGCTTTTTAAAAATTCTAAGAAACTCAAATAAATGTTTCTTGCTAACAATCTTCTCAAATGGTATATATAAACAGTATCAAGTGAATATTATCTGGAACTGAATGTTTTAGGTACAACTGTATGTGTACAGATAATACTTCATATTAATAGTTACCTGACATTCATCCTATTTTTACTGAAACTATTTAAATTTTTTAAATTGTACTGAAAAACTCAGAAACAGAACACAAGCTCCGACCCTACAAATGAATTTTCTAACAGTTTTTGACACTTGAATTTTAAAAAATTACATTGCAGGGAAACCTTTTTTAAAGTACTGGCAGAACTCACATGGGAGTAAAGCAATTTACTGTTTTATTAAATTGGGACTGGTCACATTTTCAACCTGCACCCATTCTAGTAACTAACTCTAGCTACATGTGATAGAATATAGTGAATGAACTGTTACCTCTGAGATGAGAGCCCATACAAGCCTCCTCGCAAGCATCACTGTGATGAATGCTGCCAGATGATAATCAATGAGATGAAAATTCTACAACAGAAATAAATAACTAAATAACTACATCAGAAAGAAATATGATGTGTATTCAGCTGGCACTACTACAAGAATAGAGGTTTATCCCTGAAAAGATCTTCCTTAGATCACCACACCCTTACAGATTATGGGAATATGAGAGATCTTGAACAGACTATGTACCTTCTACTTCTCCTTTCACAACAAATTGCTTTAAGTTTTTAAACACTATTTTAAACTACCTGGAATGTATTCTTCTCCCTTTTCAAAAGTATTACTGTACTAAAAGGTAAAGATTGCAGCTTTGAGTTAACAAGTTATAACCTGCAGAATTATGGCAAGAATAATTTATATAAAATATTATATTTATAATGTCTTAAAGTTAATAGATCAGTTGGGATTCACAGTCTTCAGAAGTTTCTGTTGTTGGTCTCTTATGCAAGCTTACGTTAATCTAATTGGGCGTCTACTAAACTCTCTAGTAGATGGTACATCAATTATACTCATTTAGTGTTTCTCTCTAGTTTGATTTAGAAGTAGGCCTTACATTTGGTCTCTTCTATAAAATAATAGCATTTACCTAGATGCTATCTACAGTTCCTTCTAGGTCTAGATCTGTATATATAACTGTGGTAATAAGCAAATGAAAAGTCTTTAGCAACAATATCCCAGGAACCACCAAAATCAGGATGTATTTTCATTTTGATGATCAAAAGGTCTATAGGTTTCCACAATTCCTTCCAGAATGAAATGTTAAATTTCTCAATTACTTAATTTAATAAATCTATACATAGCATCCACAATGTGCCAGGTACTCTCCTTCACACTAAAGATACAGCGTGGAAGATGACAGCCAAGGTTCCTGCTCTCCTGTCTTACTTTCCACTGTGGTGCTAGAGGGAAAGGAAATGGCAGAGATTACTATTCATTCCTTCTGCATCACCATAAAATTTAACTAGGCACTGACTCCTAGCCAACTAAAGGTTTATTTTCCAGCCTCCCTTGCAAAAACTACTTTTAGCCAAGGGATGAGTGAAAAAGTAATAGGCACAACTTCTAAGCCATACTCTTCTAAAAGGAGCTGTCCCCTTTTCTCTTTTCTTTCTCCTTCCTGCTGGTCAGGTATGATAACTGGAGTTGGAGTAACTACCATGGACCATGGTTTGGAAGAAGTATATTGGGGATGGAAGAGCAATATATACAAAGAGTCGCCATGCTGATGTTATATCATCCACCTAAACTTTTATTAAATAGGGAAATAAGTTTCTATTTTGTTTTAGTCACCCTGTTATGGCAGCTAAACCCATATCTTCAATAAATTTGTTTGGAGAAGCAGGGCAAGTAACGACAATAAACAAGCTCCCAACAAAAGCATTTTAAATAGTTAAAACCGCTTGTAAGAAATATAACAGGAACAAATAATAACTAAGAAGGAGGTGCAGAGCCCATTTAAATTGGTGGTTAGGGAGGCTATCCCAGAGAGGATGGCATTTGGGCTGAGAGCTGAATGACAAAAAGGCACCCGGCATTTCAAGCTCTGGGAACAAAGGGCCCCAGACAGAAGAAAAAGCAATCACAAAAGCCCTAAGACAGGAATATATATGCCCAGTGTGTCTAAAAGGCAGCAAGAAGGCTGGAGTAAGATAATTATTATAGTGGGGCAAGATAGTTAAGAAGCTCTTGCTTTTAATTCAAGTGAAAAATGATCACAGACTGAACAGGGTGAGTAGCAATGGAGATGGAATGAAGTGGCCAAATTGAGTATACATTTTAGAGACAGAACAGCCAGAATGTCAACAGAGTGGTTTGCCACTCCTTAGATCATTTCCTTTTCTCCCTCTCTAAGTATTATGGATTCTAACAGTATTTATCCCCTCCTATTTTTGGGACTTCTCCCTACTCACCCTATTCCTCCAAAATAATGCACGCAGATTCACTCAACCCCTGGCTAATGTCTGGGTCTTATTAATGCATCACCAGTCCATCTAAGACATTTTTAAAAATCAAAACATTGGCCAGGTGCAGTGACTCACGCCTGTAATTCCAGCAATCTGGGAGGCCAAGGTGGGTGGATCATGAGGTCAGGAGATCAAGACCATCCTGGCCAACATGGTGAAACCCTGCCTCTACTAAAAATACAAAAATTAGCTGGGCATGGTGGCGCATGCCTGTAATCGTAGCTACTTGGGAGGCTGAGGCAGGAGAATTGCTGAACCAGGGAGTCGGAGGTTGCAGTGAGCAGAAGTCGTACCACTGCACTCCAGCCTGGTGACAGAGTGAAACTCCGTCTCAAAAAAAAAAATCAAAATATTTAAGTGCCTAATACATCTTTTTGTTAAGCAAATCATGTTATAACCAAATCAATGAACATGGTAATGTGGTTATGATTAACTCTTTGTAACCCAGAATATTTGATTAATCAGAGCCCTCTATTCCTATTCTGAATAATTTACTACTTCTAGCTTTTATGTTTCTTAGGGTTAAGACTCATTCAGTTAATTGGTTGACAGCTAGAATACTTCACATATTCAGGTGTCCACATTTTCTTTTTGATATTAAGATCTTGAAATGGAAAAATAAAAACCTAATATATAAATCTGACAAATTTATTATGAGTGTCTGACCCAGACACTCATAATAGAACAAAACTTAAAAGACAGACCACATATTTGGGACAGAAGTCCTTGCTAGAGCCTCCTGGTCAGGTAAGCACCTTCCACGCTTCAATACCTTCAGTGATGGGAAATAACTTGATCTCCAGCAGTCCATTCTATCTTTGAACAACTCACTGATACAGGCTCCTTTGAGATTCACAGGCTAAACTCATATTTGCTATTTCACATGTTACTCTTGGCTTCACAACCCAATTTTAAGCTTTGTGTTAGCAAAGATTATGTGCATCAGATAAGTGAGCCAATCTACTCTACAACCTCCGTTAAGTGTGCGTTCCTCTATTGCAGAGGCTGGAAAGCTAAAAATGACATTTCCAAACTTTCTTGCACTCAGACTCTAGATATGATTTCGGTTCTGTCAACCACAGGCATCATATAAAACTTGAATTCAGAAGTGAGTGAAGTTAGGGGAAAAGGTAGCAAAAGGCATCCATTTTTGGTGGTAAGGGTCAAAGCAAAGGAAGCATTAATTCTGGAGTCAGCAGCTGTAGCAGCAGGTTCCTGATTATGACAAGAACACTGGCTCCCTCTGTTTCAAGGCAGTATTTGTAGGTAACTTTCTAAAGAGCTATAGTCAGATATGTTAGACTGGGCAAAGAACTCTTTGATGACACTGAAAATTCAACACATGAGAAGTTTCCAGGGGAATGTCAAACCAAATAGAAATTTTATAATGAACTACCCAAGAAGAACTTACGGAATAAATATAGGACTAAAACAAGAAGTAAAGCACAGTAGATTGGTCTGGACTTGGGCACTCACTATGCCACTATGTGATTTTTGAACCAGTTTATAGGTCTTACATTCATTTATAAAATGGGAGTCATATAATGGTACCTACTCATTTTTATAAAGAGTAAATGAGATAATACTTGTAAAGAATTTACTAAATATTGGCCAGGCACAGTGGCTCACACCTGTAATCCCAGCACTTTGGGAGGATAAGGCGGGCGGATCACGAGGTCAGGAGCCATCCTGGCTAACACTGTGAAACCCCGTCTCTATTAAAAATACAAAAAAAAAAAAAAGGTAGCCGGGCATGAGGGCAGGCGCCTGTAGTCTCAGCTATTCGGCAGGCTGAGGCAGGAGAATGGTATAAACCTGGGAGGCGGAGCTTGCAGTGAGCTGAGACTGCACCACTGCACTCCAACCTGGGCGACAGAGCGCAAGACTCCATCTCAAAAAAAAAAAAAAAGAAGAATCTACTAAATATTTTAATGTGTGTTTGTTACTGACACTGTTAAGACAATGAGTATTTATTTATATAACTATATACCTGGAAAAGGCCTTAAAGAATATCTAATCCAACTTCTTCTCTTTAAAACACCATGGCCAAAAAGGATGAACGAAGTACAGTTCCTACACTCAATAAGCTCATAATCCGGGTAAGAAAGAAAGACTATTAAAAAAAAATTGGCACTAAATCATTGCAATTTTCCAATACAGAAACTGACATTCTTATCACATGATATTAAGTAGACAGAAGGTCAATACAGCAAGAAAATTCTTAATAGTTAATACCAGGAACAACCAAATGATACAAATATTTAAAACAAAAATTTTTATTCTCTTTCCATACTATCTTAAGGATTTTGGCCCACATTTCCTTTCTATGTTCACCAGGCTAGGAAGGCTTTCTAATCTTTATTAGTCCCAAACACATATATAAGAAGACAGTCTTCTTTTGCCTAGAGCATCTCTCTATCACCCATTCAAATCTGCCATTGCCAACAACCTACCCATCAAGTCATCTGACTAGCCTTAACAATACATATACTTACATTTTTAAATTTCATTTTTTTTTCTTTTTTCTTTTTTTTTTTTTTTGAGACAGGGTCTTATTCTGTCACCCAAGCTGGAGTATGGTGGCCACAATCGTAGCTTACTGCAGTCTCTATCTCCCAGGCTCAGGCAATCCTCTCACTTCAGCTTCCCCAGAAGCCAGGACCACAAGTGTGCACTACCAAGCCCAGCTAATTTTGTTTATTTTTTGTAGAGACAAAGTCTCACTATGTCGCCTAGGCTGGTCTCAAATTCCTAGGCTCAAGCAATCCTCCCGCCTTCGCCTCCCAAAGTGCTGGGATTATAGGCATGAGCCACCATGCCCAGGCCTTACCAATATTTTTTTATATATCCATCTATGGTGAACCTTCTCTGCATCAAGACTATCACGGTATTTTTTTTTTTTTTGAGATGGAGTCTCGCTTTGTTGCCCAGGCTGGAGTGCAATGGCTCGGTCTCGGCTCACTGCAAGCTCCGCCTCCCAGGTTCACGCTATTCTCCTGCCTCAGCCTCCCGAGTAGCTGGGACTATAGGCACCCGCCACCATGCCCGGTTAATTTTTTGTATTTTTAGTGGAGACGGGGTTGCACCATGTTAGCCAGGTCTTGATCTCCTGACCTCGTGATCTGCCTGCCTCGGCCTACCAAAGTGCTGGGATTACAGGTGTGAGCCACCGCGCCTGGCCTATCATGGTACTCTTAATAAATGGAAAGAGAACAGAAGAAATCTACAATACATTTTTATGTACCTCACCAAAGACAGCCAATTTCTCAACTTCACTTGTGTGACAGAACCCAATTTTATTTAAGTTCACTATGTACCCAGCTAAAGGACTATATTTAGCTTCTCTTGTAGTTAGGAGTGGACATGTGTGGAAATGATGCAAGCCTGGCCCATAAGAAACTCTCCTTTATATTGCCCTAAGCTCTTTCCCCTTCTGGCTGACAGGGATGGGTCACAACCACCTTAGAGGTCACATGGTGGAAGACAATAGAATCTCCATCAGCTTGGGTCCCCTGATTGATCACATGGAAGAACTCCTGGCAACCAGGACAACTGCCTCAGAGTTTATTTGTTACAGAAGCTACCATTATCCTAATTCAGCCATTAAAAGGGTAAAGTTGTTAGAATGTAGTAACACTGACACCTTATACTTACAAATTTAAAATGGTGCAGAGAAAACTAAATACCAAAACCTTTCTGTGATATTATAATAAATTATTTAAATGTTTTCTGCATTTTCATTTACATTTTTACTTCCCCTGATAGTACTTATATTTTAACAATCTTATGAAATTTTATTTCTGAAAGTAATCTGTGGTCTAGAAAAAAATATTTTATTGAAAGAAAAATTACTAAGAAAAACAATTTCTACAGAAAGCTTTCCAGGTAGTTTCTTGGGTAACTAACATAAAGAACTTAAAGGCTGAGTAAGACTTACCAGTGATGTACAAGAAGCAGGATGATTGTAAGGATACCACCACACTGTTTTATAAATGTTGATGTACTGAATGAAAAGAGCAACCAACAGGTAGATGAAAAAAAGGAATTCAAAGAGTAGGCTCCCATCCACAGGCAAGTCAGGAATTTGGCAATGACGAACAGGACCTGGGGTGATTAAGGCTGTGATAGGTGGGACTGGAAGGCCAATAGCACTACCATTCCTGAAAGAGAAAACTATGGTTAACTCAATGGTCATAACCTCCTCTGTCACAGAACATAAAGGGCTCCTGCTGTCTCCTCCATCTATCCCTTCACTGTTGGCTTTCCCCGCAAGACTCCTTCCTGGGATCCTCTTACCTTCTCCCTTCACACATTGTCAGTGATCTAAGATGCAGCTATGGCCTCCATTATTTCCTACATGATGAAGACTGTAATTTCTCACCATAGAGCTCACTGCTAAATTACAGACACATTATTCAAATCTTTACTGGACATCTCTGTGTTCTTCCCTCTTATAGTCCTGACCTTAGTTCATGGCCCACTCAAGTTAGCTACCCACATCAGAAACCTGGGAGTCATATTAAAACTTCTCTTGGCCGGGCACGGTGGCTCACGCCTGTAATCCCAGCACTTTGAGAGGCCAAGGCGGGCGGAACACCTGAGGTCACGAGTTCAAGACCAGCCTGACCAACATGGCGAAACCTTGTCTCTACTAAAAATACAAAAATTAGCCAGGCACGGTGGTGGACACCTGTAATTACAGCTACTTGGGAGGCTGAGGCAGGAGAATTGCTTGAACCTGGGAGGCGGAGGTTGCAGTGAGCTGAGAACGCACCACTGCACTCCATTCTGGGTGACAGAGCGAGACTCCATCTCAAAAAAAAACAAAAAAAACCAACAAAAACAAAAAAAAACTTTTCTTCTGCCTCTCAATGTCCAATCACTCTCTAAATCTCCTAGATTCCACTTTATAAAACTTTGTCCAAACTGTACCTTCCTCTTTAATCTCATTTGCTTTAGTTCAAGCATTTACTATTTTCACCTAAACTATTGCAGTAATCCTCCTATACTCAATTCCACTTTCACCAAACTCTCCAACCTGTTTTCAGGGATCTTTCTAAGGTAAAACTCTTAATAGTGTTACTCTTACCTAAAAACATTTAATGGCTCTCTACTAATAGTGGGGTAATAGCCAAAAATTTTTAGTAGCCCTATGAGGTCCCTCAGCTTAACAGACTAGTTTCACCTCATCACTCCTTCACATGTACCCTATATGATACTTATGCTATTTGCTTTCTGGAACATATATGCTCTTCTTTTGCATATGTTATTCCCTTTAAATGTACTAATCACCTTCCATAATCACTTTCCTTAACTTCTCACATACATATTTACTGACAAAATCCTTCAAAACTTTTTTTACTCCTTCTTCAAGATTTTTAAGCCACTCAAACACATTCTCTGTGAAGCTTATTCTACTCCATCAAAACTGATTCATCTCTCCTCTGTGCCACCATAATACTTAACTATACCTTTATTACTATACTTTTCACATTGTTACATAATTTTTTGTATACATCTATGTGTTGTCTACCAGATCATAATCTTAAGAACAGAGACTATACTCTTCTTAGTTCACTGCAAATATGTATCTTTAGGTTGAGAAGGCAGTAGACCAATATAGTTATGAAAAAAAGATATCCCTTAAAACACAAAAAGATGCAGATATTTTAATCCCTATCTTCTTATTGTTCTTTCTTCCATGCTCTTTTACAGATTAGAAATAACCAGGCTATCTAAAGGTATAAGAAGGAAGTAAGAGAAAAGTTTCCTTTGTTTATATGCCTGGGAATACTTACAGAGATCTAAGGGTCTACTGTTATTTACAGACCAAAGAAAAGAAGCTTAGCTTAGATACTTCCAAAGAAGATTTGAGAGAAGGAACAAAACTAGCGTTACCATTCTACTCTAAAATTTCCAAATATAGAAACTGGTATGTAGCACTTACAGTACTTTAAGTGACTCATGGGAATATGAACTCTGCTCATTCTGAACAGTTAAGAATACTATGGCAGAAACTCAGAAGACCTAGAAGGGAAGAACAGGAACTGGTGGAGGAGGGTATGGAAAAAATTATAAGTTTCTTCTTCTCATTCCCAGAGTATACTCCAATAGAACAAGCCTACCAAGTAATACATTGTGAACCACCAGTAGGTCTCAGAACCATACCTGCTCAATCACAAACCAGTCTTTGAGGTGGGCCACAGCACTGTAAAAACTCCAGAAGGCACCACTCCACAAAACACAACACGAAAGGCAGCCTCTGAAGTTTACAAGTTGGTAGACTTGCATGAAGAGGATTACAACAAGAAGCCAATCTACTCCCTCACTCCAGTTGATTTATGAAATTAAAAACTCTGATGAGAAGTTACAAGGTTACAAGCCTCTACTCCAGACAAACTAAAAATTCTTATTTCCCTTCAGTCAAAAATACGCTAAGGGGGAACACATGCTAAATTACTTGTTATGACTTAATGGTTAAAAGGTTCTTACAGAATTTTTCCCAAGTGAAGCAGACAAACGTGTTTTTACCATTAACAAAGTCAATAAAATGCTAGGCCTCAAAAAAGATATTCAAAACAAAGTAGAAAAGACCTACACTTGTCATACTCTATACAGCCTTGACTATTAAACGTCAAACCAGAAAACAGAGAGACCAAAGTCACATAAAACGAGATCTGGCTGGGTGCAGTGGCTCATGCCTGTAATCCCAGCACTTTGGGAGGCTGAGGCAGGCGGATCACGAGGTCAGGAGTTTGAGACCAGCCTGGCCAACATGGTGAAACCCTGTCTCTACTAAAAATACAAAATTAGCTGGGTGTGGTGGCATGTGCCTGTAATCCTAGCTACTCGGGAGGCTAAGGCACGAGAATTGCCTGAACCAAGGAGGCAGACATGGCAATGAGCCGAGATTGTGCCACTGCACTCCAGCCTGGTGACAGAACAAGACTCTGTCTCAAAAATAAAGAAATAAAAATAAATAAATAAAATAAACGAGATCTAGAGATCTGGAGCATCAGTGGAAAAAAAATACTCCTATATAAATAAAAAAGAATCTATGAGATTATGTCTTCTCTATCTGATCTATAAAGTTGAAAACTTGAGAAGAGATATGATCATTTTTAAAACTAAAATAAACAGATTTAGTCAATATATCTCAGAAAATCAGTCACAGAGGTATTATTTAGGAACAAATTTAAGTGTTATTCCTCTAATAGAATATTAAAAATAGGGCTGGGCGCAGTGGCTCACACCTGTAATCCCAGCACTTCGGGAGGCCGAAGCGGGTGGATCAAAATTAGTCGGGTATGGTGGCTCAAGTCTGTAATCCCAGCTACTCGGGAGGCTGAGGCAGAATCGCTTGAACCCAGGAGGCGGAGGTTGCAGTGAGCCAAGATAGCACCATTGCACTACAGCCTGGGCAACAAGAGCAAAACTCCATCTCAAAAACAAAACAAAACAAAAATACATACACATATATATATATATATATATATATATATAAAAACAGATTTAAGAATCTGTTCAGAACCCATATAAATTCTCTAGCAATGAGTTGTGACAACACATGTGAAGTGCTATTCAACCAGGAAAGCTCATTAGAGACTTGATGTCCAGGGTTTTTATTGGGGGCTGGCCACATGGGCACCTTCTTCCTCGCAGTACCAAAATTCTAGACTTCCAAAAGGAAAGCAGGTGTTCAGCATAGCTACTCTTAGGAAGGCCTGCTTACAAGGCTTACATCTGGGAACCATGACTAGTAAACAGTTCCCTACAGTGAGATAAACTTTCCCTAAATAACAAGAATGGCTCACTGTGCCTAAACTGTTTATATAAACAATGTGGTTTATGCTAAACACCTGTGTTTTGTCCTTGCATATAAAGTTTGTGTGTGGGAAAGGGTTAACACAGCAGGCCTGAGACTGATTGTTATGGAGTGAGCAAGCAGCACAATTTAGGGAAGCAAATGGATGAAGGAAGAAAGATTCAAAGGCCTAAAGAGGAATAGAAGAGATAGGGAAAGCAGTGGTCATTTGGACATGTTCAGGTGATATTATTAACAAAGTATATATAAGCAAAGGAAAAAACAGTTCTTCTCAAATAAGATTCTCCCTCAATCAGGAGCTCTCTAAGAAATCCAGAAATACACAATATATCTTCCCTTTTTAAAAGGATAATACTCTATAACACACTGTTGCAAGAACAAATCCCTGCTCCCTAAAGGTGGAAAGCAGGACAAGGAACTACAATTTCAATCTTGACTGTGTTACCAATCTAGCTCCTTGACATTCTAGAGTTTAACTTCACCAATCAGACCACAACCACCTACCAAACAGGGGCAAATGCTCTCCTCTCCAGTTGACCTATGTCGGTCTTGCAGAATCAAATGTATCATCCAAAAGTATATAATACTTAAGCAATTATCTATTTCCCTCCAATACTCTACAGACACTCCAGAAGTGAGTTCTCCTCATCTGGACACTCCTTCTTTCTATATATCCTTCCTAAAACTATATTATAAGCTATCTGCTGGTTCTTTCATGCTTTTATACCTCCTCCCCAGGTCTTTTATAACAAATTATTCCAGCTGCTTGCTTCCTACCAAGAAACAAATATAAAGCTTTCTTTTTCCCAATTTCTCTAGGTAAACATGTCACAAAATAATCACTCAATAATAATAATCTTGGTAACTTTTCAAACCATAAACAATTATTTCTTTCATTTTAAAATGTTGAAAATACTTTCTTCTACCCACTCTCTCCCTCCCCACAAGTTAATTGCTAAATAAACATACGTTAAAGGAGAAGAGAAAGGCAGATTAAAGCAACCACGGTTGGAACCTCTAATACCAGGATAGAAGAGCTACAGTGAAGGCAGAGAAAAGAATACCAAACCCAGTCAAGAGCACAGGTATTTTCCAAATGTTCCTACTTCTTCCCAGTAAATCATCTGCAGACTCCAAGTGCAAGCAGAAGCATCTACAAATGACATTTTCATTGGCTTTCAGTTCTTTTTAATAGCAGAACACTTTATTTTCCTTTCCCCATAATATTTTACATAGTATCTTAATATTTAAAACACATAGGAAAATAAGTCAGTCTAATTAAGAGAAGACTAGGAAACCTCAAGCCTAGACTATTAGGCCTGCCTGATCCATTTTCCCTTCTAAGCCCTCCTACAGCAACACCTGAGACACTGAAGAGCAATTTCATGGGACAGTTTGAGAACATTTTTAACTGAGAACATAATTATCTAGAGGAATCCTCAAAGCCAAAGTCAAAGAGAATGTACAAAGAACTGCTAGAGTTAATACAGAGGCAAAGTTAGAATTTTTTAGCTAGCTAGAATCCTAGTTAGGGACAGCTAGGATTTTCTATCACAACTTGAAAGTACTGAATCAATAAGTTGATAGTATATATTAATAAAATTAAGGTATGTACCTCAAATAGCAAACAACTTTTATCTCAATACCTATATTAGATAGTACTTTTCTTCAAAAGCATTTTCGCATATTCTTTCTTATTTTTAAACATATAAAATAATACTTAATATATGTAGAAAATTTGTAAAATTCAGTAAAGTTTTTTAAAGTTACTGCAATTTACTACTTCATTTATTTCAACATTCTGCTATGATGCAAACAGTATCACCATTTTTAAAATAAGGAAATCCAACAAACAGCAGAGTAAAAAATACTCTAGCATAAACTAGTTCTATATACATACATAAACAAAACTTGGATTAAAAATTAGTATGAGAATCGGAGACTGGAAAAATCCCTTCAAACTGGAATTTCAGGGAGAGCTCGACTGAAATGATGAGATCAGAACTAATTTTAAAGATTGGAAGAGGGATTGGAAAGTCAGGAAAAAAAGGGCAAAGGTCAGGCCTAGAAAACAAAAGTGCATTAATGCCATCAGATAGGCCTGAAAACACAGTAGTACTGATTGCTAGCTCTGAAAATTAAAATCAAGGCAAGAGAAAAACTTTTTTCAGGGAGGAAGGAGAAATTAGCTGGCAGAAATTATCTTGAGCAAATACTTGATTAGGTAAAAGCATCTCTTTGCACTGCTACATTATCAAACCTCCTGATGGCATGAGCTACCCCAGCTAATAAACAGCTAACGTTTATTAAGACCAAACAATTTTTTGACAATTTAAAACCCTTGATGGAATCTGACTTATAATTTCAGCTGGGAGTTTTAATTTGCCCTCTAAAAAAAGAATGCTTATAAGTAGATAAACCATCACACTTGCCTTGTATTTTCATTCACTTCTCCCTTCTTCTAATAGATAAAAAGGGGATAACTAGAATTTAGATGATCAGCCAAAAGAAAGAATGGGACTGCTTTCACTTTGTGGGCCCCATATCACATCTTTTTACCTCCAAAGTATTTTGAAATTCTGAATTTTGTCTTCAAAGGCAGGATTTCTACCTCAGTGTCAAGAATTAATCTCAATAAGCAAATATCTGAATGACAAGATGACTTTTATGTTCGTCTGACTGATGATAGGACATTACAAATTAAATATAGCCTTATTTTTTCTTTACCTGTTTCTCAAGCCTGTGCCATTGCCACAGCCCCCACCAACCAAAGTCTGCAAAGAAGGTAAAGCTGAACGGCTTAGCTGTTGCCGACTAGGGCCCCTCCTTCCACCGGGCATGTCCAGGAACCAGTCTGCTTCCAGTGCCACCTGTAGTTGCAACCCAGGTTAATGGTTGTCAACCAGTTTCAACTCTGAACGATAACAAAAACATATAAATATCAGTAGACTATTTTTAAAGTAGGCAACAAAACAACGAGAAAAACTGAGTGAGCAGGCCTTACAAAAGATTTTCAAACGAATGTTCCCAGTGTCTACTACCTACATTATTCGAATTAAAGGACCATTCAGACTCTAATGGGTCAAACCCTAAGTTCTGATCTAAGGTCTGTTAAGCTTTAGGCAAGTCATGATTTGTGTCTTTCGTCAATTGATTTGTATCATATGTAAGATACTATAATCAGACAGAAGTTTACAAGAAACATCACACCTTATACATTTCCTGCTCAATGTTTCACAATTAAATTCCTTGAAATATAGAAGAATCGGCATTTTATAAAACGTTAGGTTTTGTTATCAAGGGATATGGGTTGTGAGTTCAGATGGTCACATATTATCTGACCTTATCCGAATAAATTAACTTCTGAGTGTGTTTCTTCACTGTGGGGGAAAAAAAAGTGTTCCCTGTTCTGTAGAGGTTGTCAGGACTGAGGAAGTGGAATGAAACGGTACCAGTAGTTCTCTTAACTGTTTAAAAGTAAAACTGTTCAAGTGGTATCTCTATATGTTAGGGTTAAAATATTGAAAGTAACTCTTTAAGTGGATGTCCGCTCCAGAAAAGCTGGTGTAAAATCATATAGAAATTACTGAAACTGCAAGATTAAGAGGCAAGTAAAAGATAAAGATCCTCACTGGAGACAAAAAAAAAAAAAGTTATTTTCATCATTCTACGGCAAATATCATGATTCTGCCAATACGGATACCAATGTTTCCTAAACAATACCTAAAACCCCAAGGATGACACTGGAAAAACCCTTGTTTTCAAGTGCTCCCTATTCCTAACAGCCTTCGGCTGTAAACTAATCCCAAGTGAAACAAAGCATTCAAACCGCTGGATGCAGGGGCTGCTGGTCCTTGCTCCATTAACGAGCAAAGGGAAAGAAAAGTGCAGGGAAAAACCTGGGACGGAAGAGGTGAGAGTATGGGGTGGGTGGGGTGGGGTGGACTGCAGGAGACCACAAACTTCAACAGACTGGTCCCAAAGAGAAGTCCGCAGAGAAGTGGGCAGAGAAGTGGACAAAGCAGTCTCCGCCGCATATCCAAGAGGGCCGAGGCAGGTCCAGGACAGCAGGACCTTACGGCAGCTCAGTAATACTCACGCATGGAAAAGTCCCAGCCGGTGGGGCGGGATCCCTAGAAAGCGGCGACAACTTTACAGACTGGACCCCAGGTAAGGGAACTCCCTCCCCGCGTTGAAACGCTGCAAACCAGCTGCTTGCACGCAGACAGCCCCCGCCTAGAGAATCAAGAAAAGGTGTCCAGGCTTCGGGCTGCAAGACTCAGACCCAGACTCCGAGGCAGTTCCAGTGCCAGAGCTAAAGCTAGAGCCAGAGCCTGGTACCTTCAGCACCCATCCCCAGCCTCCATTACCGCGGAGCTGAGCAGACGTGGCAGCGCACAGCGATGACGTCAGCTACGCGACCGCGGTCCGCCCCAGCCGCGAGTGGGCCCCCGGAACCAGCCGGCACGCTAACCCCTCCCATTTGCACCTGCGCAGTGGGGCTCGCCTGCTCCTCTTGACTCGCGGTCCCGCCCCTTCCGGCCAGTATTGGCCAACGCATTTCCTCCCTTGGCCTCAGTCAGCTAGCGGCTACGAGGTGCGGGCACTGTGCTACTGATCCTTCTTGTTGTCTCTTGGACTCCATGTAATAACCATGTACAAGTTATCACCCCCATTTTACAGATGAGTATAGATTAGGAGGTGTCGCCTAGGGTCACGTCATTGCTAAGTGAGGGAGCCTAAGTCATGAAGTCATGCGTCAGCATCCAACCCTGTGCTTATTGTTTGCTAAGAACTAGACAGATGCTGTGGTTACAAAGTCTCAGAGTCTAGTAGAAGAGAGGAGACACCAAGAAAATACAGTAATTACCATTTGTTACAATAAATGCAATATTAAAAGTATGTCCAAGGTCCAGAGATAGCATGCAACACCAATGAATTCTGTTGGATGGTGGTGGTGTCAATACCAAGAAAAGCTTTGCAAAGAGCTTGGGGTTTCAGCCAAGACTCCTCAAAGGCATAGGGGCTTTGTGGGAGAATGGCAGTCCTCCTGGAGAAGTGGCAGATAAAAAGGTAAAGATCTGTGAGCAATGTCACGTTGAGTTCAGGAATTGCCTATAGTTTGGTATTAGAAGAAGAGTAAAAGTGTCAAAAGGAGCATTTGTGTAATCTTTCACTCCAGCGATTTTAAGCTCCTTAATAGAAAGTTGTTTGTATTGACTGCATGATTAACCTTTATTAAGAATTTTGTTGTGTCAGGCACTGGATTAGTAGCTTTACACATTTCATTTAAATCTCACAACATTTTGATAGTTTCTACTATGGTTCCTATTTTACAGAGGAAACTGAAGTTGTTGAAAATAGCCTTCCTGGCCAGGCAGGATGACTCATGACTGCAATTCCAACACCGGGAGGCCAAGGCAGGAGGATCACTTGAGCCCAAGAGTTGGAGACCACCCTGAGCAATATAGTGGGACCTTGTCATTACAAAAAAAGTTAAAAAATCAGTCGGTCATGGTGGCTCATGCCTGTAGTCCCACCTACTTGGGAGGCTGAGGTGGGAGGACCACTTGAGCCCTGGAGGTCAAGTTTGCAGTGAGTTGAGATCGTGCCACTGCACTCCAGCCTGGGCAACAGAGAGAGACCCTGTCTCAAAAATAATAATCAGAAGAAGAATAGAAAAAAAAAATAGCCTGGCTAGTAAGTGCCAGAACCAGAATTTAGAGCCAGAATGACTGATATCGAAACCAGTAAATTTACTAATATTCCCAAATATTCCGAATGTCCTAAAGTATCACAGAGCTGTCACTTAGGAATACACACAAATCTCCAAGTTAGGATGGTTTGACTCACAATTTTTCGACTTTATGATGGTGCAAAACCAACACTCGTTCAGTAGAAACTGTACTTTCAGTACTCATACAACCGTTGTGGTTTTTTTTTTTTTCGTTTTTAAGTACAGTCATGTGTCACATAATGATGTTTCAATCAATGAAAGACCACGTAAATGATGGTGAGCCCATGAGAGTATAATAGAACTGAAAAATTCTTATTGCCTAATGATGTAGCTGTCTTTATGTTGTAGTGCAATGCATCCTAGTGTACACAAACCTGCACTACCAGTTGTATAAAAGTATAGCACAGGCAATTATGTACAATATAGCATACTAAATAATGATAATAAATTACTTTGTTACTGGTTTATGTATTTACTATACTATACGTTTATTGTTATTTTAGATTGTACTCCTTCTACTTATTTTAAAAAAATGAAATTTAACTGTAAAACAACCTCGGACAGGTCTTTCAGAAGGTATTCCAGAAGAAGGCATTTTTATCATAGGAGATGGCAGCTCCATCTGTGTTACTGCCCCTGAAGATCTTCCAGAGGGACAAGATGTGGAGGTGAAAGATAGTGATATTGATGATCCTGACCCTGCGTAGGCCTGACCCAAACACACACGTGTGTGTTTGCATATTAGTTTTCAACAAAATAGTTTAAAAAGTAAAAAAGAAAATAAAACATTTTAGAAATAGAAAAAAAAAGCTTGTAGAATAAAGATAGAAAGAAAGAAAATAGCTCGGGTGCAGTGGCTCATGTCTATAATCCCAGCACTTTGGGAGGCCAGGAGTTTAACAGCAGCCTGGCCAACATGGCGAAACCCTGTTTCTACTAAAAATACAAAAATTAGCCAGGTGTTATAGTGAACACCTGTAATCCCAGCTACTCAGGAGGCTGAGGCATGAGAATTGCTTGAACCTGGGGGGCAGAGGTTGCAGTCAGCTGAGATCACGCCACTACACTGTAGCCTGGGCAACAGTGTGAGACTGTCTCAAAAAAAAAAAAAAAAAAAGAAAAAGAAAAAAAAGAAAAGAAAAGAAAATATTTTTGTACGGCTGCACAATGTGCTTGCCTTTTAAGCTAAGTGTTATTACAAAGTCAAAAAGTTGAAAAAAATAAAAAAGTTTGTACAGTAAAAAGTTACGGTAAGCTAATTTATTACTGAATAAAGAAAAATATGTTTATAAGTTTAGTATGGTCTAACTATAGTGTTTATAGAATCTATAGTAGCGTAATGTCCTAGGTGTTCACATTTACTCACCACTCACTGACTCATTCAGAGCAACTTTCAGTCCTGCAAGCTCCATTCATGGTAAGTGCCTTATACAGGTGTATCATTTTTACTCATTTACTGTACCTTTTCTACATTTAGATACACCAATACTTACCATTGTGTTACAATTGCCTGTAATATTCAGTACACTAACATGCTGAATAGGTTTGTAGCCTAGGAGCAATAGGCTATACCAAATATCCTCAGTATGCAGTAGGCTATACTAGGTAGGTTTGTGTAAGTATACTCTATGATGTTCACACAACAACAAAATTGCCTGACACATTTCTCAAAACATATTCCCATTGTTAAACAACACATGACTGTACTGCACACCTTCCTGGAAGTAGAAAAAAAATTGACTAAAGTTTCATTTGGATTCCAGAAGAAATATGCTGTAGTTTGGGGGATACATTTTTTCTTCCTCTCTATTCACCCAAAGTGAGCCTCACTCATACAAAAACTGGGTGGTTCTGCCCTGGTGGAATATAGACCAAATGCCCATATGGGTGTAATATGTGACTGATACGGCCCATTCCTAGGTAATCAACATTATTTTCTCTTCCACCATTCCTTAACGTGCATCCTAAAGCCTCCACTACTGTCAAGCTAAATTTGATCCCCACCTTCTGCATATTATGGCTCCCATATTTTTAGTGAGTCCAGAACAATATTCCTTAACTGCAACATATCCTTTTCTTCCATACAAAATACACCCCTCCTACCCCTTTCTCCAGATTTCCAGTTCATATTGATCTTTTCCTCCACTGAAACCAGTGGCACTTAACTATTGTCTTAAATTGTAAACTATCTCTAAGGAAGCATATTTGTCTTCCCTACTAGTTCTAAACACGTGGGAGCACAGATTTGATCTTGTACTTCTCTGTATTTCCATATTTCCACAAAGCTTAGGGATATAACCATGTACATTTTAGAAAATAGATAAATATGGTTGGGTGCGGTGACTCACGCCTGTAATCCCAGCACTTTGGGAGGCCGAGACAGGCAGATCACCTGAGGTCTGGAGTTTGAGACCAGCCTGACCAATATGGAGAAACCCCGTCTCTACTAAAAATACAAAATTAGCTGGGTGTGGTGGCGCATGCCTGTAATCCCAGCTACTCAGGAGGCTGAGACAGGAGAATTGCTTGAACCCAGGAGGCGGAGGTTGCGGTGAGCCAATATTGAGTAATTGCACTCCAGCCTGTGCAACAAGAGCAAAACTCTATCTCAAAAAAAAAAAAAAAAAAAAAAAAAAGGCTGGGTGCAGTGACTCAAGCCTGTAATCCCAGCACTTTGGGAGGCCGAGGCGGGTGGATCACAAGGTCAGGCGTTCGAGACCAGCCTGGCCAACATGGTGAAACCCCATCTCTACTAAAAATACAAAAATTACCCAGGCATGGTGGCGCTCGCCTGTAATCCCAGCTACTCAAGAGGCTGAGGCAGGAGAATCGCTTGAACCCAGGAGGTGGAGGTTGCAGTGAGCCGAGATCATGCTACTGCACTCCAGCCTGGGTGACAGAGTGAGACTCTGTCTCAAAAAAAAAAAAAAGAAAATAAGTATTTGTAGTTCTATGATCACTAAAGATATCTACGCTGACCTATATATACCTATATAAAGATATATACCTGTACTATACTATATATCTATATTGTCCAGTATCATGTTGCCCACTGTCCAGAAACAAAATTTCACCAAATTTAGTTTAAAGTTCTTGGCCGGGCATGGTGGCTCATGCCTGTAAACCCAGCAATTTGGGAGGCCAAGGCGGGCAGATCACCCGAGGTCAGGAGTTCGAGACCAACCTGGCCAACATGGTGAAACCCTGTCTCTACTAAAAATACAAAAATTAGCCAGGCGTGGTGACGCACTCCTGTCATCCCAGCTACTCAGGAGACTGAGACAGGAGAATCACTTGAACCCGGGAGGCAGACGTTGCAGTGAGCCAAGATTGTGCCACTGCACTCCAGCCTGGGCAACAGAGCAAGACTGTACTCTGTCTCAAAAATAAATATAAATAAGTAAGTAAATAAATAAATAAATCTAATTGGCTTTTATTAGTGATTCATGAATCAGGCAGCATCTCAGCTATGAAACAGAAAAGTGTTTCAATGAGCTGAGCAGAAGGGGTTGGGCTTATAGGCAGAAGAGGGCTGAAGAAAGCAGAAATAAGGAACAAAAAGCAGATTGGTCATTTTGAAGTTACTTTCCTTAAAGAGTTACATCAGAGGGGGCTTCTTTATCATGCCAGCACAGGTATATGGGCCCCTTCTCCTGTTTGTTGGAAAATTGGCCCCTTTTAAAGTTGAGTTTAATTATGTGGCACCTAGGACAAGTGCCTCCATTCTGATTTTGTCTACTGTCTTGAGGCCTAGTCCAAAACAACGACCTGCCATAAACTTTATTTAACACCACTGATTTTTTCCCCTACGTCTAAGTCACCCCAACTTTTATAAATTCATATTACAAAGGGACCCCTGCTATGCTAATTGCAACCTTTGGGTCTAACTGTGCTGTACACACACACACACACACACACACACACACACACGCTCAACGAATCTATGCTATTTGATAAGAGGCAATTTGATGTCAAGAGAAGAACTATTTAGCCTAGGCTCCATGCCAAGCCTTGGTTGTGCCACTAACTGTGAAACATACCCTCTCTGACCTTCAGTTTTCTGGCTGCAGACCTATTTTCCCAGGGATGCCAGGGAGGGAGGATAGGCAACTGGTCCATTGGTTTATTCTCCCCACCTTCCTGGCGCAGCCTTCTCAGGGAAACTCCGCCTCAAGGCTGGGGACTGGAGGAGGGGTGCGGGGGGAGGAGGCAGGGTGGCCATCTTTGTGCGGGGCCGCGCTTCCGCCAGCGCCGCGGCGGGGAATCTGCAGCAGGTCGGCTGGCGATGGAGTGGTGGGCTAGCTCGCCGCTTCGGCTCTCGCTGCTGTTGTTCCTCCTGCCCCCAGCGCAGGGCCGCCAGAAGGAGTCAGGTGGGCTCCGGGCAGTGCCGAGCCTGCCCCTTGGGCTCGTGGTCTGGTCGTAGTCCCGAGGCGCTCCCCCGCGCGGCCGGCGCCCAGGAAGATGCTGTGGCCGCTGTAGCGCGGATCTGGGCTGAGGGCATCGGGGCGCCTTGCGGCGGAGAGTGAAGTGCCGGGGTCTCTGCTCTTGCTCTGGATCCTGGAGAGTAACCCATCCCCCAGAATTCAGAATGACAGGGAGGAGAGAGAATTCCCCGTTCACCCGCAGGAGGCGTCGCCCGTGCTTGGCTACTCTGGACCTGCCTGAAACACTGAGGGTCGGGGATGGGGGCGAATGTCATTCGCGCGCGCGTGTGTGTATATGCGTTGCCAGAAGAAAAGAAGAGGGGTTTATTGTCTGTAGCTTTTAACCGATCCTCTTTGTGGAGTTCAATTTGATTAGTAGAAAGTGAGAGTCCGCGTCACTATCCATAGCATTCTGAGGGTTGGGCGTTAAGCTTGGGAATTTTCCAGTTTCTTGGACACCTGACACCCGGGTAGAGGAACACACAAAAATTCCTCCCTGGCGTTTCGTTTCCTTCAGTTGGATGGGAAGGGGATTTCTGAAAGTTTTGGTCTTCTGTTGCTTCTGCCTGTGTGGTGTTAGCAAATAACGCTCAGGAGACTTTTTTTTTAACTCTTATTTACTTCACTTTTTAAAGGTTCAAAATGGAAAGTATTTATTGACCAAATTAACAGGTCTTTGGAGAATTACGAACCATGTTCAAGTCAAAACTGCAGCTGCTACCATGGGTGAGTTCTTTTCTTTGATGTGTCTTTGAGAGTTTAGTTGCTGTCACAGGAAGTATTCTAACATCCTCGAGAGATTTTGGTTGCAGTGGTCCGAAAGGCAAGGATGTTTTTCTATTTCTAGGGAATAAGTATGTCCTGGGATGGGAAAGGCTCAGGTGGTCTCAGCCTAACCACTGACTGGCTGTGGGATTCAGTGCACGTGCATCTGTTTTTCCCACTGGGCTGCAAGCTTCCTGAGGTCAGGGTCTGTGTCTTATTTGTTGTTGTCTCCCTGGTGCTAGCCCTCAGTACGTGCTCAATAAATATTGTTGAGGAAATAAACCCATCTATAGCTGAATCTAGTCCTAAATTTCCTGATGGTTATCTTTAGAAAATGCACATCAGGCTGGGCATGGTGGTTCATGCCTGTAATCCTAGCACTTTGAGAGGCCATGGCCGGTGGATCACCTGAGGTCAGAAGTTCGAGACCAGCCTGACCAACATGTGGAAACCCTGTCTCTACTAAAAATACAAAAATTAGCTGGGCGTGGTGGCACATGCCTGTAATCCCAGCTACTCAGGAGGCTGAGGCAGGAGAATTGCTTGAACCCGGGAAGCAGAGGTTGCATTGAACCCGGATCACGCCACTGCACCCCAGCCTGGGTGACAGAGTGAGACTCCGTCTCAGAGGGAGAATGCACCTCAGGGCCAGGATGAGGTATGGTAGATAGATAACTCTGAAAACAGACTTGGGTGTTAGTGCCGGTACTCCCACTGGTTACCCCTGTGCCAAGCCACTTCAACTCCTCTGGGTCTCAGATTCTTCATCAGCTAAGTAACAGGGTCTTTTAAGCTCCGCTTTATGTTATTTTTGACTCCTCAAAAAATTCCCTGGATGCTTATACTTATTGAAAACTTACTATGCACTCAACTTTAAAAGGAATATAAAATAGTGTAATTTTGGTTACTGCTGTCAGGCTATCAGAGTAAGGGGGTATCGGGGAGAGCGTGGACCAGACAGACCAGAACAAGAGAGTCCGTGCTATACTGTAAGGCAGAAACTTCACCTCCTGTGGGATTGGGAGGAGATGCCAGGAGGACTGAAGTGACTAGAAGGACACAGGTGTGGCATGAGTGGTGAAAGAGGAATACAGAACTGCCAAGGGAGGGGCAATCCAGATGGAGGGAGGAAGAAGAGACATTGACCCACTTTTTACTTTTTATTGCCTTATTGCCGTTGATGTTTCAGATTACCTACAGGGCTTCTAGGGAAGAGCGGTTCATTCTCACTCTCGATTCTTTCCTTCCACTTACTGTGTTCTCTAATACGAAACCTAAATGCACTTAGGAAGTAGGTGGAATGGCACCACTCTCTTGGCCTGCTTTCCCTGATGACTCCCATTCTTTTCCAGTGTCATAGAAGAGGATCTAACTCCTTTCCGAGGAGGCATCTCCAGGAAGATGATGGCAGAGGTGGTCAGACGGAAGCTAGGGACCCACTATCAGATCATCAAGAACAGACTATACCGGGAAAATGACTGCATGTTCCCCTCAAGGTAAGAGTTACGAGGTAGATATATCTTCTGACTTTATTACATATAGGCTTACCTGATACCCTTTTATAGAGGAGCCAATTCATGGGACTAGCAAGCAGATCCCTCCTCCCATTTCAGGCAGACTACGAAAGAGTGACAAGCTCTTCTCCTTGCCTGGGAATTTTTCTTGCGAGCTACTCTCAAAGCCTGTCTCCTCTGTGAGACTTGGCTCATCACTGGTAGCACTGGTGGTGGCTCTGCCTCTTCTGCTCCTTCCCTGGGATACAGTAGCAGCAGGATACAGGCCGATGAGGCCTAGCAGGAGGGAGCTGGACTGAAGAAGGAGGAGGAATTGGTTGAATGTCATGGGCCAGTGTAGTTCTAGATACTGAATATTCAAGGGGAGGTGGTAGAGTCAAGAGGAGTAACTAGATGGGGTATGGTTGCTCCCACCTGTGATTCCAGCACTTTGTGGTGGATTGCTTGAGCCCAGGAGTTTGAGACCAGCCTGGATTATGGCGAATAATCTGACAGAGTGGCAAATAATACGACAGAGTGAGACCCTGTCTATAAAAAAATATAAAAAATAAAAAACAGGAGTAGCTAGTGCTGCAAATTACGCCAGCCAAGACTTCAGAAATTCAGGTGTGAGACCCGAGGTACCATGTCATTTGGCTGAAGGCAGGGTGGTAGGCAGGGAGGGTCATGGGCTGAGCGTGGAGGTTGAGTTTAGGCAGCATTGCATTTTGGAGTTTTTTGTTTTTTGTTTTTTAACTCAAATCTTTATCAAATTAGAAGATACAAAACTCAGAGGGCATAATATTCCCTTATGTAAGAGCATCTTTCTAAACAATCCCTATTCTGTCATTAAAAGTAAAATAAATGTGCAGAGTTGCAAAAAAATTATCAATTTGTACATAAAGATTTGTATTATTTGTATTTAATAACAACTTTGTAACAATTTAATATTTACTGTTATAAATATGTAAAGTAAGCCAGGTGTGGTGGCTCAGACCTGTAATCCCAGCACTTTGGGAGGCCAAAACGGGCAGATCACCTGAAGTCAGGAGTTCGAGACCAGCCTGACCAACATGGAGAAACCCTGTCTTTACTAAAAATACAAAATTAGCCGGGTGTGGTGGCGCGTGCCTGTCATCCCAGCTACTCAGGAGGCTGAGGCAGGAGAATCGCTTGAACCCGGGAGCCAGAGGTTGCGGTGAGCTGAGATTGCGCCATTGCACTCCAGCCTGGGCAGCAAGAGTGAATAAATAAATAAATAAATAAATAAATGTAAACAAGAAAACAGGCTGGGCATGGTGGCTTGTGCCTATAATCCCAGCACTTTGGGAAGTCAAGGCAGGAAGATCGCTTGAGCTCAGGAGTTCAAGACAAGCCTGGGCCACATGGCAAAACCTCATCTCTACAAAAAATACAAACATTAGCTGGGTGTGGTGGCATGTATTTGTAGTCCTAGCTACTTGGGAGACTGAAGTGAGTGGATCACCTGAGCCCAGGAGGTCAAGATTGCAGTAAGCCTGAGCCATGATTATGCCACTGCACTCCAGCCAGGGTGACAGAGCGAGACCTGTCTCAAATAAATAATAATAAGAACAATGAAAAAGAAAGATTATTTAATATCCCACAACCCTGAGGAAATCAGTTACCCTTTGGCTATCAGATATCAGGGGAAATAAGGTTGTAGAGGAAAAAATCATTAAGGTATTTTAAACAGACATTTGTTATTTGGGACTCAATAATAGAGACTTTAAATATAAATTGTGAGTCTGGAGGAATTTTTAATTTCCACAAATGAGAAAGAAAATAAGAATATAGACATTGTTGGACTTTGAAAGCTTACCCAGTGTTTAATAGTTTGCTGAACAATTGCCAAATGAAATGAAATGCTTTCAAAGTTTCTGAAAGGCACAATTCTCTTCTTCCTGAGCTCAGAACATTTTGATCATAATCATGAGCTTAGAAATGTTCTGAAGGGAGTACAGTACATTTCATTAGCAATAAAGTAATGTATATTTCCAATGGCACTGAAAGTTCCCTATCCTAGCTACACGTACAACTAAGTAAAACAGAGAGGGACAAAATACAAATAGAATGCAGTATTCCAGAACACAATACTGAATGAAATGCACACAGTTGTATGATATCTTAAAGATTCCCATATAGCTAGAAATAATATCTTTCTAGATCTAGATACGATCTTTTTTTTTTTTTTTTTTTTTTGAGGCGGAGTCTTCACTCTGTCGCCCAGGCTGGAGTGCACTGGCACCATCTCGGCTCACTGCAAGCTCCGCCTCCCGGGTTCGCGCCATTCTCCTGCCTCAGCCTCCGGAGTAGCTGGGACTACAGGCGCCCGCCACCGCGCCCGGCTAATTTTTTGTATTTTAGTAGAGACGGGGTTTCACCGTGTTAGCCAGGATGGTCTCGATCTACTGACCTCGTGATCCGCCCGTCTCGGCCTCCCAAAGTGCAGGGATTACAGGCGTGAGCCACCGCGCCCGGCCTTTTTTTTTTTTTGAGAGGGAATCTCACTCTGTCACCCAGGCTGGAGTGCAATGGCGTGATCTTGGCTCACTGCAACCTGCACCTCCCAGGTTCAAGCGATTCTCTTGCCTCAGCCTCCTGAGTATCTGGGACTACAGGCACCCGCCACTATGCCTGGCTAATTTTTATATTTTTAGTAGAGACGGGTTTTCACCTTGTTAATCAGGCTGATCTCAAACTCCTGACCTTGTGATCCACCTGCCTCAGTCTCCCAAAGTGCTGGGATTATAGGCAGGTCTAGATACTTTTAATCTATCCAGTTTCAGAAACCTATGTGACATTTTAAAAATTCAGTTTTGAATAAAATGAAATATAAACTCCACATTTCAAGGATGAGCAGAGGAACCAGAGATTTATCTAATTCTAGAGACAAGTCATTTCAAAACTGAGTTGTAATAGTATTTTTTAATAACAGCTTTATTGAGGTATGGTTAACATAAATTACATGTGAAGTATAGAATGTTCCCACAACAAAAAAAGTATGTGAGGCTATGTTAATTAGCTTGATATACTCATTCCACAATGTAAACATGTATCAAAACATTACATTGGATCCTGTAAATATATACAATTATTATTTATCAATTAAAAATAAAACCTACAGTGTACACTAAGTCTTCATGTATGTTTATGCCAAGATAATGAACCTTCCATCACAACCAAAATATTCTTTCTGCCTCTTTGCAGTCCCTGTCTCCTGCATCTCCCTGTCTCCCTCTCCTCCCCATGCCCCACCTTCAGGCAGCTGATGACTACTTTCTCGAATTATGGATTATTTTCTAGAGTTTTCTATAAATGGAATTATATAAGAGAGTACTATTTTAAAAGCCAAATGTGGCTGGGCGTGGTGGATCACACCTATAATCCCAGCACTTTGGGAGGCTAAGGCGAGTGGATCACCTGAGGTCAGGAGTTCGAGATCACCCTGGTCAACATGGTGAAACCCCGACTCTACTAAAAATACAAAAAAATTTAGCCAGGCATGGTGGCAGGCACCTGTAATCCCAGCTACTTGGGAGGCTGAGGCAGGAAAATTGCTTGAACCTGGGAGGCAGAGGTTACAGTGAGCTGAGACCACGCCATTACACTCCAGCCTGGTCAACAGGAATGAAACTCCATCTCAAAAAATAAAAAATTAAATTAAATTAAAAGCCAAATGTGAAAGAAATATGAGTGTTTTAGCTGTAATGTATAAATTGTACTGCAACTTTTAAAAAAACTTTTTAACTAGATTTTTTTCTTTTAGTGTCAAAGAATATTACATGCACTTTGGATATGTAAAATATCCAAATATTTTAGCATGGTAAAATAAAAAACAGAGAGGGACAAAATACAAATAGAATTCAGTATTCCAAAACACAATCCTGAATGAAATACACAGAGTGGTATGATATCCGGAAGATTCCCATATAGCTAGAAATAATATCTTTCTGGGTCTAGATACGATCATTTTTTTTTTTTTTTTTTTTTTGAGAGGGAATCTCACTCTGTCACCCAGGCTGGAGGCTGGCTGCCTCTTTGCAGTCCCTCTCTCCTGCATCTCCCTGTCTCCCTCTCCTCCCCATGCCCCACCTTCAGGCAGCCAATGACTATTTTACCATGCTAAAATATTTGGATACCTCCAAAAGACACTCAGTGAAAAGGAAGTTTCTCTTCCACCTCAGACCGCTAGTCCCTGAGACCTCTTTTCAAAAAACAATAAGAATTATGTGTCTTGTATATCCTTCTAGAAATAGTCTATACATAGACAAGCATCTAGACTTATCAACGAACTAAAACGTGCCCTATCTTCTGTTCTGCACTTAGATGTCTTTTCCATATAACAGTAGATTTTGAGATTGTTCCATAAGAGTCCATAGAGAACGCCTCACTTTTTCATGGCTGTATAATAATTTATTATATGGATTTCTTTATTCAGCCCTCTATCAATGGACATTTAGATTATCCCTCACCACATCCCTTTGCTTTTTGGATAATGCAAGCAATGCTGCAGTGAATATCCTTGTTACCATGAACACTCATGTAAATATATATGTAGGCTAAATTCCTAGAAGTATAATAACTAGGCCAATTAATGTCATTTTAAAATCTTGATAAATAGGCTGGGTGCAGTGGCTCATGCCTGTTATCCCAGCACTTTGGATGGCCGAGACGGGCAGATCATCTGAGGTCAGGAGTTCGAGACCAGCCTGGCCAACCTGGAGAGAACCTGTCTCTACTAAAAATACAAAAATTAGCTGGGCATGGTGGCCTGTGCATGTAATCCCAGCTACTCAGGAGGTTGAGACAGGAGAATCACTTGAAATCAGGAGGCAGAGGTTGCAGTGAGCTGAAATTGTGCCATTGCACTCCAGCCTGGACCACAGAGCGAGGCTCCATCTCAAAAAAATAATATATATATATATACACACGTAGATAGATAGATAGATAGATAGATAGATAGATAGATAGATAGATAAATAGGCTGGGCACAATGGCTCTCACCTGTAATCCCAGCACTTTGGGAGGCTGAGGTGGGAGGATCACTTGAGCCCGAGAATTCAAGATCAATCTGGACAACATACCAAGACTCTGTCTTTACACACATACACACACACACACACACACACACACACGCCAGGTGTGATGGCACACACCCGTAGTCCCAGCTACTCAGGAGGCTGAGGTGAGAAGATTGCTTGCTCCTAGGATTTTTGAGGCCACAGTGAGCCATGATCATGCCACTGTACTCTTCAGTCTGAATGGCAGAGCAAGAGACCCTGCCTCAAATAAAAAAATTTAAAAAAAAAGAGAGAAATCTTGGTAAATAGAAGCTAATTGTCCTACAAAGAGGCTAAACACTTCCATAGCTCATATATCATATGCTGGAAATAGATCTCACACCCTCACCAACACTGCACTATTGGACTTTTGATCTTTGTCAATCCGATTGGTAAAATTGGTATCTAGTTTCGTTGATATTTCTTTATTATTAATACAGTTGAGCATCTTTTCCTATGTTTGTGAACCGTTGATATTTTTTGCAATTATCTCCCTATATATAAAAAACACTTGTTTTTTTTTTTTGCTGGGGGATCTCACTACATTGCCTACTGTGTCACTATGTTGCAGGTCTAGAACTCTCGGGCTCAAAGAACCCTTCTGCCTAAGTCGCCCAAGTAGTAAAACAATATTTTAAATCAGTCATTTCCATGCTGCCAGGAAATTTTGATCAAGCCTTTGAATGCTGCCTCTAGCATCGTACTGGTCAGGACCTCAAAGAATGAGGCAGAAACCAGCTAAACTGTCAGTGTATCTTCTTTTTCTTTCAAGAAATCCTCTGAGGATTCCCAGGGAATCTAGTCAGAAAGCTATGTTACAGTGTTTATGATTCTGTATATAACACTTTTTCTGGCTTGCAGAACTGATTTTGATAGTGTTCTTTATTCAGGTTGAAGATGATGAAAGGTTTTCTATCTGTTCTCATAAACTAGGAGACTTAATTATAATGAAATAAAAATGGTGTCTGTGAGAAGCAAAGCCAAAGGAACACAGGTAGAAAATTAGCTATTTCACCTGTTTCGAGAGTTTGTATCTTGTCTACTAATTAAATGATGCCATATAAGGGAAATAAAGAAAAGAAGAATGAATAAAGTGGTAGAAGTAGCAATAATATTCCCTTCAAAGCTATGATGATTTATCTGGAAAATTTTATTAAGTATTTTAAGCTGGAGCAGCTTAGCTAGGAGTGAACTTGCACAATGCAAAAAAGCAGAATGACCCCTTTAGAAGCATTGCTTTCAGGGAACTTTGCAGTAGGCTGATGATCTGGAACACTGAGTTGTCTTACTTTAAAATGTGAATGGGACCTCAACTTGTCGTAGAGCCTGCAGGCACTGCTCTGCTGAATTTATGGTATGTCTGGTTGACAGGTGTAGTGGTGTTGAGCACTTTATTTTGGAAGTGATTGGGCGTCTCCCTGACATGGAGATGGTGATCAATGTACGAGATTATCCTCAGGTTCCTAAA
The DNA here is from genome assembly GCF_049350105.2 of Macaca mulatta. Taxonomy (NCBI): domain Eukaryota; kingdom Metazoa; phylum Chordata; class Mammalia; order Primates; family Cercopithecidae; genus Macaca; species Macaca mulatta. The sequence goes on along the minus strand of NC_133407.1, from coordinate 164,246,186 downwards.
TGGATGGAGCCTGCCATCCCAGTCTTCTCCTTCAGTAAGGTAAGTACAGGGAGAGCCACATGGGTGGATGGAGGGTGGTCCTCTAAGTTATGAGCATGAGATCATTGTCCTGTGACATAGTCTGATGGGCAATGGTAAGGATGAGGACTGAGGTACAGAAATGGGTCTGTGTCTCTATTAGCGTCACAGTGATTGAGCAAAAAGACAGAGGAGAGGAAGTTGAGAACCGGTAAGTCATGTAAGATTGCTTGAGTGTCTATAGGGCTAGAGATGGAGGCTAGGGCGTGAGAGGCCTGAGAAACCTACAGGAATTAGAGGTGGGTCCCGAAGATCCTACAGAGCATGGGAGGAAGGAGTCCAAGAAAGCTTAGAGTTAGGGAGCACCTTCATTCCAAAAGTTTATTGAGCTCCTACTATGTATATATTCAGCCATAGTGCTGGGTATCATCTGTCCCATTTGTCACCATATTCCAGGGGCCCAGCATGGCTAAAAGTGAACCTGAAGGTGCCAGATAACTCCACACGATGTGTGTGCAGGCAGTGCCTTGAAGGGATAGGCCAGAGATAACCTAGAGGGCTATGCAAGGGGGTGATCTTTTAGACTCATTATGGAAGATTGGAGTAGCTAGGACACACCTGTAGGCTTAGGGAATTGGGGCAAGGAATATCTTGTCAGTGCTCAGGTTCATGTACATGTTGTATCGCCAGGGATGGGCCTTGGTTCCCCAGAGACAAGGAAAGCATTTGGGGGTGGGGGTGGAAAGGCTAGAAGAGAGTGGATGGAAGATTCTATGGGGTAAGAGTGAATTGAGGAAAACCCCATGGAATCTGGGGAAAGGAACACTATCTCTGATTTGGTTTGTCCAAAGCAGAGGGACCTTTTATCCCCACTTTTTCTTTATCACAGTTTACTTTCTCCCTAGACTTGTTTTATTTCCTGTGTTGCAAGTGGGCAGAGGCCACATTTGTGTTGCATTTCCCATGATCTAGCCTCATTTCTCAAAAGTGCTTGGTTCCATTGTTTGTCGTGAAACCCAGAAGAACAGATAGAGGCTCCCATGTAAGTCAGTAGGGACTTCGTGTTTGTTATCTATCTATTGTTTCTGCAGATAATAAAGTATGACCATCGGTATACTAACTTTCCGTTCATCTTTACTTCCCTCCTGTTTTTTAAATCAGTGACTTCTAGTTTCCAAGGGAGGGTTTTACTCTGTCAACTTTATAGTTAATTGTGCAGCTTCTATTGAATAGCTGTTATATTTAAGGTGGTTGATGAATCACATCTTTTTTTTTTACATATTTGAGAGACAGCAAACAGCATATTGTGCATGTATTTCCAGTGGAAGAAACAGTAGAGTTAGAGGTTAATCAGTGGCCAGATTTTGAACAGAAGTAACCATAAAAAGGGAACAAATGGAGGCCAGGCACAGTGGCTCATGCCTGTAATCCCAGCACTTTGGGAGGCCGAGGCAGGTGGATTTAAAAAAAAAAAAAAAAAAGGAACAAATGGTTTCAAACTTCTTTCTTTTTTTTGAGACAGAGTCTCACTCTGTTGCCCAGGCTGGAGTGCAGTGGCGTGACTTTGGCTCACTGCAACCTCCACCTCCTGGGTTCAGGCGATTCCCCACCTCAGCCTCCCGAGTAGCTGGGACTATAGGCACCTGCTACCATGCCCGGCTATTTTTTTTGTTTTGTTTTGTATTTTTTAGTAGAGACAGGGGTTCACCATGTTGACCAGGCTGATTTCGAACTCCTGACCTCAGGTGATCCACCTGTCTTGGCCTCCCGAAGTGCTGGGATGACAGGTGTGACCCACCATGCCCAGCCTCAAACTTCTTTAAAAAGATGTGATAACACCCCTTCCTCTCATTCTGCTCATCCATACTTCTGACCCTGATCGATGAATAACCAAGAATGTATTGACCAATCAATGTGAGCCCAACAGTGCCATAGTATGAGATAACACTAGCTAATATTTATGAAGTACGTAAAATGTGCCAGATACCGTTCTAAGATTTTTATGTGTATCAACTCATTTAATATTCAAAAGAAGCCTTTTAGGTAGATCATATTATTGATATTATTGTTTCCTCCATTACAGTGATAAGGAAGCTGAGGCATAAAACCATTAAGTAACTTGCCTAGAGCTATAAAGAGGTGGAGTCAGCATCCAAACCCATATGATCCACGTCAGGAGCCCACACTCTTAACCATTGCACTGTATTTCTTGGCTCTTGCTCTCAAAAAAACCCATTGGGAAATAACCAAAAACTGGTAAGACAGTGTAAACTCTTAAGCGTAATAGTCAAACAATGAGAGAGCTCTGTGATTATTCAGAATTGGGCATATTGTTTCCTTAAATTGAAAATCTTAACATTATATATCCTCTAGGAAAACAGAATTTGGGGGAACTAAAAATGTTGACCTTTAATGTGATTCTAAATTCTGGAATTCAGTGAGCCCATGACTTTTAATCCATAGTCACTTTTGCCTTTTAATGTCTACAGGCTAGACTTTGGAAAATAGGGAAAATATATCTTTGGCAATGTGACACTAAACCAAGGCTGTCCAGATCCAGTGGCATGATTGCAGTTGCCTCTTTTCACTCTATTCCAAGACTGATTTAGAACGACCTGTCTGTTTTTGTTGAAGACATCAGAGTACCATGATATCATGTATCCTGCTTGGACATTTTGGGAAGGGGGACCTGCTGTTTGGCCAATTTATCCTACAGGTCTTGGACGGTGGGATCTCTTCAGAGAAGATCTGGTAAGGTAGGTGCTTTAAAGAAGTTTTATTTTTTCCTCTTTCTGGGTTTTCTTGAAATAAGCCATAGAATATAACCAATTGTTTACTTTTTTTTTTTTTTTTTTTGAGACAGAGTTTCACCCTTGTTGCCCAGGCTGGAGTGCAATGGCACGATCTCAGCTCACCGCAACCTCTGCCTCCCAGGTTCAAGTGATTCTCCTGCCTCAGCCTCCTGAGTAGCTGGGATTACAGGCATGTGCCACCACACCCAGCTAATTTTGTATTTTTAGTAGAGATGGGGTGTCTTCATGTTGGTCAGGCTGGTCTCGAACTCCTGACCTCAGGTGATCTGCCCACCTCGGCCTCCCAAAGTGCTGGGATTACAGGCGTGAGCCACCACACCCAGCCTATTTACTTTTAAGTAACTAATTTTTAAGTTAAAAATTAAGGACAGAAAACTGTAACATAAGCAATTTTGTATATGTCTAATAATGTTTACATATCCATAGAAAAGGGCTGAATAGTCCATCCTAAACTATCAGCAATGCCTCTTTGCAAGGGATTGTCAGAGACTTTTGTTTTCTATTTTAAATTTTTCTTTTTTTAAATTTAATTTAATTTAATTGTTTTTTGCAACAGAGTCATGTTCTGTCTCCAGACTGGAGTGCAGTGGTGCTATCGCGGCTCACTGCAACCTCTGCCTCCTGGGTTCAAGTAATTTTCTTGCCTCGGCCTCCTGAATAACTGAGATTACAGGCATGCACCACCACACCCGGCTAATTTTTTGTATTTTTAGTAGAGATGGGGTTTCACCATGTTGACCAGGCTGGTCTGGAACTCCTGGCCTCAAGTGATCCACCCACTGGGTGCTGGGATTACAAGTGTGAGCCACTGTCAGTATTTTCAGTTTTTCTATACTTAAGATTCTTTAAATAAGAGTGTGTTCTTTCATAGTAAGAAAAAATGAATGACCGTGTCATGTGGGGGATAGAAAATTATTTGGAAGAATATAAACGTACTTGGCAATTAAGAACGAAATACTTTAGGCAAGGCTGAGGGAGCATAAATGTTCCATAAGCATCTCAAGTACAAGCTTATTCCAGATTCTCTCTGATTCATGACTGAGACATGCCTTGGCCTGTTGACTCCATCCTGCTATCATTTCAGAATTTAGATTGTGTAGCTCATCCAAGCTGTAGGTATTTCTTAACTAGCTACATTTTACATCATGATTCAAACAACTTTGGTGCTTAATTAGGGAACTTCCAGAAACACAGTCATTATAGGCCTTCTTTCAGGTATAAGGAAAGCAAACAATTCAACCTTGTTTCCATAAATACCTATCACCTCTCCCAAGTGTGGCTGAAGGTTCAAAGAGGGTTAAGGGAATATTCCCCTCCTGAAGAAGCGTACAGGGCTGCAGTCCTCAGTGGTGGGTAGAGCCCTTTGTTAAAAAACAAACTTCTCCAGTGGGTATAATTTGGAAATTTAAAAAAATAATAACAGTCTCATATTTTACAGAACTGGAACTAGAAATTGTCTTTGTCCAGCCCTTAATTTCAGGGATAAGGGAATGAAGGCACAGAAAGGTTTAGTGATCTGGTCAAGGTCAGAAGCAAATCTAGGCCTAAAGTCCTGGTTTCCAAGTGCTTTATGCAACCTTCTTTACTGGTTAATATTCCTTGTGTTTTCCTGACATTGAGACTGTCATTGCTTGTTTATTTTTGGGTTTTGAACATAATTTTGAGACGGGGGAAAAAGGTATGTTTTTTTTTTGTTTGTTGGTTGTTTTTTAAAATTTTTTGTAGAGACAGGTCTTGCTATGTTTCCCAGCCTGATCTCAAACTCCTGGGCTCAAGTGATCCTCCCCCCTTGGCCTCCCAAAGTGCTGGGATTACAGGCATGAGCCACCACACTAAGCTGGAAAAAAGGTTTTAAACTTTTTTTTCCCTAAGTTATTCTTGGCCTTGGCCTTGGTTTTCTAATCCTTTCCCCCACCCCACCCCCTCAGGTACTTGCAAATACCCTTTTCACATTCTTCTTTTTGTAGCTCTTTTCCCACCTGCCATGCAGCTACCTTGTTTTTAAAATCTTTAAAAACATTTTAACTGATTATGAAACCTATATATGCTCATAAAATTTTACAAATATGTATAACTTAGGCAACTTTCCCCCTAACTTATTGGTGTATCTAAGTAATCTTTCCATGTCAGTACATATGAAGCAGTCACTTTATTTATTTATTTGTTTATTTTTAAGAGGCAGGATCTCACTATGTTGCCCAGGCTGGACTCAAACTCCTGGGGTCAAGGTGTTATCCAGTTACTCCACCATGTAGTTATTAATACCATTTTCCCCCATGTAAACTAGTAAACAATTTTTAGGCAGATAGAATGTTTTAAAGTATAATCTTATATGAATGCTTTTTTTCTTTTGATACCTTCCTATTTTATTCAATTGAATTTATTCATGGTTATAGAATTGCCATTTTGTTTTTTAGAACCCTCCGTTTGGAATCTCTAGTGATCTTCATTGGTTACCTTGAAAATTTAATAATCTGCTTGTTTATCCATCTGCACTGATGTCTGCCTGCCATTTTCCATTCTATTTTTCTGATATTTTGGGAGTTTGTGCCCACTGATTTATATTTGACTCTGTAGAAGAATTCATTGTTCTTTACAGATTAAATATTTCATTTGTTATTGTCAGAGAGAGTTTGAAAAAGAGGGCTGGGGTAGCACCAGGCTGTGGTGGCCACTGTTAGCACTTGCCTGGAGAAACAAGTCCTAACCTAGGTCTTTTGAGGGAGGATGGGTAGGTTAGGAGAATGAAAGAGAGAGAACAGTGATACACAGTTTGGGTCCTGTGTATGTATATTAAACACAGCTTCCCCAGGAACCAAGGAAATAAAGAGAAGTAACTTTGAGTATAAATTGATACATTTTTTGTTAGATAGATTGACAATATGTATCAAAATTGGAAATGTATACTGTGTATCCTTTGACCCAGCTGTTTCACATCTAGAATGTATCCTAAGGAATTAGACAAGTGTGCAAAGATTTGTGTACAAGGATGTTTACTACCATGTTGTTTCTTAGAGCAGAAAGTTGGAAACTACCCAAAAGCCCATCAATAAAGGATGAAGTGAATCATAATATGACTGTAAAATGGAATTTTTGCAGTGAGTCTTTGCCAGAGGTTATAAAATGGAACATAGTGCATGAATGGAAAGGCAGTGTAGGTTTTAAAAGCTCTGCGTTCAAATCCTGGCTCTTATTAGCTGCATGACTCTGCGCAAGTTGCTTAACCTCTGAAGGACCTCATTTGTAAAATAGGGATCATAAAACCTACCTCTTAAGATAGTGAGAATGATTTTATATTTACAAAGCACTTATAACAATGTCTGTAACATAGTGAAGTGCTATATAGATGTTGGCTGTTATTATTATTTATATTTCCTATTAAGATTGTTACCTGGGCTGGGCGCGGTGTCTCACACTTGTAATCCCAGCACTTTGGGAGGCCGAGGCGGGCGGATCATGAGGTCAGGAGATCGAGACCATCCTAGCTAACACGGTGAAACCCCATCTCTACTAAAAATACAAAAAATTAGCCGTGTGTGATGGTGGGTGCCTGTAGTCCCAGCTACTCGGGAGGCTGAGGCAGGAGAATGGCATGAACCTGGGAGGTGGAGGTTGCAGTGAGCAGAGATGCGCCACTCTACTCCAACCTGGGCAATAGAGTGCGACTCTGTCTCAAAAAAATAAAAAATGATTGTTACCTAACAGTATGTATGGTGTGACCTCTGTTACATAGAGCAAAGTTTCTCAGTATTAGTGTTGCTGACATTTTGGGCTGGATAATTCTTTGTCCTGGGAGCTATCCTGAGCACTGTAGGATTGTTTAGCAGCATCTCTGATCTCTGATCTATACCCACTAAATGCCAGTAGCAGTCCCCTAGTAGTAACAATCAAAAATGTCTACAGACATGGCCAAATGTCCCCTGGGTGGGAGGGAAGGGCAAAATTACCCCCAGTTGAAAGCTACTAATATGAAGAAATGATTGCCAGGAAATTCTTGGCTAAAATGTTACATTGTTACCTGTGGACGGGGAGATTCCAGAGGACTTCTTACTTTTATCTTTATGCTTTTTCATGAGAACTTTGCATGAGGAGCATGAAATATTTTCCACTAAAAACAAAACAACAAAAATCCAGTGCTATAGTGTCTCTGCTTGGGCAGGAAGAAGTAGGAGGTAAACAAGATAGTTCTGGCTTTAAGACTGGAGAATCAGGTAAAGGTGATCCATCCAGAAAAGGCCAGAGGATGAGCCAGGTTGGCTGAGGGTGGAGGTCTGAGGACCTGGAAGATACTGAGTGCATTCTCAGCTGAGTGAAAATGAGCAGCATGACATTATATGTATCTGAAAAGGATCTATGCCTAGAAAGTTTATATCCTGAGTTTCTCCATTACTGTAATACAGCCCACCAATCCCTCATTAACTTCAGTTCAGCCTTCCCCTCCTTTTTCAGAGGAAGATGCTGTGCAGACTTCTGTACAGGGAGGGTTCCTACGAAGCAAGTTAAGAATGATGCATCTGTGAGCTAGCAGTTTCAGTAAGGAAGGCTGGCCGTGGTAATGTGTACTGAGATCTGAGTTTCAAGGACTTCATCTTTATGGAGCACTTAGTCTGGCTTTAAGAATACAAAGGTGCTTTTCAAATATCAGACTAAATCTGATGACACTTCCCACCTATGCAAAACATAAAATGATTTCCCTTTCATTCCATTTCTGGTGCTTTTTTATTTTTTTGCAGTTTTGTTCACATAATTAATTTCATCAGTAGCACCCTACTTAAGGTACAGAGGAAATTCACATTTGCCAAATTATAAAGAGACCTAATCATGACCTTCACGGTTTGGGGGCTTTTCTTTCAATGTTGTTAACTTGTTAATGGGGGGTAGATTTGTAGATACAACTGAGTAGCACCTCCAGAGCCATGAAATGGTAGCAAAAGGAAACAAAGTGTCCTTTAGGGCTTTTTCTTTTGAGTAGCTTTGATTAGACTTATTTAGAAATATGAAGCTCTGAACTAATCTTCAGAAATGGTTTAAGGACATTCTTACATAGTTGAAAAAGATATATTGAAACTAATTAAATTCTGTATTCTTAGGTCAGCAGCACAGTGGCCATGGAAAAAGAAAAACTCTACAGCATATTTTCGAGGATCAAGGTGAATTATTTTCTGACATTTTACAAATACATTCTTCCAAGTAATGTAAAATATAAGTAACCTTGAGGGTATGACAAGCTCTGTAGTTCAAAGGGAAAGCTAAGATAACAAAGAAAGAAATGTGGAATCACAATTTTAGATTTGAGAATAATTCACATTATTTGCCCAAATCGCCATTGATTGAGTTGATATTCAAAGAAGTAAAGTTCATCCACTTCAGTCATTTAGCAGATATTTTACATAGTGTTACAAGTGTGTTGGGCATTGATTGTGTGATGTCAAACACAACAGATGGGTGTCTTCTTACAGTCCCTAGGAGTAGCTTATGATCAGTTTCTAGTAGCTTATGATCATGCCACGGTCACTCTGCTGGTTAATGCAGAGCAGGACTCAACACCATATTTCTTAACTGCCTTTTTTATCAGAACATGTGGCTGCCAAATAGTAGTTAAGAGCACAGACTGAGACTGCTGAAAATGAAGAAGAGAGCAGGGAGGAAAGAGAAGAGAAAAATGGCAAAGGTAGTAGAAGGACCCTGTGTTGTTCAGTTCCATAGTCCCAGTGCCAATAACAGTTCCTAGCATGTCAATATACGATAAGTATCTGTGGAGTAGATGAATAGAAAAGACCATGAAGGGAGAAGGGTTTTGTAGTTTTAGCAAGTGAGGCCTTGCCAGAGATTATACTCTCTCTTCACCCTCCTCTTCGCTTGGGAGATAGACTTTAGGAGGTAAATGGATTATCCAGCTACTATGTCCTGTTTCTTACCAACTTCTTTGATTCTTAAATCTTGAAGTCACAAATTAACTTGGGGACCATGTCTGGACTTCAAGAGTTTTAGGACTCCCTTGAAATTATGTGGGGATATGTGCATTTTTCTGGGAAGGAGAGGAGGTTGGTTCATAGTTCTTAACAAATTATCAAGGAATCCATGATGCCTCACATGTCAAGACCCTCTGCTACTTGGAACATCACTAGAAATTTTTCCACATATAGTCATTAGGTTTTTAAGCCCTTTGGTTTTTGTGCATTTTTAAAAAATTAAATATTATACTGGACTGTACAGAGTGTACATAAAAAAGGTCATGTAGCTGTTTTAGTGAGTGGTGACTAGCTAGCCTCACAGTTATAAGCACCAGTGATTATAGAAGCTACATGAACTTTCCTAAAAGGGAAGTCGTCCCTGGAATTTGACTATAGTGACCTGAACAACATACCCTTTAAGACCAAACGCAGACAAAGAAGGGCCAAGCACTCCCCAACCCTAAAGGTACAGAGGGGACCAGCCCTGGACAACCTAGAGGCTGCAGTACCCAGTGTTCCTCTCCTCTGCTGTCACGGCACCAGTGAATTGTCCATTTGTGCAGAGTCATTGCCTTGGGTCCTAGTCCTGCTCACCTTTCAGGGATTGGGAACAGTATTCTAATACAGGCCACACAGTTTTGTGTCACGTGTTTCTTTTATAGGACAAGTCCAGAACGAGATCCTCTCATTCTTCTGTCTCGAAAAAATCCAAAACTTGTTGATGCGGAATACACCAAAAACCAGGCCTGGAAATCTATGAAAGTAATCACCAGTCATCTGACTAGAACTACGGCAGTGAACATTCTCACTCAAAGAACATTGCCACCTGGGTAGAATTTGAGATTAGGTTTCCTCTCAGTGGTGAGGTGAATGTAAAGAAAGTTCCATGAACCAGCATTAGCATATATATAAATTCTCCTTTTTCAAACTTACATTGCTTTTCTGGCCATATTATGACTAGTATATTGCACTACTTTGAAGGTTTAAACCAGGGGTCACAAACTTTTTCCAGGAAGGGCCAAATAGTAAATATTGTAGGTTTTGCAGGTCATATGGTCTCTGTTGTAGTTGCCAGCAGTAGTATGAAAGCAGCCATAGGCAGTGTGTAAATGAATGAGCCTGGCAGTGTTCTTATAAAAACTTTATTATGGCCGGGCATGGTGGTTCACACCTGTAATCCCAGCACTTTGGGAGGCTGAGGCGGGTGGATCACTTGAGGTCGGGAGTTTGAGACCAGCCTGGACAACATGGTGAAACCCTGTCTCTATTAAAAAATACAAAAATTAGCTGGGCATGGTGGTACGCACCTGTAATCCCAGCTACTCGGGAGGCTGAGGCAGGAGAATCGCTTGAACCTGGGAGGCAGAGATTGCAGTGAGCCAAGATTGTGCCATTGCACTCCAGCCTGGTGACAGAGCAAGACTCCATCTCAAAAAAAAAATAAAATAAAATAAAATAAATAAAAAAATTAAAAGTTTATTTATGGGCACCGAATTTTGAATTTCATGTAATTTTGTCATAAAATATTCTTCTTTTGCCTTTTCTTTTAACCATTTGAAATGTAAAAATTTCTTAGTCCATGACAAAAACAAGCAGTGGGTCAGATTTGGCCTATGGGTCATACTTTGCCAACCCCTGGTTTAAATTAATGGTCTCAACCCTGGCTGTGCAGTACAACCAGAGAGCTTTAAAAAATGAATTAAATGAGTCAGAATCTCTGGGGCTGGTGTCCAGGAATCTTCATTTGTTTAAAACTTTTCAAGTGATTCTAAGGTGAAGCCAGAAATGGGACCATTGGTTTACAGTCCACTCTTTCCTCTTAACTCTATGGCTTTTTGCCTTAATCAAAGAAATTAAAGCCTTAACCTTCCTTTATATGACATTTCCATATACCATATGAGGATGCTATGAGAAAAAGCTTTAGACTTCTTGGGAGAAAACTAAGTAAATCTGAGGTGTATGTATTATTTCATACAGTTTTTTAATCAGATAGGAGCAAGTGAGCTTACAAAACTTTATTAAATAATAAAAATATGAAAAATGTATTCATTTAGAATACAAATTGTTAGCATCTACTGTGGGAGGCTGCAGAAGCAAACAAAACTTGTCCCCTCATCAAGGAGTTTACCATCTGCTAAGGTAGATGGAGTGTACATGGGGATCTCAAACTCAGATGTCCCCAGGGACCAGCAGGTGATATCAGTAGGTGAGCAAGAGAGAATACTAACACTTCCAAGTGTTAGTAAGAGCCCAGTTTGCCAGATCATCCTTTTTATTCCCCAAGAAAGATTGGAAATCTGGATTTTTGCAAGAAATATCCTACCACCTATAAAGGTTGGCAATGATTTGATTTTTTTAAAAAATACTTTGCATGCCCAACATAATTTGAGCATGGACTGTATACACCCCTAAGGTTATCAGCCAGCACTTGGGATCTTCTCTGCATACATAATTTATACAGAGTGAAGTGTGCTGCGGGCTGTGACATCTGAATTCAAAGAAGGGCAACATGGCTTTAGGTGAGCTTAAACTCTGAAATCAGACAGGCCCTGGTTAAAACTCTGTCTTCTGTTTAGAGCCACATTGACCTTGAGCAAATCTCAACTTCCGAAGCCTTGGCTTCTGCATTTATATAATGGGAATAATAATGTCTCCTGAGTATATTGATTATGAAGCTTAAATGAGGTAATATTGATGAAATGTTTAACAATGCTTGCTGCACAGTGATCACAATAAATGCTGTTGCTGCTAATACTAATAACTTCCTTTCCACTTAAAGGATACCTTAGGAAAGCCAGCTGCTAAGGATGTCCATCTTGTCGATCACTGCAAGTACAAGTAAGATTTCCAGTATGGTTTCCATACTGCTTTTGAAATAGCTTCACTTTGGGTGAGAACTTTAATATAAAGGCCCAGCTGGAGTAAATGAAAGTTGCATTAATGCATTTCACTGGCTTTTTCTGAGGGCCTGTATGCACTGACCTGAGTTCTACAGGGACTGTAGAGAAGAATGGAACATCTGTAGAACAGAACAACAGATAGCTGCATGCTAGCTAGCAATCACAGTAATGTAATTACCTCTCCATATGCCCCACCCACTCAATAGTTGAAGTTAGAATAAATATTTCTCAGTTAATAAGTATTAGAATTATTATCCTGGTGTGCTGGCATGCTCCTGTAGTCTTAGCTACTCGGGAGGCTGAGGTAGGAGGATCCTTTGAGCCCAAGAGTTCAAGACCAGCCTGGGCTACATAGTGAGACCCTGTCTTTAAGAGAAATAAAATAAAATTCTGGGACTAAGAATTCAATGAACAGGTAAAACCAGGTCTAGAGGAGGGCAGCAGTGGTGGGGGTGGCTCAGAGTTAGGAATGCCAGTGACACACAGAGTAGGATCTACATGGTGAAAGCAACTCTGGTTGGAGACAGGTGCATGCATGAGAAATGCTGAGAAGACAGCCTTTTTTTTTTTTTTTCCTGTGGGCAATCTCTGAAAATTGATTAGGTTTTCCTCATTCTCCTCTCTATACCAGAGGGCCCTTATCCCCGGCCATGGTACTGGTCGGTTAGGAACTGGGTTGCACAGCAGGAGGTGAGCAGTGGGGAAGTGAGCATTACCACCTGAGCTCTGCCTTCTGATCAGATCAAACCCTATTGTGAACTGCGCATGCAAGGGATCGAGGTTGCGTGCTCCTTATGAGAATCTAATGCCTGATTATCTGAAGTGGAACAGTTTCATCCAAAATCATCTCCCCCACACTGCCCATCCATGGAAAAATTGTCTCCCATGAAACCAGTCCCTGGTACCAAAAAGGTTGGGGACCATTGCTCTATACTTTAAGAGAAGAGGGTGATGTCTAGGAAGCAGTGGAGACCTTTGAGCAGATGGGGTACACTAGAGGAAAAACAAGGCTTTGGGAGGCCATGACTAGTTAGAGACGTTAGGCCTAGAAAAGCTTGGGAATTTTTTTTTTCACTCTTTATATTTTATGTTTACCATTGAACATTTATTTTCTCAAATATGTTCCAAATCTACAAACTGTCATTTCCTTCTGAGCCCTGTATACACTCTAGCCGGCACCCAGCTCCTGACCCTATCTAGCTCTGTCTGGAGAAAATAATCCCCTATTTTTCCTCACCCTGACATTCCCAGAACAACCTGTAGTCCTAGCCCTGGCAAAGCAAAGAGTTGATAGAAACCCCTTAGGAACATACAATGTGTCCTTGAAAACTCAAAGTGGAAAGAGAGTGGAGAGGAATCATGAAAGAAGGGGAGGGGAGAATAAGCATAAAAGGTCATATTTGTGGCAGCAGGCATATAGTATCAAGTGTATTTTGCTCTTTTTTCCCCAGGTATCTGTTTAATTTTCGAGGTGTAGCTGCAAGTTTCCGGTTTAAACATCTCTTCCTGTGTGGCTCACTTGTTTTCCATGTTGGTGACGAGTGGCTAGAATTCTTCTATCCACAGCTGAAGCCATGGGTTCACTATATCCCAGTCAAAACAGATCTCTCCAATGTCCAGTAAGCAGTTATCCCCCAATGCAGAGTTTCTAAAGACCCTTCCAATCTGCTTTTAAAAATGCCTTAATGCCTTAAAACCAGTCATGTAAGACATTTAGTCCTATGATTTTTTTCCATTGAAAGCTTTTTTCCTCTTGGTTTACATACATAGTATTGCATTATTATCCAAGTAGGCTATAAGTGGAATTTAATTTGAAAAAGCGCTTTAATACTGGTTTCAAATGAAACATTCAGACAAAATGAAGTTAAAAAGCTCTAATCTCTCCAAGACTAAAGATAGGGATATTCAATCTTATTATATTGTCAAAAGGATTTTCAGATACAGCGTGAGAATTGATTCAAGTGAAGCTTCGGCAAATTTCCTCTCATGATGGGAGGAACAAGGAAGAGGTATAGAGAAGGACCAGAGTTATCTGCATATTGTTATGATGGTGATATCTGTGTGTATATATATATTTTTCTATATATAAAAATATATTTATATATAAATATGTAAGATAAATATAAATATATAATATATTGTAAAATATACGTATACAAAATATATGTAAATATATAATGTAACTTCTGTATTTTCTCAAATATGTCCCAAATCTACAATAGGGTATCTTTAATCAGTGTGTGGGGTTTTTTTTTTTATTATTTTGTTCTTGAGAGAACCCTGATATCTTTGCTTTAAGGAAATAATCCACCATCCACATACCTAAAATTATCCATAGACCTCAATCTATATGGTCTTTCTGACTTAGTGCTAATGAAGTTGGTCTACATTTCAGAATCTAAAATTCTTTTCATTTTAGAGAGCTGTTACAATTTGTAAAAGCAAATGATGATGTAGCTCAAGAGATTGCTGAAAGGTGAGTTTTGTTCATTTTCCCTTTCCATTTTACTTTGTCATCCCCATTATGCCCTAGCCAAAGTTACCTGAATACTGTTATCATGGTGATATCTGTATTTTATCCTCATCATATGGAGATAATTCAGAACTAAAGCTGTCCTTGGGGGGAAACATATACACACATCTACATATGCCCAAGCTTTATAGAAGTAGACTAAAATCTTTGAGGTAGTTAAACAGGTATGAACCTTGGCTGTTTATAAGTTGTTTTAAAGGAAAAAGATGTTAAGTTCTATTGCTACATGCATGTATGTGGATATGATTGCCATATGGTGGGTTCTTGAGGCTCAAATGAATTAATTTATATAAAATGCTGAATAATGCTTGGCACAAGGTGAGCACTCAAATGCAGACTGTTATTATTATTAAATTCTGTGCTTTAACATTTTCTTGTTAAATCTTGTCTCCAGGGGAAGCCAGTTTATTAGGAACCACTTGCAGATGGATGACATCACCTGTTACTGGGAGAACCTCTTGAGTGAATACTCTAAATTCCTGTCTTACAATGTAACAAGAAGGAAAGGTTATGATCAAATTATTCCCAAAATGTTGAAAACTGAACTATAGTAGTCATCATAGGACCATAGTCCTCTTTGTGGCAACAGATCTCAGATATCCTACGGTGAGAAGCTTACCATAAGCTTGGCACCTATACCTTGAATACCTGTTATCAAGCCAAATACCTGGTTTTCCTTATCATGCTGCACCCAGAGCAACTCTTGAGAAAGATTTAAAATGTGTCTAACACACTGATATGAAGCAGTTCAACTTTTTGGATGAATAAGGACCAGAAATCATGAGATGTGGATTTTGAACCCAACTCTACCTTTCACTTTCTTAAGACCAATCACAGCTTGTGCCTCAGATCATCCACCTGTATGTATCCATCACTGTGAAATTGACTGTGTCCATGTGATGATGCCCTTTGTCCCATTATTTGGAGCAGAAAATTCATCATTTGGAAGTAGTACAACTCATTGCTGGAATTGTGAAATTATCCTAGGTGTGATCTCTGTCACTTTATTTTAATGTAGGAAATCCTATGGGGTTTATGAAAAATACTTGGGGATCATTCTCTGAATGGTCTAAGGAAGCGGTAGCCATGCCATGCAGTGATATAGGAGTTCTCTTTTGTAAAACCATAAACTCTGTTACTCAGGAGGTTTCTATAATGCCACATATAAAGAGGCCAATTGCATGAGTAATTATTGCAATTGGATTTTGGGTTCCCTTTTTGTGCCTTCATGCCCTACTTCTTAATGTCTCTCTAAAGAAAAAAAAAAAAGACAAAGCCTCTTAATAAATTTAGGAAGTAGTCCTCATTCTTTAATGGAACTATACATAGAGCAGCAGCTCTTCCTCACCCTTTGCATACCTTTAATATTTTTCCTTCTTAAATTGGCCACAGCAGGGGTCATTCACACTCTCACTGTCTTGCAGGAACCACAAGAAGTCTTCATATGTGAATGTGCCGTTCATTTGGTAGTTAAGAGCTTTCAACTTCAAATATATAGGAGATGTTTGTTTTAGTGCAAATCCATGTTGGAGTGCCTCCTTTTTCCTTTTTTCCCTTTTTGAAAAAGATGTTTTGGGTAGTAGTTTAATATCTCAGGGTGCTCTTTCTAACATAGTATAAAATGAAGAAAAATATTTAGATTAAAACTCTGGAGTCTGATGACTTAGAACTATCCTTGACCCTTAGGCCCACCCTTTCCACAGAGAAATCACCTCTCTTCTTTTGTCTCTTAAGACCTATTTGGTATTAACTAGTTTCAGAATTAGTAAATGTGAGATTCAGTCACATAATTATCAGACATTCCATTTGTCAGAAATCTATTCGGCTTTTTAAACTCTTTTCCACAAAATTTTAAGTCTGTTGACCTTCTTAGAGAAATTGAACATGCTTGGCAAGATCATTTCATGGAATAAGCAGATGTTTAAAGTTGGATTTGTGTGTGTGTATGTGTGTGTGTGTGTGTGTGTGTTTGTTTTGTTTAGTACTAGCAATGCACAGGGACTGTGTTCTTAGGTGCTGTGAGTCTGTCTATAGGCAGTCCAGATTTCTGAGTTGTACTATGGTTTTGCCTTGTCACTATGAGGCCCTACTAGGTGTAAGCATTGTCTCTGAATTTTAATTTCCTCTCATTAAAATAGGAACAAAATTTACTATCCTTTATATTAGGAGCTGAAGATTCATTTCCCTGGGAATGTTTCCCATTTAGCTTCAAGTTTTAGCTCAAACATCACCTTCTTTCTGACTCCTTTCATTCATTCCTCGAGGCAGTAAGGGGCTACCATAGTACTTTGCTTATGCCTGTATTATATGACATCACTGTAGTTGCTTGACTGTTTCTCCTACTGTTCTGTGAACTTATTAATAGGTGAGAATCTAGTTTTACTCATCTTGATGTCTCCAGGATCCGGCACAGTGCCTCATACAGAATAGATCCCAAAGAACTGGTGGGTGGGTGGATGGATGGAGGAATGGAGACAGTTGGCTTAACTGGATCCTATATACAGATTGTTACTGGCTCCAAAGGATGATTAGATAAGACTGTAAGAATTGGATCAATGTAAATCCTCACTTGCCCTTTGAAGAGCCAATAAGAGCATCTTTGTCTTTAAATACAGCAAATGTTATTCAGATTTTGTACTTGTCTGTTTACCTCAGTGTAGATGATATGAGGATGGTATAACTATGTAAATGGTTTGTTTTTGAAAATAATTTGTTTCCCCACAACTTTTGAAGGTTTTATTTGTTGTTGTTGTTACTAGTTCAGTCCCAAACTTACCCTTTCCTTTTCAGAGAGCTAATGGCCATGCTTTTCTTCAAGGAAAGAATAGTTTATTTGAATGAAGTTGGATACTTGGATAACACAAATAATGCTTTTTATTTATTTATTTCGGGAGTGTTATCTATGTGCTGTCAGTGACCCACCTTATTCTACTATATCAGGTCAAATTTTCCTAGTGGTCAAGAACAGAAACTGCCTCTTGCTAGTTTAAGCAAAGTAACTTACTAGAAGAATATGAGGGCATCTCGTGAAATCTAAAAAGGTTTCATAGTGGTTAGAAGGATAGAAGCAAGGGCACCTCCAGGAATCTCAGTAAGAATTTTGACTGTTTCCAGGGTGCTACCATAATGCAGTTCCCTTGCCTATTGGACTCTGTCTCAGCCCAAAATTCCCAAGGGCAAAAAATTTAATTGGCTCATTTGGGTCCCCTCCAAGAGTTCCCTACACTTAACCCCCTAGACTGACTACAAACAAGAGCACAAACGGGCCAGACACAGTGGTTCACACCTGTAATCCTAGCTCTTTGGGATGCCAAAGCAGAAGGATCACTTGAGCCCAGGAGTTCAAGACCAGCCTGGGCAACATGGTGAGACCTCAGCTCTACAAAAAAAAAAAAAAAAAAGAGGCAGGAGGATAGCTGGAGCTTGGGATGTTGAGGCTGCAGTGAGCCATGATCACACCACTGCACTCCCACCTGGGCAATGGGAATGAGACCCTGTTTAAAAAAAAAAAACAAAAAACGAAAAACAAAAACCACAGATACACAAAAGTCTATCTTTACATGCGTCTAAACATGCCCTCTCTTGGGATAATCTTACTGCATCCAGAGGTAAGGTGCTGTGGATGGAGCAGAGAGTTATATTTACAAGTCACTCATTTAATACTTACCAGATACTTCTTGAGCATCTACTACGCACAGAGACAAGGTAAGTTTACATGAGGCTCCCAAACTTCAAGAGGCTGTGCTGTTGAGATGATAAACAATATGAGAGGCATCATATATACGTGGAAGGTGATTAAGACAACAGGAGTGCTGAGTATTCATGAAGACAATGTGGATCTGGAGTTTAGAGGAAGAATAAACTTCCAACTGGAGCAGATGGGAAACTTTGTGGAGGTAAAAATTAATTTACACCATGAAGGATAAGTAAATGAAATGGTCCTTGGAGTTCTCAAAATTCATTATCTCTCTACATGTGGAAAAGTTTTATATCATACATAATGTAACAAAATGTAAAATATGTAGCAAGGGCAGTACTTGGTGAAACTGGCAGGGAAGGGAACCTGCTGACCCCTGGGAAAAAAATTCACTATGAGGGAAGAAACTATTAGGTTCTACAAACAGAATTCAGCAACAAGGGCTGATGGTGGAAGAATGGTGTTCCAGGCAGTATGGTGATTCCACTGAAATCCTTCCCTGATGCAGTTACTCTGCTGTCAAACACATGTCCTGGGGACAAGAAAGCCATATGTGAAACAGTGGTCCAGTAAACCCCATAACACCTTTTGGTTTAGACCAAGCTTGTCCGACCCATGGCTCACAAGCTGCATGCGGCTCAGGAAAGCTTTGAATGCGCCCCAACACAAATTTGTAAACGTTTTTAAAACTTGAGATTTATACATGGACTTTTTTTATTATTATTATTATTATTATTATTATTTTTAGCTCATCAGCTATAGTTAGTGTTATGTGTAGGCCAAGACAATTCTTCTTCCAATGTGGCCCAGGGAAGCCAAATGATTGGACACCTCTGGCTTAGACTGTGTTGATCTGAGAACCTTCAAAAAGAGCAGACTACAGACTACAGGGTTGGGCACGGCGGCTCACACCCGTAATCCCAGCACTTTGGGCAGCTGAAGCAGGCAGATCACTTGGGGCCAGGAGTTTGAGACTAGACTGGCCAACACGATGAAACACTATCTTTACTAAAAATACAAAAATTAGCCAGGCATGGTGGCACATGCCTGTAATCCCAGCTACTCAGGAGGCTGAGGCACAAGAATCGCTTGAATTTAGGAGGCAGAGATTGCAGTAAGCTGAGATTGTGCCACTGCCCTCCAGCCTGGGTGACAAGAGTTTAGACTGTATCAAAAATAAAATAAAATAAGTAGACTACAGAGGAGGGTGAGCATTTCCTTCATTCTAAAAGAAGGTAATCCCTAAGGGATTGGGGAATTAGGAAATGTGGGAGGGCTCAGATGGAAGAGCAGCAACAGTGTGAGCAGTAGCCAAAGGACTGGGGACTTTTTTGAAGTACTAAGTGGCAAAAGAAACCTTACAAATGAGTCTTCAGTTACCCAAAGGAGAAACAAGTTATGGAGTTTAAAATTTGCCTGTTAATATGACCTCATCTATAGGCTAGTGAATCCTGGGGCACTTGAGTTGCACACAAATGATTTCGTCAGTATCTTCCCAACACCCACCCAAACCCTCCTACCCATTTCAAGTCCTCCTACATCCCAGAATAATTCTGGGGTCATCTTATGCATTTAGCTTTTTCTACATATGGGTTAGAAACAGACTGTACAGCCATTTTCTTGGGCTTCCAAGCTTTGCTAACTTATCTTGGTGCCTACTTCTACCTAACATGAGATAAGCAGCAACCCAGAGCCAGAAGTCAGGGAATCTAAATTATTCATTCAACAAATATTTACTGAGCACCTACTACAGTTCTAGGTCCTGGAGATACAGAGATGAATATATGTGGTCTGTGACCTCAAGGATAGTTTATTGAGACGGATGAACAAATAGGAAATTATGATGCAGTGTCATAAGTGCCATGATGAGTGCTGAATCAAATATTGTATCCCAGAGTAGTCTTTGTAGCGCCGTCACTAATTCAGCTGGTCACTCTAGTCAGCCACTTCTCGGAGACTTGTGTATAGAATTTCCAGCTATCAAATTCCAGAAGTCTGTTTACTGTATTCTACTACAGTGTGGCAATTTTGATTTACAACTAGAAAGGAATAAAGGAGGTGAAGGGATTGGTAAAATGAATAAGGGAGCATGCTTGTTAAGGATTGAATGAAATTACACGAATACTGAAAATATTTTAAATGCATTCATTTTAATGAAAACTATACTTCGAAGCATGTTAGCAGAGGTTGTAGTGACGGCAAATTATACAAACACAGAAATTCCAGAAATTCTCCTGCCTTTTGAGAAGCAGTAGGCATATGAACTAAAGGGAGTGAAATCCACCTTATGAAGAGCTGCCAAAAAGCTGATTCTTCAAAAAAGTGTTCTCGAAATCTTGGTGTAACTGGCACCAAGACCCATCCCCTTTACCTGCACAAATCGCCTTTCCCTCTTTCCCTATTCCACTTGCACTGAATATTGCACTTTCTTCCTCACTGAAGCGGGATTCCTGGCTTTTTTTTTTTTTTTTTTTTTTTTGAGACGGATTTTCGCTCTTGTTGACCAGGCTGGAGTGCAGTGGTGTGATCTCGGCTCACTGCAACCTCCGCCTCCTGGGTTCAAGCGATTGTCCTGCCTCAGCCTCCCAAGTAGCTAGGATTACAGGCGCCCGCCACAATGCCCAGCTAATTCCTGGCATTTTAATTACGCTAAATTACTTCAACCTATGACCACCTCAAGCTGAATGTAACTAGCCGCAGACGCTGTTTGCATGACCCAGGAACCACTAAGACACGGAACGAACGCCTGCCGGCACCACGCAGAGCTTCACTACCCGCAGCGAACTCACTTCCGTGGTGGACTCAGCACAGCAGTGGCCCGACCCCCCCTCAACCGGAAGTCTTTTGGGCTCCGGCTTTGCCGTCGCCCGGCCCCCTGGCCTTTGCCCCGATTGGGCGGGACTTCCTGTGTCGTATTTCCAAGGACTCTAAAGCGAGGCCCAGGACTGAAGGCGTTGGTGTCGAGCCCTCTGGCAGAGGGTTATCCTGGGCCAAATGCACGGATTCTCACCTCGTACAGTTACGCTCTCCCGCGGCACGTCCGGGAGGACTTGAAGTCTTGAAGGCTCAATTTGTCCGTAGGTCGAGAGAAGGACATGGAGGTGCCGCCACCGGCACCGCGGAGCTTTCTCTGTAGAGCCTTGTGTCCATTTCCCCGAGTCTTTGCTGCCGAAGCTGTGACTGCAGATTCGGAAGCCCTTGCGGAGCGTCAGAAGCGGCCTCTCTACGTCCCAGAGCCCTATTACCCGCAATCTGGATGGGACCGCCTCCAGGAGCTGTTTGCCAAAGAGTAAAAGTGCCTGGGGTCTGAAGTGGGTAGGGGGACGCGAAAGCGATGTCCTGCAGCGTTGGCAGCCTGGGTCAGCCTTAGGACGCCAAGTGTGCTTCATTTTTAAATTATATTTAAAGGTTCTGATATTTGTAACCCAAACTTGTATCTTTTTTTTTTTTTTTTTTTTTTTTCCAGACAGGGTCTTGCTCTGTCGCCCAGGCTGGAGTGCTCTGGTGCGATCTCGGCTCACTGCAACCTCTGCCTCTCGAACTCGAGTGATCCTCCCACTTCAGCCTCCCGATTAATTGGGACTACAGGCGCGCGCCACCACGCCCGGCTAATTTTTTTAAAATATATTTTTTATAGACAGGGTTCTTACCATACTGCCCAGGCTGGTCTTGAACTCTTGGACTTAGGTGATCCTCCTACCTCAGCCTCCCAAAGTGCTGGGATTACAGGCGTGAGCCACCGCACCAGCCCAAACTCGTATTTTTTTTTTTTTTTGAGACTGAGCCGTGCTCTATCGCCCAGGCTGGAGTGCAGTGGTGCGATCTTTGGCTCACTGCACCCTCCACCTCCGGGGTTCAAGCGGTTCTCCTGCCTCAGCCTCCCGAGTAGTTGGGATTACAGTTGCCCACTACCATGTCCAGCTAATTTTTGTATTTTTAGTGGAGACGGGATTTCACCATTCAGCAGGCTGGTCTCTAATTCCTGACCTCACGTGATCTGCCTGCTTTCGCCTCCCAAAGTGCTGGGATTACAGGCGTGTGCCACCGTTGTTGGACTGAGCCCGGCCTAGAAGGGAAATTATTTTATAGTAACTTAATACTTAAGACAGCTATTTGTTAGAGCAGTTTCAGGATGACATCTTGGAAGCTTCATTAGCAGTTCTAGCTTCTTATGCGTTTAAGAGTAACAAACTGAATTAAATAGTAGCTTTTCCTTATTATTTTAGATTAGCATGTGCCACCCACTGCATAGTGAACTTTCTCAGTGCGTTTTTTAAAAAACATATATTTATTTGTTTATTTTTAGAGCCAGGATCTTTGCTACGTTGCTATGCTGTCCAGAACTGGGCTCAAGTCCTGCCTCAGCCTCCTAAGTAGCTGTGACTACAAGCATGTGCCACTGTGCCCAGCCCAGTGCTTTTATTAATACAGTCCTATCTGAGTATTTCATGAAATTATTTAGTAAAATAGAATTTAGATTTTTTGTCTTAACGTCCACGTTTTTTTTTTCTTTGATACATTGCCCTAAAATCTCACGAGTTGGTGTGATTTCTTAAAGTTAGCTTAAGATTTAAACGGAAATATTGGTCTATCTAACTCACAAATTCTTCCTGTTTCTAGGGGTGTAATAGTCATCAAATAAAAGCACCTTTTAAAAAACTTTTTATTGAAGTAGGAAATGCGTTTCAAAAAATGTACATAAGTAGACTGATGAATGCATTTTCACAGACTGAACATAGCTGTACCCAACACTCAGAAGGAAACGGCAACTATTATCACATCCCAAAAGCTCCCTTTGTGCCTTTTCCAGTCATTGTCTTTTCAGGAGTTGCCACTATCCTAATTCTAACAGCATAGCTTCGTTTTGTCTGAGACTTACGTTCCTTTTAATATAACTGAACTGTTTAATTCATCTGCGGATTCTACCTATGATGAAAAATGTTGTGGTGTTAGCATTCGGGATAATTCTGATTATAGATTCTTTTGGAGAGCAATGTCCATAAACTAATCCCAAACAACATTGTCTTTTTGATGTTGTAGTGAACAGCAGAGAATTTCAAAGGAACTTGCTGATATCTGTAAGATGGCAGCTACAGCAGGCGTCCTCGGCTGGGTGTATGGGGGTATACCAGCTTTCATTCATGCTAAACAACGTTACATTGAGCAGAGCCAGGCAGAAATTTATCATAACCGGTTTGATGCTGTGGTATGTACTGGTGGTCTAAAGAAATTTAGGGCACACTGACTTAGCAATTCACTTTACACTTAATCATTCAATTAGCTTGTGGGGATGGAGGGTTGTTTTAAAGTGTCAGAGTAAAGAAATAAAGTCTATACTTAATAACAGTGGAAGTACTAACATTAAAGTGCCTGCATGTGGCTTGAGACTACTTTCTTATCTTCAGAACAGACATGTTTGGCATCACCACTGTGGCTTTTCTTTCTGAAATATCTTTCTTCCAATCCCCTGCTAAATCATCAAGGCTCAACTGTAACATATTTACCTCATTCACAAAGCCTCCCTGAGTATAGGAGCTTACACTAAGACAATAGTTAACATTTATAACTTTATAGAGTGCTAACTCATTTGTTACATCATTAGATCTGTACATCAGTTCTATGAGAATATTAAAGCTCAGAGAATTTTTAACTTTTTATTTTGAAATTATGGCAGGCTTGAAAGTTGCAAAAATAGTACAAAGATTTCCTATATAACTTTCATCCAGATATTCCACTGTTAACATTTTACCGTATTTTATCATTCTTCCTCTGTATAATATGTACTAATTTTTTCTGAACTACTTGACAGTAGGTTCTAGACATGATGAATACTTCAGTATGTATTTCCTAAAAACAAGGAAATTCTCTTATACAACCACGATTATAATATCAAGATCAGGAAATTAACACTGATATAGTACTATTACCTTATTTAAAGACCTGTAAATTTTGCTAGTTACGCCACAGTATCATTTATTTTAAAAATAAATTAAAAATATGTATTTTTCAGAAGTTAGGCTTGAGTTCTTATTAAAAAATTGAAAAAATTTTTTTGTCTGGTCCAGAAACTGACCCTGATCACAGGTTGAATTTGCCTGTGGTGCTGCTTTGGTCTCATTTAGTCTGGAAGAGTTTCTCTTTGTCTTTCATGGCCTCGACTATGGGTGATTTATTTTGTAGCATATCCCTCAGTTTGGGTTTGTTTGATGGTTTCTCATGATTGCATTCAGGCTATGTTTTTTGACAGGAATACCCTAGACCTGAAATTAAATTAGAAACCTGTGATATCTCTGTCCCTTTACTGGTGATATTTACTTTAGTTACTTGGTTAAGATGGCCTCTGCCAACTATACACTGTAAAATTACTATGTAATTTTATAAGTAATTTGTAAGTTTGTAATTTATAAGTATTTTGAGTACTTGTTAGTTCCTTTAAGACTATGTAAATATCCTGCTTTACATCAAATTTCTACTATATAAAGGCTATTATAAACTATAATATTTCTACTATCTAAAAACTATTCTAAATTATAAATGCTATCTTAGTATTTGATTTAAAAAAGAAAATATTTTTTCATTTATTTATTTTTTGAGACAGAGTCTCACTCTGTTGCCCAGGTTGCAGTACAGTGGCACAATCTTGGCTTGTTGCAACCTCCACTTCCCAGGCTCACTCGATTCTCCTGCCTCAGCCTCGCGAGTAGCTGGGACTGTAGGCATGTGCCACCACTCCCAGCTAATTTTTTTTTTTTTTTTTTGAGATGGAGTCTCGCTCTGTCGCCCAGGCTGGAGTGCAGTGGTGCGATCTCGGCTCACTGCAAGCTCCGCCTCCCGGGTTCACGCCATTCTCCTGCCTCAGCCTCCCGAGTAGCTGGGACTACAGGCGCCCACAACCGCGCCCGGCTAATTTTTTGTATTTTTAGTAGAGACGGGGTTTCACCGTGGTCTCGATCTCCTGACCTTGTGATCCGCCCGCCTCGGCCTCCCAAAGTGCTGGGATTACAGGCGTGAGCCACCGCGCCTGGCCTCAGCTAATTTTTGTATTTTTTGTAGAGACAGGGTTTTGCTATGTTGCCCATGCTGATCTCAAACTCCTCAGCTCAAGCAGTTCACCCTCCTGGGCCTCCCAAAGGGTTGGGATTATAGGTGTGAGCCACTGTGCCCAGCCTATTTTTATTTTTTAATTTATTATTTTTTTTTTTTTGAAATTTTTTGAGGCAGGGTCTTGCTGCCTCAGTGCAGGCTGGAGCGCAGTGGCGGGATCATAGCTCACCACAACCTCAAACTTCTGGACTCAAGGTTTCCTCCCTCCTCAACCTTCCGAGTAGCTAGGACTGCAAACACACATCACGATGCCCAGCTAATTTTTAAATTTTTTTTGTAGAGGCAGGATCTCGCTATGTTGCCCAGGCTGGTCTTAAACTTGTTGGCTCAAGTGATCCTCCCTCGTTGCCTCCCAAAGTGCTGAGATTACAGGCATGAGCCACCATACCCAGGCAGTTTTAGCATTTAATGATGATTCTTGCCTGTAACAATTATGACTGTGGTGGCCAAATGGGCATTTTCTAAAGTCTATCATTCTTTCTACATTTATTTGTTAGTATTATGCTCTAAGGAAATGTTTTCCCTTCCCCCTCTATTTACATATTTATTTATCTATTTATAATTTATTTCTATCAGTAGGGTCTCATGGATTCTTATTTTATTCTGTAGATTTATAATTCGTTACAGGTTGAGCATCACAAATCTGAAATCCTGAATGCTCAGATTCAAAACTTTTTGAGCATTGACATGTCATTCAAAGAAATTGCTCACTGGAGCATTTCAGATTTCGGTTTTTTGGATTTGGGATACTCAAGCAGTAAGTGTTAAATACGCATATTCCCAAATCTGAAAAAATCCGAAATCGAAAACACTTCTGGTCTCAAGTATCAGATAAGGGATACTCAGCCATTTTTCATCTCCTGACAGGAAAAGCTACACATGGAACCTCAATAATTAAAGAATAATATTTCTAGAGATTTTCTAGTGTTTCTGTCTGTTCAAGTGTACCTGACTAATCCATGGCTAAAATTCCTCTACCACAGTTCTAGAATAGGGAAAATATGATGGTGTCTTAGAACCTCACAGTTTTTAAATTAACTTTAGCATTCTGCACATCGTGCTGCTACACGAGGCTTCATTCGTTATGGCTGGCGCTGGAGTTGGAGAACTACAGCATTTGTGACTATATTCAAGTAAGTTCACTCTGAATTGTGAGATAGTGACTTTTCTTGATACGGTTTTAGGAGTGTGTCTTTTGAGCGGGTGGGGTTATGAAAACTGAATACCCACATGAAAGTGATTCATAATGCCTTTTTTTTTTTTCCCAAGAACTTTTGTCTGTGTAAAAGACTGGTGCAGTTATGGTTTTATAGCCATGTCTGGAACACATTGAAGGGCCTAGGCTAGGACCAGGGGTTGATATAGTAGGCTTTTCTAAATCTATTAAGTCAGTGAAAATAACACTAAAGAAGGTAAATGGGATATGCTTTAAATCTTATATTTTCCTTCTCCTCCCTTTTTCCCAGCACAGTGAGCACTAGTCTGAATGTATACCGAAATAAAGATGCCCTAAGCCATTTTGTAATTGCAGGAGGTAAGACATTTTTGTTTATATTTTTCAATCTTCTCAAATATAGTTTAGAAAATATGTAAGGACTTATACATCAGAACTACTGAATTCTTTGGTTGGCTTCCCATCGCATCTCATCAACATTCATGCAAAATGTATTTATGGACAGTGTTGTGCTTCACCCTTGATATACTCAATGGGCAAAACAGCAAGGCCCTTGCTTTCTTTGAATTTTAATGTCTAATATGTATGTGATAAAACAGGTTGCTGTGATAGAAAGTAACAATTCGGTGGAACAATGGCATCTCATATGGACAGGGTAGTCAGAGAAGGCCTTTCTGAGGAAGTGACATTTGAGCTGATACCCAAAGAATAGGAAGGAACAAGACTTGCAAGGAAGGGTGTCCTAAATAGAGGGAACATAAAGGGGGGAAGGCTCTAAGGCAATACATTTCCTTAAAAGCAGGATAGTAACCTGGTGAGTGAGGGTAAGAGTAGCTTGAGATGAGATTGGTGAGGACGGTAGGAAGGGACTAAATTTTTTATGCTAAGAACTTGGATTTTATTTTAAAGCTTTCTGCCTCTAGTATATATGTCTTCTTTTAAATGAGCATTAAAAATAGAAAGTACAATGGTGATTACCAGAGACTGGATATGGGGTTGGGAAGATGTTGGTCAAAGGATATAAAATTTCATTTAGACAGGAGGAATAAGTTCAAGAGATCTATTTAGAACATGGTAACTGTGGTTAATAACAGTGTATTGTATACTTCAAAATTGCTTTTAAAAAGTAGATTTTTGTAATCCCAGCACTTCGGGAGGCCAAGGCAAGTGGATCACCTGAGGTCAGGAGTTTGAGAGCAGCCTGGCCAACATGGTGAAACCCCCTCTCTACTAAAAATACAAAAATTAGCTGGGCGTGGTGACAGGTGCCTGTAATCCCAGCTACTTGGGAGGCTGAGGCAGGAGAATCACTTGAACCCAGGAGGCAGAGGTTACAGTTAGCCGAGATCACACCATTGCACTCCAACCTGGGCAACAAGAGTGAAACTCTGTGTCAAAAAAAAAAAAAAAGATTTTAAATGTTCTCACCACAAAAAATGGTATGTGAAGTAACGTGTAGGTTAATTCGCTTAATTTAGACATTCCACAATATATACATATTTCAAAACATGTATACCATATGTGTACAATTTTTACTTGTCAGATTTAAAAAATAATTTTAAAATGAGCATTCGTTTCAGAAAGGTAAATTAAGTTAACTGCCGTATACACTCAATCACTAACTCATGTACATTCTTGTACGTACAAAAACACACATACATATTCTGAACATGTTTGTTTGTTTTTGTTTTTGTTTTTTTGAGAATCAGTCCCTCTTCTTGAATGCACTTTCTCACTACCACGATTAATTTTGTTCGGCTCCTACTTAACCTTACCTTTCAAAGTCTAGATCATTTGTCAGCCTCAGCTTCCCTAGAGAGTTCTCCCTAGCCATTTTCCTATGTTTAGTTCTGTTTAGGTGTCTTTCCCCTGTGTTCACATACTTCACTATTTTTTTCTTTATCTTTGATTTTCTGCAGTTTGAAAATGATATGCCCCGGTGTAATTTTGAGGAACATTTACTGTGCTTGGTGTTTTCTGAACTTTCTGGATCTGTGGTTTGTTGTCTGACTTACTTTAAGATAAATTCTCAGTTATTGTTTCAAAGATTTCTTTAGCTTTCTCTTCTCCTTCTGGTGTTCTAATACACTTACACCTTTTGTAATTGTTTCACAGTTCTTGGATATTTTATCTGTTTGTTTGTTTGTTTGGTTTTGGTGGGGGAGGTTCCCATCTTTTTTCTCTTTGTCTTTCGGTTTTGGAAGTGTCTGTTGATACGTCTTCAAGCTCAGGAATTCTTTCCTCAGCTGTGTCCAGTCTACTATTCTTGAGTTCTGTCACAGTGGGTTTTTAATTGTTTTATTGCTAGCATTTCTCTTTGATTCTCTCTTAGAATTTCCATCTTTCTGCTTATATTGCCTATCTGTTCTTGCATGCTATCTACTTTATCCATTAGAGCCCTTAGCATATTAGTCATAGTTGCTTTAAACTCTTCATCTGGTAAGTCCAGTATCCCCACCATATCTGAGTCTGGTTTTGGTGCTTACTCTGTTAGTCTTACTTGGTCTCTTCAAACTGCTTTTGCCTTTTGGCATGCCTCGTAATTTTTTTTCTTAATAGCTGGACATGATGTACCTGGGTAAAAAGGAATTGTGGTAAATAGGTCTTTAGTAATTTGGTATTAAGATGTGGGAGAGGGAAAGTGTTTTATAGTCCTGTGATTAGGTTCTTAGTCTTTTGGTGAGCCTGTGCCTCTGAAATGTTAACTTCACAAGTGCTTTTCAGTTTTTTTCCTCTCCTTTGGTGGGACAGGATACTACAGTGGGTTGGAATGGGTATTTCCCTTCTCCCACATGGGAGACTAGAGCAGTTGCATTTGGATATTCCCCAGATTGGTTAATCTCTGACAAAACCCCAGTAGGTTGGGCTGTGCAAAACCGTTTATCTTGAGGGCAGGCCTTGGTGAGAATAACAGAATGTTCTGGCATATTTCATAATGGTTACTTTTCTTCCCCCTTGCCAGAAGCCTGAGGGGATTTTTCTCAGATCTTTACTGGGAGAACCTGGTAGAGCTCCTGGAGTGTGGGGACCCTCTGTGACTGGGCCCCCTACAGTTTTTATGTCTTAGACTTTTCTATACTGAGCTTCCAGCGATTTATCATTTATAGTCAAGGTTTCCTACTCTGGTACTGGTTTCAATGGAGGCTTCTGCTCATGGGTTTCTACTATAATAAGGTGTGATTCTCTGTACTTATCTGTCTGTCTCTCCTATTTTGAGGGCAGCAGTTTACCCATGGTCTCACTTCTTTGATGCATCTAAGAAGAGTTGTCAGTTTTTCCATTTGTTTAGGAATAAGTGTTAAATTGTTGTTAACACTTGTTGTTAGGAATAAGTGTTAAATTCTAAACTTCTCACATGCCACACCAGAAACTGGAAGTCTCCCTTTGCTTTTTGCCCCACATCTTGAGAAGCTGATAAGAAAGCCCAAGTGCTACCTTGATTGACACTGGCAGGAAGTTTCAACCATTCAAGCTCAGGCCTACATGAGGGACCTCTTGCTCTAGCCCCACCTTCTAAAACCACAAGCCAGTCAGTCACCCTTCAGGTTCTCAAGTAATTTTGGGATGTGCTTGGGATCCTGCCTTGCTCTCCCTAGAAAGCCTCATTATGTGTATAATAAACCTAATACCTCTTAGTACCTCTCGGTACTTTCGCATCTCAATATCTAATTCAAATTTTGGGTAGGGAAGTTTATTGTCTCTGGAGGGTAACCACAACATCTTGGATGTAGAAAAGCCAAATGAATTCAGAAAACTGTTGGAAGGCCAGGTGCAGTGGCTCATGCCTGTCATCCCAGTGCTTTGGGAGGCCAAGGCAGGCAGATCTCTTGAGGTTGAGAGTTCGAGACCGGTCTGGCCAACATGGTGAAACCCCGTCTCTACTAAAAATACAAAAATTAGCTAGGCGTGGTGGTGCATGTCTGTAATCTCAGCTACTTGGGAGGCTGAGGCAGGAGAATGACGTGAACCCGGGAGGCGGAGCTTGCAGTTAGCCAAGATGGCGCCACTGCACTCCAGCCTGGGCTACAGAGCAAGACTCCGTCTCAAAAAAAAAAAAAAAAGTTAAGCATAATTTAGTGTGCAATTCAGCAGTTCCATGTCTTAGAATCTGCCCAAGATAAATGAAAACATGTCCACGCAAAGACTTACGTATAAATTTTTATAGTGATGTTATTCCTGACAGCCTCAAACTGAAACAACCCATAAGTTCATCAACTAGTGAATGGGTAAATAAATACATGTCCATTCACTTGAATATTTTCATCAGTGAAAAACTGATACATGCTGCAACATGAATAAAACTTAAAAACATTAAGTGAAAGAAGCTAGACACGTAAGACTTCATAATGTGTAATTCTATTCATATGAAATGTCCAGAATAAGCAAATCTGTAGAGTTAGAAAGTACATTAGTGGACTGAGGTAAGATTGGGAACCAGGAGTAACTACAAAGGGGCATGGGGGATCTTTTTGTAATGATGGAATCATTTTAAAATTGGATTTTGGTGATGATTATATAACAATGCAACTAATTTTTTTTTTTTTTGAGACGGAGTCTTGCTCTGTCACTCAGGCTGGAGTGCAGTGGCGTGATCTCAGCTCACTGCAACCTCCACTCCCGGGTTCAAGCGATTCTCCTGCCTCAGCCTCCCTAGTAGCTGGGACTACAGGCGCAGTCCACCACGCCTGGCTAATTTTTTTTTTGTATTTTTAGTAGAGACGAGGTGTCGCCGTGTTAGCCAGGATGGTCTCCATCTCCTGACCTTGTGATCCGCCTGCCTCGGCCTCCCAAAGTGCTGGGATTTCAGGCATGAGCCACTGTGCCCGGCCACTAAATTTTTTTTCTACAAATTATTGAGTTGTACATTTCAGTGAATTTTGTGTGATGTAAATTATACCTCAATAAAACTGTTAAAAATACACTAACACAGAAGGGGAAAAAAGCAGTGCTTTTAGATAGGAAGAAGCAAAATTGTCTGTATTTGTAGGTGATATTTTAAAAGATGACTTGAAAAATTATTACTAGTTAGTAAAGTGTAAATATATAAATAGGCTTTTTATATTTCAATGGTTACTTGAAAAGTAAAAAATTTTCTTTATAATAGTACCAAGAATGTAATATAATAAGGAATAAATTTAATAAATGTACAACTTCTCTGAAGAAAATTACAAATCATAAATAATAAAAATGGGGAAATAGTTGATAGTTAACCCAGTATTTTTCTACTTCGTTTATAAATTGAAAGCAATTCAAATCAAAATTACAGACTTTTTTTAAAAAAAGAACTTGATACAATGTCTAAATCATATCTAAAATGCTGATTATATGAGCATAGCAAAGACATTTCAGAAAAAAATGATGAGGGGTTCTTGCAACTGTAAAATTAAAATCTGTATAAAGTTACACTAAAGAGGACAGTGAGGTATTGGTCGATCTGTGGAATGGAATTCAAAGGTCAGGAACAAAACGAAGCACACACAAGTAAGTAAAGGTGATATTTCACATTTGTAGGGAAAGAATAGACCATTCATGGGCTGGAACAGTTAACTATTTGGAAAGACATTATACCTGTATTCAGTTCAACAAAATTAGTTAACATTTATTATGGTGCTTATGTAAAAAACGTCCACAAAAGATTAGGGAAAGTTTAGAAGTAAATGTGTCTCTGATTTCTGCGTAGGAAGATATATAAATGTGTACATATACACAGTTGACCTTTGAACAACACTGAAAACAGCTTTGAACACAATAGCAATGCTGACCTCCACCCTGCGCAGTTGAAAAATCCACATATAACTTTTGACTCCCCCAAAAGTTAACTATTAATAGCCTACTATTCTCCAGAAGCCTTACCAATAACATAAACAGTTGATTCACACGTAAATAGATTGGTATCTACGTATATTTTATGCACTTAAAGACACACATTTTTCTTAATTTTTTTTTTTGATATTTCTAGGCTAGACAGTTTATCTGCAAGTTTTTTCAAATTACTGCACATTTCCAAAACGTTTTTCAATATATTTATTGAAAAAAATTCATGTGTCCGGGCATGGTGGCTCATGCCTGTAATCCCAGCACTTTGGGAAGCCGAGGCAGGCATATCACTTGAGGTCAGGAGTTCGAGACCAGCCTGGCCAACATGGTGAAATCCCATCTCTACTAAAAAATGTTTAAAAAGTAGCCAGGTATGGTGGTGCACACCTGTAGTCCCACCTACTTGGTAGGCTGAGGTGGGGGAGAATAACTTGAACCCAGAAGGTGGAGGTTGCAGTGAACCAAGATCGTGACATTGCACTCCAGCCTGGGCAGCAGAGTGAGACTGTCTTAAAAAAAAAAAAAATCATGTGTAAGTAAATCTGCACAGTTCAAACTTGTGTTTATCAACTGTATATATTTTTAAGCATAAGAACTAAGAAACTAGGAAACAGGAAACCACAGTTTTGGCCACGTAAAATTTTTAAACTTATCTATGTCATAAATACTATAGGAGACATTAAACGTAAACAACGCCAAAATAATATTATGTGCAGATAATGGATAAAAGCCCTAATACGTCAAAAAGAAAGGATAGCTCAGTTGAAGATTGGACAAAGGACATGAATTTGTAATTCACAGACGTACCATAAATAACTTGTAAACCTAGGGAAAAACAACTTCTTTTCTCTACTAATCAGAGAAATGCAACTTAAAATTACATACCACTTCTGGCCTATCGAATTGGAAAAAATAAACTAAGAGAATGCAAAAGACTAGATTACTAGCATACTTTTACTTGGAAAATAAGTTTATGCATCCTTTTTGAATAGCAGTTTAGTAATCTAAGTCAAAGGCCTTAAAAATGTTTATATTTATACCCTTTGACCCAGAAATTTCATTTCTGTGAGTTCATCCTAAGGAAACAGTCAAATGTATAAAAAGATTATTTGTGGAGGGATTATCATCACACCTTTATTTAAAATATCTATAAATAGAAAATCTAAGTGTTAGACAAAAATTTGTGGTACCTCCATGCAATGGAACCAGGAGGGAGAAAACTTAGTAATACAGAATTTAATAATATGTTCTGTGAAAATAAAAAATTTAGTATGTACACCATGAC
Source organism: Macaca mulatta (assembly GCF_049350105.2). Lineage (NCBI taxonomy): Eukaryota > Metazoa > Chordata > Mammalia > Primates > Cercopithecidae > Macaca > Macaca mulatta. The sequence goes on along the minus strand of NC_133407.1, from coordinate 164,212,891 downwards.
ACCAGTTTTTGTGTTTTTGTTTTGTTTTGTTATTTTAGACAGTCTTGCTCTCTTGCCCAGGCTGGAGTGCAGTGGCGCAATCTCCGCTTACTGCAACCTCTGCTGCCCGGGTTCTAGCGATTCTCCTGCCTCAGCCTCCTGCGTAGCTGGGATTACAGGTGTGTGCCACCATGCCTAGCTAATTTTTGTATTTTTAGTAGAGATGGGGTTACAGCATCTTGGCCAGGCTGGTCTTGAACTCCTGACCTCATGATCCGCCCATCTCAGCTTCCCAAAGTGCTGGGATTACAGGTGTGAGCCACTGTGCCCAGCCCCAGTTTTTTTGTTGTTGTTGTTTGTTTTTTTTTGTTTGGAGGATCAGAAAAAAAGACTCACTCATTACTGACTCTGGGTAATGGGATTAAAGGTGATTTTGGTTCTGGTGAATTTTGAAAATTTTAAAAATGAATATATAGTACTTAAAAATATAAACCTCAACTGTTATTTCTTTTGTTTTTTTGAAACAGAGTCTCATTCTTTTGCTGAGGCTAGAGTGCGGGAGTGTGATATCTGCTCACGGCAGCCTCCGCCTCTGGGGTTCAAAGAATTCTCATGCCCTCAGCCTCCTGAGTAGCTGGGATTACAGGCGTGCACCACCACACCTGGCTAATTTTTGTATTTTTAGTAGAGACAAGGTTTTGCCATGTTGCCCAGGCTGGCTTAGAACTCCTGACCTCAAGTGATCTGCCCACCTTGGCCTCCCAAAGTGTTGAGATTACAGGTGTGAGCCACTGCACCTGGCCTCAAATGTTATTCTTTAAAAAGTGTTACCTCCTTAGATGGTATTAGTTGCATTGTGCATAGTGAAAGGAAAATGAATGAGCATGATTGATGCACAGTCCCAGCAGAAAGGAAAGAAGGCCAAATGCTGCTTTCTTGTCACCCTGCCTGAGCGGTGTCGTGTAGCAGTACAGAGAGAGTGAGTCTAGGGGAAGGCATAAACTGGAGGGGCTATTGAAGGTTTTTTTACTTTTTTATTTTCCTTGAAGAAAGAAGAAAGAGAGAAGGGGGAAAACATTTTCAAGTTTTTAAGGAGAGTTGGAGAAAAATGAAGCAGAATAAATGGATCCATAGAACAGATTGGAGATTTTTTTTGTAGGAGAGATGTTTCTTCCTTTGAATCTGCGGAGTGGATGAGAAACTGCCTGTGTTGGCATATTCGATTCAGGAAGTATAGGCTGTAGTGGTATATTAACATTGGATTCAGAAAGCTCACTTAGGGATTTGGGCCCATTTTATAGAAGGAAAGTTTTAAAATAGGATTCTAGTATTTAAAGATGATTTAATATTGCCTTTCTTGTTTTTAAATAGCTGTCACGGGAAGTCTTTTTAGAATAAACTTAGGCCTGCGTGGCCTGGTGGCTGGTGGTATAATTGGAGCCTTGCTGGGGTAAGCATTAACATGGTTTGGTTCTAGATTGGCACAACTTTCATTAATGCCTTGCCTATTAAAAAATCTCATTTATTTTCAAAAAACAAATTTAATCCTTAGAATCTATAAAAGATCTCTACTCTTGTATTGGTAGTAGCTTTGACTGTCCAGTTCTAATTCTACCCCAATAGTTTATCTTACTTACAGTTTTTTTTATAGTTTATTTTACTTAACAGCTATTTCAAAAAATAACATTTATTCAGTACAACTATCTAAGATAGGGCCCTTATTCAAAATTCCTTTTTACCGGGTAAAACTGTTTAAAAACTGCTAACACCTGAAACTATAGTTTGAACAAACGTATTTATGGGAGCAGGGAAAAAAGAACAAAAAACAATTAATTAACAGGCATATTCTATAAAAATTGTTGGTAGGATTTTATTTGTTTTGCTTAACCCCGTCTCTACTAAAAAATACAAAAAACTAGCCGGGCGCGGTGGCGGGCGCCTGTAGTCCCAGCTACTCGGGAGGCTGAGGCAGGAGAATGGCGTAAACCCGGGAGGCGGAGCTTGCAGTGAGCTGAGATCTGGCCACTGCACTCCAGTCTGGGCGACAGAGCGAGACTCCATCTCAAAAAAAAAAAAAAAAGTTCTTACCCCAACTTTTTACTTTGAACAATTTCAAACCTACAGAAAAGTGGAATGAATTAGTACATTAAAATCCCATATACCCTTCACCTAGATTCACCAATTGTTAATGCCTTGGTGATGTTTTCCATATCTGTGTATATGTGTGGGATGTGAATATATTTCTTTTTCTTTCCCTTTGCTTCTTGGATAAACTGTTTGAGACCTCATAATACTTTGCCTCCATATATATTAGCGTGTATCTCCCAAGATGAAGAATACTCTTCCGTGAAATCATAATACAATTATCACAGTAAACATCGTTTCAACACAACTATCTAAGTTAGGGTCTATATTAAAAACTCCTCAATTATCATACTAATGTCCACAGTGTTTCTCCATTTTGTTTGATCATCCCATCATGATTACATTAATGTACTTCTGTCAAGAATACAACATAGGTGAAGTTGTATCCTCATGTATCACATCGGGAGATACTCTGTTACCCATTATAAGTAATATTAACTTCAATTACTTGATATATTGGTTTTCTGCTGTGTAACAAATTACCACGAACTGAGCATGTATTGCATGTGAAACAACACCCTTGTAGTTCTATAGATTATAAGTTTGGCTGGGTTTCACTGCTCAAGATTTTACAAGGCCAAAGTCAAGCTCTTGGCCGGGCTGGGCTCTTTCCTGGAGGCTCTGGGGAAAAATCAGTTTCCAAGCTCATTCAGGTTGTTGACAATTTAGTTCCATGTGGCCAGGCACAATGGCTCACACCTGTAATCCCAGCATTTTGGGAGGCCGAGGTGGGCAGATCTCTTGAGGTCAGGAGTTTGAGACCAGCCTGGCCAACAGGGTGAGACACTGTCCCTACTAAAAATAGAAAAATTAGCCAGGCACGGTGGCAGGTGCCTGTAATCCCAGATACTCAGGAGGCTGAGGCAGGAGAATTGCTTGAACCCCATATACCCTTCACCTAGGCAGAGGCAGAGGTTGCAGTGAGCCAGTATTGCACCATTGCACTCCAGCCTGGGCGACAGAGTAAGACTCAGTCTCAAAAAAAAAAAAAAAAAAAAGAGAGAGGAAAAGCAAAAAAAGAATTTAGTTTCTTGTGCCTGGAGGAGGTCTGAGGTCCATGTTTCCTTGTTGGCTGTGAGCCAGACTATTCTCTGTTCCTGGAGGCCACCACCCACATATCTTCTCCCAGGGCCCCTTTGTGTTTAAACCAGCTATAGCACATTGACTCCTTCTCATACTTCGAATCTTCAACTTCTACTCTGCCACAAGCCAGGGAAAACTCTGCTTTTAAGTGTTCACTCAGATATCTATCTCCTTTTTCATTACCTCAGATTTAACTAATTAGTAACCTTAATTACATTTCTCACATAAATTTTGCCATGTATGATAATATAATCATGGGCATAATATATTCACAGTTGAGTGATTAGGCAGGATATTTGGGGGGACCACTTTAGAATTCTGCCTACCACATTTGGTTAAGGTGTTATCTGTTCAGTGCCTCCATTGCAAAGATATCTTTTTCCCAATGTGATTAATTAGTAATCTGGAGGGTGACACTGAATATCCTGCTCTCCAACTATCTTTTCATCATGTGTTTTTAATGATCCATTGACGACCCATGCTGTAATCGGTTTGTTACTAGAAAGGTGGTTGTAAATGTTGATAAGCTAATTCTGTCAGTTCTTCTGTTTTTATTAGTTGGTATTTGACTAGAAGAGTGCTACCTTCCTCCTGCACCTGTTCACTCCTTTTTCTGCCTCCTTTAAAGGAGAAGATAATGCTATAGATTTAATGATTTTTTAAAAATTTAAATTAAATAAAATCAGCATGTCATAATCTACTACTGCCATTACTTTTGTTGTAGTGTTAATATACCAGTTTGGTTTGAAGGGAAGACTTGTAGAAGTTAGCAACAAAAATATTTTATATTGTGGTAATAAACACATAGCATAACATTCACCATCTTAATCATACTTTAAGTGTATAGTTCAAAAATGCTAAGTATATTCACATTGTGTGTGAGATCTCTAGAACTTTTTTCTCTTGAGAAATGAAACTATATCCGTTAAAAACTAATTTTCCCTCCTCATACCCTCCAGCCCTCAGCAAACATATTTCTACTTTCTGTTTCTATGATTTTGACTACTTTATATACTTCATATGAGTAGAATCATACAGTATTTTCCTTTTGTGACTAGCTTATTTTACTTAGCATAATAATGTCCTTGAGGTTTATCTATGTTGTAGCCTGTGACGGATTGCCCTCTTTTTTAAGGCTGCATAATACTCCATTGTATGTGTATGTCACATTTTCTTTAGCCATCTGTCAGTGAACATTTATGTTGCCAAGTAAAAGTAGTTTTTAGTATGAGGTTACTTAAATTGTAGCTGGAGGAAATTTAAGGTATGTGAAGGTCAAATACTTCTAGTTTGAGAACACAAGAACCAAATTCTCTTCATCACTATAGCAATTATTATCTAAATCAGTTTCTCAGTGGGTTGCTATTGGCATTGTTGGTGAGACAGTTATGCCAGACTCTTGAACTTTAGGATATTTTGGTGATCCCACCCTCAAAAGCCAGTAGCATCCCTTCCTCAACCAAAAATGCCTTCCACATTTCCTGTCTCCTAGAGGAGCTGGTGCCATTCTGAACTAGAAATTTCATTTCTGAGAATTCTTTGGTGTGGGACTACTTACTAGATCCTGTCATAATTATATACTTTTTTCTCTTCGTTTTGATTTATTTCTCATTCCTCATAAAAACAACCAGTTTCTAGATCTGTTGTTTTATTATATATCAGTTAACTTTAGGAGGTTGTAGTGATTGTTTTTCTCTGTTGTTCAGACCAGAGAAGAGATTACCTCAATGTTTTTCTTTATTTGACAAGGACACTTTAATTCTCAAATGTTCCTATACCTAATAGTGAACAAGTGGCTCTGGTGTTGCTCACACCTTAGCAGAGAATCTCACATGTTGCAAGGTCTAATGATTCTTTTTTCCTAAGCTTTCCCTCTCCTTTCTTCTCAGTACTCCTGTAGGAGGCCTGCTGATGGCATTTCAGAAGTACTCTGGTGAGACTATTCAGGAGAGAAAACAGAAGAATCGAAAGGCGCTCCATGAGCTAAAACTGGAAGAGTGGTAAGGAACATGTTAAGCCCAGGGAATCTTGGCTGTCTTGCCCCAGGCCTTATATAGTGGTGCTCTGTTAAACTTGTGTACTCTAAACTGCCACTCAGTTCAAAGAAGAGTTTATTTTTACTGAGTCCTTCAACTCATTCTGTATATTGTCTTTTAATCTATTTAAGGAGAATGGAAAAATGAAAGACATTAATTTTAGTTTTAATTTAACAAAGGTCTTTCTTTGCATTTTTTTTTTAAGTTAAAATGTTGTAAATCTTACTTGCTTGCATATTTTTTATTTTCCTATGTTCTTGACTGCATAGGAAATTACCTAAAGGGAATATTCACCAAGGAGTGAGCTTTACCTGGCTTACTTAAAAAGTGACATCCTTAGCCAGGCAGGGTGGCTCATGCCTGTAATCCCAGCACTTTGGGAGGCCAAGACAGTTGGATCACCTGAGGTCAGGAGTTCGAGACCAGCCTGGCTAACATGGCGAAACACCATCTCTACTAAAAATACAAAAATTAGCTGAGCATGGTGGCACGTGCCTGTAGTCCCGGCTCCTCAAGGAGGCTGAGGCAGGAGAATCACTTGAACCCAGGAGGTGGAGGTTTCAGTGACCCTTGATTATGCTCCAGCCTGGGCCACAGATCAAGACTCCATCTCAAAACAGGAGAAGAAGTGACATCTTTTTTTTTTGCACAAATATGTATGTAAGACACAGCATGTTAAGTCTCCACAAAGATTCTGTTTCTTGCTGTAGACACAGAGGAATTAGGTGGACAGCGGTTGTTCATGCACTGAATGCCACTGAGGAGCATGAAAACTTTTACCTATTGCATCTAATCATTTCCTGGGATGCAATTTGTGGGGTAGGGCAATCAGACTGATAGCTGACTTTGCACAGATTCAATATGTAAGATGAATATAACAGGCTGCTATCTAGTGCTCCTGAGTACAAATGATTCTCACTAGTTCAGCTTCCTGGGTACCTAAGATAGCATTGGCTGCTGCTGCTGTTGCTGTTTTGGTATTATAATTGGATAGATAAGAAATCATTTTTTTCCAATGTTTTCATTTGAAACCTCCATTTCTGCTAACCACACACACATACATGGAAATTCTTAAGAGCTGTAGTCCATTATCCAAAGACTTATGTGCTATATGAGAAAAAAAGCATTGAGGTTGCAGTGAGCCGAGATCACACCACTGCACTCCAGTCTGGGCCACAGAGCAAGACTTCATCTCAAAAAAAATAAATAAATAAAAATTTAAAAAATAAATGAAAAATTAAAAACTACAGAAGTTTGTCAGTGATTTAGGGGTCAGTGATTTTGAGATAGAAAAGCTTAAGAGTGGCTGGCTAAGGCCATTCTAAGGTCATTCACCTGGAGTCTTCCACCACTGGCAACACTGCCAATTCTAGTGGTTGAGCTGTCATGTGCACTGCCTGAAGACTGGCCCATCCAGGGCCTGCTGCCACCATTTACCTCCCCCCATCCGGTTAACAGCAGATTTGCCAGCAGAAAACTTACAGGTCAGGAGAGAATGGGATGACACATTCAGAATGCTGAAAGGAAAAAACAAACAAAAAAACCCAAAAAAACTCCTGCAAAGAGTATTATACCTAGCAAAGCTGTTCTTCCAAAATGAAGGAGAAATAGTCTTCCCAAGACAGGCAAACACTGAGGGAATTCATCACTACTAGACTGCCTTATAAGAAATGCTTAAAGAACTCCTGCATGTGAATGCAAAAGTATGGTAACTGCCATTATGGAAACACATGAAAGAATAAAACTCACTAGTAGAGCAGATAGATACACAAATAAGAACGAGAAAGGAATCAAACTTTATAATTACAAAAATCCACCAACTATGGAAGTAAATAAGAGGGGAAGAAAGGAACAAAGATTATACAGAACAACCAGGAAACAACAAAATGACAGGAGTAAATCCATACCCACAATAACAACGTGGAATATAAACACTTTAAATTCCCCAATTAAAGATTTAGACTGGCTGAATGAATAAAAAAGAATTTAAAGACTCAACTATATATACTGACTATAAGAAACTCACTTCACCTGTAAAGGTACAGATAGGCTGAAAGTAAAGGGATAGAAAAAGATGTTCATGCAAATGGAAACCATAAATGAGCAGGAATAGCTATACTTAGGCCAGATAAAATAGGCTTTAAATAAAAAACTACAAAAAGAGACAAGGTCATTATATAATGATAAAGAGATTAATTCAGCAAGAGGAAATAACTGTAAATATATATACATCCAACACGAGAGCATCCATTTATATATAAACAAATAATAATAGAGCTAAAGGGAGAGATAAACCCTAATGTAATAGCTGGGGACTTCAACACCGCACTCCCAGCACTGGACAGATCACGTAGACAGAAAATCAACAAAGAAACATCAGACTTAAACTGTACTATAGATCAAATGGATCTAGCAGACATTTACAGAACATCACATCCAAGAGCTGCAAAATACACCTTTTTCTTATCTTGGAATGTTCTTCAGGATGAACCATATGTTAAGCTACAAAACAAGTCTCAACAATTTTTTAAAGCTCAAAATAACATCAAGTATTTTTTCAGACCATAGCAGGATAAAACTAGAAATCAGTAACAGGAAGGACTTTGGAAACAGTGCAGATACACAGAAATTAAATAATATGCTCCAGAACAATGAATAGGTCAGTGAAAAAAGAAGGAAATTTAAAAATTTCTTGAAACAAATGAAGGTAGAAACACATCATACCAAAACCTATGGGATACAACAAAAGTATCACTAACAGGTACGTTTACAGCAATAAATGCCTCCATCAAAAAGTAGAAATGTTTCAGATAAACAACCTAACACTGCACCTGAGGGAACTCGAAAAGCAAGAACAAACCAAACCCAAAATCAGTAGACGAAAATAAATAAAAATATCAGAGCAGAGCTGAGTGAAATAGAGACTTAAAAAACACACACACACACACAAAAGAACTAAATGAAAAGTTCGTTTCTTGAAAACAAACAAAATCAAGAAACTACTAGGTAGACTAAGAAAAAAGACCCAATTAAGTTAAAAAACAAAAAAGGAGACATTACAACTGATACCACGGACATACTCGTATCATTAGAGATTATTATGAAACAACTATATGGCAAGAAATTGGAAAAGCTACATGAAATGGATATGTTCCTGAAACCCTATAATCTATTGAGATTGAGCCAAAAAGTAATAGAAAACCTGAACAGACCAATAACAAGTAACAAGATTGAACTGGTAATAAAAAGTCTCCCAACAAAGAAAAGTCCAGGACCACATGGCTTCGTTGCTAAATTCTGCCAAACAGTTAAAGAAGAATTAAGACCAATTCTCAAACTATTCCAAAATATTGAAGGTGAGAGAATTCTTCCAAACTCAGTCTACAAGGCCAGCATTACCCTTATACAACAAAAACCAGACAAGGGCACGTTAAAAAACACCACCACCACCATCACCACCTACAGGCCAATGTATTCTACAAAACAATCCTTAACAAAATACTAGCAAACCAAATCCAAGGGTACATCAAAAAGATTATACATCATGAACAAGTGGGATTTATCCTAGGTATGCAAGGATGGTGCAACATACACAAATCAATAAATGTGGTACATCATATAAACAGAAGGAAGAACAAAAACCATATGATCATCTCAATAAATGCAGAAAAAACATTTGGTAAAATTCAACACCCCTTCATGATAACACCTCCCAAAAAGTTAGGGGTACAAGGACTATTTCTCAGTACAATAAAGGCCATATATGCCAGACTCACAGCTAATATCATACTGAACAGGGAAAAATGAAAAGCTTTTCCCTCAAAGAACTGGAATGAAATAGGAATGCCCACTCTTACCAGTCTTATTCAACATAGTATTGGAAATCCTAGCCAGAGCAGTTAGGCAAGAAAAAGAAATAAAAGGCATTAGAGGCCAGGCACCATTGCTCACACTGGTAATCCCAGTGCTTAGGAGGCTGAGGCAGGTGGATCACTTGAGGTCAGGAGTTCAAGACCAGCCTGGCCAACGTAGTGAAACCCTGTGTCTACTAAAAATACAAAAATTAGCTGGGTGTGGTGGTGCACACCTGTAATCCCAACTACTTGGGAGGCTGAGGCAGGAGGATTGTTTGAGCCTGGAAGGTGGAGGTTGCAGTGAGCCAAGATGGCGCCACTGCACTCCAGCCTGAGTGACAGAATGAGACAAAAGAAAATTAGCCGGTCACAGTAGTGCATGCCTATAGCCCCAGTTACTTGGGAGACTAAGGCCAGTGGATCCCTTGAGCCCAGGAATTCAGGGCAGCAGTGAGCCATGATCGTGTTACTGCACTCCAGCCTGGGCAACAAAGTAAGTCCCTGTCTCTTCAAAAAAAAAAAAAGAGTGGGGCAGGGGGTTGGGGGGAAACTTGTGTTTCTCAAAAAATACATACAAGTGGCTAAAAAATATATGAGAAAGTATTCAACGTAACTAATCAGGGAAATGCAAATCAAAACCACAGTGCAATGTGGTTTGGGGACAGTTTGGGGAATTGGGGTGATATTTACCCCAATTAGAATGTTATCAAAAAGACAATAAATTTTGGCAAGGATGCAGAAAGAAAAGGGAACTCATGTACTTTTGGTAGGAATGCAAATTAGTACAGCCATTATAGAAACGGTATGGAAGTTCCTCAGAGAACTGAAAAGAGAGCTACTGTATGATCCAGCAATCTTCCCTACTGGGTATTTATCCAAGGAAAAGAAACCAGCATATCAAAGAGTTATCTGCACCCCCATGCTTATTGCAGCACTATTCATAATAGCCAAGGTATGGAATCAATGTCATTGTCCAACAGATGAATGGATAAAGAAAATGTGGTATATATACACCATAGAATACTATTCAGCCATAATAAAGAATGAAATTCTGTCATTTGTGGGAACGTGGATGAGCCTGTAGGACATTGTTGTGTAAAATAAGTCATACACTTACAAATACTGCATGTTCTGTTGCTCATGTGGGAGCTAAAAAATGGGCTCATAGAAGTAAAGAGTAGAATTATGGTTACCGGAGGCTGAGGGGACAGGGAGAAGCATAAGAAAAGGAGATTTAATGGATTGATTAATAAATACAAAATTATAACTGGATTGGAGGGATAAGTTCTAGGGTTCTGTGGCACTGTAGGATGACTGTAGTTAATAATAATTTATTGTGTATTTTCAAGTAGCTAGAAGAGAGGATGTTTGAATGGTCCCAACAGTATGAAATGATAAATGTTTGAGGTGGTGCATATGCTAATTACCCTGATTTGAGGTGATGCATATGCTAATTACCCCAATTTGATCATTACACATTGTATATGAAAATATCACTTTGTACTTCATAAATATGTACAATTATTAGTTTCAATTGTAAGAAGGATAGATAAAAACAACTTGAATCATAGTAATGAAAGAATACTTTGGCAGAATGAAAGTGTCAAAATTGTATAGCATATACACCTATGTGTGTTTATGTGTGTGTGTGATATTTCTAAGGACGGTTAATTCAATAAACGTTTAAGTGTCTTGTATGTGCCTACTTCTTCGCTTGAAAATAATACAGGAAAATCAAATTGAGAGTCAAGAAAATTGCCTCAATGAGCAGAAAATGTAGAAAACTGACTATAGAGATATGGAAGAACAAATGACCAAATCTGTTTGTGAAGAGTTGAGAAGAAGCTTTAACCCTGATAATCACTTAAGGAAGATACTAATACTTGATTTAGAAACAGAACTGATCTATTATTTGGAAATTAGATTTTAACTCTTCATGAATGTAAATCTATAGTGTTGTTCTATCTGACTTTTCTCTACCTAGGATTACCTTTTTTTTTTTTTCTTTTGAGACGGAGTCTCTCTCTGTCACCCAGGCTGGAGTGCAGTGGTGCTATCTTGACTCACTGCAAGCTCCGCCTCCCAGGTTCATGCCATTCTCCTGCCTCAGCCTCCTGAGTAGCTGGGACTACAGGTGTCCGCCACCACGCCCGGCTAATTTTTTCTATTTTTAATATAGACAGGGTTTCACCATGTTAGCCAGGATGGTCTCGATCTCCTGACCTTGTGATCCACCCGCCTCAGCCTCCCAACGTGCTGGGGAGGCATGAGCCTCTACGCCCGCTGATTACCATTGTTACAGCCTTTGTCCAGTTCCTACAAGGTCTGGTCACAGAGTTTAAGAGTGGCAAGGTACTCACATTCCCCCAGCCCTGGGAGCAAGAGGAGAGCAAGACTTCAAGCCTTCACACCTTAGCACAAAGTGTGTTGGTTCCCACACATCACTCCTGTGAGAACTCTAGGACCTAGCATACTAGGAATATCTTACGGATCAGAACTGTCACCACAACGGTATCCATTATGGTAATGTGAAAAATAATTGGCTTTCTTCTCTCCTAACCTATTAGAATATAGAATATAGTCTCCTCATAGAATATAGTTTTACAAAGGAGAGAAGAGAGTTACTGCATTTGAAGTGCAGGCAGTAGTGTTCACTTCTAAGTTGCTGTACCAAAGCAGGGAGGAAAAGACAAATGCTATCCTTTTTGTTTTAAATCTGTAAGAACTAAAGAAGTGGAGCAGTATTTGATTTATCCTTTTTTTTTTTTTTTTTTTGATTACAGGAAAGCCAGACTACAAGTTACTGAGGACCTCCCTGAGAAAATTGAAAGTAGTTTACAGAAAAATGTACCTGAGAATGATGCTACGAAAATTGAAGCACTGCTAAACCTTCCTAGAAACCCTTCAGTAATAGATAAACAAGACAAGGACTGAAAGTGCTCTGAACTTGAAACTCACTGGAGAGTTGAAGGGAGCTATGCTGCCATGTCTGTTGAATGCCAACAGACAGGCCACTCTTTGGTCAGCCTGCTGACAAACGTAAGTGCTGGTACCTGTGGTGGCAGTGGCTTGCTCTTGTCTTTTTCTTTTATTTTCTTTTTAAGAATGGGGCTGTTGTACACTCTCTTTACTTATCCTTAAATTTAAATACATATTTATGTTTGTATTAATCTGTCAATATATACATACATGAATATATCCACTCACCTAGATTTTAAGCAGTAAATAAAACATTTCCCAAAAGATTAAAGTTGAATTTTACAGTTCATATATTCATGTGGTCCTTTGAAAGGGTATTCTAGAAATCACTGGAAGGAGGAGAGGAAAGAACCAGGTAGGCAAATGGTCTGTGAAACCCTTGGGTCCTGGAAGCAGTGTGAGTGTAAACGTGTAGTAGTGTTTGGTTTAATCTTAATAAAGGTCATTTATTTCGCACTTGAAATAAATACAAATTCAACAAAAAGTAGATCAGTGTTATTAAAGAAACTGTTCAACTTTGTTTCTTCCCTTAGTATTGCTGACAAAGTATTGCTGTAGAATACAGGAATTACTTAGAATAGGAACATAGTCATCACAACTGTTACTAAATGGAAAAGAAAAGAATTTCTGAATTAATTATTCCTGTCAATACAGGAAACACTGCTAGTATCTTATGTTGGTATTAGACCTCTCTGCCTGCATTGAGAATATAGTTTTACATAGTAGCAAGGTTTGTGAAGCAGCATAGTGAGGTAGCTAAAGCCATGGGCTGCCTCTAAAGGCTTTGAATCCCAGCCATGTGGCTTAGCCATGAGATGTGCATTTGAGAAATGTTGTCGTCTTTTGCTGTCCAACTCCAAATTTTCAGATGATAATGTGATTATCCCAGCTTAAGTTCCATCCTGAAGGGGTGGCCTGCCCCTCCACACCTGTGAGCATTTCTCGTTAGTTGGAACGAGAGACTTGAGAAAAGAAATGAGACACAGAGACAAAGTATAGAGAAAGAAAAAGTGGGCCCAGGGGACCGGCACTCAGCATACAGAGGACCCACATGGTCTCTGAGTTCCCTCAGTATTTATTGATCATTATCTTTACCATCTTAGAAAAGGGGAAGTGGCAGGATAATAGGATCATAGTAGGGAGAAGGTCAGCAGTAAGACATGTGAATAAAGATCTCTGTGACATGAATAAGTTTAAGGAAAAGTGCTGTGCCTTGATATGCATATGCAGACATCTCCATAAACCTTTTTAGTGCATAAAGAGCAGCATTGCCACTAGCACGTCCCACCTTCACCCCTAAGGCGGTTTTCTCCTTTCTCAGTGAACAGAACATACAATCAGGTTTTACACCGAGATGTTCCATTGCCCAGGGATGGGCAGGAGACTGATGCTTTTCTCTATCTCAACTGCCAGGAGGCCTTCTTTCCTCTTATACTAATCCTCCTCAGCACAGACCCTTCACCCTTCACGGGTGTCAGGCTGGGGACGGTCAGGTCTTTCCCTTCCCATGAGGCCATATTTCAGACTATCACATGGGGAGAAACCTTGGACAATATCTAGCTTTCCTAGGCAGAGGTCCCTGTGACCTTTGGCAGTGTACGTGTCCCTGGGTACTTGAGATTAAGAGAATGGTGATGACTTTTCACAAGCATACTGCCTTCAGGCACTTGTTTAACAAAGCACACCCTGCACAGCCCAAAATCCATTAAACCTTGAGTCACCACAGCACATGTCTCTTGCAAGGACAGGGTTGGGGGTGGGGTCACAGATTAACAGCATCTCAAATACAGAACAAAATGGAGTCTTTTATGTCTACTTCTTTCTATATAGACACAGTAACAGTCTGATCTCTCTTTCTTTTCCCCACATGTCCCCCTTTTCTTTTCAGCAAAACCACCATTGTTATCATGGCTCGTTCTCGATGGTCGCTGTCTCTTTGGAACTGTTGGGTATACCTGCAGACTAACAGCAGACAGGCACACAAGGATTAATGTGAAATTTACAATAGTAGTACTTTACATGGTCTTAACCGAAGTGACAGGGTTCAGATTTGTGAGGCCATCAGCAACTCCTGCAATTGCCTCAGTTTCTGCTACCAACACAGAGATCACATACTTCACAAGGTAATAAAATATCACAAAGCAAGTGGAGGCAGGATGAGATCACAGGACCACAGGATGGCGTTAAAATTAAAATTAAAACTGAAAATGCTAATGAAATTTTGGGCACACTTTGTCATTGATAGCATCTTATCAGGAAACAGGGTTTGACAGCAGACAGCCTGTGTGACCAAAATTTATTAGGCGGGAATTTCCTCATCCTAATAAGCCTGGGAGCACTACAGTAGACCGGGGCTTATTTCATCCCTTTGGCTTCTACCGTAAAAGGCGGCACACTTCCAAGGGGGTCGTTTATAGGCCTACCCTCAAAGTGCATTCTGTTTCTCAGGGATGTTCCTTGCTGAGAAAAAGAATTCAGCGATATTTCTCCTATTTGCTTTTTAAAAGAGAAGAAATATGGCTCTGTTCCATCCAGCTCACTGGCGGCCAGTTCAAGGTTACCTCCCTTGTTCCCTGAACATTGCTGGTATCCTGTTCTTTTTTCAAGATGTCCAGATTTCATATTGTTCAAACACACATGCTCTACAAACAATTTGTGCAGTTAACGCAATCATCACAGGGTCCTGAAGTGACATATATCCTCCTCAGCTTACAAAGAAGATGATGGAATTGAGAGGTTAAAGTAAAGACAGACATAGGAAATTATAAAAGTATTAATTTGGGGAACTAATAAATGTCCATGAAATCTTCACATTTTATGTTTTTCTGCTGTGGCTTCAGCGGGTCCCTCCGTTCAGGGTCCCTGACTTCCCACACATCTGTTCTTCTGATATCACCACTTTGTTCATCTTGCAAATCAATGGTGCTCGATTGCGGTGTTTCCGACTCCGTGGAGGCGCTTTTCTTTGCATCTCTGATGGGTTCATTGTAGAAATTCAAATGTCTAGTGGGTATCCAAACAGGAAGCTGATTTTCTTCTGGTGAAACACAAGCAAAACCTCTTCCCCATGTTATCACCTTCCTTATTTCCCATGTCTTATTTTTGTTATCTTTCCACCAAATCAGTTTTCCTTCATGTGGACTGTTCTTTTTACCAGTAAGATGTTGCTCTGCAGAAGTAGTAGTCTGATTTCTATAAATGTTTAAAAAAATTAAAGTATAGAGTGCTAGATTAAGTTGCATCTGAGGAGTGGTATACTCCTTATTGTCTCCCCCTTCTTTTTGTTTAACTAACTGAGTTTTGAGTGTTCTATTAGTTCTTTCAACTATGGCCTGTCTTTGGGAATTATAAGGAATTCCTGTTATATGTGTAATTTTTCAGTGATTTAAGAATTTTTGGGAAGCTTTACTACAATATCCTGGTCCATTGTCAGTTTTAATTTTTTCTGGAACTCCCATTACAGCAAAACAAGATAATAAATGCTTTTTAACATGGGAAGTACTTTCTCCTGTCTGGCAGGTTGCCCATATGAAATGTGAATAAGTATCAACTGTTACATGAACATATGATTATTTTCCAAATGAAGGTACATGTGTGACATCCATTTGCCATAATGCGTTAGGACACAGACCTCTGAGATTAACTCCTGCCTCTTTAGTGGGCAGGTGTAGTACTTGACACTGGGTGCAATGTTGTACAGTATCTTTTGCCTGTTTCCATGTGACATCAAATTTGTTTTTTAACCCTGCTGCATTTACATGAGTCAAAGCATGAAGTTCTTGTGCTTTTATGAACGCAGAGGATACCAGTAAGTCAGTTTGTTCATTTGTTTTAGTTAAAGGTCCTGGTAAATTAGTGTGTGCTCGAATATGAGTAATATAAAACGGGAAATTCCTTTTTCTTACAGTTTGTTGTAATAAATTGAACAGCTGGTTTAACTGAGCATCCATGCTATATTTAATTAGTGCTGTCTCAACATCCCTTGTAGCCTGTACTACATTTGCAGAATCTGATACAATATTAACAGGTTGATTAAAATCTTGTAACACTGTAATGACTGCAACCAACTCTGCCCTTTTAGCCGATTGATATTGAGTTTTGATTACTTGCTCTTTTGGCCCTGTGTAAGCCACTTTTCCATTGCTGGAACCATCAGTAAATACTGTCAGAGCATTTTCTAAAGGTTCATGTCTGGTAATTTTAGGTAAAATCCAAGTAGTCAATTTTAAAAACTGAAGATTTTTGGTTTTCGGTAATGATTAGCAATAATTCCCACAAAATCAGCAAGACCAATCTGCCATGCACCAGAATTGATAAAGGCTTGTCTAATTTGTTCCTTGGTTAAAGGAACAACTATTTTGTCTAGGTCATTACCACAGAATTTTATTATTTATAATCTTGCCTGACCAATTAATGTAGCTATTTGATCCAAGTACAATGTAAAAGTCTTAATTGTACTGTGAGGAAGGAATGACCACTCCACAAGATCAGTATTTTGAACAATGATGCCTGTTGGAGAATGTGCAGTAGCAAAAATCAAAAGTTGGAATGGGGCTATTTTACTTATTTGCGCTGACTGAAGTTTTTCTTCCACTAATTTAATTTTTTTTTGTTGCCTCTGGGGTTAATATTCTTTTACTATTTAAGTCTGGGTCTCCTCTTAGGATAGAGAACAAATTTGACATGGCATAAATAGGAATGCCTAGAGTTGGCCGAATCCAATTAATATCGCCTAACAATTTCTGAAAGTCATTTAATGTTTTTAATGTGTCTTTTCTTACTTCTATTTTTTGTGACTTAATTTTTTTATTTTCTATCTGCATCCCTAAATAATGAAAAGGAGTAGAGGTTTGAATCTTATCAGATGCTATTGTTAGTCCTGCGTTGGCAACCTCTGCTTGCAGAAAAGTGTAACAGTCAATTCATTTGTCTGTTTCTGTAGCACATAAAATATCATCAATATAGTGAATGATATAACAATCTGAAAATTTGTCTCTAACTGTTTGAAGGACTTGACCTACAAAAGTCTGACAGATAGTTGGACTGTGAAGCATTCCCTGAGGTAACACTTTCCACTGAAACCTGGTGGCTGGTTCTTTATTATTTACGGCTGGTATAGTAAAGGCAAAGTTTTCACAATCCTGCTCTGCCAGAGGAATGGTAAAAAAGCAATCCTTTAGGTCAATTATAATTAAAGGCCAGTCTTTTGGAATCATGGCCGCGGAGGGCAACTTGGGTTGGAGAGGCCCCATGGGTTGAATTACAGCATTTATGGCTCTTAAGTCCGTTATGCCATTTGCCTGATTTTTTCTGAATTACAAATGCAGGAGAATTCCAGGGCAAGAATGAAGGCTCAATGTGTCCCTTTTCTAATTGTTCCTTTGCTAATAAATGTAAAGCCTCCAGTTTTTGTTTCAGTAGCAGCCACTGATTTACCCATACCGGTTTTTCTGTTTTCCAAGTTAATGGAATGGGTTTAGGAGGCTCTACAGTGGCCGCCCCTAAAAAGGATACCCTATTCCTTTTCTTTCTTGAGTTTTCTCAGTCTCAATTGGGACTTTAATGCCATTTTCATTTTTTCCCATTCCCTTTCCTGGTATATATCCCATCTTAGTCATGATTTTTTGACTCATGGGGCTGTATAATGGAGCAGGCATAATGATTTCTGCACCCCACTGTTGTAACAAATCTTAACCCCATAGACTAACAGGAATTGAAATAATCATTGGCTCAACAGTACTTTCTTGATTATCTGGCCCTAAACAATGTAAAATCATTGTACTTTGAGACACTTCTGAAGCTGTGCCTACGCCGACAAGTCTTGTAACAGCCTTTTGTTTAGGCCAGTTTTCTGGCCACTGATTTAAGCAATGACAGAGACATCTGCTCCAGTGTCTACTAACCCTTCAAACTGTTTTCCTTGAATAATGGCCTTACACACAGGTCTGCTCTCAGAGACCTGACTTACCCAACATGCAGCCTTTCCTACAGGATCAGTGCTTCCAAACCCTCCTGTTCTTTTTATCTCACTGTTTCCAACTTTAATATAAGGTAGGAGTAATAATTGAGCAATCCTGTCTCCTGGACTGGCACTCCAAGGAATTAAGGAACTAATAACCAATTGAATTTCGCCTTTATAGTCTGAATCAACCACACCAGTACGAATTTGAACTCCCTTTAGATTTAAACTTGATCTTCCTAAGATTAGTCCTACAGTCCCCTCAGGCAATGGGCCGTATACCCCTGTGGAGATTTTTCGTGGAGGCTCCCCTGGAAGCAGAGAGACTGCTTGTATAGTACATAAATCTACTGCTGCACTGCCACTTGTGTGGGGGGGATAATTGCTTATTGTGATAGGCTTATTCCCTGAGGCACTTGTGGCAGTGGGGGTTGTTCCTGAAAACCCTGGGGAACAAAGGGCTGAATTGGGAATGCCCCAGTTTGTTGCGGGGCCTGAGGCTGGCCCTCCTCTGTTTCCCGACTGGTTGCCCATTTTTATCAAATTTAGAACGACATTGATTACCCCAATGTTTTCCCTTTTTACGTCTTGTACATAGGCCAGGTGGCTCTTTATCTGTTGTAGTAGCTTGAGTAGTTATATTTTGTTTATTTGAGACTAGGCAATTCTTTTTTAGATGACCAATTTGACCACAATTATAACATTTTCCCCCAAATGTTCTAACTTGTCCTCCTAAAGTAACTCCTGTGATTGCTTGAGCCATAAGCATAGCTTTATGCATAGCCTCTCCAATTCCATCACAGGCTTTAACGTACTCTGAGATTACATCTGATCCTGCTGGGACCCTTCCTTTTAATGGCTTAATGGTTGATTGACAGTCAGGATTGGCGTTTTCATACGCCATCAACTCCACTATGACCTTTCGGGCATTCTCATCGGTAACTGACTTTTGAGCAGCATCTTGAAGCCTTGCTACAAAATCAGGGTAGGGCTCTTTAGAGCCTTGTCTTGTTGTATTGAAGGAGGGGCAGGCAGTTCCTGGGTCTTGGATTTTCTCCCAGGCCCTAAGGCAGATAGCCCTAATTTGCTCAATGGCCTCATTTGGCATTATTACTTGTTGACTTAGCAGTGCTCCAATTTTGACCTGTTCCTAATAGTTGATCTACGTCTATGTTAATTGGAGGATTGGCAGTCATATTTCTTAGGACCTATTCTTGTGCCCCATCAATCCACCAAGTCTTAAATTGTAAAAATTAAGAGAGTGAGAGTGATGATTTTGCCAGAATCTCCCAATATAAGGAATGAGTCTATGTCCATGAGCAATGGAATCTAATAATGTTCTCATGTGAGGAGAGTCAGGTCCATACTGTTTTACTCCCTCTTTCTTTTAGCATTTTTATAGAAAAGGACTCATATCTGGCTTCAGCTATGGGAGGCTCTCCCTCTTCGGCCCCTTCTCCAGGTGGTCTTGATTCTAATATTACTGGGAATTGCCACGCTTCAATAGCTCCTTATTTTCTTGCCTCATCAATAATTTTATGTAATGCACCACTCCGTCCACTAGGCAGTGCTGTAGGATTACGTTCCATGGTGGGCAGCTGAGGATTTATTGCCCTGCCCTGTGGCGCTGGAAACATTCCTGGCTGTCCATATGGATTTTCTGCGGGCAGCCGATACTGAAGTTTGTCTGGTGGCCACTATTGATAGGCTACTGGTGGCTGGGTCTTATTTTCTACCAGCTGATATTGTGGACACTGTATTTGGATTGGCATTGCCATGACAGAGACTCTATCTTTTTCTATTTGATCTTTTGGAGTTTGTACTTGTTTAACCTGCATTTGAGGTTGTAAAGTTACAGGCATCTGAGCTGCTGTAAGAGGAGTTGGCCATCGTGGTTTAGACTCTGATGGCTCTGCTAATTCTGGACCTTTTTCTTCTAATTTTAACGTTTCAGGATCTATTACCTCCTGTAATTGATTATCGCCAACATTTTGCATTGACCGAGCCATTACCGGCTCTGATTCACATTTACAATGTGAACTTTCCGTTCCTGTCCAGGATTCTATCCCTGCCTCTTTTTCACAATCTACTGCACAACTTTCAGGGACATCAGAAACTGAAACACTATCTTCTGTTTGAAACGGTTCTAAAGCTATTTTAATAATGACCCAATCATTCCATACTGTAAGTGGGATGATTTTACCTTCCCTACTTGCTTGTTGTAATTCTTTGCCAATTTTTTCCCATCTTTTAGTTCTAAAGTTCCCTGTTCTGGAAATGATGGACCAAATTGTTCTATTGTTTGAAATAGTATAATTAGATTTTTGGTACAGACTTTAACTCCCCCTCTTTTTAAGAGAATTTTAATAAAGCTGCGATAAGAGGCATATTTACTTTTAGTTTGCCCCATTGTAACCCTAGGTTCTTCCGAGTGCACAAGCTTACCGCAAGGCTGACTGTAGACATACTCAGGAGTCTCTCGTCGACTTGTCCTCAATGACCAAGCTCGAGCGTA
Source organism: Macaca mulatta (assembly GCF_049350105.2). Taxonomy (NCBI): domain Eukaryota; kingdom Metazoa; phylum Chordata; class Mammalia; order Primates; family Cercopithecidae; genus Macaca; species Macaca mulatta. Next base: position 164,192,341 of record NC_133407.1, on the reverse strand, counting down.
CCTTCACCTTAGAGAAAAGCACCCACGTCGGGCACCAGATGAAGGGGTGGCCTGCCCCTCCACACCTGTGGGCATTTCTCGTTAGGTGGAACGAGAGACTTGAGAAAAGAAATGAGACACAGAGACAAAGTATAGAGAAAGAAAAAAGTGGGCCCCGGGGACCGGCACTCAGCATACAGAGGACCCACACGGTCTCTGAGTTCCCTCAGTATTTATTGATCATTATCTTTACCATCTTAGAAAAAGGGAAGTGGCAGGATAATAGGATCATAGTAGGGAGAAGGTCAGCAGTAAGACATGTGAATAAAGATCTCTGTGACATGAATAAGTTTAAGGAAAAGTGCTGTGCCTTGATATGCATATGCAGACATCTCCATAAACCTTTTTAGTGCATAAAGAGCAGCATTGCCACTAGCACGTCCCACCTTCAGCCCTGAGGCAGTTTTCTCCTTTCTCAGTAAACAGAACATACAATCGGGTTTTACACTGAGATGTTCAATTGCCCAGGGACAGGCAGGAGACAGATGCTTTTCTCTATCTCAACTGCCAGGAGGCCTTCTTTTTCTCTTATACTAGTCCTCCTCAGCACAGACCCTTCACGGGTGTCAGGCTGGGGACGGTCAGGTCTTTCCCTTCCCATGAGGCCATATTTCAGACTATCACATGGGGAGAAACCTTGGACAATATCTAGCTTTCCTAGGCAGAGGTCCCTGTGACCTTTGGCAGTGTACGTGTCCCTGGGTACTTGAGATTAAGAGAATGGTGATGACTTTTCACAAGCATACTGCCTTCAGGCACTTGTTTAACAAAGCACACCCTGCACAGCCCAAAATCCATTAAACCTTGAGTCACCACTGCACATGTCTCTTGCAAGGGCAAGGTTGGGGGTAGGGTCACAGATTAACAGCATCTCAAATACAGAAAATAGAGTCTCTTATGTCTACTTCTTTCTATATAGACACAGTAAGTGTGATCTCTCTTTCTTTTCCCCACAGCATCCACTTCTGGTCTTGTGAATTGTGGAAGGCAGTTTTAGAGAAAGGAGTCATGAGTAACATGACAGCAGTTGGCTATGTCTTTCCAGTTCTCTGCTGATGTCGGAAAGACCCAGAAATAAAAAGGAGGAAAAGCCATCTTAGGGATCTAAGGAGGCCCTATGTGAAAAGTTACTACCTTAGACATTTGAAGATAGCTTACTGTTTAGTGCGTACACCGTAAACAATGATCTCATTTTAAATGAGAACTTTCTCATAAATGGTTTACAAATGAGGTGAAACTAGTATAAAGCCATTTAAAGAGATTATCAGTCCAATATGAACCAGTTAAGTCTTTGGACTATCCCTTTCCTCCTTGACTACTGCTTTGAGGTACATAAATCATTCATCTTACATGTCAGAGGAAATTAGTTTTGGATAGTTCTACTTTCTCCTGTGTCTCATGGGAGAGTGAGAGAGCAACAATAGAGAACACAATGAAAAAAATGGAATACTGGGTAAACACCAATAATATTTCCATTAGCCTTCTAAAGATGTTCATGCCATACTTCCTATGCATTGCATTGGGCTTTTGTAAACAGCAATATAAAATCTACTCTGACATTAGGAAATCAGACAGTCTCTGAAGTTGACCTGATATTGGACAAATTCTACTTCCAGCAGCACTTTGCCTGACATGTATATGTATACACCAGTTAACAGGCCACAGTCAAACTGATGAAAGAGCACCAGAGTTAGGACATCTGGGTTCTGGCTCTGGCCTTTATAATTCTGGTCACCTCCCTGGGCCTCAGTGCCTTTGTCATTAATAACACTGGTATTCTCTAAAGTCCCTTCTAGAACTCAAGAATTCTGCATTTCAAAACCTGTTGATCAAGGTCACCACAGCTACTTCTGTGCCCACCATATTCCTCTAGACACTTCCTGCAAAGCAACTGAAGTGAAGAAGCATCTAAGAACAGATATATAAAGGGCAAGGTGGGGTAATCTTGTCCATCTGAAGAAGTTCCCAGAAGAGGTCAATTGCAAACGGAGCTGGGACCTGAGAAAACAAATGATTACATCAAACCCTATATTGGCAAAGGAGGAGAACATCTTAAATTTATATATCCACATACATATAAATTTTAATGTTAATCTCTTAATTTAGATTTTAATCTCAAGATCAAGGGTATTCCCAACTTGTACATAGTAACCTTGATAGCTGAAGAATATGAAGGGAGAGCTAAATTATGAGAGAACTTAAAACTACTCTGGCGATTTTTATCACATGAAATACTGATCAGGCAAATGTTTAGTTATTACCAGCTATTACTAAACGACCACATGCTTGATGAAGGTACTCAGATTCTATGTATGGGGCTATCAGGCATGGTTGCTTTTCTCAGTAAGCCTACATACAGTCCGGTAAAGGATGGAAGGAAGATGTGGTACATGAAAATCAACCTATGCTAGTGGTATGAGATGTGCTCTACAGGTGGAACTGCTTGAGCTGGATAAGATGGCCACAGAAGGCCTTGTGTAGAAGATTGGATACATGGCTTCATTCTGAAGTATCAGCAGACTGAGCAGAAGACTTTTTAGATAGAAAGTCAAGAAAATAATGACAGAACTGAGCCACAGCAACATCCTGGAAAGGACATTCTGAGGAGTGAGCAAGCATTCAGTGGCAGTGAAAAAACAGGATAGGAAGTTGAGAGACTGCCTTGGAGGAAAATATGTATAGGCTGGCAGGTTGTAGGGAAAGGAACCTGAACTTGATGTCCAGTTTGAATCTTGGTTTTATTCCTCCTCTGTATGACCTTACAAGCAAATTAGTTAACCTCTGGGAGCCTCTGGTTTCTCTCCCATAAAATGGAAATAGATCTTGCTCATAGAGATTTTTATAAGACTAAGATGAAATTGTGTTTTTGCAAAACAACCTGTTGTATAAGTCTCAGGTATTATTTTTCATTTTTATTTCTATTTCCCCCTCCTGCCCAGGACAATTCTTGCTTTCTTTTATTTTTAAAGATAATTTTGTAGACTAGTTTCTTATACTGGTGTTACTCCAATCTTCACAAGTCAAAGCTGAACTGTTTAGGGAGGCTTGTAACTACCTTAGACCTGGTATCAGTCTCTTGGATTCTAATGTCCCATGTAAGTTTCTCTTGCATGAAAATACCTGGGGATTTGTGACTCACTAAAGCTAGTGCTGTGTTAGGATCTATTAACAGAATGGACATTCCAGACCCCAGATAATAATTATCTCATTGTATGTAGAGTCATTAAGACCAAATCTAAAGTCTTGGGTTCCGTTTTCCCCATTCATGTGAGGCTCTGGAAACCATGCCATGTGAGGAACAACTGACAGAACTCAAGGGTGTTTAGACAAGAGATCAGGTGGAATGTAGAAAGTTAAAAAGCTTTGAAGCTTTTCCTGTAGGCACGGGGGTCTCTTCTGAGTTTTTGAGTGGGAAAATGACATGACAGAGTAATTCTTTATGAAATTTGGCTCCATGATTCGTCAGTAGGATGAGTCTGTTAGTAAGAGGCAGAGAAACCAATGAAAACGTTACCATATTAATACAAAGTGGCCCCAACCCATGTCCATCAATACTGAGAGATATAGGGAAAAATGAATGATCAGAATAAGAAGTTACCACAGGAATATTCAAGACAAACTCAATTAGTGTTTAATAGGTAATGACAGACATTGAATTGGCTGATAGGGGAATATTTCAAGATGGCAGAATGGAAACATGGCAAAAGAAGAGGTTGCATTAAGCAAATTACATATGGGGAGAAAGGAGAGGGATGCCAGCCATCTTATAACTGTCCAGCTTAATCCAAAAGATTTTTGGGAAGGTGAGGTAGTAGGTAAAACAGCTTAAATTTACTACTAAGAGTAAGGGAACACTGCCTCATGATCCCCATGATCCATGTATCCCCAAAGAGATGACGGAGGCTACCTTCAGATCTTTTCAGCCCCTTGCTTCTGCCGATACGGTTATATAGGGCGTACACTTTCCCTTCTCAATGTCTCATTCCTTCTCCTCTCTCTGCATCTTGGGGCAAAACCTTGGAGACAAGAACAAACAATAAAAATGATTAGTGAGTTTCCCTTGAATTGTGCCCATATATTAATATTTACTTTAGCAAGGCTTCAGACTGACTTAGAACTGGAGCAGTGGTTCTTACATCAGGGGTGATTTACAACCTACCTCTTCATCTCTTTGTCAAGGGGACATTTGGCAATGCTTGGGGATATTTTTGGTTGTCACAACGGGCAAGGAGTGCTACTGGCATGTAGTGATTAGAGGCTAAGGAAGCTGCTAAACATCCTACAGTGCACAGAACAGCACTCCAAAACAAAGAATTATCTCGCCCAAAATGCCAATAATGTTGAGGATGAGAACCCCTGAATTAAAGGGGTAACACTGGATATTGGTATTAGAAACATCCTTGAGCCCACCAGACCTCTTTATCCTACCCTTGGGATAAGTTGTTAACAGCACATACTCTCTAAGGAATTCACTGAGTTTTGGGGTTTTTTTGGTGCTAAATCCTGGGAAAATCAGCAGATGTTGATCTTCCAATTTTATTTGATCAGCGTACATGATTTCTACTCAAAGAAGAATTGGTACCCCTTCATAGTGATTATGGCCTTATTTCAGACCATAGAACTAGCAGTTCCTCTTCATTTAATCATAGAGATTGAGGGCAGCATATGTCTAACACCCAAAGTGTAAATTCATAGGGTAAAATATCTTAGAAATCTCTTCTTTCATCAGCCACTCCTGATCTTTCATCCAAAAATGTATTCTAAAGAACTGAGAAAATCGACATTTTTCCAGACACCTATGTGTGTGGCACTCTACTAGGCACTGAAATTACAAAGACAAGAAGTCCTAGCACTTTGGAAAGCCAAGGCGGGCGGATAACGAGGTCAGGAGGTCAAGACCATCCTGGCCAACACGGTGAAACCCCATCTCTACTAAAAATACAAAAAAAAAAAAACAAAAAAAAAAACAAAACTAGCCGGTGTGGCAGCACGTACCTATAATCCCAGCTACTCAGGAGGCTGAGGAAGGAGAATTGCTTGAACCTGGGAGGTGGAGGCTGCAGTGAGCAGAGATTGGGCCACTACACTCCAGCCTGGGTGACAGAGTGAGACTCCATCTCAAAAAAAAAAAAAAAAAAAAGAACTGAAAATGTGTGTGTTTGTTTTTTGAGATGGAATCTCACTCTGTCGCCCAGGCTGGAGTGCAATGGCGTGATCTTGGCTCACTGCAGTCTCCGCCTCCTGGGTTCTCGGGTTCAAGCGATTCTTCTGCTTCAGCCTCCTAAGTAGCTGGGGCTACAAGTGCACACCACCATGCCTGGCTAATTTTTGAATTTTTAGTAGAGACGGAGGTTTCACCATGTTGGCCAGGCTGGTCTCAAACTCCTGACCTTAAGTGATCCACCTACCTTGGCCTCCCAAAGTTCTGGGATTACAAGCGTGAGCCACCTTGCCCGGCCCAAGAACTGAGAATTGGTAGGATCATCTGTAGCCATGTAGTTTCTCGACTGTATCAGTGCATCTTGCCCTCCTCCAAGAAAATGATTCTTGGCCCCAAAATTTGTCAATTTGCCTTTTCTCTAACTCCAAATCAAAATTAGAGTATCAGAAGGATGGTGGCCATGGAAGTTGGAATTCACTAAGGAGTGTTTAACAACTCACCTGCCAAATTGACTAGCCCTTAAAAAAAATTAGAATATCATTTAGCATCAGAAACATTTTCAAATTAGTTAGCAAACCCCAGTCTCCAAAAATATATGAAGTTAAGGAAAAAATAGATGGACTAAACTAGAATGTGTCTTGAGGGCAGCGACTTCTTAGCTCTGTAATTCCAATGCCTAGTAGAGTGCCACACATGTAGGAGGTGTCGGAAAATGTCCAGTGAATGAACAGAACTTACTGAGACAAGTAAAGGAGATGCTAATGTTTCCATAAACTTTCTGTAAATATGAGAGAGAATAGGCTAAAATCTCAGAGAGCTGCTGAACCATGCTAATAAAGTTTGATCTTCCAGAATTGAGATCAGGATGATAGTATGATAGTACTTACAGTAGGTCAGGCAGCATATCACAAAAATTCCATTTACTGAGATTAGGGTAATGGCCCAGGATGGGAGCAGGTTATCAGGAAAATGCTCTTGCTTGGCTGTGGAGGGAAAAGAATAATGTCAGCTGTAATGTGTTTCCTACTGCCTGATATTCATTCTGTGCCTCTTCTATTGATGCAACTGTGGAGTATTCTTTGTCTGGTCACCTCTCCAGTATGCAGCTGCTAGCATTTTTCTTGCATAATTCTTCAATCAGGCACATACTTGTGGGCAACTAATATTCAGATGTCAGATACTAAAAGTGAAAAAGGCACTTTGAATGTCTGCATTTACTGAGTTAAGTTGATATAAGGAAGATTTTAAGGAAATCTTTTACAAGCCATCTTGTAATATCTCACTTTTATAGCTGATTATAACTATGTATTACTACTAACTGGTTGATGTTGTGTTCTATGTATACTTTATTTTTCCTTCTCTAGCTCTGTCATGCCTTCTCCCTTTCTCCTACCATATTGTCTCTCAACACATACACATCACACACATCCTTACCTCACAGTAGCTGCCCTAAGGAGCTACTGTGCATTCACAGGAGCCACTTTGCATTCACTTTCGGGTACAGGTTTTTCACCCTCTAGCCTAGAGCTACTGGAAATACAGAACAAGTCCAGCAAAGAACTAAGTGTGGATATGGCTTGGTATTAGGTGGGACCATCCTAGAAGAGAGCTCTGAAGGTTATCAGCTGTAGTTTCAGCCCCACAGAGCACAAGAAGTACACAGGAAGGATGAGGGTGGAGAGGAGAAAGGTGTTGGTGGATATGGTGCTGCTGGTCCATGCCTCCAGATCAGGAGCAGCAGCTACACTGTTTATTCTTCAGCTGCTTTGAAGAATAGTTAGCAACATCTGGAAAAAGGGCAGGGACACAAATTATAGCAGCTCATCTGGTTTCTCTGAAATGGCTTACAAATAAATGAATATTTAGTAACTTATTGTTTTTCCTTTTTTTTTTTTTCCCATGCTGAAGTTTTATTTAAAACATAAAAGAAATGTTCCCCAAAAATGCTGGTGAATAAAGCAAAATGGTACGATACAGTGCTCTCTCCCTCTGAGTTAGCCAGCCTATCCAAGTACAGGGTAATATACAGTACTCAATGCTGGTAGAATTTCACAGTAGTTTAGTGTTAAAGATTATCTGTGCCTAGATAACGAAGAGATTATCAGTGTGTGATGCTTAGTTCTGGGTTTACACCTTACTGGGCATGAACAAGAGCCCCTGCTCCTTGGCCATAGCCAAATCCCTTGGGCCCAGAGTTCTTTGCATAGCATCCTTTACAATAGATTTCACCTTCTTTTTCAGTGGAGTTGTTGATTCAAGACTCTTCCCACACTTTGCACATCAGAAACAGTTTTTGTGCCAGGGCTTTCCAGCTCCAATTATCTTCTCGGCAGCATATACCGAGTCCCCACATCTGGAACAGTTCTCAGCACCTCCAGATTTCTGAGCAAATTTAGAAGTGTTTGGATTTGTTGTAGGCCTGTGAGGCTGAACACTCTGGCTTGATGCCCAGCCTCTCGCCATGTTAAGCATGCCAGCGCCCTGGCCATAACCATAGCCTTTTGGCCCATATTCCTTTCCATAGCAGGATTTGCAGTAGATCTCTTCATTGTGAATTGCCACTGTTGTGCTCTCTAAATTTTTCCTGCAAACCATTGAGTCAGAGGCAGGAGCATGCACCAGATGCGGAGCTAGCAAGGCTGGGCTGGAGACAGGGTCCAGGGACCAGGGAGTCCAAGATCTCTGTTTTTACTTTTCTGATTACCAAACCTAGTGGTAAGTTTTTTTTTTAAATTTATGTATTTATTTATTTATTTATTTGAGATGGAGTTTCACTCTGTTCCCCAGGCCAGGCGTGCAGTAATGCGACCTCAGCTCACTGCAGTCTCTGCCTCCCAAGTTCAAGCAATTCTTCTGCCTCAGCCTCCCAAGTAGCTGGGATTACAGGGGCATGCCGCCATACCCAGCTAATTTTTGTATTTTCAGTAGAGTCAGGGTTTCCCCATGTTGGCCAGGCTGGTTTCAAACTCCTGACCTCAGGTGATCCTTCCGTCTCGGCCTCCCAAAGTGCTGGGATTACAGGCGTGAGCCACTGCGCCTGGCCTAGTTTTATTATTTCTCTTATTGGACTTCTCATCAGCATTTGGCCAGTTGGAATCTTCTCCTTCTTGGACTTCTGTGACACCACATCCTTCTGTTTCTGTTTGTTGCACTCGGTTTTCTCTGAAGGCTTTGCTTCGAAGACTTTTCTTCCTCTTCTTGTCCTCTAATTATTGTTGTTCCCATGGTTCTGTTTGTGGTCCCATTTTGCCCTTCCTGGCCCCAGTCTTCCTGGGTTATATCCTCCACACCCAAGATTTGAAATGCCATTTGAGGCCGGGTGCAGTGGCTCACACCTGTAATTCCGGCACTTTGGTAGGCCAAGGTGGGCAGATCACCTGAGGTCAGGAGTTCGAGACCAGCCTGGCCAACATAGTGAAACCGTGTCTCTACTAAAAATACAAAAACTTATCGGGGCATGGAGGTGCATGCCTACAATCCCAGGTACTCGGGAGGCTGAAGCAAGAGGATTGCTTGAGGCCGGGCGTGGTGGCTCACGCCTGTAATCCCAGCACTTTGGGAGGCCGAGGCAGGCGGATCACGAGGTCAGGAGATCGAGACCATCCTGGCTAACACGGTGAAACCCCGTCTCTACTAAAAATACAAAAAATTAGCCGGGCGTGATGGCGGGCACCAGTAGTCCCAGCTACTCAGGAGGCTGAGGCAGGAGAATGGTGTGAACCTGGGAAGTGGAGTTTACAGTGAGCTGAGATCATGCCACTGCACTCCAGCCTGGGCCACAGAGCAAAACTCCGTCTCAGAAAAAAAACAAAAAGAGAATTGCTTGAACCAAGGAGGCAGAGGTTGCAATGATTTGAGATCACGCCACTGCACTCCAGTCTGGGTGACAGAGTAAGACTCCATCTCAGAAAAAGACAAAGAAAAAAACAAAAATGTCATCTGATTTTTAAATTTATATATTGGATGGATGCCAGAATCTCCACTTGATTAAAACTGAATTTACTGCATGCTTTCCAGATCATATCTACCGCCTGTATTCTCCCATTTCAGTGAATAACAATACCATTTAATTACCCAAATAAGAGTGTGGTATTTTCTTTGTGCTCACTTCCCAGTAGGCTCCCATGTATTTTCTGTTCTATATTCAGAATATCTCTGGAACTTACTGCTTTTTCCCAAATCTCTTGCAGCAACTGCCTTAGCTGAGATTTTTCTCATCTCCCACTTAGTAGCCTGCAAACCGGTCTCTTTGCCTCAGGTTTCCTAGGCTCCAATAATTCCTGCACATTGCTGTCACAGTAATCATTCTAAAACACCTGTTTAATCATAGTGTATCTACCACTTAAAGATAGGAGAGTTGGTTTTTCTTTTTTCTCTAAAACACCAGATTGCATAGAGACATCAAGTGATTATCAGAGTTGACCTCTACAGATTAGAATGACACAAAAAATAACAAGCCATTGCTGTTATCTTGGGCGTCTAGAAGTTTCACAGGCTTCAGCTCATTCCTGGCTTCCACTCCACACCCATCCACAAGCCTCATTCAACCTAGAGAGAGTATGTGTATGAGGGAAAGAGGGAGGCCTCGGTAGCAGCAAGCCAGGTCTGTCATGACACCTGTTAGAAACCTGGTAACACCCCACAGGGGCAGACCCAGAATCCAAGGTGCACAGCTGTGTGAGGGCATCTGCACATGTAGCTTATTAGATACCATGAGTATGACTCTCCTAGATTTATCTCCTTCCAGTTTATCAAGGGAAAACAAATTTGGTGGGACTACACTAAAAAGAATCATATGCCCAGTCTGCTTAATTAATATATTTGGGCTTTTTTTTTTTCCAGACCAGTTATTTACTGATACGGTTTGGCTGTTTCCCCACCCAAATCTCATCTTGAATTATAACTCCCACAGTTTCCACATGTCATGGGAGGAACCCAGTGGGAAGTGACTGAATTATGGGGGCGAGTCTTTCCTGCTCTGTCCTTGTGATAATTAATGAGTCTTACGAGATCTGATAGTTTTAAAAACAGGAGCTTCCTTATAACAAGCTCTCTTTTTAGCTGCTGCCATCCATGTAAGACATGACTTGCTCCTCCTTGCCTGCTGCCCTGATTGTGAGGCCTCCCCAGCCACGTGGAACTGTGAGTCTAATTAAACCTCTTTATTTTGTAAGTTGCCCAGTGTTGGGTATGTCTTTATCAGCAGCATGGAAACAGACTAATACATTTTCACATCAAAACTTTACTCACATTGACCTGTAACATTTCTATGAACTGTACATCTAATGTATATTTGTTAGTGCAGTCAGCCCTTGACCTCCCATAAATGCATTATTTGCTTTTGAATCTTATTCTAAAGAATCCCCACACAGTCCAATTAATGAGATTTCAGACATTTATACACCAAAGCTCTCCAACCACAAAATCTTTAAGTTAGCAAACTATAGCATATGGGCCAAACCTGTCCTGCCACCTGTTCTTAAAAATGAAATTTTGTGACTGGGCGTGGTGGCTCACACCTGTAATCACTTTGAGAGGCTGAGGCAGATGGATCACCTGAGGTCAGGAGTTCGAGACCAGCCAGGTCAGGAGTTCGAGACCAGCCTGGCCAACATGGTGAAACCCCATCTCCACTAAGAAAATACATAAATTAGCCAATTGTGGTGGCAGGCACCTGTAATCCCAGCTACTTGGGAGGCTGAGGCAGAAGAATCATTTGAACCTAGGAGGCAGAGGTTGCAGTGAGCCAACACCACACCATTGCACTCCAGCCTGGGCAATGAGAGCGAAATTCTGTCTCCAAAAAAAAAAAAAAAAAAGCAAAGAAAGAAAGAACGAAATTTTGTTGGAACATTTATGTCTTGTCTGTGGCTGCTTTCATGCTACAACCAGCAGAATTGACTTGTTGCAACAGAGACTGTGACTGCAAAGCTTAAAATATTTACTATCTGGCTCTATTCAGAAAAAATTTGCCAACCCCTGTCCTAGAATGTCACATATATCCATATTCCAATATAAATAATGTCCAAATCAAAATGCAGTTCAAGCTAGTATTACTGATTTAATAATCAGGACTCTACTGTTTTCTACCTTCAATCAGAATAATATAAAATTCGTTAAATAATTCTATAACAAGAAGGTAAAAATAGAGACTTAATAAACTATCTTTATGATTGAAGCCTCATTTTAATGAAATTTTTACAACACATAAAAGATGACTGAGACTGATAAGTTTGGAGTATCAATAGTCATGTCAATGTTTGGTTTATAGTTGACCTAATTTTCCCACGAAATTTTATCTCATTGAGGAAAATAAAGAATCTGCTGTAGCTGGGCGCGGTGGCTCACACCTATAATCCCAGCACTTTGGGAGGCTGAGGTGGGCGGATCACCTAAGGTCAGGAGTTTGAGACCAGCCTGACCAACATAGTGAAGCCCCGTCTCTACTAAAAATACAAAAATTAGCCATGCGTGGTGGCCGGCACCTATAGTCCCAGCTACACAGGAGGCTGAGGCAGGAGAATTGCTTGAATCTGGGAGGCAGAGGTCACAGTGAGCCGAGATCACGCCACTGCACTCCAGCCTGGGCAACAGAGCGAGACTCCATCCCCCCAAAAAAAGAATCTGCTGTAACACTGAAAGATCTAGAGTAAATCATATACTAGCATGAATTACTAGACCATCTAAAATAAATTATCCACTTCACAACTATAAGTAAAGACATACTATATAATATATATTGTGCTATATACTTATGTGCAACTGTATATCAAACTCAGTGTATTGTTTCTTACTATAGTCACAAAACCTATCCTTGGGAGTGGGGCTAGGGGTAGGGAGAGAGACTGTGGGCTTCTGTATGATCAGCCATACAATTTAAACAAGTATTAATATTTTGAGCATCTGAGTTCACCTTGTAAGCCATCTTAAGCCATTATAGGCCTAAGATGCATATATTCATGTAAACCCAACGATTTCATTTTATATTTTCAAGTGATTTCACCTCTTGGGGAAAGAGAATTCTCTGAGTTTACTACCAGTAGGGTAAAATATTTGCTCCAAAATGACCTCTTTTCAGGCGTTGTCTTCAAGGAGTTTGTCACTCACCTTTCCCAGACTTGGTTCAGAAGGAACCAATAGTTCTTAAAAAGCACATTCACCCACAAAAAAAAAAAAAAAAAGTTGTTTGGTACCATGGAACCATGTGGGTGGCATGCCCTAAAAGAAAGTACCAAATCCCTAAGGGCAATTCCAAAGGGCACATTTTAATACTTTCAATACCAATATTGTTACAATAACTTTTTAAGATGATGGATAGTAGTTATTAGTATATATAAATTTTAGAATATTTATTACAAGAAAATAAGGCCAGGCACAGTGGCTCATGCCTATAATCCCAGCACTTTGGGAGGCTGAGGTGGGTGGGTCACGAGGTCAGGAGTTCAAGACCAGCCTGGCCAACATGGTGAAACCCATCTCTACCAAAGATAGAAAAAATCAGCCGAGGGTGGTGGCTGGCGCCTGTAATCCCAGCTATTGGGGAGGCTGAGGCAGGAGAATTGCTTGAACCCGGAAGGCGGAGGTTGTGCCACTGCACTACCGCCTGGGCAACAGGGTGAGGTGGTCTCAAAAAAATAAAAGAAAAAGAAAATTAGTAACATTATCACACCTTGCACAGTGACTTTATTTTTTAAATTTATTTTTAAAATTATTTATTTCTTTTAGAGACAGGGTCTCGCTCTGTTGCCCAGGCTGGAGTTCAGTGGCATGATCATAGATCACTGCAACTTTGAACACCTGGGCTCAAATAAGCCACCCACCTTACCCTCTCGAGTACCTGGGACTACACGTATGTGCCACCAAGCCCGACTAATTTTTTAAATGTTTCATAGAGTCAGGGTCTCATCATGCTTCCCAGGCTGGTCTTGAACTCCTGGGCTCAAGTGATCCTCCCACTTCAGCCTCCCAAACTGCTGGGATTACAGGCGTGAGCCACTGTGCTTAGCCCTCACAGTGACTTTAATAAGTCATAATAGGACATGGTCATTTGTATATCTAAAAATACTATAAAATACTATCAAAGTAAATATGACAATTCTAAAATGTATCTGGCTGAGTTATAGTAATGTGCCACATAAAAATGTTTTCAATGACCTACCGCATATATGATGGTAGTCCCATAAAATTATAATACTGTATTTTTACTGTACCTTTCCTGTGTTTACATATGCTTAGATACACAAATACTTATTGTATTACAACTGCCTATGTATTCAGTATAGTAACATGCTGTACAGGTGTGTAGCCTCAAGCACTAGGCTGTACCATGTAGCCTAGGTGTGCAGTAGGCTACACCATCTAGGTTTATGTAAGTCCACTCTGATGTTCAGACAGTGGCAGAATTGCCTAATGATGCATTTCTCAAAATGTATCCACATCATTAAATGACACACGACTATATTGTCTTTTTAGATTCGATATAGTAGAAAACTCCCCAGAACAATGTCACTTACGTGTATTCCAGTTGAAGGTCTGATTCACTCTTAAATGTCCATACTTGATGAGACACATGAAACTGTGATTGGTTGTCATATTGAAATCCAGTTTGCTGCTAACAGTATAGAGCTCAGTTTCAGGATCTTGGGAAACTGTTGTGCTGATGGCATTTAATTCTTCTCCATTTTCCAACCAGGAGAGGTGAGGCTCTGGAAAACCTCCAGAGGTTGAGCAAATTATCCTTCTAATGTTAGAAGGTGGAATTTCAAAGTCAGTTATACTAGGTGTAGGGAAGTCAGCTAAAGAAAGAACAAGAATATATAATTACATATAGTTACAAACCTATGTGTGTAGAGGTTTATTTTTAAATAATTTTCTAGCTTTAATAAGAGTTGATTAAGGCCAGTCGCAATGGCTCACGCCTGTAATCCCAGCACTTTGGGAGGCCAAGGCAGGTGGATCACCTGAGGTCAGGAGTTTGAGACCAGCCTGGCCAATATGGCAAAACCCCATCTCTACTAAAAATACAAAAATTAACCAGCCATGGTGGCAGACACCTATAATCCCAGCTACTCAGGGGGCTGAGGCAGGAGAATTGCTTGAACCTGGAGGGTGAAAGTTGCAGTGAGCCGAGATCGTACCACTTCACTCCAGCCTGCGCAAAAGAGCAAGACTTCATCTCAAAAACAACAAAACAAAACAGGAATGATAAAATGAGAGATAACTTGCAACTTCCCATTAATCATTAATAGTTACGTATAATCCAAAGACTAACTTTGATTTGAATTGTTTATATCAATTCTTTACCACTTTTGATGGAGATAGGAGGGCACTTACTAGAGAAAGGAGGTTCGTGTGAATAAATGTTGCCAGAGTACTTGCAATTGTAAGAGATGAAGAGAAGAATAATAGACAACATTTACTGAGCTCTTGTTTGTTAGGTCTGGACTTTATCTCATTTTGTCTTCACAGAATCCCTAGAGAGGTAAGTTGTAATCTAAAAAGGTCAAAGATCAGTAATTTCATATGATTTAACCTAATATAATTTCCATTTTATAAGTAATCAAACAGGTTTAGAGAAATTATAACCAACCAGTAGTGGCAGAATTCAAATCTGTCTGACACCAGAGCCTGTCTTTTCTTGAGCTTGCCTTTCTTCCTTTCCTTTTCTTGTCTTCTCTTTGTTTCTTCCTGATGCCTGAGGTACACAGTGGCTTTCTTCTATGTTATCTATTTATTTACTAAACTATAGTGAACACCTGAAAACCCACCATTCAACTTGAGACCCAAAACACTGACAGTAACTGAGGTAAATCTGCTACTATGATGTCACCTATCCTGTCCCTCTCTTTCCCTTACCTAAGGTAATCGCTGTCCTAAATTTATGGTTAGCATCTCCTTCCTTTTTAAAAGGTCGTCTTTTACATGAGGGGCCTACCCCTTTGCTCTTAAGAATGGTTTCTCATGTCCTCCTTTCTGGTCTTATCCTTTGAACATTGACACTTAACTCTGATGCAGGTAAGGGCTCCATGAAGTTGTGTTCCCTCTTCTCTCTGACTACCTAAACTCAATACATAAATAGAGGAGGCTTCGCCTAACACAGAACTTTCGTTTGGAAAGGGTCTAGATGGGGAGAGAGAAAATATAAATCTGGTCAAGGAGAGGAGATCTTGGAGAAAGGAAAATGCTGCCTAATTTGCAAGCCTGTGACCTGGCTTTTGAGGGGGCATTGTGTGTGTGTGAGTGGGGGGCGGGCGCTGAACTATAGTCATGAGCTTTTGCTTCTACTGAGTCTCACCAACACCCCGCAGCCCCCCCAAAAAAAACACCCAGGATCAATATTTTTAAATTTGCATATCTATTTCTGGAGGGGGTTTCTCCTCTCTTTATTCTGTCCTGAGACCATGGGCAAAGCTCTTTATTTTAGGTGAGAAGAAAAACTGTGAACCATATCAGTAATATTTTCATTTGAAAATGTCATTGAAATTTATTTGAATAAATTTATTTGAATTCATTTGAATTTTTTTATCATTTTGATAGTAGACATGCTGTTTATTTATTTAATATGTATACGGAAGCCTGAAAAATAGAAAGCTGTATAGATTGAGTTTAGTTGTTAATTGGTTTGGGAGTCTTCCATGTATAATTTATGACTTCTCTGCGTTCTGTGTATTTGTCTGAATTAATTACTGGGATGAAACTATGCTAGCTTTCAAACAGGAGATACCTTTCAGAAATTTGTATATTGTGCAGTTGCCAGACCAATTAAATACCTGGTTGAAATTTAAAAAAAAAAAAAAAGTAGTCTTTTACTCAGAAAAACGTATATCCAAACTACAACATTGAGCCTATAACCTCATCCACCATACTTTATTGATTTTCTTAATATTTTGATATGCCTTAAAGGGACAGGAAGGCCTTCCTAGCATTCCTCCAAGACACTTGAGGCACTCTTTCATTTATATATTTGATCCCCATAAGATACTGAAGTACAAAGTACGGGAAAATAAATGCAGAGAACATAGGAGAAAGATCCCCTAGCGACTTCCTCACTTATTCTTACACGTAAAGAGTTTAACTTCTTAGCATGAGTGTGGGGATTCAATCTCCCCATAGAGTTATCTTTCTTTTCAGAATTCTGAGCCCCACAGAGATGTCAAGTAGCATATGATCGTCAAGAGCAGGTTTTAAAACCAGTTCTGCCTTGTGACCCTGGGTCAATAACTTACCCACCTTTAGTCTTAGTTTGCTCATCTATAAGATAGGGATACTAATACCCAGGGTTGTAAGAATTAAATGACATCATTCATAGAAATCACTTAGTACAGAGCCTGACACACAGGAAACTGTCTCGCTCTGTTGCTCAGGCTGGAGTGCAGTGGAACCATCTTGGCTCACTGCAACCTCCGCCTCCCAGGTTCAAGCGATTCTTCTGCCTCAGCCTTCAGAGTAGCTGGGACTGCAGGCACACACCACCACACCCAGTTAATTTTTTGTATTTTTAGTAGAGATGGGGTTTCACTGTGTTAGCCTGGATGGTCTCCATCTCCTGACCTCATGATCCACTAACTTCAGCCTCCCAAAGTGCTGGGATTACAGACGTGAGCCACCACACCCAGCCAATGATAGCTATATTTAAGTGGGTCTTGAATTTATCCTCTCTTAGGTAAGCCCCCTCATTTAAATCAGGTTGCCAGGCAAACACTTCCAGGAATGCCTTGTGGCACCTAGAATAAGACGATAAAGGGAAGCCATGACAAATGATTATAATTGCCAGGAAAGGGGGAAAGTTGGATTTGGTTGGAGGTGAAGTTACCTTTTTTTTTTTTTTCAATGAACCCTATCCTTAAATGAAGTTTGATATGTTCCCGAGCCATTTTTATTTGGCATTGTTATTTCCCACTTACTAACTTATCCTATAAGATCGACTCATGACACAGGCAGCTGACATCTAGAATATTCTGTTTCTTATAACATCAATATGTTTTGTGTTATAATTAGGAATAACAAATCCAAATAACTCATATCCTAAATTATTAATATGATTCATGTTAATTTTTGTTCTCTGCTTTTCTGGGAAATAAACTACAGGAATGCCACTTATACCAAGAATTGTATTAAAAATATTTTCAAGGCCAGGCACGCTGGCTCACGCCTGTAATCCCAGCAGTTTGGGAGCTCAAGGCGGGATGATCACTTGAGGTCAGGAGTTCGAGACCACCCTGGACAACATGGTGAAACCTTGTCCCTACTAAAAATAAAAAATTAGCCAGGCGTGGTGGCACACGCCTGTAGTCCCAGCTACTTGGAAGGCTGAGACAGGAGAATCGCTTCAACCCAGGAGGCAGAGGCTGCAGTGACCCGAGATCACACCATGACACTCCAACCTGAGTGACAGACTGAGAGACTCCATCTCAAAAAAAAAAAAAAAAAAAAAATTTCAAAATCTGTCTTGGCTTAGAACAGCCCAAACTCCATCTCCCACCATTTTTCTAGGGTGATCTGTTTAGGGTAACCACTCCTAAGGTCTTGTGAGATTGTGAACAATCAAAGACGTTATAAGACTGTGACCTTTGTATCTCATTTTAATTAGTTAACCCAAGTTTCATCACTCTTAATAGGGAAGGGTAAGAATATCTTATGAGTAAAGGAATAGGTGCACACGTTTTAGAAGGAAAAATCCATTAACCTAGTTAAGCTGTTAACTAATGTAGCTAGTTCTCATACATGCCAGTTAATGGAGGTTTTCATATAGCTATGCTGGTATTATATTACCATTTTGCAATCTTAGACAAATATAGGGTAACCAACTTGTCCTATTTGCCTAAGGACCAGTTTTAGCACCAAAAATCTTGTGCCCCAAATAAACCCTTTGGTTCTGAGCAAAGAGGATAACTGGTCACTCTAGCCAAATGAGAGCTTAATTCCTTGCTTCTCAAATTGTGGTCCTCCACAGCAGCACAGGCATCACCTGAGAGCTTGTTAGAGGTACAGAGTCTCAGATCCAAATCCTGGACTTACTGAACTTAAATCTGCCTTTTTAACAAGACCCTCAAGTGACTCATAGGCGTATAAACCTTTGAGAAGCACTACTTTGACTCAGTTGGAGAATTCAGAATGCTTCTCGGTGAAGTTAAGCAAGTAACCTTTTTGTCTTCCCTTTACTGGATTTTGTCCACCCCCACACCCTCGGTTCTGAGTACCCCAGAAATGTCACGTTGTCCCCTTATGGTAATCTGCTAATAGGGCCTGCCCCCTTGAAATGTTTCAACAGGGATCTTTTAGGAGGAAAATGGAGAAACTAGCAGGAATGGCTATGATGATGAGAATTTCAGGAGTCAATGCAGGTGAAAATTGTGGAAGAGGTAGGCTTCTTAGTACCCCTCAAATCACATCACCATATAATAATTTATTCTATCCAAGAGCAGAGAAAACACTGAGTGAAGTTTAAGATAGTTCCATGTAACTTTGCCTTACTCCCCAAAACTTTAGGTGTGATCTGGATGTCACAAGGAAAGATTCATAGCTAATGATCAAAACGAAGAACAGTAAGGAATTCACTAAGGATCTGCTGAAGTTATCTATTATCAAGATTAATCATTATGTTTTATTAAGTGACAAGTTTGGTTTTCACTACAGTCTCAAGTGCCCAGGGAAAAAAAGAAATATGTTCAAATTCCAACTGTGAGAAAGTGGCTCAGGGCTATAATTTCTCAAGAAGGGCTCTGGCTCCTTCAGTATCCTCTGTTATACTGTGATTAAAGTGAAACCCCCTTTGCAAAATTATGACTGAGACAGTGAAAGAGATCTAACTTAACTGACTCCATCTTGCTTCTAACCTCCAAGCTGTCTTTGTTCATTCCTGGGCGTAGGCTGAACTAACTTTGGGAGAAACTTAGTTTATAGTTTATAGTTTAAACAAAGATGGTAACAGCCCTTTCCCAAAGCAGACCTCCTTCTTGCCTGGGGAGTAGATTGCCTTTGTAGGACTAACATTTGCCGCAAGATTATAAATTATGGTTTAGCAGTCATAAAGCCGGAGGCTACGAGATTCTGACCCTCCCTAAACTGCTCCTAAGATCAGTGCTTGAGCTATTTTGCAGCCCCTGCACTTGATGGATCAGCTGGCACCACCTAGATCAATAAACTGGCTCATCTGATCCTGTGGCCCCCACCTAGTGCAAGAAGACAGCTTCAACTCCCTATGATTTCATCCCTGACCAATCAGCACTCCCAGATCACTGTCTTCCCCTGACCCACCAAGTTATCCTTAAAAACTCTGCTCCCCAGATGCTCAGAGAGACTGATTTGAGTAATAATCAAACTCCGCTCTCCCGCACAGCCAGTTGTGCATGAATTACTCTTTCTCTGTTGCAATTCCCCTGTCTTGGTGAATCGGCTCTGTCTAGGCAGCAGGCAAGGTAAACCGCTTGGGCGGTTACAAAAGCCTTTCTTTCTGAGACCAGAAATGCTTGCCTTCCACAGTACGTAGATAAATAGGGCTATGATTCATAGATTAGTTTTTTTCCTTGTGGCAGGAATTAATTATGCATTCAATTCTCTAACTTTTCTTTTTTTAAGACAGAGTCTCTACCACTAGGGAAATGTTCACCCTCCTCTGTAGTCTACTTTTTTTTTTTTTTTGAGACGGAGTCTTTGCTCTGTCACCAAGGCTGGAGTGCAGTGGCACAATCTCTGCTCACTGCAACCTCCGCCTCCCAGGTTCAAATGATTCTCCTGCCTCAGCCTCCTAAGTAGCCACCACGCCCCTGGCTAATTTTTGTATTTTTAGTAGAGATGGGATTTCACCATGTTGGGCAGGCTGGTCTCGAACTCCTGAGCTCAAGCCATCCACCCACCTTGGCCTCCTAAAACGCTGGGATGACAGGCTTGAGCCACCGTGCCTGGCCCAATTCTCTAACATCTAACTTTTTAGGACTGACTGCTAGATTAGAGTTTCAAATATGCAATAAGTAAATGATCACTTTGAAAATATTAGAATATAATAGTAAAATAGCCATAGTAATAGACATTCATATACTACCTGAAAGAGATTTTATGCCTCCATTGTTCTTTTTACCTCTTCTTTTCTTTCTTTCTTTTTTTTTTTTTTTTTTTTGAGATGGAGTCTTGCTCTATCACCCAGGCTGGAGTGCAGTGGTGTGATCTCGGCTCATTGCAACCTCCGCCTCCCAGGTTCAAGCAATTCTCTGCCTCAGCCTCCAGAGTAGCTGGGATTACAGGCATGCGCCACTACGTCTGGCTAATTTTTGTATTTTTAGTAGAGACGGAGTTTCGCCATGTTGGCCAGGCTGATCTTGAACTCATGACCTCAAGTGATCTGCCTGCCTTGGCCTCCCAAAGTGCTGAGATTACAGGCATAAGCCACCATACCCAGCCCCGTTACCTTTTCAGCATACTTTCACAAGCAGATATTGCTGGGTCAAGTGCAGTTAGTAGCAAGGCTATATCAAGTCAAAGATGCCCCTTGGTGATTGAGAGGCTCTTTAGGTCATTACAGTGCCCCAGGATGATTGTCATGAACTTGGATTGTCAAAGAACAAGAAATGCACATTAACAGATATTTCCAGGACATCTTTAGAAACCGGTTAGGGTTTATCGTACAACTAGAGACTTAACCCCAAGACATGAAGTGAGTTACATCCCTCTTTGGTAAAATTTTCACCTAAATCAATAGCCATGTGTCTTTAAGGGCATTAAGAATCTGCCGGCCTAAAGTAAAATCAGAAAATCCCACCAACCTTTGACGGATAACATCACTTCAGCCAGGTGTTCCCGCTTGAAAGCATCTTTTTCATACTTCAGAACAACACACTCGTATGTGCCCTCGTCAGATGGGCGCAGAGCCAGAATCACAATGGAGAGGTTATTCGTGATATCAAAGATGGTCCGGTTCTTGTACTCGGGCCATATATTCATGTCCCCAGACATCATAGTCAGCACCATTTTCTTCTCCTTTTGCCAGTAGATGCGAGTTTGTGCCAGCTCTTCAACAGAAACATTGTGACCACAGGACAGCGTTGCCACTTCTTTCACTTCCTTGGTCACGTGGATAACACCTATGGAGAGGCAAACAGAACAGGATTGTATATTTATTAAATATAGATTCCTGCATGGTCAGGAAAAGTTGGCAGTAACAGAACTTAGGGTGTTGTGTCTAGTGACTAAGCATCAATCCAGTTTGACTTTTTGGGTCCTCAATGCTTTTTTTCTCTTCATTTTTTAAAAATTGTGGTAAAAAACACATAACAGGCCGGGCATGGTGGCTTACACCTGTAATGCCAGTACTTTGGGATGCCGAGGCAGGCAGATCACTTGAGGTCAGGAGTTTGAGACCAGCCGGGCCAACACGGTGAAACTCTGTCTCTACTAAAAATTCAAAAAAGTAGCCAGGTGTGGTGGAGGGCACCTATAATCCCAGCTACTCGGGAAGCTGAGGCAAGAGAATCACTTGAACCCAGGAGGTGGAGGTTGCAGTAAGCTGAGATTGCACTCCAGCATGGGCAACAAGAGTGAAACTTTGTCTCAAAACAAACAAACACATAACATAAAATTTATCATCTTATTGATTTTTAAGTGTACAG
Organism: Macaca mulatta; assembly: GCF_049350105.2. Classification (NCBI taxonomy): domain Eukaryota; kingdom Metazoa; phylum Chordata; class Mammalia; order Primates; family Cercopithecidae; genus Macaca; species Macaca mulatta. The sequence continues at coordinate 164,170,540 of NC_133407.1, read as the reverse complement.
TTCAGTAGTGTTAAGTATATTCACGTTGTTGTGAAACAGGTCTCTAGAAATTTTCATTTTGCAAATCTGAAACTCTATGCCCATTAAACAACTCCCTTTTCCCCCTCTCCCCTCAGCCTCTGGCAATTGCCATTCTGTTTGTTTCTATGAATTTGGCTACTTTAAATATCTCATAGAAATAGAATCATACAGTAACAGCCTGTTTATGATCGGCTTATTTCACTTAGCATGATGCACTCAAGGTTCATTCAAGTAGTATACGATAGGATTTCCTTCCTTTGGAATGGTAATGATGTGATCATGAGGATAATGAATAATATTATGCACACACACCCCCCGCACATTTTGTTTGCCTATTCATCTGTCGATGCACATTTTGCTTGCTTCCCAACTCCTGGCTGCTGTGCTGCTGTGAACATGGGTGTGCAAATGTCTCCTCAAGACCCTGCTTTCAATTCTTATGGATATATGGAATTTTGGGGTCATATAGTAGTTCTATTTTTAATTTTTTGAGGAACCTCAAAAAGTAGCAGTTGCACCTTCAATGCTTTTTAAAGGTTTTGGAAGTCACTATTTAGAAAAACTAAATGTGATTGCACAAAAAACAAATTTGGTTTCGAAAACAGTGAAGACAAATCACTAAAATTGGACTCGTGGACCAATCATTATAACATAAACTATCCCTTTCCTTTTTCTTGAGAATTTTCCAATGACATGCAAGATTTAGGAGCACATGAGCCTTCTCTTACAGCAGGCGTGTTTAGTCCTATTACTTCTTATTTGGTTTATCTAACACAATACCACCCCCAAGAGAAGTCAGTCCTGACTAAGGTTCTGGGCACCGTGGTGGTGGAGGAGGGCAAGGTGCTGCTGCCCACCTCTGTCTAGATAGCCTATATTGAATTACTCTTCATAATATTTCCTTTTTTTGCTTCCTCTGTGGTGGCTTTATGGAGGGGACAGGTGCTATTTCATTTAATCCCCCAACAACCCCATGAGATATGTATTATTTTCCCCATTTTGCAGCTGAGGCAACTGAGAGATTGTGAGGTTCAGGAAGTCTAGGACAGGGCAGGTCAGCCTGAGATTCCAAGGGCCTATGATTCTGCAGCCATGACGAAGAATAAGGGAGGGAGATGAGGTCAACTAAGAAGAAAAAAGAGGGCCATACTTTAAATAGGTAGGGAACATAATCAATCTTCATTATTCATGAATTCCCACTTACAGAAGGCCTCCTTCTTGGCTCTGTTGCCTAGTCACTTGATTAGGTAATTTTCAGCTACTACTGCCTTGAGAAATTAGAATTTCACTATAAAGACCTAGTCTCTGATGCTTACTGCCCTTTCCCTTGCGTTTCTCCTACAGCCCCTCTCCCCACAATCACGTGATGCAACAACACACACACACACACACACACACACACACACACACAGAGAGATATGCACGTGTACACCCATTCATTGAAACTACAGAACTGCATTTAACCATGGAAAAAATCTAAGGATAAATTTTATCCAGATTAAGTGAGCTAAAGACAATCCATTTCATGTGACTTCACTGGCTTGGCACAGGAATAAAACCTTCATCTGTCACCTTAATACACATCCTGATTCCTCCTCTTTTCACTTGAGTGACTTAGGATTTAAAGCTCTCAGGACTGCCTACTTCCCTACTTACCTTAAAGGCAATCATGACTAAGTGCCCCCTGCTAGCATCCTTGCCTAGAGGCTCCTGGTTGTTGATGTAGAAAGAACATGGGTTTTTTGTGTTTAATAAAATCCACAGTAGCTGTGTGACCTCAAGCAATTTGCTTTACTTCTCTGAACCCCAATCTTCACATTGGTTATTATGAGGATTAAATGAGATAATTTATGGCAAGCACATACTGTATTTCAGTGCCTAGATGCACACCAAATATGAATCCCATTCTCCTTTCTCCAAGGGGGTGGGGAATTTACTAACTTCTAAGGCTTTTGATTTCATCTTTGGACAGTTTGACTGAGGAAGTTTTGCTTTGCTTTATGTTGAAGTCTGTTTCCCTCTATCTTCTACATGTATTACAAAACACATCTCATTCTTCTTACATGACAAGACTTGCAGATATCTGAGTATAGTGATGTCCTCTCTCAGATAGTTCTGCAGGTTCTCATCTGCCCCTGTTCCTTATTGATGTATTGAAAGTGAGTGCCCTCACTTTCCTCACTACACAGTTTGATTTGTGTGTATATTTTTTTGAGAGAGCAAAGTCCACTAAATCTAACATTCCAGACATCCACTGTGTGATTGGCTCAGAGTAGAACTGGGTTGTCACCTCCTTTACCTAAATCTATGTTTGCAGCCTAAAGTTGAATTCAATATATTAGCAGCCACCTTACACCTTTGATATACCTATTGATATATTGACAAGCAAATTGCCTTATTTTTCCACCTGCACATACCACTGAGTGCTGCTCCTACATCCAGTTCAACACCCAACCAAATGGGTAAAGCTCTTCCAATGATGTTACCTTTCAAGAGTTATCCAGAATCTTCCCCTTCCCCTGCATCTCCATATGATGACACCTCTTTCTTTCTCTTCTTTCTCTTTCTTTCTTTCTTTTTTTTCTTTCCTTCCTTCCTTCCTTCTTTCTCTTCCCTTCCTTGCTTCCTTCTTTCTTTCTCCTTCCTTCTTTCCTTCCTTCCTTCCTTCCTTCCTTCCTTCCTTCCTTCCTTCCTTCCTTCCTTCTTTCCTTCTTTCCTTCCTTCCTTCCTGTCTCTCTCTCTTTCTTTCTTTTTTGAGACGGAGTCTTGCTCTTTTGCCCAGGCTGGAGTGAAGTGGCGCAATCTCGGCTCACTGCAACCTCCACCCCCAGGCTCAAGCAATTCTCCTGCCTCAGCCTCCCAAGTAGCTGGGATTATAGGCCCCCACCATCACGCCCAGCTAATTTTTGTATTTTTAGTAGAGACAGTGTTTCACCATGTTTGCCAGGCTGGTCTCAAATTCCTGATCTCAGGTGATCTGCCCACCTTAGCCTCCCAAAATGCTGGGATTACAAGTTTGAGCCACCACACCCAGCATGATGAGACATCTTGAGCATTCAGAAATATGGAAAGGCACTTGCTTATGTATATAGCCAGATGCCTATGGGCCAGGAGTTGGGGACAGAGACAAGGATCCCTAGTGAGGGAGAAAGTCCACTGGTCCCCTGAGAAGGCCTGGATGTAAGTGCCAACCATGGGTTAAACAATGTACTCAGCCCCAGGGGATATGAAAGTCATAGTAAGGAATGTGAGGTCTGGAAGGGATTTCCATGATCATTCATTCTCGTGGCCTTATCTTACAAATGAGGAAACTGAGCTGAGGAAAAGAAACTGCCCCAGTTTTACACATTTTTTTCTTTCTGGCCCAGGCTTTTAGAGCCATTCTTCTTGTTTATTGATTTCTTCAGTTTTAGGCCCCAGTTCCAGTAAGTAAGCCAACACTGTCCTCCCCCTACTCCAACCCAGCCCTACCACTGAGCCCTTTTGCTTTAAGAAACAGAGTCCCAGGCCGGGCATTGTGGCTCAAGCCTGTAATCCCAGCACTTTGGGAGGCTGAGGTGGGTGGATCAGGAGGTCAGGAGTTTGAGACCAGACTGGTCAACATGGTGAAACCCCATTTCTATTAAAAATACAAAAAAATTAGCCAGGTGTGTTGGCACACACCTGTAATCCCAGCTACTTAGGAGGCTGAGGCAGGAGAATCACTTGAACCCAGGAGGCGGAGGTTGCAGTGAACCAAGATCATACCACTGCACTCCAGCTTGGGTGACAGAGTGAGACTCCGTCTCTAAATAAATAAATAAATAAATAAGAAACAGAGTCCCTTTCTTTCCAGGTCTGATTGATCCCATGGTTTCAGACTGAAATGACTCCCATGCTTATACCTTTGGACTATTTCTACCGTCTTCAGGTACCCTAAATAGATCCTATAGCCTGCCTTTATCTCTTTGGCTATCTGCAGTCCATGCTATACAGTTACCCTCCAGCCTGGATTTGCTAGAAGTGTTGTTTAAAACATTCTGTTCATTTCTCCATCCGTATAACCAAGAAATATCAGCACATCAATATCTAAACTAGTCTCTGTGTCAATAGCACCAAAATTCCTTAGCAGGCTATATTTTCTGATTTTTGGTTTAGAAGGCATGGTCATTCTTCCTAGGCTGTTGTAGGACCTAAAAGCAGCATCCCTCTAAGGCCCCAGTGCCCCCTGCCCAGTGCTGTCATGCTATGCCTTCTGGGCCCTGTATTCCCTGAAGCCATACAGATCCCCTTAGGGAGACCCATGTCTAGGGACTTCATTTCCAAGCCCTCTCTCTTCTTAGATAGCAGGATCATGGGGCACTAGCACCTTTCCATCTCACCAGCCATTCTCAGGCCTCTGTGAGACTGGATACGGCCCCACCACAGCACTGAGCAAGAGAGTGTTGTGATGGTGGGTATTTGCATAGCAAAGTGAGGTAATGCAGAATAGTCCAAGCACCCCTTCAGCAATTGTGTGGAATGTTGCCAGTCCCTGCTTTAGGGAATATAACTGAAAGAAGGGAAGAAATGAAAAGATATACTTGAGGGGAGCGTATTTCAAAGTGAAGCTATATTAGCTAAAGATCAAATGACAACCCAGACACTCCTAGTGTTGCAAGGAAAGCAAAATGAGACATAGAAGGAACATGGGCTATCCATCTCCATTGATGGGATTCTAGTTCCAGCTCAGCCACTTGCTGTTTCATCTGTTTCCTCATCTCTAAATTGGTATGACACCTACCCCTTGGGATCACTGGAAAATTCAATTCAATTAAATGGTATAAATAAAAAGTCCCAAGGACATAGCAGGTCTTCTGTAAGAGTTTCAATTTTTCTTTCTCCCTCCTCCCACTGCTAACTCTTACCTTTCATTTCACTCAAGGGTTATGTCAGATATAGGACTCTGGTCTTGCTTTGGGCCAGACAGACAGCAACTCACTTATCTGGGCCCCCAATAATATAGTCTTTCCCCACCGAGCTATTTGTTCCCACCCAAAAAGAATCCAATATTTCTCACTGATTTTGGTATGTGGTGATGTTAGCAAAAGAGATAGCGTAACTGAAAGAGAAACCATGTAATTTTGATGATGGCTTCTAAGGAGTTTTTGTCCAGCCTTCTGAGGATAAGCGTGAGGAAGAATAGAACTAAAAAGAGGAACCAAAATCTTCTGAACAATTTGGAAATTCACACAGAAACTCAGTTTTCAGGGTTCCACCACACAGAGACAGAAAACAGTCATTATAAATTTTCCCAACAAATTTATATCAGTTTTGTCTGTTTTAGGGACTCTGTCACACACGGACAAAAAGCGGTTGACACTGACATGTCTCTAACGGTTTTGTCTGCTTCAGTGATTCTGGCGGGGAGAGTCAGGGCCCGGAAATTTCAATATTACTGTTTCAAACCTGGTTGAACTTCTGAGCTTGCTTTGCCATTTTTGAATGGGCATTGTGAGACCTACCCATCCCAGTGGGTGTGAGGATTCAAAATGAAGTACTGCTCATAAAAGTCCTCCACAGTACCTGGGACATTAAAGGGAGCCAGTGTCTTCCCCAGAGATCCACACAGTTCAGGTCTCACTTTGCTCACATCTGCTCTCGTGGCCCCTTGTCAAAGAGGCCTTCCCTGACTCTCCTTGAACAGCATCATCCTCCTTGCCCAGCTCCATCCTGCTACTATTTAGTCTCTTTGCTTGATTTGTTTCTCTTCAGGCTTGTCTCCAACTGATATATATTTTTACAACTGTGATGTATATTTACATGTATATGTGATACATAATTACGTATGGATCTATGGAGCAGAGGCTTCCTCCTTTGTTCACTGCCATATCTGCAGTGTCTAGAACGGGACCTGGCCCATAGTAGGTGCTCAGTAAATACTTGCTGAATGCATGTCTAGGCATGAGGAAATGAGGTCTGGCTCCATCCACTGTGTATTAGAATCATAACCATGAGCAAGGTGGGTAACCTCTTTGGGCTTCAGGTTCCATCTCTGTAAAACAGTCATAATACTATTGCTATGATTTGAATGTGTCCCCTAAAGTTTTGGTGTTGGAAATTTAATTCTGGGTGTAACAGTGTTGAGAAGTGGGACTGCTAAAAGGTGACTAGGTCATGGAGACTCTGCCATCATGGATGGATTCATGCCATTTTCTTGGGAGTGGGTTCACTACAGCAGGAGCGGCTTCCTTATAAAGGATGGTTTTGGCCTCCTTCCCACTCTGTGTCTCGTGCGTGCTCTCCTGCCTTTTTATCCTCTGCCATGGGATGATACAGCAAGAAGGTCCTCATCAGATGTGAGCCCCTTGACCTTGGACTTCCCAGCCTCCAGAACAGTAAGAAATAAATCTCTGTTCTTTCTAAATTACCCAGTGTCAGGTATTCTGTTATAGTAGCACAAAACAGACCAAGATAACTATCTTCCCTGCTTCACATAATTATCACAGTGATCACAGGATACCAGATGTAAAGTGCTTTCTTAAGTGTAGAAGGCTCTACAGATTTTTAATGGGGCTGTTCTTTCTCATGCACAACAGCCTGCTTTGCTGAACCACACCCCCACAGGACCACATCACCATGGTAACTGGCTGATTCTTGAAGTAAGTTCAGTGCCCCTAGCTGGCATGGGGAGCCCATCCAGCACCTCTACCCAGCAGCAGTCAGAAAGGGAGCTGCATCGCCACTGCTGGTGGAGAAGGGAGAGAAGCAGTTGACACAACATCTTAAAACTTACCAAATGACAGGGCATACATGATCTCCCTGTAAACACAAGTGTGCTTTTTAAATAAACGTTTTCCCTGACTATAAAATAAACATTCTTAGAAAGAATGGAAGATATAGAAAAGCGTGAAAGTCACCTGTTGTCTCACCACCTGGAGATTTTACCGTTCCTGGTTTGTGCACACGCTTCCAACAGGAGTGACCATCTTGGACCCCTCTCAATGTTTGATTAGGTGAACTAGCACCGACAGGGCTGGTGTCAGCCATGGGCTAGGTGCTAGCCACACAAAGGAGACAGGAAGAGCTGCCTCTGGCAGCCGCAGGCTTGAGACCTGTGTCTCCTGGTGTTCACACTGTTCCTGACTTTTCCCCCTGTTTAGACCCCGCTCATATACTCTGTACCATCTGATCCTTACTTTTTCTCTTTCTACACAGTATTTATATCCTTAAAATGCTCAGGGACTTGAACAACAGTTGTCAGGGTGATGATGGGAACAATCACTGGTCATGGGACCCCTGGGCCAGCAGCATAGCGGTATGTGTTGCGGGGAGAGGAGGATGTGTTCTGTGAATGGTGGCACTTTGGGGCATTCTCTTTTCTCCTAGCTCTGAGTTCTCAGGCTATAAACTTATAGGCAATGCTTTTCCTGCATCTCTTGCCTCCTCCTGCAGGAGGCCTTTCCCCTCTCCTTAGACCTGACCCTCTCTTAAAGGACTCTGGCTCCGAAAGAAAAGCTGCCCACATTGGTCCTTCTGAGGGCTGCCCTGGTAGAGCCTCTGCCTTACTGCCACTTACTTACTGACAAAGCACTTATTGTACTTTGCTGGAGTACAAAGTCAGGCGTTTCTGCCCCATAGACAGTGCCTGCCGACCTAGAGCGGGAGAGGAGCCTGGCTGGTTCCACCCTGTGCATGAAAGAGGGGTCCCTTCCCCTGGGCATCAGTGACTGGGCAGGAGGAGAGGGGGAACACCTTTGCCATGGTATAGCTTTCTGACCCAGGGCAGGAGAGGAAGACCTAGTGTGGCAAATCTCTGCCCTGAATAAAGCCCTCTATAATCCTACTCCACTTTATTCACTCAATCTCGCCCCCCACAGACCACGCACAACTCACACCTACACTCCCGTTGGGCAGTCTTCACTAATTTTACATGGTACACACTCTCCATCAACTTCCCTCTGACTCAATTCTTTTCATCAAACACATCATCAGTTACTGTAAGTACTGAAATAACCTCCTAATAGGTTTTGCACAGTCATGGGGGCTGCCCTACAAGCCCTTCTTCAGTAACACTTTTTCCTTTTTGAAGTTATTTACACCTTTACTACTGAAACTCAAAGTGTATGCGGAGCAGCATCAGCATCACCTAGGTGCTTCTTAGAAATGCAGAATCTCAGGCCCATCCCAGACCCACCTAAGTGGAAACAGCATTTAAAAAACTAGATAGACTTTATCTTTTAGAGCTGCTTTAGATTCATCGAAAAATTGCGTGTAAAGTACAGAGGATTTCCATATACTCCCTCCCCACATATTCACAGCTTCCACCACTGTCTACATCCGGCGCCAGAGCAGTCCACTTGTTACAATCAATGAACCTACATTAATACATCATTACCGCCCCAATCCAGAGTTCACGATAGGGATCACTCCTGGTATTGCATATTCTATGGATTTGGACAAATTTATAATAACTTATATCTATCATTACAGCATTATGCAAAATAGATTCACTTCTCTAAAAAATTCCCTGCACTAGAGACTGCAATTTAGCAAAACCCCCCGGTTACGGGTATGTGGGAACAGAGCTGGGGTAGACCACGCCACTACCCTGGGTAAAGCCCTTCCAGCCTCCTGAATAACATGTGGATTCGTGACTACAGCCCACAAGTGCTGCAGGGTCTGGTTTTGCTCACTGGGCCAGTCCCTCCTCTGCTCCTCCCATAGCTCACTGCCACTCCTCACTGGCAGGGGAAGATAGCACTTTCTCAGGCAGTGCCTATGCCCTGCCTTCAAAGCACTTGGCTTTGTTTGTTGGCCAACAAACAAACACATTCATTTGAGTGGCTATTGGATTACTTTCCCTCTTCCCAATGATAGTAAATTTCACAAACGCCCGAGCCATGTCCCCGGGACCAAGAAAAGTCTCTTGCTTGTAGATGATGTTTGTTGAATGAATAAATGATTAAACAAAAGAATGAACACCTGTGCCAGCCTCATCCTTACCTTTATGCCTTTGTCCAGGCTGTTGCCCTGACCAGAATTCTCTCTCCATCATCCATCTGCCTCTGTAAAGCCTGCCCTCCTTGCTGCAGCCCAGTCTGGTACCCCCTTTCCCAGATCTTGGGCTCCTACAATCAGGGCAAAGCATTTCATTGCTCTTTGCTTGTTTTACATGGGTTAGCTTTGCATTCCCCCAACTAACATATGCAGACCTCTTTGAGTGCAGAAATCCTAGCCTCGACTTTATGGCCCACCTGGCACACAGTAGGTGGTTCATTGACTTAGTCACAGCAGCAGTAAAATCAGGATATAGCTGGAGAACAAGGTGCTTTCCTAAACATCTTTCTTTAGCTCAAAGATCTCTTTCCATTTAACTCTGACTCTAATTTTCCTGGTACAGTTTCTAAAGTTTGGGTTTTAATTTTTATTTTATGTCTTCTTTTACTTTTTTATCGTTCTCCCTCTTTCTATTCTCTCTCCCTTCCCACCTCCCTTATTTCTGGGAAGCCTGTACAAATTTCCTTCTAAATATTTTAAACTCCTCTGTACTCCCCAGAAGACTAGTTTGGGAATGCTTCCCCAGCTCCCCAGAAGGAAATTGTAACTGTTGGAAATGTAATGTAACTGTCAAATATATACAAAATCTGAGGTGTAAATTGTGAAATGTAAGCCATGGTTCTCTTGGTCCTGAAAACAATGCAAAATAGCTCTGGAGAGAAAATTTTAAATGACCACCATTGCAGTCAAGTAATCTGTGTGCCCCCAACTCCTCTTCCCTTCCCTCTACCTCTCTCTCACACCTCTGATATTCTAGGCAGTACTTTACGTGAGAAGTTTTTAAGACAAGAACCCTTAATAGTCAGGTCTTTGCAGACTGGCAAATCATGCTGGAGCCCAAACTTCTTGATTTGTGGGAAACCAGGAGGTATGCTGCTCACTAGAAAACAGATCTTTTGTTTTCTGACTTAAAAAAAAAAATCAGAACCATCCTGCCAGCAGGGACAAGCCTCACCCTTCTTGACAGTCCCAAAAGTTCAGCACTCTTAAGATCACCTGAGCAGGAACAAAAACCTCTGGAAGTCAAATTATTACTTTCAGGACGTATATGTAATACCTCTGTGGCAGATTAGAAACAACTAAAAATATAATTTTATGTTAAATCTGATACCACTTAAAGTCAGATGCCAATGTTGAAAAAAGATCTCAGCATCCAAAACAGAACAAATAAGATTAATGTATTAAGAGGAACTTAAGAAGGTTAAGAAGATTAACGTCATTAAGAGGAATTGTCCTCAACTACTCTCCCGCCTTCAAATTGGAAAGAAGATCACCATTGTTCAACTTTAGAAGCAGGACACTTTCACTGAGCTGTATCATGAAAATATAGTTTGGGAATGGACTCTGAGGCTGGTATTAGCACATCACAAAATGTACGTGAGCATCTAATACTCATCTAATGAAAGAGACCATTATGAATCAGCTCTATGGTTTTGTTAAAATAACACCGTCCCTTCCATGCTTCCTTGTACGTTCTTGAGTTAACTTGGTTGCTAACTTGCTGTGTGATGATAGGAATGTCCTTTAACCTCTTTGAACCACAGTCTTCTCATCTTTAAAATGTTCTGAAAACACCCTGAAGGTTCCTTCCAGCTGATAGGATAATAGAAGGGAGCAGCTCAGAGAACCCCACCTCCTTTCTCTTAACCCTGTAGCAGTTGACTCCGTTAAGTTCCTGAAAGTTGCTTACCTGAACAGAAATGAGAAAGACAAGCCAGCACCAAGAGCTGAAAGAACTTGAGGTATGGACACTTGGATGGTGATATTCCCTGCCTCCATGTGTGGCCCATGACTTCAGATGCTTCGGGTCAAAAGTGAAAGCCAACAATTTGGAGCCAAGCAAGACCAGGGCACTTCCCAGGCACAAAACAGGCAGGGTGGTGACAATCCAATTGCCAGCCCAGAGGATTCTCCAGTGACGTTTACAAAGCACACAGAGATTGGAGGGTGTTCCTGGGTCTCCAAAGGTTGTGGATTTAGTTTCACAACCTGAAAAAGGAACAAATAAAAGTCATCCAGGAAGGAAGGTGTGCCTACTGTGAGTTGTAAAACTCCAGAGTTGCCTGCTAAAATTAGTTAGAGAGTTTAACCTAAGCAACCGCTAAAGCAGGGCATGACCCTGAGGGAAAGAAAGTTGAAATTCTGTGAAGGGATCAGTTCCAAGAACCAACCACAGCCCTTCCATGTAAAGGCTTTCTACTTAATAGGCGGGATTAAGATTTGGTTAGAAACACAGAGAGCTCTAAGGACCCTCCATATCTGCTAGCCAGCCTCCAAAAGTTCAAATTCTCTTCTGAACATACCAAGAAACACAGAGCAGACAGTAAGGGTGTATTTTGTCCAAGGCAGGACCTAAGTTATGAAATAACTTCTTTCTTGACATATTAACATAAGAAAACAGGTATCTCAATTCTTTAAACCCGCTGCTCAAATAACATATCATAAAGGGGTATGATATCTCAATAACCAGAAAAGTCTATCCATAAAAAGGGAGGGAAAAAAGACACTGCACACGTTACTTATTAAAATTATGTACTCCAGGGCCAGGCGTGGTGGCTCATGCCTGTAATCCCAGCACTTTGGGAGGCTGAGGTGGGCGGATCACTTGAGGTCAGGAGTTCCAGACCAGCCTGGCCAATGTGGCAAAACCCCATTTCTACCAAAAATACAAAAATTAGCCAGGTGCGGTAGTGGGTGCCTGTAATCCCAGCCACTTGGGAGGCTGAGGCACGAGAATTGCTTGAACCCAGGAGGTGGAGGCTACAGTGAGCCAAGATTGCACCACTGCACTCCAGCCTGGGTGACAGAGAAAAAAAAAAATTATGTGATCTCATGTGAGACGGCTAGGGTTTAATTTTTCCAGTAAATATGTCAAAATTGAGAAATGAAAATGAACACTGTGCTCCACCGTCACGCCTTCAGGCTGCTACTAGGACACAGCTCCGTGCTGCTCGGAGAATACTTGAGTGTCCTCTTTGGAGACCACGCTGAAGCTAGAGTTCGTCACGCCATATTGTTTTGTTAGTCATCATGCATTTTAGGCAGGATTAGCTAAAAGAGACTTATTCACCAGAATTTGTTTTTCTTAAGATAGAATCTTGCTCTGTCGCACAGGCTGGAGTGCAGTGGCGTGACCATAGCTCACCACAGTCTCAACCTCCCAAGCTCAAGCGATTTTCCGACTTTCACTTGAATTTTACTGGCTTGAGAAATTCAAATACAGCCCACAAAAATAATATTTGCTAGCATCTAGGACATTTTAAAATAAAGGGCCACAATGCTGACTATGATGCTCCAAATGTGTTGGGAAGCCACAGCCTCCTGTGGGAATGAGACCCTGAAGTTTCCTTTGAGGGCAAGCATGGATCCAGGAGGTGGTAGTGGCGGTGTGTTTGTTTAAAAAGCAGTGAGGTTGCTGGTAACTAGTTCTACCAAGCTATCCCACAGTAAGATAATAGTAAATGTACTTACTTGCTGAAGAAAAATTCCACTTTTTCTTTAACTCCTTTGATTTCAGATGAGACTCCACTTCTGAGATGTTCTCTTCTTGTAGTCTATAAAGCAATGATGAGTCGCTCCGTTTTCTTCGGGTGGGTCGTCTATCAGAGAGGTGGCATTTCCCCTTCTAGCCTGCAGTTGCTTGACAGAAGATTTGAATTGACTCAGAAGTACTTTGTCAGCGCAAGCAGTTTTATTGGACAGCAGAGGAAGCTGCCTCTGCTGCTGACTTCTCCCAGTTGCTTTTGCAGAGGCTGTGTCTGGGGCAAATCACACAGCAGCCTCCCTCACCACCGTGCACAGACTAACAAACACAAAACACCAAGAGCACCCGGCGGCGTAGGGGAAGTGAAGAATGATGCCCAAGAAGAGGGAGGGGCATCCCGCTAGCCTTGCTGTGTGATGGAAGGCGAACTTCATGGGCTGGCTGTTCCTGTGCTGGTCTCAAGTTTTGTTTTAGCACCCAGAGTTACTCCTGAGTCCCTGCAGGAATAAGCTGTCGACCTCATATGTAGGGGACACTTGTGGGAGAGTGCTCAGCTCACAAGATCACCCTCAACTGTACTCCCACCTCTGCATCCCACCATCTTCAGAGAGTGGGCTCTTGCCAGCGACGCTGGACAGTGAATTCTGGTCACCCTAGCCACAGTTGAGTGCATCTCAGGTGGGGTGAGGAAGACTTTAGTCATGCCCATCACTCCCATTTCCAACTAGCTTGCCACCCACCCCTGTGTGCCCCTTTGCAGGATTCTGGAGCCCCTGTGAGTGAGCAGCTGACCCATGCTGGACCAGTGTACTTGTTTGCACAGGTGGAACCTGACAGCACCTTGCATGGGCCTGCAGGATCCACACTTTGATTCCATTCTGTCCTCACCCAGGGCTTCTCTGCTGTTTTGGCATTCTTTGAAAGTTCACTCAAGCATGTGCAATCCAGAAATACAGGGAAGTCGATGCCCATGGAGCTGCTCTTGACCAAGAGGGTTGGAAGCTGGTGGATAACTGCTTCCTCCTTTGCCTCCCAGGTGAACAGTTCTGACGGACATTGCGTGAGGCTCCCCAGAAAGTCCCTGTGGGATCAAGTACCAGTGGCCCCTAACAGTGGTCACCTCTGTGAGGCTTCCTTGTACTGGCTGTGCCTCCTTCCCAGGCCTGCATTGCTGGACCAATGTTTCCAAATAAATTACTTCACTCAAGCCTTTATCTCCAGCTTGGCTTTCTGGAGAATGCAAGCTAAGACAGCAGGGATATTCAGTGTGGTGGAGATACAATAGTTTTTTTCTAAATTAAGCATGTAGAATGAAGAGTACATTTAGAGAGAAATAAGAAAATGATAGTAGACATGGTATATGAACGTGACAAACATTGTGAATATGGTATAGAAGTGTCTGAATATTGACTTAAGGCCATTAGAAAACAAACTTTCCTAGCAAAAATAGCAATTTGAGCTGCTAGCCATCCTATATTTTTCAGTGTTACTGAAGACACTGAGATCCCTTTAAATAAAAAGATGACTAGGAAGGATGAAAGCATGAGGCTTCTGGGTGTCCATTGGGTTGGGAGAGTGAAAATCATCCTAAAGAAAGAGAGAGGAAGAATACAGGCGTTTTCCACTTCTAAATAGGTCCACTTCTAAAGCGTCACTACTACTGGCACCCCACAATGCATGCACTTCCCTGCCACAAGATGCATTCACTTGGGCTGAGGCAAGCTCTTCAAACTGAAGTACTCGTATTCCTGAGAACAGTTGGGGATTTTCACAGGGTATGTGGGCACTGATAGTTTTTAAGAGAATCAATTTTTAGGTTTTCAGTCTTGTTATGTATTCTTTCCTAAAACTTAACTTGCAATGAGAAGGATCCTGGCCTTAACCTCATGTAAAAAGAAAGGCTTACCTCTCACCCAACCTGAATCTTACTGTGGTACAACATTCTAGAAAGTAAAAAAAACTTCAGAGTGTCAAATAAAGGGACCATTTGAAATACTGGTGCTTTTATCAATTTGGCCTCCTTAAATCAAGACAATATAAGCCCAAGATCGGGCCAATGTGTCCTTCCTATCTTGCCTATATTACTATTAAGTAGATACATGGCATTAGAAATACATGTATTGCCGGGCATGGTGGCTGACGCCTGTAATCCCAGCACTTTGGGAAGCAGAGGCAGGTGGATCCCCTGAGGTCAGGAGTTCAAGACCAGCCTGGACAACATGGCAAAACCCCATCTCTACTAAAAATACAAAAATTAGCCAGGTGTGGTGGCAGGAGCCTGTAATCCCAGCTACTCAGGAGGCTGAAACAAGAGAATCACTTGAACCTAGGAGGCGGAAGATGCAGTGAGCCAAGATTGTGCCATTGCACTCCAGCCTGGGGGACAGAGTGAGACTCTGTCAAAAAGAAAAACAAAAAACAAACAAACAAACAACAACAACAAAACCAGAAACAAAAAAACAAAACAAAAAAAAAAACAACAAAAGAAATAGATGTATTGTAGTGGGGTGGCAGGAATGACGGCAGCTTTTATTTAATAAACTTGCGTCTTCTACTTCCTACCTATCATCAAAGACGCCAGCCGGGCACAGTGGCTCACGCCTGTAATCCCAGCACTTTGGGAAGCTGAGGTGGGTGGATCACAAGGTCAGGAGTTCAAGACCAACCTGGCCAATATGGTGAAACCCTGTCTCTACTAAAAATACAAAAATTAGCCAGGCATGGTGGCGGGCACCGGTAATCCCAGCTACTCGGGAGGCTGAGGCAGGAGAATCACTTGAACTTGGGAGTCAGGGGTTGCAGTGAGCTGAGATAGCACCACTACAATCCAGTCTGAGTTTTTTGAGACTCTGTCTCAAAAAAAAAAAAAAAAAAAAAAAAAAAAAAGACACCATTCTTCCCATACCAGCCAGAAAGAGAGCAAAGTGTGTGGGTGAGAAATACTGACTGCAGCGAGACTTCCTTCATCTCAGCAACAAGTTTTTGGCAGGGCTTAGTGGATACTACCCTATTCACCTTAGATTTGGAATACTCAAGCTTTGGAAATCATGCAGGCAGAACTTGCTATGAAAGGACTCCACTGCACTGTCACCTTCTGTATTGGCAGAAGGGGCCTAGTGAACACCCTTCTTCACCTGTGTCTTATTCTGGTCTCAGATGCATATTTTGAATAATTGCAAGGAATATGGACGTGACAATTTCCACCTTACCTCTGGTAGATCAACATTAAATTTTCAAGTAAAGGGAACACAGATTAGAGGTAAGTTCATGCTTTCTATTTTCTTGAACATTTACTCAGATCAAATAAATGTTTTCACTGATTTTTGCCACTTCTACTTGATACATTATTACAATGCACTGGAAGTGATATTTTTTCCAGGTATTTGAAGTAATAGAAAGTTATAGATGTCAACTTAAAATGAACAAAGAAATACAGAGTTTTAGAAATTTCTTTTCTTTTCTTTTTTAGATGGAGTCTTGCTTTGCCGCCCAGGCTGGAGTGCAGTGGTGCAATCTTGGCTCACTGCAACCTCTGCCTTCTAGGTTCGAGCAATTCTTCTGCCTCAGCCTCCCGAGTAGTTGGGACTACAGGCGTGTGCCACCATGCCAGGCTACATTTCTGTATTTTTAGTAGAGATAGGGTTTCACCATTTTGGCCAGGCTGGTCTCAAACTCCTGACTTTGTGATCAGTCCGCCTCGGCCTCCCAGAGTGCTGGGATTACAGGCGTGAGCCACTGCGCCCAGCTGAGTTTTAGAAATTTCGTGAGGGACTATATGAATAAAAATTTTGACGATCACAGGCACCCTCAAATTTTAAGAATCCCAGTGAAATCCTAACCTGCCTTGGTGAAACACCCATTAAACAACTTTGCCATTAGCATCTTGATGTGACTTAATCAAAGAGGCTGGAAGAAAGGAACACCAGGCAGGTACTTTACAGGGTTTCCCCAATCCTGATTGTAAAATTCAGAAGGCTCCTCTTCCAAGATTATGTACTAATGGGATGTGTTTAATTCCTCTTCCTCCTTCAATGGGTCTAGGAGCATGACCTGTGAACCACAGATTTCTAAGGTAAATTTCAGGACACTGGAGGTGGTGATGGATGAAGAAGGGCAAAGGAAGCTGACCCCGAACACCTATATTACTGGAAAACAAAACAAAACAAAACCAAGTAAAAGATCTAAAAGGAGGCTGGGCGCAGTGGCTCATGTCTGTAATCCCAGCACTTTCGGAGGCTGAGGCGGGCGGATCACTTGAGGCCAGGAGTTCGAGGCCAGCTGGCCAATAAGGTGAAACCCCATCTCTACAAAAATAAATAAATAAATAAATAAATAAATAAATAAATAAATAAATAAAATTAGCTGGGCATGGTGGTTCACGTCTGTAATCCCAGCTACTCGGAAGGCTGAGCCATGAGACTTGCTTGAACTTGGGAGGTGGAGGTTGCAGTGAGCTAAGGTTGTGCCATTGCACTCCAGCCTGGGTGACAGAGCAAGAGTCTGTTTCAAAAACGAAACAAAACAAAACACAATAACAAAAACACTTTAAATGAGTTTGTTCTGAGGAGCAGACCCAGGGTTGGAGAAGAATAGAGCAGGAATTACTGCTCCTCAGTGTAAATTCGTCACCGCCAGTTATTTTTTTAATCCATCCTTGGCTTTACTGTAATAAAAGTGAAAGAAATTATTTAAAAAAATTTTATGTGAAAAATTTAAAGGATAAATTTATGAAAGTATATTTTTGTAATTCTAGGGTGAGCAAGCCACAAAACTTGGAAGCCATGAAAAAAGAAAAGATACACAGATTTGAGTTCATAAAAATTAAAAATATGTGTACAATGAAAGACACCATAAATGAAATGAAAACACAGTCACAGACTGTAGAGGACCCAGCAGGAAGAGATGAGGAGAGGGAGATGCAGCTTTGTGACTCAGGAAGCACACGTGGTGCAGAGGCTGTTGTGACACTGTAGGGGAAGCCTGGCCCTTTGCTTTACCCCTGAGCAAGATGATCTCTGTGGAAACGAAGATTCCATCTTTCCACTCTTGACCTCAGAGCCACTTCACCTCCTCAGCTGATAAAGCCGGCCTGAGCTCAAACTTCCTACCCTTCCTTTCAGCATCCACAGGGAAGGCTGGGCTGGCTCCAGGCAGTGGCCTCAGAATTACTGTAAGTGCTGCCATTTGCAGGTTGCCTACTCAGGTCCCACGGTGCTAGCCTGACTGCTGGGAAAACCCGTTTCCCACAGTGCCACGCAAACAAAACCCGTTATTGCACTGACAAAAATTTTCAGGGGAGTTTTTCATGTTCTAACATTACCCTCCCATGGAGTTTAGAAGTTCATTTTTAGATGTGGCTGCAGTCTCGGCAGTGAAGGATAACAAGAAGCCTTCTGACCATTTCAATACAATTCCCCAGCATCTTCACACTGTTTTCTGTCACAGAATATGGTGGCAGTGACCGTCAGCTTCTCTGTGGAGGGTTGAAATGCTCCTGGCTCCTTTCCCTACTTTAACCCAGCACGTCTATAAGGCTTGCACCCCGCATAGGGCGGCTGATCTAGGCTTTAAGGCTATGGTGCTCCCCAGGAGTGCCACAGTCTGCTAAAGCTGGCAGCAAATGTCATCAAAGTGGAAGAGTTCACCTCTTCATCTTAAAATGTTGTCACGTTCTTTCTGGTTCTTTGAGATGGAAATCACCAAAATGCTAAAATGAAGAGAAATGGACATTCAGAGCTAGCCCTCATTCAGAGTGAGGGCCCTCTTCTTACTGCCCACTGCCCACTCTCCCTCCTATACTTGGCATCTTACTCTTCCTGCCTGTGACTCTTGACACACTGTCCCCCAACTTCCTTGGCTGCCTTTCCCCATTCTCTCTGCCCATCTAAACATCTTTCTTCCTCAAAGGACCAGGCCAAATGCCACTTCCCCAAGAAGCTTTCCTGACTCTTCTAAATATCCATCTGCTCTTTCCCTTCTCTGAGGTCCTATGTCTGTGCCACTCATTTGGCACCAATCCAATCCCTCCCCACCCACCCACCCCCAAATTTATTGAGTGCCTACTATGTGCCTGGAAGGGTTCAAACACTGGAGAAGCAAAATGGTTTGACCAGGAGAGATAGGACAATGTGGACAGATCCTAAGAAAAAGAAACAGCAGAAAAAGAGCAGGGCAGCTAGCTGAATTTAAGTCTGCAGTGTGGCGAAAATGCCAACAACATATTGCGAGATATGAGTGGCAACATGACATACCATGGCCAGAAATTATCTTTTTGGATTCTTTCTACATGAACCCAGATCCTTATTGAAATATTACTTCCAACTTCAAACTAAATGTGGACAGGATCCGGCAGAAAGTAACAAACAATAACAAAAAGGATGCTAAACCAGGTAGCTCAGAGAACAGAGGAATGGGGAGCCGAGATGTTTTAGACGGGCCAAGTGGTTTTGAGGCATTTGGTAATGATCCTCTGTGGCTTTGAGGTGTGTCTGTTTCTTTGTTTTGAGCTAGTCAGGGACATAAATGCCCTCTACATCTGTAGGCGACCAAACTGGAGAAAATAATCTACATGTAAGCAGGATAAATTTTGATTGTGTTTAAGGAAAACTTTTTTTGTGTTGAAGCTGGAAAAGGTGACTTTCAAAGAAGGTTGCAAATTTTTATTGCCTGATGCTTTAAGAAGAGAAGAGACAAATCCTGTTTTGGAAAAACAGAGGTTTCTCTGCCTGAGAGTATGGAACTGTGGTGGGATCCCGGGCCGTCCACGATTCTAGGATCTGAGGCATTACATGTCACTGCCACTGGCTGCCACTCCCCAGCCCTGACACACTGTCCACCAGAACCACTAACAAAGTTATAAAAGTCACCCTTTTCAGTTTTCTATTTCATTTTCCCTGCCCCCTGAGAAACAGGAACCAAGGACCAGGCAGTAGGAGAAGCCAGACATAATCTATGCTTTCAAAGTGGGCCACCATGACGTGAATGAATTAGAGCTGAAGGGTCATGGAGGCAGCCTGTTCCTCCTCCCTCCCTTCTCCCCAGCTCTGACCCCTACTTCTTCCTTTTTGTGTATTATTCTGAAAAATAAATCAAACAGTTGCCATTTGTTTTATATTACGTTGGTCCACAACGTCAAAGGTCATGGTTTCCAGATTTCGGAAAAGGAGTTTGATTCTGTTCCTAAAATTAAAGAGAAATTGCAAGACTTGAATGGAAAGGGGAAGTTCCCCTTCACTAACTCTTTCTAGAAGGGTCAACATTTAAAACTTAACCTGTGGCCGGGTGTGGTGGCTCACGCCTGTAATCCCAGCACTTCGGGAGGCCAAGGAGGGGGGATCACTTGAGGTCAGGAGTTTGAAACTAGCCTGGCCAACATGGCAAAACCCCATCTCTACTAAAAATTAAACAATTAGCTGGGCATGGTGGTGGGTGCCTGTAATCACAGCTACTCCGGAGGCTGAAGCATGAGAATTGCTTGAACCTGGGAGGCGGAGGTTTCAGTGAGCTGAGATTGAACAATTGCACTCCAGCCTGGGCAACCGAGTGAGACTCTGACTCGAACAAACACACAAACAAACAAAAACCAAAAAAGTTAACCTCGTGTGGATATTTACCTATGATTTGAATACGAGAAGGATTTGACCACTTGAGGGTCTGATTTATACAAGTACCACATGATGAAGAACAGGATTTTATGGAGTGAAGATCCTTAGCAGCACTCTCCGACTGAATCTCTCCAGAGCCTGAATTGATTTCTCCAGTGGCCACTGGTAGAAGTTGAGTGACTCCTCCAATAGCCCCAGACACAACTAGGAAATGTGCCTAAACTGGCTGCCATTTGAAACCTTTTGGTGTCCTTTTTTAGATGCACCACCCTAAACTTCAGGAGTTCTCTCCAGAGAGTAATTTTAGGAATGAATGCCAGAGACCAAGGAATGAGGGACTGTTGCCTCATCAGAGGGAGAAGGAGCTAGCTGGAAAAACGAGAGGAACAAAATGTCCCCTGACTAGATTTTTCTTTACCCTTTGTCTCAAGGACTCTTCTAGAAACAGAAATGAGAGTAGATTCGTGTATGTTTGCCCAGGTTGACCCCAATGGAGGGATTGTGGGGCAGAGGCCGCATGAAAGAAAGATAACTTCAGTAGGGCTCTCCAAACTTTTGGTTTCAGGAGCAGTCACTTTTTACTTCCTAGAAACTGTATTTTCACCTACTGAGAGTCTAGCAGGCAGTGAAGTCCCCTTAGGATGGGACCGTGGGCAGGAGGATTGATGTTTCATTGCAAACCCTGGAAGCGGAACTTGGGACTCAGCTGGCCAGCTGAGCTTCTCTTCCTGTGGGAAATCCCAGCAAAACCAGGAGAAAGGGAGCAACAGAGGTCATCTGCTAGGAAATGTACCAAAGAAGATTTGAAAAGTACTGGTGGATCTCCAGAGCAAAGGCTGGAAAGCCCTGACCTACAGGAGCAGGCTACTGCATTGTTGGGAGGGGCGGGATTCACATCCACATGGACTTCCCTCGGGTCTCTTTCCGCTCTGCAGGGAAGGGTGGAAGCTGCTCCTAGGGTTTTTTTTTTTCTTCTTTGAGATGGAGTATGGGTCTGTCACCCAGGCTACAGTGTAGTGGCATGATCTTGGCTCACTGCAACTTCTGCCTCCCAGGTTCAAGCGATTCTCCTGCCTCAGCCTCCCGAGTAGCTGGGATTACAGGCTTGCACCACCACGCCCAGATAATTTTGTATTCTTAGTAAAGAGGAGGTTTTGCCATGTTGGCCAGGCTGGTCTTGAACTCCTGACCTTGTGATCCGCCTGCCTCAGCCTCCCAAAGTGCTGGGATTACAGGTGTGAGCCACCACACCCGGCCACTCCTAGGTTTTAAAACACCAGTTTGTATCCACTTATCTCTTTTGCTCCTCTCCATATAGTCTCCCATCTCTACCTCTTGCTATATTTGATTACTACCTCTTGTTAGAATTACAATGCATATCTTAGATTTTTCTTTAAATACAACTATTAGAGTGTCATCAAGAAGAGACTTAACCCTCTTTGGGGGCAGGGTATAGAATATTTATTTATTTATTTATTTAGAGACAGGGTCTCACTCTGTCACTTAGGCTACTGTGCAGTTGTGTGACCCTAGCTTATTGTAACCTCAAACTCTCAGGCTCAAGCAATCCTCCTGCCCCAGCCTCCTCAGTAGCTGGGACTACAGGTGTGCACCACCACACCTGGATAATTTTATTTATTTATTTATTTTGCAGAGACAGGGTCTCACTTTGTTGCACAGGTTGGTCTTGCACTCCTGGACTCAAGTGATCCTCCCACCTCTGCCTCCCAGCATACTAGGTTTATAGGCATGAGTCACTGTACCCAGCAAATATTTTAAAAATCAGACTCAAGAGGTTCATATCTTTAATAGATGTTTAGTCTATCACGTAATTTCAATTTTTTTCTAAGTGACAGTAGAAGGAATGGAAGAAGTCCTGGCTGGGAGTTCAAGAGGCCAGGCCCACTTCTCTCCACGTGTGAAACTGAGTTATATAAACTCTGAGTAACTGTCTTCACTGGCCTCAGCTTCCTCCCTAGAAAGTTATTGTCAGCCAGGCACGGTGACTCATGCCTACAATCCCAGCACTTTGGGAGGCTGAGGCAGGTGGATCACTTGAGGTCAGGAGTTCAAGACCAGCCTGGCCAACATGGTGAAATCCCCTCTCTACTAAAAATACAAAAATTAGCCGGGCGTGGTGGCAAGCACCTGAAATCCCAGCTACTTGGGAAGCTGAGGCAGGAGAATTGATTGAACTTGGGAAGTGGAGGTTGCAGCAAGCTGGGATCACACCACTGCCCTCAGGCCTGAGGGACAGAGCCAGACTCCGTCTCAAAAAAAAAAAAAAGAAAAAAGAAAAAAGGAAAAAAAGAAACTGTCGTCAACTGAGAATTGACAAGTTTATAAATCTGGAAAGGAGAGCTTTATTTTTCATAAAGGGTTGCAGACCGCAGGGTGTCCGTTCTCAGTCTGGGAAGTATAGCCTTCCAGCCAGAAGCCAAAAAGAGGCACTTCGAGGGAAGGGCAAAGGGAACAGGAATGTATGCTGAGCAGAGCGGCCAAATACACATATGTATTTATTTATGTATTTATTTATTGAGACAGGGTCTCACTCTGTCACCCAGGCTGGAGTGCAGTGGCACAATCTCAGCTCACTTCAACCTCTACCTCCCGAGTTCAAGCGATTCTTACGCCTCAGCATCCCAAGTAGCTGGGATTACAAAAATACACGTATTTAATAAGCTATAGGAGAAATCATGAATATTTATGAAAGGAGAAACATGTGCATGTGCAATTGAGCTTCATGCCCCTTTAAGGTGTGCCTTGTACAAAAAATGACAGCATCAGCATGATCTGAGGGTGGAGTTCTCGGCCCTCTGATGTTAAAAGGTGAAGCAGAGGACACAAAAACCCTCACTGCAGGTCCTCTGTAGACTGGCCAAAACCAATCTGTGACTGGTGGTCTCTTATCAGGACAGAATGATGGTCAGTTGTGTGTCAAAACTGCAAAAGGAAGGGACAGCAGTCATGTGGTTGGTTGAAATCAGCGGTGGAGTCTGAGCCTGTTTTCACTGATGAGCTGATCTTCTGGATGCCGCTCTCTGAACACCCTGACTGAGCTGATAACATTAACTCTCTCATAGGTGCCAACCATGTACCTTGACCGTTCTCTCTTTCCACACTCTCACAGCCTCGTGCCATTGTCCTGTACAGTGTCTCCTCTCCTCATGTGATGTTTGCCCTACCTCTGTAGCTGCAAGAAGCACCAAGCATGTGCTTGGCTGGCACATTTTATTTATTTATTTATTTGTATTATTTTTGAGTCAGAGTTTTGCTCTTGTTGCCCAGACTGGAGTGCAATGGTGCGATCTTGGCTCACTGCAACCTCTGCCTCCCCTGTTCAAGCAATTCTCCTGCCTCAGCCTCCCAAGTAGCTGGGATTACAGGCACCCGCCACCACGCCCAGCTAATTTTTGTATTTTTAGTTAAGATGGGGCTTCACGCTGTTGGCCAGGCTGGTCTCGAACTCCCGACCTCAGGTGATCCGCGCGCCTCGGCCTCCCAAAGTGCTGGGATTACAGGCGTGAACCACCGCACTAGACTGGCTGGCACATTTTAGATACTGTATTAGTCAAGGTTCTTCTGAGAAACAGAACTGATAGGATGGACACACACACGCACATGCAGAGAAAGAGAGTTTACTTTGAGGAATTGGCTTATACCATTGTGGAGGCTGGTAGGTTCGACAGGGTAGGCCAGCAGGCTGAAGACCAGGAAAGAGTTGCAGCTCGAGTCTAAAGGCAGTCTGCTAGCAGAATTCTCTCTTCTTTGGGGGAGGCAAGTCTTTTTTCTATTAAGGCTTTCAACTGATTGGAATGAGGCTCATCCACATTAGGGAGAGTAATCTGCTTTACTCAAAGGCTACTGATTTAGATGTGAATCTCATCTTAAAAAATACCTGCACAGAAACATCTAGAACAATGTTTGACCAAATATCTAGGTACTGTGGCCTATCCAAGCTGACAAAATTAGCCATCACAGATGCTCACTAAATCTTCTTGAATTGAATTGAAAACACAGGATATGTGAGCAGCTACTTTTGGTTTCTTGTTTCTCCTGTACTAGCTTTCTTCTGCTTTCTTCATTTTCCTTCATTTAAATTCATTTTAACAAATGTATATAGAGGTCTAACCTGTAGTATGTTTTTCTTTAAGCTTTTTTGCTATTTTGTGTCTGCTAGTAAGTCCAAGCGGCCCTGCCTATCAACCATTTCTTGTTCAACCAACTCCCTTTTCTTTCACTTTTTTTTTTTTTAAGCTCCGATTATTCAGCTAGGCAGTCATGTATGTATAATCCACATATTCAGGCCCCAAAGTGGCAAAGAGTTAATTCCTGTTTTTTGATTCTGTGCTTCCATTTGCCTTCTGTTGAAGCAGTTTTAGCCACGGTGTGGTAGAGGAGCTGACCACTAGGGCCTTAGACTTTTTTGTGTCAAATTGGAAGGGAGTTTATTCTAAAAGCATGACCTTATGTGAACATTTAGAATCAATTACGGTCATAATACTATTGCAAATGAGACAGACACACTTATAATGTAAAAGTAAGTAGTTTTATTTACAGGATATAAAATTGCATACACAAAATTATTCCATTTTTGTTCAAAAAACATGTACATAAAATAAAGACTGTAAATATATACAACCTGAATCATGAACTGTGGATGGTTTCTATTTTGTCTATGTTTTCTAAAATTTCTTCATACACATAATATACAAAAATGCTTATTGCAAGCATTAAGCTTCCCTTTCTCTCTCTTCCTACTCCCTGACAACTCTCTCATCCTCATCCTCAGAGATAACTGTAATCATTATTAGTAATTTGATATTTATCCTTCTATCCATTTTATACACATATACGTGCATTTGCACATGCACACACACAGAGCTTTTCTCACGAATATAAATAAGGCCATATATATTCATCTTTTTAAATCTTTTTAATTTTTTGTCTGTTTGTTTTGAGATGGAGTCTTGCTCTGTTGCCCACGCTGGAGTGCAATGGCGCGATCTTGGCTCACAGCAGCCTCTGCCTCTGGGGTTCAGTGATTCTCCTGCCTCAGCCTCCCGAGTAGCTGGGACTACAGGCCTGCACCACCATGCCCGGCTAATTTTTGTGGTTTTAGTAGAGACAGGGTTTTACCATGTTGGCCAGGCTGGTCTTGAACTTCTGACCTTAGGTGATTCACCCACCTTGGTCTCCCAAAGTGCTGGGATTACAGGCGTGAGCCACTGCGCCCAGCCTAAAATTTTGTTTTTTTTTCAGTTAAGTGTCTCTAAGCTCTTCCCATGTGAGCATGTCTATGTCTACCTCACGGTTTTAAGCAGCTCCATAGTTTTTCCATAAATAGTTATGTCACAATTTAGGGGAAGGAAATGAATACTCCCCTGTAGATGGATATTGAGGATATTTCCAATTTTCTGCCATTGGGAACATTTTGTGCAGAACATCCAGAAACATTTATATTTGTGAATGTGTGTGGGTATTTCTTTTAGAACATTTTGACTACAATTATACATTACTTTTATTATAAAAAGTTACTGTACTTATCTTCAAACTCATCAAGTTGTATACGCTAAATATGTACCGCTTTTTGTATGCCAGTCATATCTCAATAAAGTTATCTAAGAAAACATATAAACACTTGTTTTGGTAATTTTAAAAATAGTTAGCAGCCTAAAAGTAAGAAAACTTGGGTACTCCAGAGGAGCAGGGGCTGTCAGGGCCTAGCACATACTTACACAGCAGGTGTTTAATGTCTGAAGAATGTATAAAGATCTTTCTTGTAAGTGACAAGTTTGTTAAGAACAGTGTCATTGTTCCTACCTTATATATGAAGTGTCTGAAGGATCTTAGAGATCAGGTCCAAGGCCTACAAGTTTATTTCTCAGCAAGAGCCTCAACATAGCAATTGATTCAGTATTGGTGAGTAATGAAGATGCCTATGATATGTCTTCCTCAATAAAACTAAGAGCAAGGAACCAAGTATGCAATATATTTGTCTTTCTAGGACCTATGCTAATGCCTAGCACCTAGTAAGATGCCAAGTAACTATTGGTTCTTTTTGGCAGAACAACATTCACTGTTTCCTTCGCAAACAAACACTGGTTTTTGTAAAAGAACCTACCACTATCTTTCAGGGAAGACGTGTCTATCATTGATCTAAGGGAAACATCATAATCCAACCTGCCTGCCAGGAATTGGTTTAGACTTCTGGAGGATCTTTGAGAATAGTTTCTTTATCTTGAAAGAAGAGACACTCTCTTTTTCCACTGGACATTGTCTATAACTGCAACTGCAATGTATTATTATGCATACACATTATCTTGACTGCAATATAATCATAAATATATAATCTGAAATAATCAGAGCTAAACAAAAATTTTCAAAGGAATTAACAGTAAGTGATTAATAGGCAAGGCCTCTTGGACTCACTAGCAGACACAAAATAGCAAAATGGTTTAAACAAAAACACACCGAAGGATAGGACCTCTATACACATTTGATAAAATGAATTAAAATGGGGAAAAATGTGATCTTGTGCCAGTTAAAAACGTCAGTCTGGGGATAAAAATAACTGAAGATAGTAGGTCAGAAAGATAAGAAGAACAGGGCCTTTGATGATAGTATTGAGTTGCTGAATTAACCCTGGGACTTCTTACCTTTAGACATTTTGTTACATAAGATAATAAGTGTCTTTATTATTTAAGCCTGGTGAGTATGTGGTGTTTTGGGGGTGGGGAAGAGTGATGTTATTTGCCGTTATTTGGAACCAGAAACATGCTAACTGATAAATTATCCTGTTGGTTTACACGACAATGTCCTTGATGCCCCAGAAACATTTTCTAATTTTGACAGAGGAGAAAGGATGTCAGTAGGTGTTAACTAATGTGAAAAGAAGGTAGAATGGCTCATGTGTGTGATGGAGATGAGAACTGGGAATACAGAGAGGTATCTGATCTGGTAGTAATTTTTTCTTGCATGACTACTACATTGGTAAGCACTGTGCTAAAATTTTTCAATTAATTATTTCATGCAATCTTCAAACCAACTTTATGAAATATGTACTATTATTTTTACTACTTTACAACAGAAAGTGAAGCTTAGCAAGATGAAGTGACTTGTCTAAAGTCACTTACTCAAGCTAGTGTTTTTTGTTGTTGTTGTTTGTTTTTGTTTTGTTTCGTTTTTTTTTTGAGATGGAGTCTCACTCTGTTGCCCAGGCTGGAGTGCAGTGGTACGATCTTGGTTTACTGCAACCTCCACCTCCCGGGTTCAAGTGATTCTCCTGCCTCAGCCTCCCGAGTAGCTGGGATTACAGGCACCCACCACCATGCCCGGCTAATTTTTTGTTTTTAGTAGAGACTGGGTTTCACCATGTTAGTCAGGCTGGACTCGAACTCCTGACCTCGTGATCCACCCGCCTTGGCCTCCCATAATGCTGGGATTACAGGCATGAGCCACCGTGCCTGGCCCCCAAGTGTTATCACAAGGATTTGAAACCAGATAGCATGGATGTGTAAGGAGTCCATGCTAATGGTCGCAAGTTCATAGGCACCATAAAGTTCAAAGCAAACAAATTGCTAACAACCCCAGTTTTTCTGTTTTGTTTTTGTTTGTTTGTTTGTCTGTTTGTGTTTTGAGACAGGATCTTGCTTTGTCTTCCAGGCTGGAGTGCAGTGGCACAATCTCAGCTCACTGCAACCTCTGCCTCCTGGGCTCAAGCAATCCTCCCAACTCTGCCTCCTGAGTAGCTCAGACCACAGGCGCATGCCTGGATAATTTTTGTATTTTTTGTAGAGAACAGGTTTCGCCATGTTGCCCAGGCTGGTCTCGAACTCCTGGTCTCAAGCAGTCTGTCCACCTCGGCCTCCCAAAGTGCTGGGATTACAGGCATGAGCCACTGTGCCCAGCCCCAGTTATTCTTTACATTTAAGCCAAAAACAAAAAATCACCCTTTCCCATGGATTCTCACAGAAAGATCACTATATAATATGAACAATATCCTCAGCAGACATCTTAAGCTGAAACTGTGTTGAGTTGTATCAGGATGCTTATTATTCGAAATGTCTCTTACTACGGAACTTGCTTTGACTGCATCCTCAGAGGCTGAAAATCTTTGATAGTTGAAAGAACGAAGGATGTGCCATCCCCAAATATGCCATATAATATATTGATTATTTCGAGTTGAAAACATTAAAGAAATTATAGTTTCAGAAAGGGTGAGTAAAACTGAGGTCTGACCTGATAAGGCCTCACACTTAATTTGCCTCGCTTGCTTTTAGTCCCTTGTTTCTAGTCAATTTTAAAACCTGCATAGCTAAAAGTCACGTAGCTATACAATACATAACTAAATTCCACTTGCCTCCTTAGAGATAACTTCTCTGATAGGACACCATGGAAATGATTGCTTAAGTTATTTTTCAGGAACTTAGAATCAGTTCTTGTCCAGTTCAAGCCACCAGCCCTTCATTTGCGCCTGCATAAGTGTCCAATGGGTGACCTTTTGACCCAAAACTCCACCCTCAGATCATGCTAACATCGTGATTTTGTGAACATGTGTTCTATGAACAGCCATGAAGCTTGACTATGCTTGCTCAGATTACCGATTGCCTGTTTTCCTTACCTCATCTTTTTGGGCACCTTGGACCACCTTCCTCCCCTAACCTATAAGCATCCCTAAAATTCCATCTTTGGAAAGGCAGATTTGAGGCCTGTTCTCCAGTCTCCTGGCCTGGTTGCCTTGTGAATACGCCCTTTCTCTACTGCAAAACTCATGCGCCTCAGTGATTGGCATACTGTGTGAAAGGCAAATGAACCTGGTTCCCTAACAGGAGCTGAACTGTCTCTTCCTACATGTAGCCAGCAATAAAGATTCCTCTAGGAGAGGTATGTTCTCCACGCCAGAGTGAGAAAATAACCCTATATCCAGAGATTTGGAACTGGAGGTGGCATTTGGACTGGAATAAACATTCTTGCAAAGTAACCATTATCTTCCACCTGTTTTACACCCCACCCCCCATATATCTCCTAGGGGCTCCCCCAGAAATTTTTACCACCTTAGCCAGATTTTCTTTGTCCTGTCATTTCTTCTTCAATTTATCACTCTTTTTCTAAAAAGTATAAAAGCATCTTGCTTTGGCCACTTTCTTCAGGATTCAGTCTCTTAACATCCCCGTGTACATGTACAATTAATAAAATTTGTATACTTTTCTCTTGTTAATCTGCCTAGTGTCAATTTGGCTTCTCGATGCAGCTGATTAGCCCACTAAAAGCTAAAGGGTGTGGGGGGTTGAGGGTGATCTCTGCCTCCCTTACTGGTGAACTTGATTTTTGTAAAAACTCAAAAGTCACTTAGGCTAGAGTTGGAGATAGAGATGGGGATTCACTGGGAACGTCTCAAGAGAATGTTTTAAAGTAATGGAAATATTCCATATTTTGATTATGGTGTAAGGGCATTTCATTATATATAAATTAGATATCAATTTTTAAAAAAGCTCTCAGACCAAAGCTAGTCATTACAGCAAGAAAACAGGCATAGCAAATTTAAAACTTTGGAGAAATACATAGAATACTTGCATATGGTGATTCTGATTTGCTTTAAAAGTGGCATGATTAATGTATTTAGACGAAAATAATCTTCGTTTTTCTTTGCTTTTATTTACGATCAGGATAAAATAATTCTACGCTGCTGCCAAATAAAAGATGAGTTAAAATTAACTAACTGGATCCTTAACAACCATTCTAAGAGGCAGATATTATTATCCCACTTTATGCGTGAAGGCCCAGAACCCGGGCAAGGGCGGCGCACTCAGTACGCTCTTCCAAGCATCTGGGCACACCCGGTCCACTACAGCCCTACAGAGTCGGACGTGAGCACGGGCGAAGGCGTCAGCCGGGTCTACGCGGGAGTCACTGACCACACCCGGGCGAGAGCCGGCTTTCCGGTGCCGCCACATTCCGGGCACCAGGCTCCGGGCCCTTCAGAGCATTTGGGGCGGGCGACGGAGGTCCTGTCCACCCTCGCTTGGGTGCAGAAGGGCGCGGCGGTGCCGGGAAGCCGCCTTGGAAGTTCCAAGATTAGCTCAAACTCCGCGCGGCCGAGCGCAGGTGCTGGGGCGCTCGCCGCCTCCACTCTGACCTGGGGACAGTCCCGGAAGCCGGGGACCTGGCTCCGCCCCAGCCCGCGCCGTCGCCCACCGGCAGCAGCCAGGCCTGTTCCCCGGTCCCAGGAGCCCGCGCCGCGCCCTTTGCTCGCGCGTTCCAGTCCAGGCTACGAGCAGGTACCGCCCCCCGGCCCTCGGCCCCGCGCTCCCCTCCCCGGCCCCTGGCTGGCGGGGCCGTGAGGATTCCCACCCAGTCTTGCAAAGCGCGAGAGCTTGTCAACCGCCCGGTTTCTCTCCAAAGCCGGGCATGGCCCGGAAGCAGCTGATCAGATCTTAGTTCTGAATGTATAGTTCGGGTGCGAGAATGTGACCCGTGAAAGTTCAGAGGAGTTAAGGAATTGCAGCGTTCTGAAAGCGAACGTTAAAGGCAATTTACAAACGAAAAAAGATGCCGCTCTTCTTCCCCCATCCCAGCTTGCAACTCACCGAAACACACATTAGGGTGGAGCCAGAAGGAATTACGGAAAGTACAATGAGGACATTGAGATGGAGGGTATGGGGGGTTAACAGTTAGTCTTCAGAAGCCAAGAAGCGGAGCTAGTGTCTGAAAATCACAGCGCAGGACGGAACTTCAGGGAGCCTATACCTCCCCACTACCCCTCCAATTTACAGATGGGGAAACCGCGGTCCCGAGTGTCTGTTCTCCCACAACTCTGTCTCGGCAGAGTCAGGTCTAATAGCCCAGAACCTCAGTGCCTAGGCTTCACTGTAAATAATAAGCGACGTAAATAACATTTACAAATATCCTTTGTGAGCAGAAACAGCATTACCAGTAACTGGGTACTAGAACGCATCCGTCTTCGTCGTTTACTCCTCCAGGGGCTCCCTAGCCTGCATTCCATGGACAACAGCAGTGCAGCTGCAGAAGCACTTCTGGAAGCCCCGTGACTTGAACTAGACCTTGAGTAAATAGGGTTTAGATAAATGGAGGGGAGGGAAAAGTTTCACCTGAGGGGAGAACGAGCTAGTCTGCCGGACCCTTATAAAAGTATTGGCCTGGATGGGATGGAGGGCTTTGACCTGAAAGCCACAGGGAGTAGGGAACCCTGGGGAATTGGCTGAAAGAGGGGGGCTCTTAGGAAATGCACCAACAGGGAAGCCAGCGCTTTACCAGGGATTTCATTCATGGTGGGTATATTATTAGTCGAGATTCTAATTCTCTAGAAGCTGATCATTTCTAAGAGAAACAATATTTAAACATTGCTGTCGAAGGAAAGGTTGTGGGGATAAAATGTTCTAGTTCTAAAACAGAACACCCATTTTCCCTGGTTGTATATGAATAATACAAATACGTCAAAAATCAAGCTTACTATGTACCAAGCACTCTAATAACTTATTTATTTATTTATTTGTTTGTTTATTTATTTATTTATTTATTTATTTATTTGAGACAGAGTCTCGCTCTGTTGCCCAGGCTAGAGTGCAGTGGTGCAGTCTCAGCTCACTGCAGCCTCTGCCTCCTGGGTTCAAGCGATTCTCCTGCCTCAGCCTCCCTAGTAGCTGGGGTTACAGGCACGCACCACCATACTCAGCTAATTTTTGTATTTTTAGTAGAGATGGGGTTTCACCCTGTTGGCCAGGCTGGTCTCTATCTCCTGACCTCAGGTGATCCACCCACCTCGGCCTCCCAAAGTGCTGGGATTACAGGCGTGAGCCACCGTGTCCAGCCAACTTTATGAAATTTAATTTGTTTATTCCTAACAACAAATCCAGGAGGTTGTTACTTTTTAAAATCAGTGCCATTTTACAAATGTGGAGGCTGAGGCACCCAGAGGTTGCCCAAGGTAAGAAAATCTGGGCTGAGGCTGAGTGGCGTGATGCCAAGCATCCTGGCTTGGCTGAAATCAGAAGATTTGGGTTCCAGTACTTCCACTCCTCTTGTTTTGTGAATTTAGCTTATCTGAGCCTTCATTTTCTTATCTGTGAAATGCATACTGTAATCCCTCCCTACTAGTGAGACAATGAATGTGCAGGTGCTTTGTGAACTACACATTGTGACACCAATAGGAAGTGTAAAGCCTTGCACTTCTAAGGCCAAATCCCAGCTAAGAAGAGAAAATGATGAGCTGGGTTTGACTTGCAGAATTTAATGGGCTTACTACTCACCAAGAGGCAAGAGATACAGTTGTAGTTATAATGATAGACTTTGGAGTCAGATGAACCTATGTTAGGATCCCAGCCGTGCCACTTATTAGCTCTGTGACCTGAGACAAGTCACTGAACATTTCTGAAACTGCGTTATCTCCATGATCCTCCACTTGCTCATACATAAATTGGGCTTTACTTTCTTCATAGAGCAGTGAGGAGGATTACATGAGATGCCCCTGATACAATGCCTGCAAGTAGTGAGTGCTCAATAAAACATAGCTGTAGCCGTTGTTTTTTCTGATTCTTCTTCATCCTCATCTTGTTTCCTTTGTCTTAATTTTCCCACGAAGACACCCTCTCCAGAGCCCAGCAAGTGTGAGGGACTGATGGAGAAGTATGTGGCTGCTATGGTGCTAAGTGCAGCTGGAGATTCCCTGGGGTACTACAATGGGAAGTGGGAGTTCCTCCAGGATGGGGAGAAGATACACCGGCAGTTGGCCCAGCTGGGCGGCTTGGATGCCCTAGATGTGGGAAGGTGGAGAGTTAGTGATGACACAGTGATGCACTTGGCCACAGCAGAAGCTCTTGTGGAAGCTGGGAAAGCCCCTAAGTTGACTCAACTGTATCACCTCCTTGCTAAGCATTACCAAGATTGCATGGAAGACATGGATGGACGGGCACCAGGTGAGCACAGCCAGTGGGAGGTACAAGGAAGGCAAAGAATAAAACAGACTCGAGGAAATCATTAACAATGTTGATGGAGATTTAAATAACAAAGAAACAATAGTGTTTCTAAATGTGATAAAAATAGAAACAACAGCGTGGTGGTGGCTCATACCTGTAATTCCAGCTCTTTGGGAAGCCAAGGTGAGAGAATCACTTGAGCCCAGGAGTTCAAGACCAGCCTGAGCAATATCCTGAGACCCTGTTTCTAGAATGGGGTAGCCAATCCCTGTTCTAGAGACAGGTACTGGTCCATGGCCTGTTAGGAACTGGGGCACACAGCAGGAAGTGAGCGATGGGCGAAGGAGCATCATCACCTGAGCTCTGCCTCCATCAGATCAGTGGCGCATTAGATTCTCATAGGAGCCTGAACTCTGTTGTGAACTGCACATGGGAGGGATCTAGATTGTGGGCTTCTTATGAGAATCTAATGTCTGATGATCTGTGGGAGAACAGTTTCGTCCCAAAAGCTCCCCCAACCAACCCCGTCCATGGAAAAATTATCTTCTGTAAAACCGGTCACTGGTGCCAAAAAGGTTGGGGACTACCACTCCAGAAAAAAGTTTTAAAACATTAGCCAGGTGTTGTGGCACATACCTGTAGTCCCAGCTACTTGGGAGGCTGAGGTAAGAGGATTGCTTGAGCCCAGGAGGTCGAGGCTGCAGTGAGCTGGGATCATGCCACTGCGTTCCAGCCTAAGTGACAGAGCAAGACCCTGACTCTAAAAAATAAATAAATAGAAAGAACCTAAATCTCTCATAATTAATTAAGCTGACACATTTGGAACCATTTAAAATTATTCAGGGTGACTGTAGTCAATAACAAGGTATTGTATATTTCAAAATAACCAAGAGAGTAAATTTCAAATGTCTCGCCACAAAAAATAAGTGAGGCAATAGATATGCTAATTAGCTTGATTTGATCATCCCGCGTTGTTTACATATATCAAATCATCACATTATACCAAATAAATATATGTAATTATGATTTGTCAATTAACATTAATAAAAATTTAAAATTTGCAAATAATATTTACTAATACTGAAAGGTATTATTATACACCAATAGGTTGTAAAATAATATGTATGTTATGAACCTACCGTCCTTTAAAAAATAGATCTTGTGGGGCCATGTGCTGTGGCTTACACCTGTAATCCCAACACTTTGAAAGGCCGAGGGGAGAGGATTGCTTGAGTCCAGGAGTTTGAGACCAGCCTGGTCAACATAGCAAAAGCCTGTCTTTAAAAAAAATTTTTTTGAATGGCCAGTTGTAGTAGCAGGCACCCATAGTCCCAGCTCCTCGAGAGGCTGAGATGGGAGGCTTCCTTGAACCCAGGAGGTCCAGGCTGCAGTAAGCCATGATTGCACTGCTGCACTCCACCCTGGGTGACAGAGTGAGTAAGACCCTGTCTCTAAAAAAATTATTTTCTTTTTTGAGATGGAGTCTCACTCTGTTGCCCAGGCTGGAGTGCAGTAGCACAATCTCGGCTCACTGCAACCTCTGCCTCCCAGGTTCAAGCGATTCTCCTGCCCCAGCCTCCCGCGTAGCTGGGATTACAGGCATGCACCACCATGCCTGGCTAATTTTTGTATTTTTAGTAGAGATGGGGTTTCACCACGTTGGCCAGGCTGGTCTCGAACTCCTGACCTTAGTTGATCCATCTGCCTCAGCTTCCCGAAGTGCTGGGATTACAGGCATGAATCACCATGCCCGGCCAAAAAAATTTTTTTTAAAAAATAGATATGTATTTCTGTGTTGAGAAAGGTCTTGAAGAACATGTACAAAGATTACTAATTATATTTGGGTTATGGGAGTATTTATAGTTTTTTATTTTTACTTATTTGTATTTCTAAGTTTTCTGTGATGAATAAGTAAAAAGAAAAATGTGTATTTTTTATTTTTAAAGAAAAATGCGGCTGGGCACGGTGGCTCACGCTTGTAATCCCAGCACTTTGGGAGGCCAAGGTGAGCAGATCACCTGAGGTCAGGAGAGACTAACCTGACCAACATGGTGAAACTCCGTCTCTACTAAAAATAAAAAAATTAGCTGGGCGTGATGGTGCACACCTGTAATCCCAGCTACCCAGGAGGCTGAGGCAGGAGAATCGCTTGAACCCTGGAGGCAGAGGTTGCAGTAAGCCAAGATCGCACCATTGGACTCCAGCCTGGGCTACAGAGTAAGACCCCATCTCAAGAAAAAAAAAAATGCAAATGGTTTTCTAGAGACTTCTGGCCACAGGTTTGCTCACAAGTGGTTCTTGCCCACTTCAGCAACTTGTCACAGCCACTTGGGCCACCAGGTGATTTTCTCTGGCCCATCTGACCTACCTCTCCTATTTGAGGCTACTAGGGCTGCCATAACAAAATGGCATAGATTGAGTGGCTGAAGCAATGGAAATTTATCTCTCACAGCTCTGGAAGCTGGAAATCCAAGTCAGGGTATTGACAGGCTTGCTTTCTTCTGAGGCCTCTCTCCTTGGCTTGCAGACGGCTGCCTCCTCGCTGTGTCTTCACATGGTCTTTCCTCTGTGTGCATACATCCCTGGTGTTTGTGTGTGTCCGCATTCCTCTTCATATAAGGACACCAGGTAGATTAGATTAGGGCCTACCCTAAAGGCCACATTTTAGCTTAATCACCTCTTTAAAGGCGGCCCTATTTCCAAATCGAGGTACTTAGAGCTACAGTGTTTGAATTGGGGGGACTCAATTCAGCACATAACACCTCCTGATGAAAGCTTCCCACCACCATACCAAGGGGTCCTTGTCACCCCAAAGATTGGCTTGAGATGCCAATCTCTGTTTATTCTTTCTTGGCATCCAATAGCTCATCAGTTTAGCAAGTGGAAACTTTTTTTTGTCCACCTGTGCCATCCATGAACATTGTTGTGAATACACTGACTAGTAAAGGAACAGCAGTGCCACACTCCATTGTATGTTGCTGCCATCGCTTGGCTCGCATGCGTATTCACAGGTCTCCAGTAGGACAGGTCAGGGCGACAAGCCTGCTTACGTCACTGCCACGAGGGGACAGCCGAGGCCCAGAGGTTCAGTGACTCACCAAAGACACATTGTTTCCCTGAATCCACTGCTCCTCATCTGAGCCCAGGGCTTCACTCTAGAATTTTTGGCCTCTTTCTCTCTTTTTGATATTCAGGAACTCCAATTGTGAGGTTTTTGTTTTTTGTTTTTTTGGTTTTTCTTTTGAGACGGAGTCTCACTCTGTCGCCCAGGCCGGGGTGCAGTGGTGCAATCTCGACTCACTGCAACCACTGCCTCCCGAGTTCAAGCGATTTTCCTGCCTCAGCCTCCCAAATAGCTGGGACTACAGGCAAGTGCCACCACGCCCGGCTAATTTTTTGTATTTGTAGTAGAGACGGAGTTTCACCGTGTTAGCCAGGATGGTCTCAATCTGCTGACCTTGTGATCTGCCTGCCGTGATCTCCCAAAGTACTGGGATTACAAGCATGAGCCACTGCTCCCGGCCTAATTGTAAGGTTCTTACTGGACTCCATAAGGGATTGGGCTTTGGAGTCCAATGGATTTTACCCAGCCATTAACTAGCTGATTATGTGATATCGAAGAAGTTTCTTAAGCTCTGAGTTTAAGACTTATTTACTTAAAAAAGAGAATAATGTACTTATTTCTTAAATTTGTTGTGATGTCTCAGTAATGACTGGTAAAGATTCCAAGCGTCCCTATATGAGTCTGTTGCTTTTGTTAGCATTATCTTGCCAAGGGTTATACATAAAGAAAGGCACATTGTTAGGTGGGGTTTGGAGTTTTGGGGCATTCATCATATTTTTTGGCTCTCCCTCTCCATCAAAAATACTTGGAGACAGAGTTTAGTTATTTATTCCTGCTGGAGCCTTTGCTTTGGTTATGCTAACCCCCATCCCTTATCCGACTCTTCCCCAGGTAATGCCTCGATGCACAACGCCATGCAGCTGAAGCCCGGCAAGCCCAATGGCTGGAGAATTCCCTTCAACAGCCATGAGGGCGGCTGTGGGGCCGCCATGCGGGCCATGTGCATCGGTCTCAGGTTCCCACACCATAGCCAGCTGGACACACTGATCCAAGTGAGCATCGAGAGCGGTCGGATGACCCACCACCACCCAACAGGCTACCTGGGGGCCCTTGCGTCCGCTCTTTTTACAGCCTATGCTGTGAATGCCAGACCACCCTTGCAGTGGGGAAAAGGACTGATGGAGCTGCTACCAGAAGCTAAAAAGTACATTGTCCTATCAGGCTACTTTGTAGAGGAAAATCTTCAACACTGGTGAGTCTGTAGGTGCATGCCCTGCTCAAACATGGTTGAATCTGTGTGTGCACATCCACCTGCACATATATATCTTGTATTCAGAGATCACAGCAACCCTCATGGTTTTCACCACCCAGCCCCCTTTCTACCAATCTGCTAAGGATTTCAAGGTCCTTTCCAGTAATGATTGTACAAAGTAGCCAAGTGGGTACCTCAATGAATAGGGCAGCTGTGGTGTTTCCTTCTTACACAGGGATCCTGTCGTTTTTATGGCTATCCTATGCTGCCATGAATTTTCATGCATATTTCCTACTTTCCTGGAATTTGCTTTTTCAGTGTTGTCTTGATACGTACACAAATAATATTTTGAAATCCTTGGTTAAAATGCCAGAGACAGGTTTTTCCACTAGCTCACTAATAAGTGGTAAGGCCACATCTTCCCCTTCTTGTGAATTCACTTCACACTCTCTTTCTTAGAATAAAAAGAGGCTTTCTGCTGAAGTCACCCACAGTTGTGATGTCCTGAAGTTCCCCCTTGAAAGGTCATTGCTCTCGACCCTCCCAGGAAAAACAAACCTTTATTTCCTACCCTTTAACATGATGTGTATCTCTTTATTTAGCAACAGGATCAGTGCCTTATTTATGTAGATCCTTATGAGAAATGCATTGAATGAATGGTACTTATATAGAAATAATTTTAATGTTTAAATAGTTTAAGGTATTACTGCAAGAAGTCGAAGTTATGTTGGATTTTCCTCTGTTCACACGTCCATCTGGTGCTTTTTGTTATGACTTTTCACCTTATTTTTTTCAACTGACTCTAGATTTTTTCCTTTCTACAGGTCCTACTTCCAAACCAAATGGGAAAATTACCTAAAACTTAGAGGGATTTTGGATGGAGAATCAGCCCCTACCTTCCCCGAGCCCTTCGGTGTGAAGGAGAGGGATCAGTTCTACACCTCCCTGAGCTACTCTGGCTGGGGTGGCAGCAGTGGGCACGATGCCCCCATGATTGCCTACGATGCTGTCCTTGCTGCGGGAGATTCCTGGAAGGAGCTTGCCCACCGAGCCTTTTTCCATGGTGGAGACAGTGATTCTACAGCTGCCATTGCTGGCTGCTGGTGGGGAGTTATGTATGGTTTTAAAGGAGTGAGTCCCTCCAACTATGAGAAACTAGAATACAGAAATCGGCTGGAAGAGACAGCTAGGGCTTTATATTCTCTCGGGGCAAAAGAAGACACTGTAATTTCCCTTTAGGAGATGTGATGTTCATTTCTGATGGATTCTTCTTTTGTGTATTTCCTTTTCTGCTATTTCTTTTCACTTTTTCCAAAGTCAAGAGTCTTAACCTTGTACTCAGGGAATTTTGAGATAACAAGTCCCTTGGGCACCTTGAGCTCAGTGTTTTCAGGCTCATCCTTTTCTTCCAGAATCTATCCCTGTTCTTACACTGAAGAGTCTTTTCACTCAGTTGATGGAGTCAGTGTCTCCCAACCAAAAAATCTCATAACCTCATATTTGAGTCTTCATTTTCATCATGTACTTGTTCTAAAAGTTTTTTCTGTTTGTCTCAAGTTGGGTTCCCACAAAGTGGACTTTGAGACAAAGATCAGAATGCAAGCAGTTTATCTGGGCGATGATTTCAGGAAATACCGATATGAGAATGGGGAAATGAAACCAGGAAGGGAAGGGGGCTAGTACCAGGTATGTCAATGAGCAGGTTTCCACTGTGAGCAGTTGGCACTCTGCCATCTGAGTCTTCTGCCTAAAGCAGTCCTCAGAACTATCCCATTTGAAGAGCAAGCAAACCTGGGGTATCTATCCACTGACTTCCATCTGACACTGCTTGAGGACCACTGCCAGGGGTGCTAATCCCTGGTACTTCTTGGCTTGCCCTTTGAACAAACCAAACCTGAGTGTCTTCAGGTAAAGACTCAGAGATACTTGCAGGGGCAAGCTGTAAGGGGCATGGGAACAGTGAGGGATATATGTGGGGTCCTAACAATATCTGCTAGGCTGGTCTACCTCCTAAATATACTCTAAATCTATCACCTCTATTACCTTCTTGCCCTGAGGATTTTTCAGCTGGATTTCTGCAAGCCAAGCTACTCAAGTGTGGGACATGCTGCTCTGAGCTGCTCTCAGTACTCTCCTCATCATGGCAGTTAACACGTTACCAATTTTGTTATTATCTATTTGCTTGTTTGTATTATTTCTAGACAGAACCTAGCACAGTGCTTGGGCAGCCAATAGGCATTAATCAGTATCTATTGAGTGTTATGAACTAGCCTCCTAGCTTGTGCTTCCCTCATTATCCTCCAGAGTTATGTTTACAAATAACAAATTGACCATGCTAAACTAATCATGGTCTAATCATGTTCTTCATTTCTTGATGCTCTTCCCAATCCGTGTCTACCTGATAATAAATTCTTACTTGTCCTTCAAGACCCAACTCAGATAGATAGAGCTTCCTGGGTGAAACCTGCTCTGATTGTTCAGGCACTTGGCCACCTTCTCTTCACTCCTCCCACAACCTTCTGTCCTGGCCTTGTCACTGCATCAATCCTATTGTGTGGTGCTGTGTGTCTTCTGAGTCAGTCCTAGGCACAGGCTGCCCAGCAGATGTCCACCTGGGAAATGAGATGCCATCATCACGTTCATTTGGTCACCCTCAGTCCAGCCAGTGGGCTTACTCTTATTTGGCCTATTCTCAGGGGTGGGAAGGAAGAGCGTCTCCTCCTTCTCCTTTTGAGAAAACCACAGAACTATGACTCATGATTTTTCCATTGTGAAATCCCTGGTTTTCAGCTAGGAGTGGTGGGGAAATGAGGTCTGATGATAGCTGTCCTGCCACTTTCTGGTTTGTCCCATAGGAATGTTTTTCCAGGTCCTTCCAGTCTTTTTAGAATGTGGTGGAGGAGGGTTGTGTGTGTCGCAGGGGGTAGGGGTTAGGGGATGCAGGGAGGATCTTAGCATTTGTTGTTTTCTAGTGCAGTGCTTTAGCCACAATTGTAAACAACAGGAAAACGCTCTTTAGGGATCCTATTAGATTTGCTTTGCCGATTGTCACTCTTCATCACAGGCACATTTCAAAAAGAGGTTAGACTTTCAGACTTCTTTTTTCTCAAACCTCAAAACCTCCACCCCAAACTTCACTCTCAGCTGGTGACTTTGCTTCCTTATGTGTGTGTGTGTGTCAGAGAAAGAGAGAGAGAGAGAGAAAAGGGAGGATGAGAACGAATGGGGGAAAGATAAACTTTATGCATAACGTTAGGGTAAATCAATAAAGATGGTCTGACACATTGTATGAATTTGCCATTCTTATCAAGTTAATCTATGTGTATTGCACAACAGAGGAGGTCATATGTGACCTTTCAAATGATACTTTTTGGACCTGCTGTGTGATGCCGTTTCATTTGCTTTCTTTGTTAGCCAAGATTGCTACATGTTGTCTAGAAGTCTTGGCAATAGTTGTTTTTTGTTTGCTTGTTTGTTTGTTGTTTTAGATCTACAAAATTAGCATTGACCTCATTCACCCTTCTTCAAGATTCTCCAACCACAACATTCTTCATTTATTCTTCTTTCTGTACCTCTCTGGAGTGAGTAAACTTGCATCTTTTTAAAACAGCCACTGAGCTACTGGGACATTGAGGGGAAAGAATGGGGACTAACTTCACAATCCAACTGGCCTCCCGGGCCAGCTCCTCAACAATGGCTGCCTGGGGTCAGGCTGAGGACCCACAGGTTATTTAGATGGGACTGGAGGGCAGCCTACCATCATTTGTATTACTCTTTGGGCTTGGAGGTTGGGAAGAGTAACTCCTAGGGAGTAGGGGAGGTTCTTTCCATTTGGGGAAGGATAAAGAAGAGAGGAAGAGAATATTGCTGTGTGTCAGATCATTCACAACAACCCATGAATAGATGAAGAAATTGGGCTCAGAGAGGTTGCCATCTGTCCAAAGTCACTCAGGATGAGATGGAGCTGCAGTTTAAAACCAGGTCTGTTTCTCGTACAAAGGATGGAACCAAACCATGGTGCTTTTCCCAGTCTCATGCAGCACTCACACTTCTGACACCCAAAGGTGTGGGAGTTGTTTCTCCACGCACCAAGCAAGTGTCTAACAGACGCCAAGTGGGTGTCCTCTAATTCAATTCTGATGGTATCTTCTGGATGATAGCATCAGATTCCACAAGTTAAGGCACAAGACTGCCCCTCCTCACCCATACCACTGCTTCAGATGTTGACCACAAGTCCCAGGTTCTGGCCTGTGCTTCTGACCAACCAGCTGTAAATCAGAGTTCCCACAAAACCCTCCTCAGGTTTGATTAATTTGATGGAGTGGCTCACAGAACTCAGGAAAACACTTAGTTTACTGGTTTGTTAAAAGATATTACAAAGGCTACAAATGTCTAGCCAGTTGGAAGAGATGCACAGGGCAAAGCATGTGGGAAGGGGTGTGGAGCTTCAGTGACCTCTCCAGGTATACCACCCTTTAGGAAGCTCCATGGGTTCAGCTGTCCAAACCCAGTTCTTTTAGGTTTTTATAGAGGTTTATTGTGTTGGCATGATTGACTAAACCATTGGCCATTCGGAATCAACTCAGCCTTTAAGCCCCCACCCCTCCCTGCGGGTCATGAGGTGGGTGGGGACAAAAGTTGCAACCCTCTAATCACATGATTGATCCCCCTGGCAACAAGTCCCCATCCAGAGGCTATCCAGGAGCCCACCAAAAAGTCCTCTCACTAGAACAAAAGATGCTCCTCTCACTTGGGAAATATCAAGGGATTTAAGAGTTCTGTGCCAGGAACCAGGGTCAAAGACTAAATATTTGAACAAAAGATTAGCACCCCTATCTACAAGGGTTTTAGCAGCTCTGCATCAGAAACTCAGGGGTAGAGACCAAATACATATTTCTTACTATGTCATCATAGCACAGTCTTTAAAGCCCATTTTCTTTGTACACGTTCTACTACACTCTAATTGTTAGCTGTTTAAGTATTAGAAAATCATTCCTTAGAGTCAAAATGGTATAATATGGTGACAGTGTAAGCCTGTGCTGTCTTCACCTTCCTACAATTAAGTGGTGATGTCAAGAGGAAAGACTAGGTGTGGGTTTGAGATCCACATTTGGCAGCAGGGGTAGGGAAGGGACAGAGTGAACCCAGGAAAAATTGTGAAGTGGGCAGAGAATCTTCACTCTCCTCTCAGGCTTTTTCCCCTTCTCAGGCAGTTCCCCCACCTCTGCACTCATTTTGCCCCTTAGCCACAGTGGAGACCCCACCCAATGCTTCGGACATGATCTAGACTTACCTGTTCACACTGTGGTTGGTTATATCTGTCTCCACTTGCCAAGGTCCTTCACTTTTGTGGGCCTTGAGGTCGTTGTCTCTACCAACTGGTGGCCTCAGGCAAGTGACCCCTCTCAGGGTATTTGAGCTTGGAGCCCCTGGACTTTCAATACTAACACCCAGAGAACATGAGTCTAAAATGGGGTTGTCTGACTTGGAGATAAGAGCAAAGAAAGAATCTTTTGGTCTCCCAATCTACAGAGTTGTGGATAGAAACATGTACTTACTAATAGAGAGCCATGCTTCAAAGCGGTGTTTCTCATCATTTTGGCTGGTATATGGACAGCCCTCCTCCCCATTGTCAATGTCAGCAGGTGAAAGTGACACAGTCCATCTGTCGGCCCACTTCAGGGGCTGGCTGTGTCTTCTTACTATATCTTCCTTCTAAAATACACTTTCTATTGGAGACTGCTCTAGTGGAGGTGACATTCTGGGGTGAGGTGGACTCTCCACTGTCCCTTATTCCACCAGCCCTGAATCCAGGAGACCTAAGAGGAGGGTGCTCTGAAGGTGTGAATTTTTTCCTTGTTGCAGGAACATGGTAATTGCTATGTAATTAGGACTAAGAAAAGGCATGCTCTGTGATCTTTTCCAGAGAGCCACCATTGAAACCTGGCTCTGCCACCAGATGCCTCCAAGCCTCAGGTTGCTCAGGACTAATGTAAGTTGAGGCTAATAATGCCCACCTTGAGAGTATGGTGAGAATGAGAGTAGGTAGCATGAATTCAGCAGAAAGGATAAGGACCTGTTGCTGGTGGTAGTTTTTCAAATTCAAATCCATGCTATGCCACTTTGTGTAGCCTTGGGCAAGTTATTAAACCTTGCACTGCCTGTTTCTGCACATGGAAAATGGAGTTAATAATAGTATCTACCTTGTGCGATTGTTGTACATTTTACACAGCATAGTATCTAGCATATAACAAGCAGTTAAACAAAAAATGGAAAAAGATATGTTAACATATACTATCTATATATTACTGGTGGCTTTTAAAAAGTGTATCTAGGGTCTTCTTTTTACCAAGCTGTCATGAAATGAGAGAACCAGGGAAATTCCCAGACAACCACCTCCAGCCAGTTTCTTCTGTCATGTGGGAAACTTTTGACACAACCCCGGGTGCTCACAGGGCCTTCTTTCCCTTCAACCTTCTCACAATACTCCCTTGCCATAATGCACACCCAAAGATAAGCCCTTAAAGTTCACAATTTTACTCTGAAGTTAAGTGATCTCAGAGAATAAACACAAAACCATTGAATTTTAGTATCAAATTGTCATTTTAAAGCTACAAATAATTTTCAGCTCTCTCAACAGTTGCAAGCTTGGCATCACCGGCAGGGTACACAGCTTCTCTGTTCTGGCAAAACCACAAGTGACCTTTTTGTCTGGGCTAATGTAAAGCCGGTCTCTACTTATTCTTTCTGGAAAAACAGAGACAGAATGTAGATGTTTTTAAATGAAGGCTAAAATAATGTGGTTTGGCGTATTAGGGGCATGAAATGTTCTCTTTCTCCGCAAGGTTTTAGACTGTCCTGTGTGAAAAGCAGGTTCACTGTGATTTGTCTGAGTCTTGGGAGACAGAATACCTATGCACGCAATAAGTTACAGGAATCTGGCTTGTTACTTACAGCTAGGCAGCAGACAACAGAAGCCTGAAATTCATGTGAGCCAGTCCCCCAAGGCTTAGGAAAGCTGCCTGGGGCACATGGAGCCTCATCTGCACATGCCCACTTGCACCACAGCTGAGGGCCCCCAGGAAGGCAGCCCATCCTGGGTTTTATACTCAAGGGAAACAAGAATCACTGAGCTAAAGCATTGAAGGATATTGTGTAGTGGGGGGACTGGAACAGGTCCCAGGATATTGGATTCCCAGCACATTCTACAGTTATTCTTGAGAACTATAAGCCAGAAAACTGAAAGAACTGGGCCCAGTCCAAGACCTTGAAAACTGTCCTTCACTATACTTGTATTTTATGACTTGTTCTGAGAAGGTGCATGTGTGTGTGCGTGCGTGCATGTACCCATGTTCACATGCAGGGCATATAGGACAGCAGGATAGGAGAGACTCCATAATCGTGCTCTTCACCTCAAATTAGAATCTGGCAAAAGATTGGACTTTCTGAAAATCAGGTAGGATAAGGGCTTCAGCCATTTTGGGTTGAGCACTAAAATTTCATGACACATTCTATTTGATGGAATTCTGTGCAACCTTAAAAGAAGAATGAGGCAATTCCAAAGTATTTTGTTTAGTGTGAAACTC
This sequence comes from Macaca mulatta, assembly GCF_049350105.2. NCBI lineage: Eukaryota > Metazoa > Chordata > Mammalia > Primates > Cercopithecidae > Macaca > Macaca mulatta. The sequence continues at coordinate 164,125,576 of NC_133407.1, read as the reverse complement.
AAGGTTCAAAAGAGTTTGTGTAAGAATAGGCGTGGCTTACACCTAGAGTCTGAGCACTTTGGGAGGCAAAAGCGGGAAGATGACTTAAGCCCAGGAGTTCAAGACCAGCCTGGGCAACATGGCAAAACCCTGTCTCTACAAAAAAAAAAAAAAAAAAAAAAAAAAAGGAAAGAAAGAAAGAAAGAAAAATTAGGTGGCCATGGTGGTGTGTGCCTGTACCAGCCACCTGGGAGGCCAAGGTGGGAGAATTACTTGAGCTCAGGAAGCCAAGGCTGCAGTGAGCCATGATTGCACTGCTACACTTCAGCCTGGGTGACAGAGCAAGACACTGTCAAAAAAGAAAAAAAAAAGTAGTAGGTCAAAAGAAGGGTGTAAAAATCTAAAAAGCATGAGATAGAATATCTTTAGGAGGATGTGCAAGGAAACAATGACATTGCCTGATTTCTGTAGGATCTGGGAAACCTGGGGGAAGGAGATGGAGATTTATTTTTAACCGTGTTTTTGTATTTTTTAAAAAAGTGTATATGTGTAGAGCTATTAAAAAATGCATGTTAGGCCAGGTATGGTGGCTCACACCTCTAATCTCAATGCTTTGAAGTTGAGATGGGAAGATTGCTTGAGACCAGAAGTTTGAGATCAGCGTGAGCAATACAGCGAGACCTCTATCTCTACAAAAAGATTTTTAAAAATTAGCCAGGAATGGTGGTAGGCGCCTGTACTCCATGCTATTTGAGAGGCTGAGGTGGGAGGATCACTTGAGGCCAGGAGGTTGAGGCTGCAGTGAGCTGAGATTATACCACTACACTCCAGCCTGGGTGATAGAGCAAGACCCTGTCTCAAAAACAAACAAACAAACAAATAAATAAATAAATAAAATTAGCTGGGTGTGGTAGTGTGCACCTGTAGTATCAGCTACTCAGGAGTCCAAGGCAGGAGGACTGCTTGAGCTCAAGAGGTTGAGGCTGTGGTGAGCCATTATCACACCACTGCATTTCAGAATTTTGAACATTGATTCCCTGGTCACTTGCTCCTTGTGTACCTGGATCCTAGGCAAGTAGAACCATCTGACTCCACTTTAAAATGGGTGAGTAGGACCCCCTCTCTAAAAGAGGGGTGGGGACTGACCAGCACACCCTACCAGTTGAACAATGCCTTCCCCTAGCAAATATTTATTGACCACTGACTGTGTAGCAAGTACTGTGTTAGGTACTGGGATATCTCAGTGAGCAAAACAGGCCAGGACTCTGCCCTTCTGAAGCTGACGTTCTCCTTGGGGGAGACAGACAGCATACACTGAATTTGAACTGTGGCTCTCTCAGTGTCTCCAGGTAGAAGGGTCTCATCCTCACCTTCTAAAACATGTAATCTCACTTTTCAGAAGGACGAGGTTTAGTCCAGTAAAACTCTTGCATATCTTGTTTCGCCTTGGCCCTCTCAAGCAGTGTCCCTAGGCCCCTGGCCTATCTGAGCTTCAGTTTCTCCACTGGTGAAATGGACATGGCTGTTGTAAGTATTAACAGAGGGCTAGCGGTTCTAGCAATCACCCGAGGAGCCTGCTGGAGCTGCAGAGTCCTGGGCCCTGTTCCAAAGATTCTCATTCTGTGTGTCTGGAGTGGGTCCAGCAGTCTGTCCCAAGTCAATTGGATGGTTGTGAGGCAGGTGGTTCTGGAAGGGACCACTCTGACCCCGCTCGGAGAGCACTGTGCTAGATGTTGGATGTGAAAGAAAGTGAAAGTGCTCTCTCAGTGTCAGCTGTGTTCATGCCAGGCACAAGGGCACCCGGGATTAACTATCTCTGGCCACGGTGTGGGCGGCCAGGAAAACAGCCCTCAGGTCTCCTGCTGTAGGAAAATGATTGACTGACAGCTCCAGCTGCTGCCTTCTGAATCTACCTCTGTCTTTGTGGGGAGGTTGACCCCAGCTAATGACTAAGCAGGATGTGGCTGCTAATGCAGGCTCATTTCTACAAAACACAGATCTGCTGTCACAAAAGACTTTGGCCTGAGGAGTCCCCATTGGCCTGATCAGAATATTCTAGAAACTGTGCTGCAGCACGAGATTCTTCCTATGTAATCCTCTGTTTCCTGCCCGTTCTCTTTCACAGGTGTCAGATGTGCACCACAACCTAAAGGCTCTTCCTGCCTTCTCTAGCACCTTTTATTCTTTACAGGTGTTAGTCCGATAAATCTCTTGTATATCTTGTCTTATCTTGGCATCTTCTTCTCCGAGGACCTGAACTCATACACTCGGCTTCATCTCTAACATCAAGACTGCTTTCAGTAGTGACCTCTGCTGTGCCCTACTTATTGCCACACTCCTTCCTGGTTGCAGCAACACTTGAGCAGTGAGATCGTGCGCACAAGGGGAAGTAAGGGCTAGCCCCTCCAAAATAATCGTATCCTGTGTTCAGCCATGATGGCATGGTCCCAGTGCCTCTTCAGGAGTTGTTGCTGTACAGTATCATTGCTCAGACCATGGATTCTGAGGCTGGCTCATCCTGCTTTAAATCACAGCTCTGCATGATCTCAGGCAAATGACTTAAATTCTCTGTGCCCTACCAGCTGTGTAAAACACAAATGTTTGTACTTAATACACATTACTTAACTTCTGTCACAGAGAAGTAATTTGTACTTATCTGTGATTATTAACTGTGTAATTATCACAGTTAAGTAATTTGTACTTAATACAGTAGTTATTAATACTCACCTCAGAGAGTTATTGTTCAGAAAAGATGATCCTGGCCCTGCTGGTGGGCTGTCTGCCTAACAGCAATGTGTTATGATTTAGGGAATGGCAGACAAGTGCCCCGCCCTCCGCCCCAGCCCCACTGACGTGCCTAGAAATAGTTCTGTGGTTTCTGCCACTCCTTTGGGTGGAGAGGCCATATGGTGCTGGAACCACCTTGGTTCCAGGCCCGGCTCTGCCACTTCCACCAATGTGATCTCTATAGGTCATTTTCTTTTCTAATATTCAGTTTCTTTGTGAATTCAGGAAGTTGAACATCTCCAAAGCTGGACTTGACTTCTAGCCCCAAGATTCTACAAAATGATAGTACTCTCCAGAGGGAAACTTTATCTTCTTCCCTTCTGTCCATTAAATGGACACTTAAAATATATTATTATTTCAGTCCTGTGCTAGGCACTGCGGATTAAAAAATGAAAAGAGAAAGCCTTTGCTTTCAAGTCACTCAGAATCTTCTAGGGAGACACACATGTCCACAGATAATTCCAACACGATGAGGGGTTTCTGGTCACCCAGAGATGAAGGACTTCTGCCTTGGTTATTAGTAACATCCTATCATGGGAAGTGGGAGAGGTGCAGGAAATAGTTTCCTGATCATGTTTGGCTCAAAGAGGAAGGACAGTGTGTTTCAATGCACTCTGGTTAACAAAAAAGAAAGTGTATTTATTTTCATTGAGAAGAAGAAACCGAAAACTCTGGCATTTAAATAAATAAGGAAGAATTTATTTTTCCTTTTCAGGTCATGAGGCTAGTTAATGATTAGTGAAATCCACGTGGGTGTTTTCTGAGAGGCTGGGTTATGTGATCTCTTTGGCTTTAGGGAATTACTCCATACCAGCTCTGAGATTTCCAGCTCAGCAATGCCCCCAGGTCCCTGGAAGAGCTGCTTCTGGGTGGGGGGCCTACTTTTGTGGCTCAGCGTTGGAAGTTCAGGTAAGCCAGGGCTCAGGCCTTGGGAGGAACTTATTTCAGCCAATGATCATATATCTCCAACTACTTATGCAATACCAACTTTTGGAAGGTCCCCTAAAAGCCTTTTGCCTCTTCTGAGGTGAATTTAAAAGAGTAGGGGGGGAAAAAAAACCCTTTTATCATAATCAGAATGATGGTAAACAGGTCACAGAACCTGAACTTTCCCTGGTTATCCGACTCATTTTTTCTAAAACCCACATAAAAAACCCCTTTCACCTTGCACAAGCCAGGACTCACTGTAAGAAAATAAAATTTGGTTAATTCTAAGATATTCATTTTTCATCCCATAAATATCCACCATTCTAAGATATATTTAATTTTAAAATGTAGGTTTTCCAAACTAATAATGATTTTGTCACTGAGATTGTTAGATGTCCTTTCTAATCCGGCAACCTAACTCAAGTGGTTCGTCATCCCAGCTGGGTGATGGAAACTAGTCCCTGCTAACCCCAGATGCCCCTAGGAAAACTTCCCTCAGATGCCAATTTGCATTTATCTTTCCCCAGTAAAGAACTGACGCACTGATCCCACTTGCCTAACATAGCAAATTAACCTGCCCTGCTTTGGGTTCTCAGAAGTTCTCAGGAGACTTCTTCTCACTCTGGTGGTGACCTCACCCTTAGAAAAATCCCCTCCCTCTGCTCCCAACAGCAGGCTGCTTTTCTTTCTTCTCTGCCGGACATTTAATTCTCATTCCCTGGCTCTAGAATATGTCATTGCTTCTGCCTGGAGTTGCTCACATCACCTTTGGATTGATTTCTGTTCTTTGCATCTTCCAAGGGGGCTTCTGTATTCCTATCTCCCTTGTATTCATTATTTTTCTGCTCGACACCCCTCCCTGCTACAAAGTTCCACTTAGGTGACTGCATGCTCTCCTTGCACTCATGGGTGGTTTCTCAGAGGTGCTGTTGAGCTCTGTATGTGCTTTCTCCTACCTCAATTATTTGTTCCTAAAAGGCGAGGATTTGAGGTTTCTGTCTCTTTTAGCATACTTAGTGCTGTGCTCTGTATACCACAGATGTCCAGTGAATGTTGCTGCATTGCTGCTTAGAGGAGGCAATGGGTTGAGCTGATGGGAAGTAGGCTCTGTCTGGGTCAGGCTAACCCTGACTGGAATCCTGGCTCTGTTTCTTTGTAGCTATGTGACCTTGAGGAAGTGGCTTTCTTTACCTGTAGTTGGAGATGATCCTTACCAGATAGGAATGCTGTAAGGACTGAATGAGATCATCGGTGCACAGGGTCTGACTTTTGCAGTTGCTCATTCCCTTACGATTTTACTATTAGCAAATGGTTGTCTAGGCTGATGGAAGTGGAGGGAGCAGGGCTGTCATGAGCCACCTTGGAGAGAAGGTGGGAGGTATCGCCTAGGAGAGCTGTGGGTCCCATTCTGAGAAGTGGGCTTGGCAGGCCCACTTTGTCCCTGCTCAGGAGCCCCAGGCCTCCTTAGGGGCTGGAAGGCATTTGCTAGTTGTCCTGGTTTGAAGGTTGAGGAGTGGGAGGACTAATAGTAAATTGGCATCAAACTCTTTTTGGAAGCTCATCTGTCCGGTAAGCCTGGGGCCTCTGTCACACAGATAAGAGAAGCTCAGAAATTCGGAACCAGGTAGCAGGGTTAGGATCAGGGCAGAAGCTGATCAGGTTCCAACCACATATGTGGGAACCATTCTAGATGTTCTGGGCAGGAAGTGGGCTTATGAAAACATGTTAGCAGGACCTGGGTGTTTCCTTGCCCTGTCCTCTTGCCTTTGTCTCTCGTGTCTTTCTTTTCACACTTACCCAGGGAAGTATTCTCTATTTCCCAACTGCTTCTCTTCCTTTCCCACTGTCAACAGCAACAATATTTATTTAGTTAATGTTCCTTATTCTTACTTTTAGCAGGGCTATCTCAGAAAGTAAGTAAGTTGATGGATAGGCAGAGATAGAAGAGTGTGTGTGTGTGTGTGTGTGTGTGTGTGTGTGTGTGTATGTGTGTGTGGCTGGCAGGGACAGAAATATGCCAAAGGGAAAAGGAAAAAGGATATAATTGTCTTCAGACAGCCTAGATGAAGTAGGTGGAAATAAAGAGGATGCCGGATGCAGAGAGCTCAAGGTAAAGGAAAGGAAGAGCTCAAATGATCGGGAGGGAGGAGGTTCAGGAGGTATCCAGGTGCCTGCTGTCACACAAGGGCAGTAGCTGACCCACATGGGCCTCTTGGAAGTTCAGCCTCCACTCACTTTCCTGACTGTGTGCCCACACAATCTTTCATGGCAACCCCAGTCACACCCAGCTTTTCCTTGGACTATGGAGCTTGAGATTGTTGAGCTCCTTGATCAACCTGGCCCTTGAGCTTCCAGGCCGGCTCAGGAGTCCTCTCCTCCAGATGGGTGCACAAGTCTTCCTCCATCTGGGGTAGATGGCCTTTCTGTGTGTTCTCTCAGTACCTATGTTTCCTGGTCACAGATCTTACATCCCTATTTGCTGTGGGGCTTCCGGCTTATTTTCCCCTTCTCCGCTAGATTTTGAGCTCCCAAAGGACAGTTATGGCTGGCGTCTTCTTCATCCTGGAATCCCCAGAGCCTCACCCAGGCCCTGACACACAGGACACATTCAATAAGCCAAAGGTCTTGGTAACTGAGAAGAAAGAAATTGAGCGGCCTGCAGTCCTCATCTCTACTTCCTGACATTAGGGCAGATTGATTAAATGACACTCATCCTGAAACAATTCAGCCAAAGAAGGGTTCCAGAGGTTGGCCCATTTCAAAGACACTCCTGGCTGCTGATGCCTCAATCCACAGGTCATCTGATGGCACAGCTCTGTCTGTGGGGAGCCCAGGGCTCAAGGGGGTGGCAGGAAGTTCAGGGGCCCATAGTGCTGAGCTGGCGGCAGAGACAGCTGAGTAGAAGCAGCCTGTGACACCAACCTCTCCAAGGCCAGCCTGGACCTGAAGGTGGTACTGCACCCTGCATGCATGGCAGAGCCACCCTCAAGTCAGCTACTGGGAGGGGGCCTCCGCCCTCCTCCCCTCCTGCAGTGTCCTCCCGAGGAGCCTGGAGAAGGGCACCCACTTCCCGACACATGCACCAATGGTTCCTCTGTCATCTCCACATTTGATAAAGTGTCTGATATGGTTTTGTGCCAACTCTGTCACTGCCAGAGCACCCATCCGTTCTTGGTCCAGGTCACACAATCAAAACTGTTTTAGCAAAATAACACTTCTATGAAACAAAAGCACATAGGGGATACCAATCTACAGAACACAGCTGAGAGAGATGCAGGTGGCAGCGTAGAGGAGCACATTTCCAGCATTTACAGATCACAGAGGCCACCCATGGGAACCACGAGCATCCCAGGAGGGTGAAGGGAGCTCTGTCATATATGCCTGAGAGTCACTTCCCATTATGGTAACATGGGTGTTACCAGGCTTTACTCACCCTTCTCTAACATTTCTTCAGTGTCAAAGATTCAAGAACAGAAAACTATAGGCTCTTTTCAGACTCAGACAAGCCAGTATTTCATTCTTCACCCCTCCTTTCTATTGTTTGTAAACCTCTGGTCAGCCTGGCCAGATACTCAGCTGTCACTGTTCTTTGGTTGGAGTGGTGGCTAGGTAGAGTCAGTATCTGAATTTGCTTCCCTATTTTTCAGCTTCAAATACTGGCAATTTTCTTCTCTCCCTTTTCAAACTTTATAACTTTTATCCCATTGTATTGTCTTGTTTCAGTGGTTAGGACTAGGACCTCTAGCACAATATTTAACAGAAGCAGTGGTAGCAGACATTTCTCATCTGTTCCCAGTTCTAGATGGAATACTTCTAATGTTTCCCAGTAAATCTAATCTTTACTATAGGCTTTTAGTAGATATCCTTTCTTATGTTAAAGAGTGTTGAATTTTGTCAAGCGTTCTTTTTTTCTGCTCATCCATTGAGATGAGCATATGATTTTTCTTCTTTAGTTTGTTCATATATGAATTGCATTAGTACTTTTTCTAATGTTAAAATAAACTTTAATTCTTTGCAAAGAATTGACCCAGCAAACCCTGCTGGGCCATGATATACTTTGTGGTCTTGTTATCCCAGATGGATTTAGATTTGCTGATATCTTATCTTAGATTTCTGTTTATGTTCATACATGAAAGTAGCCTTTAGTTTTTCTTCTCGCCTGTCCTTGTGCAGTTTTGGTATGTTGGATATTCTCATAGAATGAACTGGAATCCTGTCTCCCATTTTCTATTCCTGGAACAGCATGTGTAAGCTAGGGATTGCTGGATTTATAGAATTCCTCTGTAAAACTCTCAGGCTTCTTAGACTTTTTTTTGAGGGATAGTTTTGAAACTAGTGTTTCAATTCCTTTATGCTATAGTTTTACATTTGATTTTCTGTTTTTCCTTTCTTGACTAAGTTTTGGTAAGTTACATTTTTCTAGGAAATTATCCATTTTCTAGCAAAATATCAGTATTTTCAGTTTTGGGGTACATATAAACTTTTTTATGGTTTAAGGAAATCTACTGTCTGTATTTATATCCCCTTTTTATTCCTGATATTGTTTACTTGTACCTTCCCTTTTTTCTCTTATTCTGTCTTATCAAAAGTACATCTAGCTCATTATTCTTTTTCAAGAGCTAGTTTTGAGTACTGGCTCTTCGTGTGTGACAGCTACTTCTTTAGGCAGTAGAGTGAATAAAATGGATTTTAAAAACCCCTGCTTTGTTCAAAAGTACATTCTAATGTGGACTGACCACCAATAGACAATAGTATAATAACTTGGCAAATTCCATAGTAGATTAGAAGGTGATGATTGCTAACAAATAGACCAGGGTAAGGAAGATTGAGAGAAATGAGGTGAGGAACACAAGCAGGTTACAACTGAAATAGGATGTGAGAATAGAGAAGAGAGCACTTGACAAGCAAAGACTTGAAGGAGGGGAAGGAACTGCCATGTAGATACATAAGGGAAGTGCATTACAGGCAGAAGGAATGGCCGGGCAAAGACCCTCAGGCAGGAAGCCATCTAGAGTGAGGAAGGGCCAGGAGAATAACTGGCTGCAAAAGTGAGTGATTTTAGCATAAGGCAAAGGACTCTTGGAGTGGGGTGGATTAGCTCAGTTAGGGCCTTACAGTCCGTTGTTAGGACTTCAGGTTTCTATCTGAGTGAAAAGGCTTGGACACTTTTGCACAGAGATGTAACGTGACTCGACTGACTTAAAGAAAAATCTTGACTGCTGTGTTGCAAATAGACTGAAGGGGCCAAAAGAGAGGGCAAGAAACGCAGTTGCAGGCTATGGCAGTGGTTGTGAGAGATGATGATGGCTTGGACCAAGGTGGTGAGAAAGGTTAGATTCTGAATATTTCATTCTGATGTTCAAGCTAACAGAACTTACCAATTGTATGTGGGAAGTGAGAGACAGGGAAGAGTCAAAGACATCCCAGGCAACTTTGCAAAGCCTGAGAAATTGTAATGACTGGTTGCTACCAATGTTGCTCATATTTCCTTATTTTCTATTTCTTCCATTTCAACTATTACCTTTATATTTCTTTCCCTATATTTTATTTGGGATTACTGTGGTATTCTTTTCTGAGTTAAAATATTAACTTATTTAATCTGAGTCTTTCCCTTTTCCCCCCTAACATTTGCATGTAAGGTTATACATTTTTCCCTATTAAAAGGTAAACTTAGGCGCATCAAAATTTTAAAGAGATTATTTGAACAAACAGTGATTCATGGTTTGGGCAGCTTCACATTGCAAGTGGCTCAGGGCTCCACCAAAGGGGTATGAGGAAGAAATTTTATAAGGTGCCTATGGAGCAAGGCAAAGAAAATATTTGATTGATTAAAGTGGAGCAGTACCTTAAGGTCCCTAGGTTAGTTGGCAGCTTCTGAGTGCTAAAGCTTAAGCCTCATAGGACATAGCTGTTCACTATGAGTTGAGGTTTGGTGAGCTTCTATAGGAACTCAAGCACTAGAGCTGCCTCAGTCTAATGGCTTCCCAAGTAATTATTTTAACAACCCAAGTGCTGTTTTAGCCACTCTTTGCAAGTTTTGATATGTGTTGATTTTATTGTCATTTAGTTTTTAATATTCTGTAGTTTTCATTGTGATTATTCTTTAACCCATACATTCCTTAAAAGGTTAAAAGGGTGTTTTTCTGTGGGTAGGAGTGTAAATTAGTATAGCCACTATGGAGAATAGGATGGAGGCTCCTCAGAAAACTAAAGATAGAACTTCCATATGATCCAGCAATTCCACTACTGGGTATATATCCAAAAGAAAGGAAAGGAAGTCAGTATATCAAAGAGATATCTGCACTTTCATGTGTATTTCAGCACTGTTCACAATAGCCAAGATATAGAACCAACCAACCTAAGAATCCATCAACAGATGAATGAATAAAAAAAAGAAGATGTGGTATATATACACAAAGGAATACTATTCAGCCTTTAAAAAGAAGGAAATCCTGTCATTTGCAGCAACATGGATGGAACTGGAGGCCATTGTGTTAAGTGAAATAAACCAAGAACAGAAAGACAAATATCACGTTTTCACACATATGCAGGAGCTAAAAAGGTGGATTCATGATGATAGTAGTAGATTGTGGCTCCCAGAGGCTGAGAAGGGGAGAGGAGTTGGGAATGAAGAGGAGAAAAGAATATATGTGTATTTATTACCACTGAACTGTACACTTAAAAAAGGTAAAGATGATAATTTATATATTTTTTTACCTGAATATAAAAAATTTTTAAAAATCTTGAACAAGTTTCAGCAATATATGTCCATGAGGAATTGTGCCCAGGAGCTTCTCTTTGTGTGGGCTGGTAAAAATACCACAGGCACATGGGATGGGCTTGTCTTATTGGAAAAAATGGGAGGGGGTGTTTTTACATTTCCAAATGTATATTAAAATAATTTTTGTTATTGATTTCTAGTTTTATTACATTTTATTTAGATGATATTGATTCTCTGGTGATTATTTGGGCCTGCTTTGTGACATATTATGGTTATTTAAAAGGACTCAGACTCTCTGATGGATGCAGGCTTCCCTATGTGAACAACAGAGCAGATTGACTCATTAATGTGGTTCACGTCTCATGCTGAAGCACAGTCCTTTCATCTTTTCTTTAAAGAGCCAAACGCTGGGGGAGGCTGATAAAAGGATGGAGTCAGGCATTAGCTCTCTCATGTGCTGTGGGAATTCAAACCGCAGGCTGAAGAGCTTAGGGCTCGCACTCTCAGAGTGGGCTTCTTCCCAGGAGCCTCCAAACCTGTCTGCTTGGTCTGGCTCTGCAAGGGGATTGGGGATAAAGTCTGGGGGCTCAGAAGCAGTGATGGGGAAACCTCTAGTCTACCTCAGCAATGCTCCAGAAGGCCTCGTGGCTTGAGGTATTCTCCACACTCATAGCACCATACACCAGAGCATCCCAGATCCACACCCCGGTTGTATATGGGCTCCCAGTTACCTCTGATAGCAGATGATCACTCCAGAAACCTAAAGTTACGTCTTCCTTGACAAAGGGGCCCACACAAACCAAAGTCTGCAATCCGGACCTCTCCTCTGAACCTCTGATTCTGTGAATCACTTTGTCTGGTGGCAGCAATGCTGTGTGGGGCCCTGTTCTGTGGGTCAGCGTGCACCCTGCTGCTCCTGCCAGTCTCCCTGTGGGATGCATGGAAGTCAGGGACCACACCTCTGCATCACAGAAGTGGGGATCAGGGTGGGATGCTAGGTATTGAAAATGGGCCAGATTTTCAGCTCCCTGGGAAGCAGGAGTTTCACGTTGCCTTTTCTGTTCAGTGTTTTTTAAAGGCCTACAGTTATCTTGGCCAGAGAATTTCCATTGTAAAGGTATCTGTTGTAAGGTGCTGTGAAGTAGATGGGGCTTGTTAAGGCTCTTCTCTACCATCTCTCTAGGCCATGGGCTGGGCACTGGAAGGCTATGGCAGGGCTCTTGACTGCTCATAAGGACAAGAAGTGATTAGGCGGGGCTCAAGGGTTGGAAATCCTTCTGGGACAGAGTGTTCAGACTAGAGTGAGGCTAGTCCCCAGGGCAACTGTTCATTTGGCTGACCAGGGTTCTATTTAGACTTCTCTACTAGTTTGCTAGGGATGCCATTATGAAGTGCTGTGGACTGGGTGGCTTGAACAATGGAAATGTATTGCCTCACAGTTCTGGAGGCTGGAAGTCTGAGATCAAGATGTTGGCAGTGTTAGTTCCTTCAGGGCAATGAGCAAAGGATCTGTTCCAGGCCCCTGCCCTTAGCTTGTAGATGGCCACTGTCTCCCTGTGTCTTTACATTGTCTTTCCTCTGTCTGTGTCCAAATTTCCTCTTTATATAAAGACAATAGTCATATTGATTTAGGCCCACTCTGTTGCACTCCTTTTAACCTTTGTAAAGACCCTACCTCCAAATACTGTCACATTCTGAAGTATTGGGGGTTAAGATTTCAACATATGAATTTTGGGGGATGAGACTCAGTTCAGCCCAGAACAACAGCCATTTCACCATGGCCTTTAAGCTCATCTAGTTGAGGAATATCTCTTCTCTTGCTATTTTGTCCTTAGGCATGAAAAATATTCACAGAGTTTCATTACAGAAGTGATGCAGGCTGTAATAAATGAGTGATTATTGCACTAAGTGATGTATAATAAACCCCATGACTGCAGGCCCCTGTTTCTTGCTTCCTTCCAAGGTTGTCTTTCTTCCTTCTAAGAACAGATGACCTCACATTTGGATGTTTCTCGTTTGTTTTATTTTCCTCCAGGGGATGCACCTCCTACCCCACAGCCAAAGTGCGCTGAGTTCCAGAGCGCCAACCTTTTTGAAGGCTCCGATCTCAAAGTCCAGTTTCTCCTCTTTGTCCCTTCGAATCCTAACTGTGGGAAGCTAGTAGAAGGAAGCAGTGACCTCCAAAACTCTGGGTTCAATGCCACTCTGGGAACCAAACTAATTATCCATGGATTCAGGTGGGAGTTAACTAACTAACAGGACCTCTCAGCTACGAATGATCAAGTAACCATAATACCATAAGAAGTTAGTGGGGAACAAGAGGGAAGAATGAGTTTACCAAAGGTCACATGTTCCATCCCTCATGTCCTGCTGTCTTTGATGGGTCTCATGTCAACATGCACACATGGTGTTCATTCTTATTGGTCATGTATCGTACTTCCCCAGCCAGTCTTGTCTACACACTCACAAACAGTACATGTCTGTGACTCTGGACAAATCTCCATACACAGAGCCTTTATTACCCAGGGTTGTATTTCCCCTTCTTCACTTCTTCCCTGGTTTTATGACCTAAGAAACTTCCATTTGTGGGTGCCACTTCCATCATACCCAGAGGTTATGGGTGTGATGGAGCTATGTAGTTCTCTTCTTCAATTTCTCTGACACTCTCCAGTCCACATTTTGTTGTAATATACAGTCACTGAGTCTCAATTCCAATCACCATCCTTTCTTTGAACAGCTTTTCTCCAAAGCCCATCAATAAGCCCAGAAATAGAGAAAGGTTTATGGGAGGAAAGAGGGAGAGAATATGGTAAAGTAACAGCACCATGGAACAAGTAGAGTTCGGGGCACCCAATGAAAAGGTAGACACAAAGGCCATGCACAAAGGACCACCATTTCCTGATCTCTGGCCTGTCTCTGCCTCTCAGGTCCCTGGACTCCAAGGACTCAGCCACGTTTCCTTAGGCTTCTCTTCTTGCTTCCTTGCTCTTGTGCCAAAGCCTCTCCTCTAGCAAAGCTTACATTCGACCACTTTCCAAGGCTGAGTGTGTACCTCCAACCCAGGGATAGCTAATAGAGGTGGAGAGCTCCGTCAGGCGAGGCACTCTGTCTGCTCTTAAATCCCGCAACCCCATTCTCTGGCACACACCCAGTCCGCACTCCTCTGCCCGCATGAGCGTGCTCTCTTTGCTTCTATACTGGGAGCCATCAAAAAACTTATTTCCTGATCCCAATCTGTTGGGAAAGATTTCTAAACATTTTTCTATCATTTTCCTTTTCCTGGAAAACTCCCATTATACTGTAAGTTCCAGAAGGATAGGGACGATATCTTATTTGTCTTTATTTTTTGGAAAGCACCTAGCATACTGCCTGGCCCATAGATACTCAATAAATGTTTGTTGAATAAATCGATGGGTGAATGAGAGAAAAAACAAACAAGGAAGGAAAAAGAAAGAAAGAGAAAGGAAGAAAAGAAAGGAAAGGAAGGGAAAGGAAAGGAAGGGAGGGAGGGAGGGAGGGGGAGAGAGAGAGAGAGAGAGAGAGAAAGAAAGAAAGAAAGAAAGAAAGAAAGAAAGAAAGAAAGAAAGAAAGAAAGAAAGAAAGAAAGAAAGAAAGAAAGAAAGACAGAGAAGGAAAGAAGAAAAAAAGAAAATGTCCACAAAGAAAGAGCCTATATTTTAGAATGAGAATTAAGATTGCAAATCTTAACTCTAGGGCACAAAGCTATCTTTTCCTTTCCACAAATAACACAAATGGAGCGATGCAATGTATACAGTTTATGTGGTTTATGCATTGTGCAAAGGTGCCTGACAAAAGGCTGATGGGGCTGAAATCCAACCTGAGTTCTGAACCCTGGCATGAGGCTGCCTCTACCTGGAACAAAAGGCAAAGTTTTATAATTTACACAAAGACTGCATATGTGCTGGCGGAAGGGCTGACAACTTTGGAATTGTGTCCTCCCTATGCTCCAAGTGCTGTGTAATAAACTGCTCTAGTTTTGACTTCTTTTCTGGGTTTGGGATTAATAGAGGTTTTAAATGACAATGAGTATCCACTTGGTGGGTAATTTCTCCATCCTTTTTTGGGCCCCTCTCTAGTGTTTTAGGAACAAAGCCTTCCTGGATTGATAAATTCATTAGAACTCTTCTGCGTGCAACGAATGCTAATGTGATTGTCGTGGACTGGATTTATGGGTCTACAGGGGTCTACTTCTTAGCTGTGAAAAATGTGATTAAGTTGAGCCTCAAGATCTGCCTTTTCCTCAATAAACTAATGGTAGGTGCAGAAGAGCTTCAGGTGAGTTTGGGCTGCGTATGAGGAGAGAGGGTCAGAAAGACAAAAGCACTGCCTGAGGAGGCTTAGGGTGGAAACAGAGTCACTGGGTAGCTTGGTGGTCTTGGGTTCAAATCTTGACTTTGCCACTCACAGCACTGACCTTAGGCAGGTTATTGAACATTCTGAGCTTCCCACTGCTCCTCTGTAAAATGTGTCATGGCACATTGGACAGCGAATGCAGATGGCCTGGTACTTAGTTGTCCCTCAAGAGAGAATGGCCGTGGTCATTACTCACATACTTTGGGCACCAAAAGGAGAGTGAGTGGGTTGTCAGGGTGGGAAGCCCAGGAAGAGAAGAAGTGATTAATGATGAGAGTGCTGTCCATTTTCCCTCCAAAGTAAGTGTGGTGGTTCTGTCATGCCCAGGGCCTCGGCTTCTGAAGCTTTCGGGGAAAGCCTGCCACTGCGAAGCCAGCAGACTCTGTGGCCCACGGGGAGCTCACTGCCCCTGCTCTTCTAGGTGCTGGGTGTGTCGGAATCCTCAATCCACATCATTGGTGTTAGCCTGGGGGCCCACGTTGGGGGCATGGTGGGACAGCTCTTCGGAGGCCAGCTGGGACAGATCACAGGTAACATTCATCCCTGCCCATCCTCCAGGCTTTAGAGATAGAAAAGCTTTCCCTGAAAATCTCTCCTCTAAGGCAAGCAGAGGGGAGTATGGAGCCTTTGTTCTTACAATCAAGTCACCTATTACCACTAAAATTTATTTATTGTGGTTCTTTTGTATAAAATGGTGTGTGTTATTATTGCATGATTTCTAATATCAATGTGAGAGGCCATGTATTTCTTTTTTCACTTTTTATTTTTAAATTTCTTATTTAAAAAATTTTATTTTAGATTCAGGGTTTACGTGTGCAGGTTTATTACATGGGTATAGCATGCAATGCTGAACTTTGGGCTTCTAATGATCTCGTTGCCCAAGTAGCAATCAGTACTTGATAGGCAGTTATTCCACCCTTTCCCCTTGCTTTTCCTCCCCCTTTTGGAATCCCCAGTGCCAATCGTTCCCATCTTTGTGTCCATGTGCACCCAATGTTTAGTTCCCACTTGTAAGTGAGAACATGCAGTATTTGGTTTTCTGTTTCTGCATTAATTGGCTTAGGAAAATGACCTCCAGCTACATTCATGTTGCTGCAGAGGACATAATTTCATTGTTTTTTATAGCTGTGTAGAATTCCATAGGGTATGTGGACCACAGTTTCTCTATCCAGTCTACCATTGGTGGGCACCTGGGTTGATTCCATGTCTTTGCTATTGTGAATAGTGTTGCAATGAACATACTAGTGCAGGTATCCTTTTGGTAGAAGAAATTCTTTTTGTTTGGGTATATATCTAGCAACGAGATTGCTGGGTCAAATGGTGATTTTATTTTTAGTTCTTTCAGGAATCTTCAGATTGCTTTCCACACTGGCTGAACTTATTTACATGCCCACCAACAGTGTATAACTATTCCCTTTTCTCTGCAGCCTTGCCAACATCTATTTATTTATTTTCTACTTTTTAATAGTGGCAATTCTGACTGGTGTGAGATGGTATATCACGGTGTGATGATTAGTGATGGTGAGCATTTTTTCATATGTTTGTTAGCCACTTGTATGTCTTCTTTCAAGAAGTCTCTTTTCATGTCCTTCACCCTCATTTTAATGGGGTTGTTTTTTCTTGTTCATTTGTTCAAGTTCCTTATAGATTCTGGATATTAGTCCTTTGTCAGATGCATAGTTTGTGAATATTTTCCCCCATTCTGTAGGTTGTCTGTTTACTCCATTGGTTGTTTCTTTTGCTGTGCAGAAGGTCTTTAGTTTAAGTCTCACTTGCCAATTTTTGTTTTTGTTTCATTTGCTTTTGAGGACTTGGTCATAAATGCTTTGCCTAAGGCTAATATTCAGGAGAGTATTTCCCAGATTTTCTTCTAGGATTTTTATAGTTTGAGGTCTTACATTTAAGTCTTTAATCCTTCTTGAGTAAGTTTTGTATATGGTGAGAGCTATGGGTCCAGAATCATTCTCCTGCATATGGTCAGCCAGTTTTCCCACATCATTTATCGAATAGGGTATCTTTTTCTCTAAAAAAAAGTGTTAATTTTTGTCAACTTTGTCAAATGTCTGATGGTGATAGGTGTGCTTCTTTATTTCAGTGATCTCTATTCTGTTCCATTGGCCTATGTATCTATTTTTGTACCAGTACCATACTGTTTTGATTACTGTAGGCTTATAGTATAGTTTGAAATTGGGTAGTGTGATGCATCCAGCTTTATTCTTTTTGCTCAGGATTGCCTTGGCTATTTGGGCTCTTTTTTGTGCCATATAAATTTTAGAATAGATTTTTATAATTCTGTGAAAAATGACATTGGTAATTTGGTAGGGATTGAATCTGTAGATGGCTTTGGGCAAAATGGATATTTTAATGATATTTATTCTTCCAACCCTGCATAGAATACAGAATACTTTGGCAAATATTATGCAAAAGCATAGAATATTTTTGCATTTGTTTGTGTCACCTGTGATTTTTTTTTTTTTTTTTTTTTTATTTTTTTTAGCAGGGTTTTAGAGTTATCCTTGTACAGCTCTTTCGCTCTTTTGGTTAGGTGTGCTTCTAGGTACTTTATTTTTGTGTGTGACTATCATAAATGAGATTGCATTCTTGATTTGGCTCTCAGATTGAATGTTCTTAGTGCATAGAAATGCAACTGACTTTTGTACATTGATTTTGTGTCCTGAGACTTTGCTGGAGTTGTTTTTCAGGTCTAGAAGTCTTTTGGTCAAACATTTAGGGTTCTCTTCATTGATGAAGAGAGACAATTTGACTTCCTCTTTTCCTATTTAGATGCCTTTTATTTCTTTCTCTTGCCTGATTGCTCTGGCAAGCACTTCCCCTTCTATTTCTTTCTGAGCCTCAGTTTCTACATCTGTAAAATAGTGGTAACAGCCCACATCTCCTTGGCCCACTGTGGAAATAAACTTTACACAGTTTTGCTATATACATGTAAAAGTGTGGAGGACTTTATGCTTCCAGAGCCACTCTCAGTTAATAAGGGACTGCAGTTGTATGGCAAAAACCCTCAGCTTCCTGGCCTTTCAGTGGGACAATTCTGGGTCTTGTTTTACAGAATCTCACAGAGGCACTCCAGTGGGGTGAAAGCCCATGGGGATATCCTACTCACTACTATTTTCCTTTATTTCCTGACCTGCTTTCCCACTCCCTCACCATGCTTTCTGAGACTTTCTCCCAAATCTACCTTGAACTCTTGTGGCAGGGTCTGCTTTTTGTAGGGGAAGGGAAGAGATCCAAACTGAGACATGGGAATAGTAGTATTCACAGTTATCACTGTGTTATGGTGAGGACTACAGTGTGTAAAACTGCCTGGCGTAAAGCCTGGTCCATAGTTACTGCTCGAAGAAATTGTAGCTATTGCTGTTACTATATGAAGGCAGTAACAAGCTTTACATTATATTAACTTCTATCAAATAATTGGTGTTATCAAGCTCTTTTTTTTTTTTTTTTTTTGAGATGGAGTCTTGCTCTGTTGCCCAGGTTGGAGTGCAGTGGCATGATCTCGACTCACTGCAACCTCTGCCTCCCGGGTTCATGCCATTCTCCTGCCTCAGCCCCCCTAGTAGCTAGGACTACAGGCGCCCGCCACCACGCCCGGCTAATTTTTTGTATTTTTAGTAGAGACGGGGTTTCGCCATGTGAGCCAGGATGGTCTCGATCTCCTGACCTCGTGATCTGCCAGCCTCGGCCTCACAGAGTGCTGGGATTACAGGCATTAGCCACCACGCGCAGCCTCAAGCTCATCTTAGAGCCAGAGAAACTGGGTCATTGAGAGGTTACCTCTAGAGAGACAACAGAGAGTGGGGTTTCCTGAGGAAGATGGTCCTCAGCTAATTCTCCCAACCCTTGGGTCTTTTCAGGGAGGCTCTACGATCTGCACTGGAAGTGGTGGGTGTGTGGTGGGTCCATGAATGTTCCTGCAGCTGAGAGGAAAGTGGTCCCTCATATCAGTCTCTTCTCACAGGCCTGGACCCCGCTGGACCTGAGTACACCAGCGCCAGTGTGGAGGAGCGCTTGGATGCCGGAGATGCCCTCTTCGTGGAAGCCATCCACACAGACACTGACAGTGAGCTGGGGTGACCTTCCTGGGGTGAGGGAATGAGCTCAAGGCAGCGCCTAGGAGGCTGGCATCTAGCTGTGTGACCCTGGGCAGAGATGCCCTGCCCCCTCTCTGAGATTCTGCTGCACAGTGAGGAGTTTACCAAAATGATATTGAAAATCTCTTCTGGCTCTGGCTCTGTGACCACTGAGGTGAATGGTTGTATTTTTTAGCCACCATAGGCAGGAGGATTCTCACTCACAGACCAAAAGTACTTGGTTATGAATCTCACTTTCTTTTTTTTTTTTTTTTTTTTTTTTTTTTTTTTTGAGACGGAGTCTCGCTCTGTCGCCCAGGCTGGAGTGCCGTGGCCGGATCTCAGCTCACTGCAAGCTCCGCCTCCCAGGTTCACGTCATTCTCCCGCCTCAGCCTCCCGAGTAGCTGGGACTACAGGCGCCCGCCACTTCGCCCGGCTAGTTTTTTGTATTTTTTAGTGGAGACGGGGTTTCACCGTGTTAGCCAGGATGGTCTCGATCTCCTGACCTCGTGATCCACCCGTCTCGGCCTCCCAAAGTGTTGGGATTACAGGCTTGAGCCACCGCGCCCGGCCGAATCTCACTTTCTGATTCAAACGAATGCAGCAACAACAGTGTGCTAAGCAGTACTGGGTAGGGCATTGCTGTCTGGCTGACTTATGGGAAAGTCATGAAGCTTTTTTAGGATGGGTGTGCCTGGTCCCAAGGGATTGGGCCCCCGCAGGCAGGCAGGCGTGTCACAACTTCCCTCCTCCCCAGATGACAAGCTTGGCCCTTCAGTCCAGTGGAGAATAAGAATCCCTCTTCTGGGCAGGGCGCTGTGGCTCACGCCTGTAATCCCAACATTTTGGGAGGCCGAGGTGGGTGGATCATGAGGGAGATCAAGACCATCCTGGCTAACACGGTGAAACCCCGTCTCCACTAAAAATGCAAAAAATTAGCCAGGCGTGGTGGCAGGCACCTGTAGTCCCAGCTGCTCGGGAGGTTGAGACAGGAGAATGGCGTGAACCCAGGAGGTGGAGTTTGCAGTGAGCCGAGATCGCACCACTGCACTCCAGCCTGGACAGAGCGAGAGTCTGTCTCAAAAAAAAAAAAAAAGAAAAAAAAAAGAAAAAAGAAAGAAAGAAAAAGAAAAAGAAAAAGAACCCCTATTCCAGTAGTGACAGGCACAGGAAAGATTCTCCAACTCTCAACCCGTTATGACCAACTTAAGTTCTTCTGACCAGTTGGGAAAGGCGGGGGCATTCCTCTTCATTTCTGCTCCGCAGCCAATGCCCATGAGGTCTGTGCTTAGTGTGGTGGGTGCAGGGAGAAATAACATCTGTCCCTGACCAGAGGAGCTTGCAGCTCAAGTGAGAGATGTCCACGTCTCTTTTCCTGTGGTCAGAAGTCTCTATTTGGCATTTAAGACTCATGATTCTGAAAGAAACACACGCAGTTATATTGTCCAACTCTTCTTCCCACCTTTATTTCACAGATAGGAAACCAAAGCCCACAGGCCTCATCCTAGCTATATTAGGTGAGTTAAGCTTGTTCATTTAAAAAGTGAATCCTGGCCGGGCACAGTGGCTCACGCCTGTAAATCCAGCACTTTGGGAAGCTGAGGCGGGCAGATCACGAGGTCAGGAAACCGAGACCATCCTGGCTAACACAGTGAAACCCAGTCTCTACTAAAAAAAAATTCAAAAATTTAGCCGGGTGTGGTGGCAGGCGCCTGTAGTCCCAGCTACTCGGGAGGCTGAGGCAGGAGAATGGCGTGAACCCAGGAGGTGGACCTTGCAGTGAGCAGAGATCCGGCCACTACACTCCAGCCTGGCCGACAGAGCGAGATTTCGTCTCAAAAAAAAAAAAAAAAAAAAAAAAAAGTGAAGCCTTTCTATCCTTAAATTTGCTAAATATGTGACTTATTAGGTACCCATTTATCTAAGCGAGGCCTCTCAGGCCCCTTCAAAGTTGGAGCCTCTCCCTGATGTGACTTAAAAAGAAAAAAATTATATTTATTCAATCACTATTTATTAAGCTGCGTGGCAGGTGCTGAGAATTTAGCAATGATCAACACATTGAATGAGGTCCCTGCCTACATGGAGCTTACAGGCTACATGGACCGTAGGAGTCACCAAGGGAAGCCCGGACGCCCATTAGAGAGTGTCTGCAGTAGGGGTCCGGGTGAGAGATGATGGTGACTTGGGTAAAGGTGGTGGCAGTAAAGACAGAGAGAAGTAGACAGATTCAAAATATGTTTTGGAAGTAGAGTTGACTAGACTCGTGAAGGGCTGCATGTGGGGTATGAGGGAAAGGCAAGACTCAAGGGTGGCTTCTAGGTCATTGCTTAACCTCCAGGTTGATGGCAGTAAGCAAATAATACACAATCATTTTCTTCCAATAGTGACAGGTGATAGGAAGGAGAAAGTCGGGGTCTTCAGCAGCTGGGCCTGAGCCAGTCTGAGGGCTCAAGTCTGCCACAGTGGAGCATCCAGGAGTTGGTCACAGGGACACAATGAGGGCAGAAGATGCTCTCTTACCTCAGCTCTGGAGCCGTGTCCTATTTCCACTCAGGAGAGCACAAAGATATGTTTTAGGGGGGACTGTGGAAATGTGACCCCAAACATGTTTACCTGAACTATTACTCAAAAGGAAACTGATACTACTCAATGAGGAAATTTACCAAGTTTATAACATTTACTGAGTTACAAAACCTTGTGTTACAGGATATTTTTCTTGATTTTCTTAGGCAAATATGAGTATCTTACCAACTGAATTTCTTTGGTTCCTTTTAGCATGAAAAATCCCTTTAGAAAACTGAGAGGCTGAGGTGGGTGGATCAACTGAGGTCAAGAGTTTGAGACCAGCCTGACTAACCTGGTGAAACCCTGTCTCTACTAAAAAAAAAAAAAAAAAACACAAAAATTAGCCAGGTGTGGTGGCATGAGCCTGTAATCCCAGCTACTCGGAGGCTGAGGCAGGAGAATCGTTGAATCCAGGAGGCAGAGGTTGCAGTGAGAGATCGCACCACTGCACTCCAGCCTGGGTGACAAGAGTGAAACTCTGTCTCAAAAAAAAAAAAAAAAAAAAAAAAAAGAAAGAAAGAAAGAAAGAAAAGAAAAGAAAAGGAAAGGAAAGGAAAATCTGTCTGAGGGCTCATCCTGTGAAGTCTCACAGCACTTAGAAGTGACGGGGCAGACAGTGGGTGGGCTCCTGAGGTCAGAGTTTGAGGTCTGCTGCCAGCCAACTCCCTGAAGCAAAGAAGTTAATGGAGTTCTGTCTCCTTTCAGATTTCGGTATTCGGATTCCCGTTGGACACGTGGACTACTTTGTCAATGGAGGCCAAGACCAACCCGGCTGCCCCACCTACTTTTATGCAGGTCAGAAATCCAGTAAAAGTTGGTATTTGGCGACCCCAGAGATTGGAATTCACCAACAGCTGTTGTGTTGAGTCAGCCAGAATGGCCCACAGAGGGTCTGCTTGACAAGTGTCCTTTGCTATGTCCCATAATGCCTTACTCAGAGTGTATTCAAGGATGGACGTCTTCAGAGCCCAGGCATTTGAGGGGAGGGTGTGGCACAGTCTACACCAACTGCATCCTCTACAGAGCCTTGCTTTGGCAGAAGCAAGCCATCCTGCCCAAAGCTGGTGAGCAGAAGGATCAATTCACTGCCCAGTCATTTCACCACATTTACCAACTCTAACAGTTCTCTAAAATTGTTTTCAAGATGATCTTTTTGAACACACTCAATGACCGTACATTTCCTCTCTTTAAATATAGCCTTCTGGAATGTTCTTTTTAATATATTTATTGATATATTCTTAGCATACTAAATGTGTCAAAAGCTAAGATCAATAATTATTTGGTTTTCTTATATCTTATGAATATAGCCAATATATCAGCATTTCATATAAAAATTTAAAATGCTGAGTTCTGTTTACTATGTTTTTAGTCTTGTCTTGCTTTACCAAATTTTTAACATTTTAAGGATTCCTTTGACAATCTTATTGAATAACTACTCATTGATTTTACCAAATTTACTAGTTTTCCAAAAACATGCTTCTTTTTGCAATTTGTGAATTTCTCAGCAATTCTGATAAAATAGGAGTTTGGTTTCAATGGCTTTTGAAGATTTGGTGGCATTTCAATTGACCACTTTTCACTTTTTCTCCATAACACAATTTGAGAAGGGTTTAGTTTGTCTCTGCCCCAGTTCCCTGTTGCAGCTGGAAAGAGCTTGACCATAGAGAGTGTCCCAACCACAGGGGAAAGGAAAGTCAAAATTCTGCTTGGCTTTGGTTGCAGGTCTCAGCAACGAGGTCTCAAGGTGTAGGGAGAGTTTGAAGACCCCAGGACCCTGGAGTTGTAGCTCACCACATACTTCTTAGTTCCAACCAATTTAACCAATGTCGAATGCTGCAACCTTAAATAGTAAATAACAATGAAACTAAGTTTTGGTAAACTGGGATATTTGACAAATTCAGCATATCAGTCATTTGGCCCGGTGAACCTCAGCACATTGGCTGTAGAGAGTGATCGACCATAAACTGCGGCTGATGCAGCAGTCTCACTGCTGGGTTGGGTATAATGAGGTTGTAAAAAATTTGTTGTATGGGTGATGATGAAGAAAGTAAAAATATGCACAAATACCCATTTTGAGAAGTGGGGCAGCATCATCAACTCTCTATATATTCCCATTTTATGAAGGAGAGTTTGCATGATCATATAAGAATCCATCTCAAGGCCAGGGCATGGTGGCTCACACCTGTAATCTTAGCATTCTGGGAGGTTGAGGCAGGTGGATCACCTGAGGTCAGGAGTTCGAGACCAGCCTGGCCAACATGGCAAAACCCTGTTTCTATGAAAAATGCAAAAATTTGTGAAGTGTGATGGTGTGTACCTGTTAGCCCAGCTACTCAGGAGACTGAGGCAGAAAAATTACTTAAACCCAGGAGGCAGAGGTTGCAGTGGACCGAGATCATGCCATTACACTCCAGCCTGGGCAACAGAGTGAGATTCTGTCTCAAAAGAAAAAAAGAAAAGAAAAGAAAAGAAAGAATGCATCTCAAATCAAGCAATTTTCTTGATGGATTATGCTTATGTATCTCAGGAAAAGTAAAATGAAAAAGTAGAATGTAGTAACCATGTACACTAATATTTTGAAAAAGTGATTTGAGGGGACTCACATGCATTTATTTACAGCTTGCTGGAATATAAAATTCAATAGAGTTTCAGTGAGCAGCACAGAGGGAATTCCATTTGTCTTGACTGAAACTTTGGTTGTGTTTTTTCTCTGTTCAGGTTATAGTTATCTGATCTGTGATCACATGAGAGCCGTGCACCTCTACATCAGTGCCCTGGAGAATTCCTGTCCACTGATGGCCTTTCCCTGTGACAGCTACGCGGCCTTCCTTGCCGGACACTGTCTGGATTGTTTTAACCCTTTTCTGCTTTCCTGCCCAAGGATAGGTAAAGTGCTTCCCCTTTGACTTCCTTTGACAATGTGAGGAAAGTTCAAGCCCTACTACTTGTCCCCTCTTAATGTCCTGATCTCCTGTGGTCAAGAATTCTATCCAATTGGGGAAAAGAAAATTAAGCAATGAGGTGCTCAGCCTGTTCTTACTTGGAGATGGATGGTTGGTTCTCGTGCCCCAACCCTCACCCTCTATAGTGTTCCCTATGGCCATCCTTGCTCCACACACACCCTTCCCACATACAGGTCCCCACTCTCGGACCAGATGCTGCTTATAGATCTTTCTCACTTCTTGCCATTCTCCAGTTCTTCATAGACCCTAATTCTCTGTGTGGTGGGGAATCCCTAAGAGTGGAACACAAGACCCACATTAGAGGTCTGAGATTCTGGTGGTCTCATGGCAGCTGGGGGGATGCTTAATTGCTGGGGGCTTGGGTACCTTCTTGGATGATCCAGGCCAGTCTGGGGAAAGGATGCCAGGAAGGCTGCAGGATCTGGCCTCTAACTCACTTGTGTAGACCATTGCTATGAATATCTTGTGGTTATCCAGGATGAAGAGCTCCAGGAAAAACTCCTGGGCATTGGAAACGGTTTCTCTCCTTCCCACACTCTCTTGCTTCCCGCTACCCCTGGCTGCCACTCAACTGTAGCAGCTTGCTACTGCTTATATGAGTGAAATGGGTACCAGCTTGACAAAATAGTAAAGTAGGGTAGCTTCCCATGATAGAACAAGTCAACATTATTTCCTACTCATTGTGCATATGTCAGTTTCCCCTACATGCCATGGACCCACAGACATAACAGCCGCTTCACACTGTCTGCCCAGCCTCATGTCTCACTACACTTTCCCTTGCACTGAACACCGGATGGTGCTAACTACTTGTACTTCCAAGTGTACATCAGGCTTCCTCACCTGTGTGCCTTGGCCGTAACCATACTCTCTTCCCAGAATGCGCTCTCCCCACCTGTCATCCACTAGTCTTCAGGTCAAACACTTCGTGCTTCACCATGCTCCCACTGCACGGGATGTAAGTGTCATGAAAACAACTGCTATAGGAGATTGGTTTTGCAAGTTCGAGATGCAGTTTCAGATTTCTTATAATTACCTGCCAAGAATGAGTCAGATGATCTAAAAAGCATAGTGCCATTTATGTGTGTGTTTACTGCCCACTGGACCGAGTTGCTGGGATCCCAGGACTCACCTCAGAATACAGCATGAGGACTTGGGGCTTCTTACCGTCTATCTACTGATCCTATTTCCTCCTACCCTCCAAATTTACCCTCCAGTGGGTTTTCTCTCTAGAGTGGTGTTTAGGAGTGTCCTCTGGCTGTCTCCTTTCTGCATTCTCCTTTCTGCGCTCTCATAGTGCGTGTGGAGTGTAGATGTCTGTGGAATAAATGGGTGCGTGAATTAATAAACATGTGGCTGGGTGCTGTGGGACCCTAAGATAGCCTTCTCAGGACTCTGCTTCTTTGCTTCTTTATTTTCAGGCCTGGTGGAACACGGCGGTGTCAAGATAGAGCCACTTCCCAAGGAAGTGAAAGTCTACCTCGTGACTACTTCCAATGCTCCGTACTGCAGTGAGTAGGGGGAAATGCATGAGCTCAGCTCTGCCAGGGTGCCACCGGAAGAGTCCAGGGCTTCGGCTTGGGCTGTGCCCAGCCCAGTGTGGTAGTCTGGGTGGGAATGAATGATAAGGGCAAAGGCAACACCGGAGGTGGGACAACAGCCCCTGGTCTGAACCAAAACTTTCAGAGTCCAACCGATTGCTCTTCAGATGAGGACTTGGGGCTTCTTACCGTCTATCTACTGGTCCTATTGCCTCCGACCCTCCAAATTTACCCTCCAGTGGGTCTTCTCTAGAGTGGTGTTTAGGAGTGTCCTCTGGCCATCTCCTTTCTGCTCTCTCATTTCCCACTTCTTGGCGCCCACCCTATGTGGTTCTCACCCTGGCAGCCTCCAAGGTGGGGGTCCCTGGGAAATACTGAACCTTTCCCTCTGCTCTCCTTCCCCTTCACAGATGCATTCTGGCTTCCCACTGTTACTCCTAACCATGGCATTTCTTTGAAGCTAGGATGCTAATGGTTGTAACAATGTTAAATGTGAAAGAAAAGTGTGTCCAGAATCCATGAAATACATTACAAGCTGAACCATCATCCTTCTCTATATTATGTGCATCTTAACTAGGGTGACTATATTTCCTGGTTTATGCTGGTTATCCTGGGATCCTGTCTGCTTTATCATGTGTACAGGATAAAGCATGCTGGTTTGGATGATAAACTGTATGCCACCCAATTTTAACTGATTTTCTGGTCAGTTCGTGTCGGGTCAGTGGAGGGATCTTTGTGACAATATCTTCCTGGTACTAGAAGGCCTGGTACCATGTGATATGGAGCCCAGAGCTCAGACTCTGTGCTCACCTAGACCTGGATTTGAATCTCAGCTTCTCTATTTACCAGCTGTGTGATCAGGAGCAGGTTATTTAAACTCTCTGAACTCTATATCCTTATGTGAATACAGGAACCATAACAGTACCTACTTTAAAGAATCAATTGTGAGTATAAAATAAAATGGACACAGGAGGTCACTAGTACAGGGACTGGAACCCAATCAGTAATGATTTCCTTCCCTTAGTCAATCGGAGAATTTGGGAGAGGAATAGTTAGGGTGTTTCTACCTTCATGCCAGAGAAAATTTATGGCTACCTCTTAGAAACAAAGTGGACTACAGAGTCAACTGTGGCTTTTCACATCCTTAACAGCTCATTTGACAACCCACTGGGAGACGTAGGGAAAGGGAAGCTCTGAGAGACCAAGTGGCATGCCTAAGGCTCCACAGCTGGGTGAAAAGGTCAGAACTCAATTCCAGGTCTTCTGACTCTAAAATCTATACTCCTTCCTCGCCACGACCATGGTTCCATCTTCTGAAAACCTGCTGTCTGCAGGCCGTATGTCTCAGCTCCCCTTCTGTCAGCGCCACCCCATCAGAGTTGGCATGTGGGAGGATGTTTTGTCTGGTGGTGGACGCGGTGCTGCCAGGACCAGATGTCCTGGCTTTTAATTCCAGCTGCTGGGCAGATTCACAGCAACCTGAGCTGGCGCCTCTATGTCTGTGCAGCTAAGAATACACCTGGCAGGAAAGTTTGGGGAATGCCTGGAGGTTAAAAGCATGTTAAGGTCCCTGCTGAGGGGGTTCACAGAGCCATACTTTTTCTGACTGTTTCATATTTGTTGTGAGACCACCTCCCCATGCCTCCAGAAGCATAGCCATGTTGGTTCCAAAACCACAGAGGGGTACAGAAACAGGCATGCCTGCCTGCATGCTCTGCCGTAAGCTGTCACTTCTAGGGATGGAAGCTGGATCCTCCCTGCTCTCCCTGGACAGATATGGGTATGTTCAGGAGTGGGTAGGGAGAAGCAGCTCTCCAGCTACTCTTACGCCATCATGGCACTGGGCTCCCATGCCTAGCACCGTTGGCCTGCTTTGACTTCAGCAATGTTGACCTGCGCCAGGCATGCACCAGCATGGGCAAAGGATCTTCTAACAAATAATTTTTATACAATATATTCCCTCATAGAACAGTTTTTCACATAGTGTACCTTCTCTCCGTTACTTCACCCCATCCTTACCGTGTCCTGTGTGATAAGTTGGGGGCTATTGCTTGCAGATGAGGGAACTGAAGCATGGAGAGGCTCAGTGTCTTAGGCAAGGCACCATGGCTTGTAAGCAGCAGGGTTGGGGCTTGGATCCAGGCCTCCTGACCCACCACCCAGGACTCTATGTTGTATGACATGAGACATGTTCCTGTGCACATTTGATTCCACTAATTCCCACCCACCCAACATTAGGCCTGGCTCCCTTGGGGCCTCCAGGGTAATTTAGTGAAGAAAGAAGCAGGCCAGGCGCAGTGGCTCACATCTGTAATCCCAGCACTTTGGGAGGCAGAGGTGGAAGGGTCGCTTGAGGACAGGAGTTTGAGACCAGCCTGGGTAACATAATGAGACCCAGTCTCTACTAAAATTGTTTACAATTAGCCAGGCATGATGGTGCCACCTGTAGTCCTTGCTACTAGGGAGGCTGAGGTGGGAGGATTGCTTGAGCCCAGGAGTTGGAGGCTGCAGTGAGCTGGTTATGCTACTGCATTCCAGCCTGGGCAACAGAGCAAGAACCTGTTTCTTTAAAAAAAAAAAAAAGGAAAAAAAAAAAAAAAAAAGCAGAAACAGAATCTTAGAAAACTTTCTTAATCAATGATACCTGCTAGCAAAGGAAGAAGTATTAATAATATAATATAGCAAACTCAGCCCTGAGAATTAAATTCCTAAAGCTTATGTAAGTTAGTTATTTTTTCCACATTGCAAATATCATCCATTCCAGTTCAGCCCTTGCCTGTCCCCATAACAATTGATATCCCATAGTAACATCTCAGAAGGAGAAACAGATGGGGTGTGGTGTCAGATGTCCTCCTCTGTGGAGGGGAAACAGTCAAGGCTCTTTTCTTCTCATGGATTCTTGGCATCTTTTGGTGAGCCCTGTTACTAACCCCAGGGGGCCCAGATGGGCCATAGCACTCCTCCAACTTAGTGCTGAGTTCACCTGCATCCAGTTTATGTTCCCCTCCCCAATGTTAGCCCATAAAATATAGCAAATGAAAAAGTACAGGTAGAGTAGAGGTGAAGGATTGCATCTCTAGCTATATCTCCATCACCAAAGGAGCCTGGGAAAATTCCCTGAGACTAAAGCGATTGTAAAATGCCACCAGATGCACCTACCCCTTAATAAAAAAAAGGACAGTGTGTTAGGGAAACTGTAATCTTTCTTTTCTTATTTATTTATTTATTTATTTAGAGACAGAGCCTTACTCTGTCACCCAGGCTGGAGAGCAGTGGCACGATCTCGGCTGACTGCAACCTCTGCCTCTTGGGTTCAAGCAATTCTTTTGCCTCAGGCTCCTGAGTAGCTGGGATTACAGGCATCCACCACCATGACTGGCTAATTTTTTTGTATTTTTAGTAGAGACAGGGTTTCACCATGTTGGCCAGGCTAGTCTCAAACTCTTGACCTCAGGTGATCTGCCCGCCTGAGCCTCCCAAAGTGCTGGGATTACAGGCGTGAGCCACCGTGACTGGCTTTTCTTAAATTTTTTAATTCTTCTTCTTTTTTTTTTTTTTTTTTTGAGACATGGTCTCCCACTGTCACCTAGACTGGAGTGTGGTGGCACAGTCACGGTTCACTGCAGCCACAACCTCCCTGGCTCAGGTGATCCTCCCATCTTAGCCTCCTAAGTAGCTGGGACTATAGGCACATACCACATGCCCAGCTAATTTTTTGTTTTTGTTTTTTTGTAGAGACTGGGTCTTGCTATGTGGCCCAGGCTGGTCTTGAACTCCTGGGCTCAAGTTATCTGCCCACCTTGGCCTCCCAAAGTACCAGGATTTCAGGTGTGAGCCACCATGCCTGGCCTGTAATCTTTCTTACCTTCTCTTGTCAGAGGGACAACAGGTCCCAGGGATATCACCGTGGCCCAGGTTTTACATCCAGTCTACGTTGGCGATACTCACCTTGAGAACTCCAGCATCCACGCTGCTCAAAGGAGAGTCCGGATATCACATAGGCAACCAGTGGCCGCAGGGAGAGGAGCAGTCTCCTATACACACAGCCTCCTTCCCTGATGCTGGGTGTGTGGAGAGGAAGCAGGGCCGTTGCTATATTTTATGAGTTAATTCTCTCTCTCTCTTTTTTTCTTTTTTGAGACAGAGTTTCACTCTTGTCGCCCAGGCTGGAGTGCAATGGCGCCATCTCGGCTCACTGCAACCTCTGCCTCCCGGGTTCAAGTGCTTCTCCTGCCTCAGCTTCCTGAGTAGCTGGGATTACAGGTGCCCGCCATCATGTCCGGCTAATTTTTATATTTTTAGTAGAGACAGGGTTTCACCGTGTTGGCCAGGCTGGTCTCAAACTCCTGACCTCAGGTGATCCGCCCGCCTCAGCCTCCCAAAGTGCTGGGATTACAGGCGTGAGCCACCGTGCCTGACCTTACAAGTTAAATCTTTAGTTTATGTCTTAGTCTATTTGTGCTACTATGACACCGTACCTGAGACTGGGTAACTTACAAAGCTCAGAAATTTATTTTCCCACAGCTCTGGAGCCTGGGAAGTCCCAGATCAAGGCGCCGGCATTCCATGTCTATAAGGGTTGCACTCTCTGCTTCCAAGAGGGTGCTTTGCTGTTGCGTTCTCCAGAGGGGACAGATACTGCGTTCACACACAGCAGAAGGCAGGACGTCAAAAAAGGGCCTTGCCAATTCCCTTGAGCCCTTATATAAGGCACTATTTCATTCATGATAGTAGAGCCCCCATGATGTAATCCCTTCCCCCAAAGGCCCCACCTCTCAATACTGTTGCACAAAGCATTCAGTTTAAACATGAATTTGGAGGGGACACAAACATTCAAAGGATAGCCATATATGACAGATGCATTTGGCTCATTCAAGATCATCCCACCATGAAAATGTGAGCAACCAAGGGGAAGTAAAACATTAGTATTACAAAATAACAAAAACCAACATTACTGAATGCTTCCTAGGCACAGGCACTGGCCTGAGGACTTCATACATATTAACCTATTTATCTCAGGCCTAGGGTGTCTACTTTTTTTTTCATTTTTTTGAGACGGAGTCTTGCTCTGCCGCCCAGGCTGGAGTGCAGTGGTGCGATTTCTGCTCGCTGCAAGCTCCGCCTCCTGAGTTCAAGCGATTCTCCTGTCTCAGCCTCCTGAGTAGCTGGGATTACAGATGTGCACCACCACACCCAGCTAATTTTTGTATTTTTAGTAGAGATGGGGTTTCACCATGTTGGTCAGGCTGGTCTCAAACTCCTGACCTCAGGTGATCCACCCACCTCGGCCTCCCAAAGTGCTGGGAGTACAGGCATGAGCCACTGCGCCCGGCCAAGTGTCTATTTTTATTATCCTCAATTTACACTTGAGGAAACTGAGGATCTGAGATTATAGGTAATCTCCTCCTGGGCACACAACTACTAAGAGATAGAGCCAAGATTCCCAACCACACTGCTGCTTTCTGGGGTTTTTGCTCATTGCACCTTCTGCCCTCTGGCCCAGTCTCTGTTGTGCTTTGGTTTCCTAGTGCATCACAGCCTCGTGGAGTTTCACTTGAAGCAACTGAGAAGAAAGGACACCAACATCGAGGTTACTTTCCTTAGCAGTAACGTCACCTTCTCATCTAAGATCACCATGTACGTAAGTGTCCCACCTGGTTGACCCCTTCCCTTAGGAGCTGGTTACTTTTTCATTTTACACACATGGACAACCCAGGTCAGGTACTGTGTGATTGCTGATTCCGGAGCCCAGCCAGCTCGGCTGGGGGCAGCACCTACTCTAGATCCAGCCACAGACACAGGCTGGGGAGCTGCTCAGTAGTGGGTCCAAGTATAACAGATTCAGATGAGAGCAGGCAGGGCAGGCAGGCAGCAGGGACGGCATGTCGCAACATGCCATGCCAACATGGTGGAGAGGACCTAGGAATCAGGTCCCTGAGAGGAAACAGTACTCTGGAATCCAGGCAGTGCGGGTATCAGGGATGTCAGTAGGGAGGAGGGCCTCAGTCACCAGCCCAGGGAGGGCTAGCCAGAGCCTGGAGAGCACCCACTCCTGGGAAAGGAGAGCAGTTCTAGGTTAGTTATCAGAATGGAATCTGAGGCACAGGGTCAGTCAGCAAAGGAGTGCAAGCTGAGGGCCAGACTGGCGGCCAGGAGGGCTTGATGATTCCTGGAACTGGGGCTAATCATTCCCTTCCTTTGTTGGGGCAGACTTGGGTTTGGGGGCTGGTGGAACTACGCTTGAAGTGAGAGGGTAAAGAACCCCAACTGTAGGGAGCCACAGCCTGCAGGGGATAGGAAGGCAGCAGCCATGGTGCATACTTCTTTAAAAAGCAACTGGTTAGTTATTCACAAGCCAGCGGGAGACAAACTGTCAGATAATGTCACT
Source organism: Macaca mulatta (assembly GCF_049350105.2). Classification (NCBI taxonomy): domain Eukaryota; kingdom Metazoa; phylum Chordata; class Mammalia; order Primates; family Cercopithecidae; genus Macaca; species Macaca mulatta. Next base: position 164,093,245 of record NC_133407.1, on the reverse strand, counting down.
GTCTCAGTCAGAGTCCGGTCAGGAAAACAGAGGAGGTCCAAGAGAAGGAATTTAGCACGGCGAACTCATTACAAGTGTGTTGGATGAGCTGAAAAACTGAGAGATGGGGACACAATGCAGAGATTACTCACAACAGGAGCCACTACCACCCTAAGCTAGAGAGACAAAGCAGGAGTGGCACTGGCAAAGCTGGGTCCACAGGGAAGGCTGCTAGGCAGGAGCTGAACCCATGGGAAGTGCAGCCCGTCTGGAATCCCTGCCCAAAGCAGCCACCCACCTGAGCATGCTTCCACTGGGTTAGACCTCACTGGAACCTGCTGGTGGGGGAACCTGCAGGGGAACAGATCAATCCAGAGCAAACAGGGGAATGACCGGTGCATACACACTTAAATGTGTCAGCAATGCCCTGAGAGTGACAGCATGGAAGACGGAGCCTGACCGAGTCTAAGGAAATGATGAGCAGAGATTTCGAGGCTTTCCAGGAGCTACCCAGGCCAGGCTTAGGGAGAATGTGACACTTCTGGTGTGTATGGAGCACAGATTTAGGGTTACGGGGATGGTGTGGGGCTAGAGAGGCAAGTCAGGGCCAGACCCTGCCAGGCCTTGAAGGACAAGTTTTTTTATCCTGAGAGTAGTCTGGAGAGCCACTGGGAGTTTTAAACAGGACAGTGATGAGATCAGATGTGAGTTTGGAGATGTTTCTCAGGCTGGGATGTTGGACGTGAACTCTGCTAAGAGGCACTACAAGTTTCTGCTGGAAGGAGCGCACTTCTTCGCTCCCAAATCCCTGGCCACTAGCTGGTGTTCCTTCTGGCTCACCCAAGGTCACACAGCTACACACAGCCATCAGGATTCCAACACAGGCCTGCAGGTGCCCACAGGGCCTTGCAGACTGTGGCTATGTATCGGTAAGCCAAATACCTTTCATTAGACCCGCTCAAGGTTGTGCTACTTCTAGAAGGGTGTTTTCATCATCTTCTAGCCCATTGGTAGGTCCGAAAACACTGGCAGGAGTCATGAAAATGACCCACACCTCTGGCTGCACATTAGAATCACCTGGAGAGCTTTAAAAAATATTGATGCCGGCCGGGAGCGGTGGCTCAAGCCTATAATCCCAGCACTTTGGGAGGCCGAGACGGGCGGATCACAAGGTCAGGAGATCGAGACCATCCTGGCTAACACGGTGAAACCCTCTCTCTACTAAAAAATATGAAAAAAAAAAAATTAGCCGGGTGAGGTGGCGGGGGCCCGTAGTCCTAGCTACTCGGGAGGCTGAGGCAGGAGAATGGCGTAAACCCGGGAGGCGGAGCTTGCAGTGAGCCGAGATTGCGTTACTGCACTCCAGCCTGGGGGACAGAGCGAAACTCCGTCTCAAAAAAAAAAAAAAAAAAAAAAAAATTGATGCCAAGCCCCCCACCCCAGAACAATCACATCAGGGTCTCTGGGCACAGGCTCCACAGCTACACTTCAAAAGCTCCCCGAAGAATTCCAGTCAACATCCACAGATTAGCGCTTCTTCCTCCCCGAGCGGGTTCACATAACTCTTTTGAAGAAGGCACCAGAACATGATTCACTTCTTGCAGATCAGAAACTGGGGGTAAAATGGGGAGAAGTTACGTGTGGTCTTTCTCCAAATTTCTATAGCTTTACGCGACTCTAAGATTTTCTTCTAATTGGAGAATTAACCTGGGCCAACTCCCCAAATCACTCACTTAAAAGATTTTTCATATTCCTTGAATTTTACAAACTCTTCAATCTAAGCTGTTTCTTAAAGGAAACAATCTTATTTTTTCCTCTGAGGTATTTCAAAAGACTTGTGAATTTAAAAAAAGAGGGACTGGTTTTTAAACAAAATTATAATGATCTTCTCTTAGAAGGAAAAAACAAGATATATGACTAACCCTGGACCAAAAAGAACACAAAGAAGCCTTGTCATCACTCTATGAAGGCCAGAAACGAACAGGAAACCGAGTTGGCAGGGGTGGCTCCCCACACCCCCTGGCCCCCGCCCCCCGCCAAGAGGAACGCAGTGCCCTCCTTCTTTCCTCTTTCTCAGAGTCCCCCTCAGAGGCCAGGGAGGATCACAAAGGGCCCCACAAATCAAATTCCTTCCCTAGCTGGGTGGTGCAGCCCTGCTGGGCGCTCTCCCTGATCCCCTGCTCACCACCCTCAGGCTCTGCTGGCTGGGCTGTGCCTTGCACTCAGCATGAAGACTGTCCTCATTGAATCTCACGATTTTTTGCTTTTGTCTCCAGTACCTAGTACCTAGGGGGTACCACAGCCCTTTTGGAAGCACCCTGCTAGGTTGATCACTTCATACTCCTCCCTCATCTTTGTCTCAGTCCAAAGTGGTGCCTGAATCTTTAAACAGATAGGGAATCTGAGGGGCAAAGCCAAGAGGGTGGGTTAAGACAGAACTGGATACTGTTTTCACTCTGAGCCTCCTAGGCTGAAGTCAGTATGAACCAAACCCCGTGGTTCAAGTTCATAGCAGCATGTAGGGAAGCTGAGACTTACACCTAGTTGCTAGTGACTCCACAGCCACCTTGCCAGGTTAGGTAACTTTTCCAAAGCCACACAGCTGGGAAGACAAAACCTGGGTTCCACCCAGCTCTGTCTGTGCCTCATGATCTGTTTTCTTGTCGCTGTTCCCACCCACACATTCATACTTAGCCTAAAACAGAAAAGTCCTTACACAGAATTCTTTGAAAAGGAATGTTCTAAAAGAGGGTTTCTACTTCTGGGTAATTGGATGTGAAGGTGAAGGTCTCCTCCAGCTGGGAATCCAAGAATGAGGAACAGTTTTTCCAGATATGAAAATCCAGGAGCTACTATTTTGTTGCAGTGTCCACTTGTTCACTCTAAAAAGTCAACAACTACTTTCTTGGTCATATTCAAAGCTGGAGGTGTGGGCAGAGGGGCGGGTGAGGGTGACACAAAGGACTGTGGTAAGGAGCTAACCCCTTGGTGCATGACAGCCAACCAGTGCCACCAGCAGAGCCTGATTGGAGCCAAAGGGAAAGTACAGGCCATAAGGGCTGCAGTCCTTTACTTTCCCTTGCCCCTTTCCTTGCAGACCTAAGCGGCAACTTCACGGGAAAGGAATCATAGCTCATGCCACCCCACAGTGCCAGATAAAGCAAGTGAAATTCAAGTTTCAGTCTTCCAACCGAGTTTGGAAAAAAGACCGGACTACTATTATTGGGAAGTTCTGCACTGCCCTTTTGCCTGTCAATCACAGGTAAGCCCCAGTATCCATTTCCCCCCCGCCAGATGCACACACACATCAAAGATCAGTCCTGGCCTTAGATGTGCTACCTGTTGAGATTCAAGCTCATCATAGTGATTACCATCTTAGAAGCAGAAATGACAGAGACCCAGCTTTCCAGAACCTCCTGTGGGACCATCTTGGGTTGGGGAAATTCCACTGTGTTTGTTCTACATATTTAGTTTCTATGTAAGATTTCATTAGAACAAAGTTTTCTCATTGCATATTTTCTCCTCTGTGGCCTCCACTCCAAACATATCATGGGTCACATTCATGGGTGTGGATCCAGAATCCACATCCCCTTTTCCCTTCCTCTAAAGGCATTTATGTCATTAACCTTACCACCCCCGGCCCTTGGACCACATGAACTGGCTCTTAATTGTAGGTGACTGCAGACTTCTTTCATCAGACATCATGGAAATTCAAAAGCCACAGAATGCCAAGCCTTGTCTGCTCACCAGTCACTGCTCTCTTATTGCTCTTCTCTTCCAGAGAAAAGGTGATCTGCTTACCCGAACCGGTGAACTTACAAGCAAGTGTGACTGCTTCTCATGACCTGAAGATAGCCTGCGTATAGTTTAACCTGGGCAGGACACATCTCCCTGCATTTTTTTTTTTTTGGAGGGAGGTGTGATGAGGGATGTGTGTGTGCAGCTTATTGTAGACCATTACTGCTACGGAGAAAGGCAAAGCTCTTATTTTCTCCATAATGAGCCACCCTGGAGGGGAGGGAGAACTCATTTTACAGAGCTTGGTTTCTGCTGCTGATCTTATGTACATACCCATTTTAGCTCTCCCATGCATACTTAACTGCACTTGCTTTAGCTCCTTGTATATCTGTACTTAGGATTCAATAGAAACATGTACAGAGTAAACAATTTTTTAAAAATAAAACTTCATGGAGTACCTGAATCATTGAACTGTTTTACTTGAATGGAATTCTGTTACCCACAAAAAGTTGAGATTTATACTCCGTAGGATTGCAGAAAACAGTATTGCATTATCTGTATTAAAATAGCAACTAAAAGAAGTACTTGGAACAAGAGAGGGGATGAAGGGTGGGGAGGAAGATGGCACCATTTACTAACCCTTACCATTACCTCCTTTGGATATCTGGAAGGTTTGAGGGATCAGAGAGATCTTGGGGAATACAGGTGGATTTCCTCTGGGTTACTGTTTCCCAAACTTTGATCTTTGTAAATAACCTTGTATCAGCTGCAGCCCAGCCAAAAACAGATGGTGCGCTCAATCTGTGTTGGGAGAATTTAAGAAAAGGACTATTTGCCGTAGTCTTTTGTGGGGAAACCACAGGGATAATGTAGTTCCCTGAAGCTACTGGCAGTAGAAGCTGCTACTACGCTACCCTTGAAGAGGCCAGAGGAGGGGAAGCACCGGGGGCTGCAGACCTGCAGTACAGGGACACAGTCAGCCAGCAGCAACCCTGCAGGGAGGGAGCAGGAGCAGATTCTCTGACTTCACTGTTCCTCCTCCCCCATTTTCCTGCTAGTGCTCCCCATTAAGGACCCCCAACAGAAGCCAGAGGGCAAATAACACATTGACATGGCCTAAACAGGCCTGGGGCATACAGCAGGACAGAGAAGGGTGTAGAGTGGATGGGAATGGGGTGGGGAACTAACAGATATGGCACACGCCTTCACCACTTTCCTAAATCCAGGTTTCCCCTGGATTCTTTTATTCTTTATTTTCACTTTTTTAAAAACATAAATAAATGAGCTTTAAAAGGAAACTGCTAACTTGCTGATTTGCTCTCCACAAGAAAGACTGGGAGAATGATGGAAGCAACAGGCTGCAATTACTCCATCTGGGCCAAGTCAGCCAGGGCACTGAGAGCTTCGGCCTTCGTCCAGGCCTTGGAAATGCAACCAAAAGGACAGGTGAGGCTCACAAAGATGTTTAACTGTCTGCATGATCACAGTCATGTCTAAAGAATACACATGTTCCCTACTGCGTAGGCTTTCAATTTTCTATTTTTCCTCAAACCAAAAACCCTCCTTTCCTTTTCCCTCTCTTTACTCCACACAGGTTCCTCCCTGGAGACAGTCTTACCCTGAGCTGTATTACGCTGCACTTCCATTTGCCATCCTGGGAGACACTGCTTAGCACATACTTCTTCCTTAGTTTTCCCCACTGCTCGTTGCTTCATTTCCAAATGTGTATTACATTTCTGTGATGAAAATCATATTGTGGGCCAGGCACGGTGGTTCACATCTGTAATCCCAGCACTTTGGGAGGCCAAGCCGGGTGGATCACTTGAGGTCAGGAGTTCAAGACCAGCCTGACCAACATGATGAAATCCCATCTCTACTAAAAATACCAAAAAAAAAAAAAAAAAAAAAAAATTAGCTGTAAATTAGTCAGTGTGGTGGCACACTCCTGTAATTCCAGCTACTCAGGAGGCCGAGGCACAAGAATTGCTTCAACCCAGGAAGCAGCGGTTGCAGTGAGCTGAGATCATGCCACTGTACTCCAGCCTAACAGACAGAGTGAGACTCCGTCTCAAAAACAACAACAACAACAACAAATCATGTTTTGTGATGTTGATGCTAACTGGTGTTAAACTGACTCAATCTGTTCTGCAGTGGCCTCACACTTCCATTCTGCTTTTGGCCATAGCCCTAGGTTTCTTTGGGAATATTTTCTTATTTTTAAACACTGTTAGACTTTCTCACATGTTATTTTGCCCCTAGTTAGAAACTTTGGATTACTACCTTACATGGAAAAACCAGTTTCTCTACTCATAAATTAATCCTAGAAAGAAATATAATGAGAACATTATAATGTTTAACATTCCAACTAGATACTGTGGTCCGATGCAGGCTCAAAGTCCCAGGCCCGTTTTTTCCTTTTTTTTTTTTTCTTTCATGTTCAGGAGGCAAAATTTTTTCTTTACTAAAAAGGGAAAATTTGCAAGTATGTGAGAGATGTTAAAAATTTATCAACACTGGCCAGCCGCGGCGGCTCATGCCTGTAATCCCAGCACTTTGGGAGGCCAAGGCAGGTGGATCACCTGAGGTCTGGAGTTCAAGACAAGCCTGGCCAACATGGTGAAACCCTGTCTCTACTAAAAATACAAAACATTAGCCGGGCATGGTGGCAGGCGCCTGTAATCCCAACTACTCAGGAGGCTGAGGCAGAATAATCGCTTGAACCTAGGGGGCGGAGGTTGCAGTGAGCCGAGATCGAGCCATTGCACTCCAGCCTGGGCAACAAGAGCAAAACTCTGTCTCCAAAAAAAAAAGTATTAACACTGAGTAGAGACATTTTTCTATATATAATCACCGGATGGAAAGGATATAAGAAATGTATAACTGTCTATGAGATGGAATGTTGTTTAATGCTGGGTCTATGTGGTACCTAAAATCATCCTGTCCAGGGGTACGTGGCCCACACTTTGGGAAACATGGCTTTAAGTAGATGGGATGTCTGTGGGGTCAGGAAAAGGGAGAGCTAACACGGAATTCTGCTCCATGGCAGAGCAAAAGCAGAGCTTGGGTCTCCCTTCCACACCCACTTTGCGCACTCTGCTGCAGTCTTTTCATGAACAGAGACTATTACAGAGCTAATTAAATCCAACAGGCAGATTCACCACTAAGTGCGAGATACACTGCTGAAAGATACAGAGCAACGTGACCTTGGAATAGCCGTGCAACAAAAACATCCAACATTGCACAGCTTTTTACTATGTTCCAGGCACCATTCTGAGTGTGTCACATTCTGAGTGTGTCATATGTATTTTATCCTCTCAGCGAGCCTATGAGATACATGCTATTATTATCCTACTTTACTGATAAATCAAGAGGCTGAGGAACTTTCAAGATCACGGGTCTAGTAAGTAAAGGAGCCAGGATTCAAATGCCAGCTGTCCGCCCCAGAGCCAGGTGATTAATCACCACTCTAACCAGACTCAGAAACACGACAGAGAAGTCCCCCCTAAAGGTCCAAAGTGCAACCCTGTGGGACTGGATACATAATTCGCAGGGTCCAGTGCAAGATAAAAATGCGGCCTCCTTATTTAAAAAGTTGAGAATTTCAAGATGGTGACAGCAGAGCATGAAACCAAGTGTGGGGCCTGAGTGGAGCCCTGTGCCCAAGTGTATAGGTCGCATGCCCAGGAAGCCAGCCCTGCAGCCAGGTGAGCCACACTGTCAATCCCCAGAGCCAGGCATTCCAGCCAAGCTTGTGTAGTGCCGCTGACTGTGAACCCAGACAAACCTCAGGTGGCTAAGGAAGAAAGTTGTGAAGGATGAAAAAAAGGTTATAGGGCCTTTGAGAGGGGTGCTAGCGTTTCTTACAGAAAATATTCAGACCCGGTCGGGCGCGGCGGCTCATGCCTGTAATCCCAGCATTTTGGGAGGCTGAGGCGGGCAGATTACCTGAGGTCAGGAGTTCGAGACCAGCTTGGCCAACATGGTGAAACCCTGTCTCTACTAAAAATACAAAAATTAGCCAGGCATGGTGGTGGGCACCTGTAATCCTAGCTACTTGGGAGGCTGAGGCAGGAGAATCGCTTGAACCTGGGAGGTGGTGGTTGCACTGAGCCGAGACTGTGCCATTGCACTCCAGCCTGGGCAACAAGAGTGAAACTCTATCTCAAAAAAAAAAAAAAAAAGAAAAGAAAAAGAAAAAAAGAAAAGACAAAAATAATACAGGGGACGTTCCTGTATTAACCATCACTAGATTTTCAGATGCATGTTATTTAAGGTTCCTATACACTAGAGGCTGTGGGAGCTTGGTTCCCACTGCACGGCTTGGTGACAGGTAGGAGAGAGCCCATCTCCAGCAGCATTTTGGAATGCTGTCCCCAACATCTGGAGCACAAGATGCCAGGGAGAGATTGGGATGGGTTGATAAGGGAGAAAATGACTTCCTATCCTCTTTCGAGGTCTGATGATCCACACTTTGAGAATAGACGTAGGAAAGACCTTCCACTCCTGTGTCTACAGGTGAGATTGTCTCGCAACTGCAGAGTGGTTAACAGCAAAGAAGACATGTGTACTCACTTCTGAATAGCAGGGCTGGCTGCTTCAACAGAGGGAGAAAAAGGTGGGAGCAGAAGGATAGGGGAGAGGAGAGAGGAGATGGAAGCATGGATAGAGGTGACTGCAGTCAGATAAACAGTTGTTTGCACACAAACCCAGCATTCCATAAAGTCCTATGCAGACTCTGTGAGTTCACAATAGTTTCCCTTGCAGCTCACAAACTGTGCCTTGATTAAAACTCTTCTCATGACAAATCAAGCCCTTGGGCAGCAGGGACTTTGTCTTGTCTACTGTTGTACTCCAAGTCCCTAGCATACAGTAAGTTCTCGAATATTTGTCAGAAAATGAATAAATAAGTGGTCCCAGGAAGTATTTTCATGTCTAAGGCTTCATTATTGGCAGAATTCACCAGTGAAGCTATCTCAGTGTTGGCTTTTCTTGCCGAGTAGTTTTTCAATAATTTAACCTCTTCACTTGTTATAGATGTATTCAGATTTTCTTTTTCTCTTGAGTCTATTTCAGTAATTTGTACCTTTGTAAAAATTGTCCATTTTATTTATCTAATTTGTTGGTACACAATTGTTTGCTGTATTCTCTTGTGATTCTTTTTATTTCTATAAGGTCAGTAATGATGGCTCCTCTCTTATTCCTGATTTTAGTAATTTAAGTCTTCTCTCTTTTTTTCTTGGTAAGTCTAGATAAAGATTTGACAATTTCATTGATCTTTTCAAGGAATCAACTTTGGTTTTCTATTCTCTTGTGTGATAATTGCTACTCTAATCTTTATTGTCTTTCTCGATTAGATATTATTCCACATCACTTTGAAAAACAGCTAAAGCCACAAATCTGCCTTGACCCTTTTGTTTTTGCTTCTGCTCTGTCAGTCTTCCTTGAGGCACCAGATCTTTCATGATCTATTGCCCAAAAAGGATAGCGTCATAGGATCACAGGCAATTCTTGGAAAAATTTACATTGGTTACTATAGCAAAAAGATATTCTGCTACATATGCCTAACTTATCTTCACTCTTGGACCACAAAGATCTATTTCAGAGACAAATTTGGAATGGAATTTTCCTTAACATTATCCTCAATAGAGCCTGAAGTACAGAATATACTCATTTTCTCACTCAGATCCTGAGACCTCGGTGGTCATTTACCAGACATTGGAATTCCTAAATGAATAACATTGTCTTAAAAATCATGTTCCTCAGGTCAGAAGGCTAGAGTGCTCTAATACAGGAGTCCTCAACCCCTGGGTGAGTGAACATTACCACGGGAGCTCCATCTCCTGTCAGGTCAGCTGTGGCACTGGATTCTAGGAATTGCTCATGCAAGGGATCCAGATTGTGCTTTCCTTATGAGAACCTAACTAATGCCTGATGATCTGAGGTGGAACAGTTTCATCCTGAAACCATCCCCCTCCCCACCGTCCCCGCACTGCACTGATCTGTGGAAAAACTGTCTTCCACAAAACCAGTCCCTGGTGCCAAAAAGGTTGGAGACCACTGCTGTAGTAGATACCTAGTCAGTTTGAGGTGTCTTTTTTTTTTTTTTTTTTTTTCAGGTGGACAGAAAGTAGGATTTATTGTCGGGCATTAGGAGGGGCAGCATAGTGGAAGCCCTCATGAGTTCAGGCCCACCACTTGTCCAGAGGGCCACGATTGGGGATGTACTTGACCCCGCAGTCATCTGGAATGAGCTGTTTCTCAGCCACCACGTCTTCGCATTCATTCACATTGAACTTGGTAATGCCCCACTTCTTTGAGATGTGGATCCTCTGGTGGCCAGGGAGCTCGGCCTTGGCCCTGTGCAGGGCCTCAATCGCATACTCCTTGTTCTGCAGCTTGGTGCTGATTGACACGATGACTTGACCAGTGTGAACCCTGGCCACAGTGCCCTGGGGCTTTTCAGAGGTACCTCATATACCTGTTTGGAGCCTGTCAGCCCAGCACAGGACAACGTCTTGTTGATGTGCATAACGTGGAAGGGGTGGAGCCGCACTCAGATGTGAAAGCCATCTTTGCCACAACTTTTTATCATGTACTTATTGGCACAAATTCGGGCAGCCTCCAGGGCTCCATTCATCTGATACCATGTGGCCACAGAGTGGAAACTCAACCACTTTTGCCCTCTTCTGCCCCAGGTCAAAGATGAGAATCTTGGCATCAGGAATACCTCGCGAGAAGAGAGGCTTTGGGTTGTTCTTACAATAATGGTAACACCAGTGGGGCGGCGGCCCATGGTGACACCAGAATCTTCAGTGGCACGCCGAAGGGAAAGAGCTTGAGCGTCTTTTGAACTTAAGAGTCATTCCTTTCTCTAAGAACTGACCTCCATCTAGAAGATGGGCAGCCCCAATTGTACTGCATGACCCGGTCCTCAGGCCCAGGTGAGTGGACCAGAAGTAGACACATGACTGAATCTGGACAAGGTAGATTTCCTTCCTGAAAGTCTGAAATTACAACTAAGAGGCTGCCACACTTGTCTTCTGGTAGTTGGAATTGTTCCATATGAACTCAGGAGCTGAGGGCGAACATATTCCACTGTGAGAACAGAGAAACAGGAAAGACTGCTGTGTTGGAAAACAGAAACATGTTGCAGTTCTCCTAAGAGAAACAGAAACGGAAGATGGTGACTGGGTCCCTGACGGCTTTCTGCTTTCCCTGATGGCTTTCTGATCTAGTCCCATATTAAAATCTGGAGGCACTTCTGTCTTTGAATTCTATAAGGCACCCCCGTGTCTTTTTAAGTTCTCCTTCGCTTCGTCATCATAATTATCAACATCGTCAACATTATCAACAAAAAAGATAAAACTTCCTGAGCAGTTAGTATATGCTAGGTAAAGTTTCAGTTAGCTTACACAAATTATATTATTTAATATTCCCAATAAATCCATGTATTACTTCATTTTACATATGAGGAAACAGGGACAAGGAAATTAAGTAACTTGTCCACTATAGTTAGCAATGGATAAAATCAGGATTCACATCAAGGCCATCTGACATCAGAATCTGAGCTCTAACCACCATGTTTTTGTACAGTTTAGCCTGTTCACGTTGGTTTCTAGCACTTGCAACCAAGATGTATTAGCTCAACAGGGTTCTTCAGTCTGGCCCTACTCTGCCTAACTAAAATTATCTGCCACTTTCCCCAGTGTGCTGAAGCCAGTATTCCCCTAAAACATACTATGGTCAATGTCATCTCCATGTCTTTTTGTTCCTTCTCCTTCCCACCCCCGCACTTTTATATTCTACCAATAATTCAGGGTCCACTTCCATTTCTATCTTCCCCAGGGAACCTGGTCACCTATATGTTCTATGAGTCAGTAACTATGCTGCCTTGCAATGGTGGTTAATAGCTTACTGCATGTATGTCACGCCTCTATGATGAGATTGTAAGGTCTTTAAAAGCAGGGGCTATGTTTTCTCTTTCGCTGTGTCCCCAAAACACTGTAATTCATTGTAAGCATACAATAAAAGCTCCGTGAATTGAATTAAAGGCAGTAATCTTAGTGGTATAGACAAAGGCAGGGAGAGAAAGTCAGGCACAGAGAGGCTTAACTTTAAAGGAGGGCTTAATGTCTTTCCATAAGTGTCAGGAATGGCCTTCATGTACTCATCTTGTTTTAAAATTGTATGTGTAAACTTTTAAAAGTTTTAAATCTCTGTAGGAAAAAGGATATTACATTGAAACATAAATCTTCTGTAATTGCTGAATTCTCACCCAGCCCTTGATCTCCTGGTTGAGTGGTCCCAAGTCTGACATTCTGAAAGTGACATATGCTGCTCCCCACAGCCACAAACACATATCTGATCTCACTCTTGGGCACACCCCAAGCCCTGGGATGACCATCACAACTCCCCCCTGCCCCACCATCTCAGAGGAGGTAGGTTTCGTACCCTTAAGAAGAACATGGGGGTGATGAGAGTATCCAGTGCCTGAGTCTTCCTAGGCCCTAAGAAGGCCTTGGAATCCTCTCTGATCCTTAGCATTTACCCTCATCTATGAAAACAACTGTTTGCATTTCTGTGTCCACTTAGTGTCCTGACAAGAGTCAAAACTCAATCCATCCAAAAGGAAATCAACATCTTCCCCAGTTATTCCTCCACTTTTTATGGTAATAGCTGCCACCACGATCCAATCATCCAGGCTTGAAGCCTGAGTCATCTTTGACTCAGAACATCACAGTGCTAAAAAAAAATTTTTTTAAAGCCGTTTGCCTCCTTCCCCCAATTTATACTCAGACTCTGTCTCTCAATATCTTAAAATGCATCTGAGATCTGTCCCTTCTTGTGTATTCCCCCTGATAAGGCTCTGGATTTTGGCACCAACCCCTGAACTACTACTCTCTTTTCGTGCTGGTTTGAATAGGGAGAGAAGAAAAGAAAACTGGAAAGTGGAACTAGAAATCTCTAAAACCCCAAGTGTTAACCTTACCCTTGCCGAAATGCGCACATGAATTGTCCTACTAGCAGTTAACAGCTGAGTTTAACCAACATTGAAGCATTACCAACTAAATGTCACACAAGTGGCCCTGTGTGAGGTGCTGGGGCCACAGCAAATAAGTAAGACTTCCCCAGCCCTCAAGTGCCTAGCAAGGGATGAGAGCTGAGGGGGGTGGCCCCAGAGGACTCTGCGAGTCCTGAAGGGGATTGGTCAATGCTGAGGGCGAGGTGAAGGCCAGGAGAGTGTGCATAGGGAGAGGACATGTGTATTAGGTTTGAGGGGTGAATAGGATTTCAAGTCTGAGGGCTGAGGGGTGGAGGGCAATTCCAGGCTATTAAGCAAAGGCTCAGTTTACAGGCTGGACTAAGCTGATTTCTGTGCTGTGTCCTGGGCTCCCCTGTGGCAGTGACGCAATCATGTGACAGTTGGTGATCATGTGCTGGGTGAAGACACTTTCAGGAAGGATGATATCACAGAAGTGAACCACAGTGAAATAAAGTATAATCACCAGATAAATTTCCGAGTAGGAGGCACATGTCAGTGCATGAAATCAAAGACAACGACAGACGTAAAACTGCTGACAGTATTGTTTTCACTTCTACCTCAAGATTTGTATGGGTGTCTACAGGGTGTCAAAAATAGAAAGAGAAGAGGTGCGGCCAGGCGCGGTGGCTCATGCCTGTAATCCCAGCACTTCGGGAGGCCGAGGCGGGCGGATCACGAGGTCAGGAGATTAAGACCATCCTGGCTAACACAGTGAAACCCCGTCTCTACTAAAAATACAAAAAATTAGCCAGATGTGGTGGCGGGTGCCCGTAGTCCCAGCTACTCAGGAGGCTGAGGCAGGAGAATGGCGTGAACCCAGGAGGCAGAGCTTGTAGTGAGCCAAGATTGTGCCACTGCACTCCAGCCTGGGCAACAGAGCGAGACTCTGTCTCAAAAAAAGAAAAACAGAAAGAGAAGAGGTACTGAACATTGGAGATGGACTTAGTTTCCCCCTCCAGGCAATTCTTCTCCCCATGGTCTCTCACGGGTTTTTGCTTTATACATATATGTAATGCTATTTTTCAAATATATAAAGAGACTGTTGTGGCGAATTTTTAAAACCTGTAAATTTATCTAAAAATCCTACTGAAATCCAAATGTCTTTTGCCTTACATACACCATTAGATAATAAAAGCACAGCTTCGACAATGTAAGGTCTGATTCTTTGGCGGAGAAAAGGGATTAAAGAGGTCCTCATCTTGAGAAACCACTGCTATATGCCATAGGTGTGTAATGACAGCCCTGCCTTGGTGATCCTCCAGGTTGGGCAGTGGCACCACATCCAGGTTATGTTGACTCTCAATTTACAGTGTACAGTGTACTTTTTTTTTTGAAATGGAGTCTTGCTCTGTTGCCCAGGCTGGAGTGCAATGGTGCAAATCTTGGCTCACTGCAACCTCTGCCTCTCAGCTTATTCAAGCAATTCTCCTGCCTCAGCCTCCCGAGTAACTGGGATTATAGGTGCCTGCCGCCGCGCCCAGCTACCTTTTGTATTTTTTTAGTACAGACGGGGTTTCACCGTGTTGGTCAGGCTGGTCTTGAACTCCTGACCTCAAGTGAGCCACCTGCCTCGGTCTCCCAAAGTGCTGGGACTATAGGTGTGAGCCACTGCACCTGGCCCAGTGTACTTTTTTGTTATTTGTTTATTGCTTTGGTTACTCTCCACAACAGCCCTCTGGGGTTACCCAATGCCTGAGTAATTCCATTCCTAGGTATATATCCAAGATATGTATACATATGTATACCGAAAGACATGTACAAGAATGTTCATAGCAGCACTATTTGTAATTGCCCCAAGCTGGAAACTATCCAAATGCCCATCAATTGTAGATTGGATAAATAAATTGTGGTATAGTGATACAAAGAGTACACAGCAACAAAAACGAAAAAGCTACTGAGAGGGAGAGATGTCCAAGGATTCCCAGCTGTTTCAGCTCTCAGCTGTTTGAGTCTTCCCAGACAGGTGAGTGAAGAAGCCTTAGCGATGATTCTAGACTGAACCACTATCTGACTGAAACAACATGAGAAACCCTGAGTGGGAACCGCCTAGCTGAGCCCAGTCAGGCCCCACACTCATGGGCACAACAAATTATTAGGACTATTTTAAGTCACTATTTTAGGGATTGATATTACACAGCAATAGATAACTGAAATATTGTTGAAGTGTTTAAAGAAAAAGGAAAATAGAATATATTAAATTTATAAATCTACTTTAAGATGTTTAAGAAAACCTAATAAACTAAGTTTGTAGAAGTTCCTCTAAAAACTATTGTTTAATACTAGGTTCATCAATAGAAAAAGAGATATAAGTTAAATGTCACAGTCTAAGGGAAAACGAGGTTTTTAAATTTCGACTTCCATAAATTTAAATCTTAATTGAAAAATAAAAAATAATCACCAGTGAAAAGCTGGATCTTTGACTCCACTGATCCTTTCAGACAATGCAAAGAAACAACATAGGGAAAGGAATTGAGTGATTTATTGAGTGCTTACTTGGTGCCACGCCATGTGCTAGGTGCTTACCTAAATCAACTCATCGGATCCTCACAACAACCCTGTGAGGTGGGTTTCATTACCCCCACTGTTTACCGATGAGGCTCACAGAGGCCGTGCAACTTGCCCAAGATTCTGCAGCTGGTAAAGAATGGAATCTGCGCCTCTGCACTTCCAATGCCTGCTCCTGAAGGAAGGCTTGCGAGGGTGAATTTCTCAAAGTCACTCAAGGTCCTTACTATAGCGACAGTGTTGGCACCTTCTGTGTCCTCTCTCACCTTGCCTGTGAGCCTTCCAGTGGGTGGGGAAAGAGGCGTGCCTATCAGTGGCCATTCTGTGAACACAGAAGAGAGCTGTGCCGGTCACAGAGAAGACAGTCCAATGATCCTTAAAGTTCAGGCGTGTGGGTTGGAGCCAAAGGGGCCTGTCCCCTGGATATAACTGGAGAGTAGCTCTGGAGAGGAATTCTAGAAGCTGTGGAAAGAAAAAGAGGGAGGATTTTAGCACTATGTCTCTGGACCGTTTGTCTAACTTCAAAGGGTTCTTTTCAATTTTTTTCTTTTCCTCTATCAATTCCCAGTGTTTTAGCTGTACTTACTGCCTGACATGAGAGGGGCAGGTGTACCTTTGAATCATTTCGTACTAGAATATTAGGGCAAGTCAGCTTTGAAGTTATCTAGCCCAATCCTCTCCTATTGTAGAGATCAAGAGATCAACTTTTGTTGCTTCCTATGAACATTCTACAGAACTCTACTTCTTACCTAACCCTATCTAATTTAAAGAAAAAAACCAAAAGCCTGTATTGAATAATGGTAAGTTTCATAAGACTCCTGACTTTCATTTTTACAGAAAGATGGGTAGGAAAATGAGGCCTGTAAGGCAGAAGTGGAAACATGAGTTGGGAGCAGCCCCAGGCTGCTGTGATCCAGAGGGCAGGTGAGGACCTGCTGCCTCCTAACTTACCTGACTGACAATGGAACCTGTGGCAGGTAGAGGTGGCACAACCCTCTAGAGACCACTGTTCTGGCCGTGTCACTTTCAAGAGCAAGTTTTCTGTGCCAGGACTCTTTCCAGTAGTTCTGTGAGAAAAGTGCTGTTTGCTAGCACTGACAGCTACCAAATACCTTACAGCTGCTTCTGAGGGGAAGAGCCTGATGACTCTAATCTGCCTCCTCCCAAACAGATGAAGGAGAGCAGACTGGGGTGTGACTTCGTTATTCAGAGGCTAAGGGGCTAGCACATGTTTTCTTTAGGCCTCCACTTTTTGCTGTGCCTTTTGTTGTCAGGGGATTCTGCCAGCTGCCACCTTCCCTGAAAAGCCAAACTGGGGGAAATAAGAGGGAAAATCATCTATCTCTGATAAAAGAAAGAGAAAGAGAGAGAGAGACTGCTAAATAATTGTACATACAACAGAATCTTTTTTTATTTTTATTTTATTTATTTATTTATTTTTTTGAGACGGAGTCTCGCTCTGTCACCCAGGCTGGAGTGCTGTGGCCGGATCTCAGCTCACTGCAAGCTCCGCCTCCCGGGTTCCCGCCATTCTCCTGCCTCAGCCTCCCGAGTAGCCGGGACCACAGGCGCCTGCCACCTCGCCCGGCTAGTTTTTTTTTTTTAATTATTTTTTAGTAGAGACGGGGTTTCACCGTGTTAGCCAGGATGGTCTCGATCTCCTGACCTCGTGATCCGCCCGTCTCGGCCTCCCAAAGTGCTGGGATTACAGGCTTGAGCCACTGCGCCCGGCAGACTCTTAAAATATGCTACACATTTAACTAGTGCTTCACAGCTTAAAAACTGCCTTTATGTATTTTATCACAATCGCTCCTCACAGCAACCCGGTAAGGTAGACAGACACATCTTGGTCCTGTCCTTCAGATGAGGAACCTGCTCTTGATGGCAGGTGAATGGCCAGGCTAGAGTCCAGATCTTAGAACCACAGAATCCTAGAGTTAGAAGGTACTCTAACAGCAATAATCCAAGGCATCCTTTCCCCAGAGCGTGAATCACCTTATAAAATCTCTTGAGATTTCTTTTGGCCCCTGCTTGAACTCTTCCAGTGAGGAGTAACTCTCACTACCCATGAACAATCCAGTATCAATACTAAGCTAAAATCCTTCTTGTAACTTTCAGCCATTCAATTTCTGCCCACAAAAACTACACCAAATTAAGTCAAGTTCTAATTCACATTCTTTTTAAAATTTGAAGATATTACATTTGCCCTTTTCTTGCAGATTAAACATTTTCAGTTCTTTCAACTACTTATCATGTGATTACCTAGAACCATGCCTGAAATATATGGTAAATAGTAAGTGTTTATCGAATCATTTCTCTGGCCCTTGGTACTATGTCCTGATCCTCCTGTCGAAGGGCTCCTTCCCTTACCTCGAGCGTCCTCCATTTTGTAATCTGTTCATCATTTGTTTATTTAAATAATAGGGAGAAAAGAAACAGCACAGTTTTCGCTTTCCAGGCCACAGAGTTTTCAGAACAATGTGAAACAAAATTAAAATCCTCCAGATGTCAGACATCTTTCAATTTAGTCTGTGATAATGGATTCATTATTTCACTCAACAGCCTACATCGGAGCTGCATTGCTAGAAGATAAATCCTTCATTCACTGAGCATCTCCTATAAGTAAGACACAGAATGGATTCCTGTGGAGAGTGGCCATAGAATTAAACAGAAAAATTCTAGTGAAGGCAGTGATAATTTGGGGTCTGACTGGAAGACCCTGCATGAATACATTATCCTGCAGCATAATTTTGACTGTTAAGAGAAGCAGCACCCATTTTTTTGTTCAATTTTGGGTACCACCAGACTAAAACACATATGTGTCTTCAACAAGGAGTTCAAGAGGAAACTTTGGCTATTTTCA
Source organism: Macaca mulatta (assembly GCF_049350105.2). Classification (NCBI taxonomy): domain Eukaryota; kingdom Metazoa; phylum Chordata; class Mammalia; order Primates; family Cercopithecidae; genus Macaca; species Macaca mulatta. Next base: position 164,075,117 of record NC_133407.1, on the reverse strand, counting down.
GTTGGTCTTAATTTGGATTGGTGTGAGAGACAAGCGCTGGTATCAATGTAATGAGACTGTGTCATCCCTAATGATGAAGAATTCAGCCAGCTTCATGCCTCTCATATAAGTGCTGTGATGGGATGAATAGCAATGAGCTTAAAATTTTGATAACTAAAGAGCCAGGAAATAGATAGTGAATGGTGCCGTACTTTGTGAAAGAAACAACAGTAAATTGCTCCCAATCATAAGGGAATAGGCCTATTAGTTACAGTAATAACCTTACAGCAAGTTTGATGGTAAATAAGTAAAACCAAACATTCAAAACACAATTCCAGAAAAAGAACTGAGGCTAAACTATCCCATTATCACAGACTACATTGAAAACTGTCAGAAGTTTGGCTAATTTGATCATGTTTTCAAGTTGTTCTGAAAACCTCTATGGCCTAAAAAGTAAACAACATAATTTTCTTTTCTCTCTATTGCTTAAACAAAGAAACATGAAAAACCTATTCTCTCCATATTGCAAATTCCGGTATTTTAGAAAGTGAGCCTCATCAGCAGTTTTCTCATCTTGAGTTTTAGAAAAGGTTGAATTTGGAAAGAGGCATGTATGTATTAAGGGTTGAGGGCTTGGGGAGTGAGTTGTGATCTCCTCTCACATAAAATATCTGCACTGTAGCCCGGGCGCGGAGGCTCACGCCTGTAATCCCAGCACTTTGGGAGGCCGAGGCAGGCGGATCACCAGGTCAGGAGATGGAGACGGTGAAACCCTGTCTCTACCAAAAATACCAAAAACATTAGCCGGGCGTGGCGGCGGGCGCCTGTAGTCTCAGCTACTCCGGAGGCTGAGGCAGGAGAATGGCGTGAACCCGGAAGGCGAAGCTTACATCGCCAGTGCGCTGCAGCCTGGGAGACAGAGCAAGACTGTCTCAAAAAAGAAAGAAAGAGAGAGAGAGAGAGAGAGAGAGAGAGAGAGAGAGAGAGAGAGAGAGAGAGAGAGAGAGAGAGAGAGAGAGAGAGAGAGAATCTTCACTGCAATCACATGGTAAGTGATAGATTCTTCACAGCCACAGAATGGAGGGAACTTCTAGTGAAGCAAGACCCACCCCTTGTGGGTGGCAGAGAAACTGTAGTGAAACACCGCAGAGAGTTCTTGCTGAAAGACACTCAGATGTCCTGGGGCTCCTGTCTACTGAACTGCGGTCTGACTGCTCCTCTTTTCTTCCTTTGAAAAACTTATCCTTGCCTTCTCAGATAAATCCAAGAGGGTTCCTGGCGACAGCTGGTCCAACACGCTCAAACGAAGAAAGTAAGGTTTAGAGAGGTTGTATGGTTTGCAAAAAAGTCACGTATTTGATTAGTAGCAAAGCCAGACATAGAAGCCAGGACTTTGGATTCCCAGTCCTGGTCTCTTTCTCATTTACCGTGCCTCCTGATGTTTGAAAAATATTCCTGAAGTTGGGGATTTTACCACTTGAATGGTTTTTTCTTTTCTTTTCTTTTCTTTTTTTTTTTTTGAGACGGAGTCTCACTCTGTTGCCCAGGCTGGAGTGCAGCGGCCAGATCTCGGCTCACTGCAAGCTCTGCCTCCTGGGTTCACGCCATTCTCCTGCCTCAGCTTCCTGAGTAGCTGGGACTATAGGCGCCCGCCACCACGCCCGGCTAATTTTTTTGTATTTTTAGTAGAGACGGGGTTTCACCGTGTTAGCCAGGGTGGTCTTGATCTCCTGACCTCGTGAACCGCCCGCCTCGGCCTCCCAAAGTGCTGAGATTACAGGCCTGAGCCACCGCGCCCGGCCGCGTGGTTTTCTTTATAGGCAGAGGGAAAAGTACTGATCTTTGGAAGAGTTAGGATTAAAAAACTAATAAGATGGGGGTACAGGGTGTTTAGGAGGAAGAATACATAGAGCAAGGCAAAAAAAGTGGGAAAGAAAAAAGGAGGTAATAGGAGAGATAAATATATGAACAATAAAATGGAAGAAAACAAGAGATAACTGAAGAGGGAGAAATAAACTGAGAAGACGGAAGAAAATGGACACTTAAGAGCAGCAAACTGGCCAGGTAAGCTGGCTCATGCCTGTAATCCTAGCACTTTGGGAGACCAAGGCAGGAGGATCATTTGAGCCCAGGAGTTCGAGAACAACCTGGGCAACATGGGGAGACCTTGTCTCTACAAAAAACATTTCAAAATTAAACATTATCCAGGCACAGTGACATGTGCCTGTAATCCCTGTTACTTGGGAGGCTGAGGTGGGAGGATCACTTGAACTTTTGGAGGTAGAGGCTGCAGTGAGCTGACATCGTGCCACTGCACTTCATCCTGAGTAACAGAGTGAGACCCTGTCTCAAGAAAGGAAAGGAAAAAAAAAAAAAACAAAAACAGCAAATGGAGACAATCAAGGAATCAAGGACTAAGAAGAAATTGGAGAAGAAAGAAGAGAAAAATAGAACCAAGGAAAGAGAAGAAAACCAGGAAGAACAACATGAGAAAACAGAGCTGCTGTGAGTCCAAGAGAGAGTGTATAGGTGGATGGGCAAGTTGGACCAAGAGGGATCCACAGGTCATAAGGAGCATGCGTGGGTGCAGGATGAATGAGTAGGAAGGCGAACAGCTGCGCAGTGGGAAAGGAGTGATCAGAGTGGCCAATACACACTTGGAGGAACTCAACAAAGTGATCTGGAATGTTAGACTGATCCTTGGAATTACCTCAGAATCAGCTGAACTATGGTTCTAAGGATGCTGGTAACACAGGAGATTGTAAATTCCATATCTACAAAACCAAATCTCTAACCTTTCATCAGTCACCTCCAGGCCCTCTTTCATCGTTTATATAACCTGTTTTTCAGAAGAGACAAACATTCATTCATTCATTTCATGTACTCTGGAGACCTTCCTCACTGGGCTAATTTCTCAGGTAATTTATTGGTACTTTCTAAAGAACAGTGGGAAGCGCCTTCCAAATTGGAACAATGGGATTTTCCTCAGGAAATTCAGGCCTACATCATGGTTGGGTGGAGTTACAGAAAAAAACGTCACAGCATTGTGAGGGGGCCGGGGGAACACAAGAGCAATTTCCCAGAACCACTGGGCACAGACTTTCTTGTGGACTCTCTGGGGAGGGAAATTCTGTGAGGGAAATCCTGCACGCACCGTGAGGCCCTCCAGGATTTATACACATCCTACCTCCCACAGGTGTGGGTGATGGGAAAGCCAGGCTGCCATATACCTATCTGATCATAGTAACATTTATTCATAGCAGTATCGAGTCCTCTGTCTGTGTGATCAACAAACACATTCTTCACTGGGTGAGAGGAAAGCAAGATGAGGACATTTTCCTCCCCGAGCTATTAGCCCATAATCACAATTCTCTTTAAAATATGCAATTTTAATAGAGATGCCTGCCCAGTCTAGGCTAAATAACAACTGCTTTCCAGGACGGGCTCTATACCAGGAAAGACAAGCAATCGGAATTAGAACCCTGCCACATTCTTTTTCTTTTAAAATGCATGCCACAAATAAAAGCCCCTTTAACTCCAGCTGTGGCCTCAGCTATTAGAACAAACTTGCAAAAATGCTTAGCAATCTACCTTCCTGGCTCAACATATCAACCAGCCCACTTTCCAAAATGCAATCACAGTTAATAATGAATGAGTTTTTAAAATCCCTTCATGCCTTGCATGCACCCGGAGTGAGTTGCTATCTGCAAAGTTGGGTTAATGCCACTTTCTGTGAGTCCTCTAAGAGGAGATGTTCCACAAATGATTTTTTTTTTTTTTTTTTTTTTGCCCTAATAAGCTGAGTTAAGGCCAGCCGTTGACAGGAATGTGCGGCAGCTGCCTTTTGAGTACTTACATAGGATCCTGAGCCGGTGGCTGTGCCCATGTTAGTTCTCCCTTCACCTCATGTACTCCCCATCACTCCTATAATCCATAAATGATTCTGATCCTGACACCTCCTCAAAATCCTCCAGCACCAGACTGGTGGAGTCCTCACCCAGGATGCCGCTGTCTGGCCTGGACAACCTGGCCCGGGAAGGAGGTGCAGGAAAGTTGGTGGCAGCTGGAGGGGGAGAACAAGGAGGTGTTTGCTGGAGAGAGGTTGGCGTGGCCTGAGGAGGGGACGCAGCTGGCTCACAGGCTTCCTCATCACCCTTCTCGGACTCTGGTCCTGCATCTGCAGCAGTGGGACCCAGGACATGGTAGAGGCTGGGAAGGCGGATGTCAAAGCGCAGCCCAAACTTAGCAAAGAGCTTGTCATTGAGAGTGTAGAGCTTCTCTGAGATGTCATAACCCAGCAGAGCCGAGAAGAGGCAGGAGATGTATCGCTCTTTGGTCAGAAGAAGGTGGAGACTTTTCCGGGGCCAGGAAATGTAGCTACATGAGGTCTCAGCAGTCAGAGTGACCTGAGAGGGGTCAGAAGCAGACAGTAAAGGTTTAAACTAGAAAATGTGTCCATGCTGAGCGCAGAGACCATACAGTCACATGGAAAACAGCTGTACTTGTACTGAAGAAGCTGTGTGGGAGTACCCCTCTATGACCTTGCCTGAAGGAGGTCTAGTAGATGACTTTCACTTGTGTGCACTGATATGGGGGTGTCTAGTATCAGGAGCCCTGGGATCAGCCATTCACTCACTCACCCATCACTTCCTGGAGCCTCAGGTTCCTCACCCATTTTCCTCAGCTCCAATTCTTTGGTTCCATGGCTAATGGTACTAGTGACTGCAGAAGGTTCTGAGTCTTATGATTTTGAGATAGAGAAAGAAAGGGCCTTCTGGTGCTCTGAAGAGTGGTTGAAATGCTGACAACTATTCATGTTAAGACTGAGGAAGGATAAAATATTGGGGTAGGGACACAAAAAGAGCTAGAAAGTTCGGTTTGAGAAAAAGCTTCTGATGAGGTATGCCAAGCTACATCATGTGGATGAAGCATGGGCCTGGGATTTGGGTCCATGAAATTGCTCTTAACTTGGCCACTTCAAGTAACCAAAAGGATCTGATGACTGAAATCAGAAAAAAGGGCGTAGAGGAAGACAAACTCTAAAGGACAGAAAATCAAAGGGCACCCCATTCTCCATTTGTTTATTCCTCTAGGAATTTCTGAGCACTCACTATGTGCCCATGATGCAAAGCTAAATTACGTTTGCATGGGAAATAAACAATAACGTGTGCCTGGCATGCAGCAGATGCGTGATAAATCCTTGTTACAATAATGATGAGTGGTAAAGCTGGGGTTAAAATGGAAACATGATTAGGACAGTGCAGGAAAAGGGTGCAGAATCACACAATTTTTAATAATCTAATTGACCCTAATACTTTGGGCTGGCAGAGTTCATGATGTATTTTTGTGGATAGAGACAGTGGAAATGATGATAATGATGTTAGCAGCTAACATTTGTCAAGAGGTGCCAGGCATTGTGTTAAGTAGTTTATATGAATTGTCAAATTGAAGGTAGGGTAGCTTTCCAAACATTCTTTATTAGAGATTATATATAATCCTTTTCATTCCTGCATTGCCTACCAGATCTCCCACTAACCTCCTCTTCCTTCCTTTCTGCTATACCCCTCCCCCACATCCTTTATTCATTTCCTCCTCTCAACTTTTCCCCACTAATTGTTAGCACTGCAATCAGGATGTAAACTACGTTATCAAGGCCAGAAGTGGTTTCATGTTTCAACTTTACCTCTATCAGTTGTATGATGTCAGATAAATTACTTAATCTCTCTTGCCTCGTGAGAAATAATTCTGAAAATAATACAATCTGTCCATGACTAATAGTTCAGCAAATAGTTGTCACAATCTGCCATAGCCTATACCTTAGATGTACTTATGAACAATTCCCAAACAAGAAATGAGTACCAAATATGAAGCAGGTGTGTTTGAGCAAGAGCTAAGCTGAATGTAAATAATGTCCTTAAAGTCAACACAAAGACTGTGAACCTTCTGAGAAATATGCTGTTACTTCTTCCATCTTAAAATAAAACAAAATTGTACAAATAAAAATTCTTTTTCTTGACCTCATTTCCCTGACTAGCTATCACTCCACTGATTTGCTTCCCTTTTTAGCAAAGCTCATAAAGAAAAAATAACCTGTTTATACTTACTGTCTCCAATTCCTCTCTTCTCACTCTCTTAAACCGATAAGACTTTGTCCCTAGCAGTCCACAAAGACTGTTCCTGTTAAGGTCACCAATGACCTCTAAGCTGCTGAGTCTGATGGTCACTTTTCATGGCATCCATCAATTTCCCCCTCCTCTTTAATACACCTTCTTTTCTTGGTTGCCAGGATGCCATACACTCCTGGTCCAATCTCATGATTGTTCCTTTTCAAGTTCCTTTGCTGCTTTCTCCTTTTCTCTCCAACTCCTTACCACTAAAGTATCCCAGGACTCCCCTCTTGAACTATTCCCTCTTCCATCCACACTCACTCACTTGGTGAGCTCATCCTATCCAATGGCTTTAAATATCATCTGTATACAACCAACTCCCAAATTTATATCTCAGGTCCAGATCTCATTCCTGAATTCCAGACTTAAATATCCAGTTGCCTATGTAACATCTCCATCCAAATGTCCACAGATCATCAAACACTGAACTTCCTAGTCCCCTGAAAGCAGCTGTACCTGTAGCTTTCTTTATCTCAGATGACAGCAGCATCACCTGTCCAGTTGCTCAGGCCAAAAGCCTTAGAGTCTTCCTTGATCTTCTCTTTCTCTCACATACTATATCCAACCCTTTAGAAAATCCTTTTGGCTGTATCTAGACAATATATGCTATGGCCCTACATAATCTTGCTACCTCGTCACCTCTCCAACTTTCTCTCCTGCTATTCCCTCCCCTTCCTCTCTCCACTCCAGGTCCACTGTCCTCCTTTCTGTGAGTCAAACACCACTGGCCCCACCTCAGGGCCTTTGCACTGGCTCTTTCCTCTGTCTGATATGCTTTTCCCAGATATTCACAGACCTCACCTGTCACCTCTCTCAGGTTTTTGCTCAAATGTTACCTGCTTAACAAGGATTTCCATGACCACCCTATTTAAAATCGCAATCATATCTCCCTTATACTACTCTAGGGTTTCTTTTTTTTTAACTAGCAGTTATTGTCCTCTAACATATTATATAATTTACTTATTCATTATGCCTATGGCTTTTTGACTCCCTTATGAGAATGTAAATTTCATGAGGGGAGGGACCTTCATCTGTTCTGTTCACTGATATATTTCAAGCCCTTTTAACAGTGCCTGGTACATACTAAGTTTTCAATAAATATAACTGAAGTGAATAAACGAATCAAGGGAAGACAGCCAATGTTGTATATTGCAAAACAACCTAATGTCACTTTCCTCCCTTCCTCTCCCCACCGGAGACGAAGTCTTGCTCTGTCACCCAGGCTGGAATACAGTGGCGTGATCTCGGCTCACTGCAATCTCCAGTTCCTGGGTTCAAGCAATTCTCCTGCCTCAGCCTCTCAAGTAGCTGGGATTATAGGCACCTGCCACTGTGCCTGGCTGATTTTTGTATTTTTAGTAGAGATGAGGTTTCACCATGTTGGCCAGGATGGTTGAATGAAGTAAATGAGATAACCTATGTAAATAGGACTTAAGTCCAGTAAGATAGGATGCAAATTAGAAAAACAGTGATGATGTCTGTGTGATCCCTCCTGTGCTGTGTTCTCGGTGACTAATGAGTGTCACAGTGCTGAACACACAATGCATTCTGACTTAATTGAATTGTTGAGAGGTGTGGTGGAATGCTGATTGATTTGTATTAAGTACAATGTGAATTGTAATTTAGGCTGTCACTGTGGATTGCTCTGTCAACAAAGACTATGTAATTGCAAAAGGCAAGGACAGGATGAACTCTAACTTAAGATAACACTTGACATTTGCAAAGAGGAAATGGGACTTTACACAGCCAATAGCAAATGTGTGGCTCTCATTGCTCCCAAAGGAGGTGCACACTAAAAATATAAATGGGAGGAATATGACCGCACCTACATTCCAGGCTGAGAGGCCATGTGGGGTTACAGCCCTTCCTCTTGAGCGTAACTTAGGGGAGGACACCCGGCTTACCTACCACCTGTTCCTCTGTGTCAGTGTCAGAAAGAGCCCCGGTCCAGCTGGCTCAGGTCCTGACTCAGCCCTCCTAGAGGTTCTCATGTGCCTGAGAGAGTTCCTGAAGAAGGTTTCTGGGCTAGTTAGAGAGGGTGTGTGGAGGGAGGTCAGGGAGGAACATGATGGAAGTGGATCTGCGGCTGTGTGCCCTGGCAGTGGGATCAGGACTGCCTCTCAGGCTCCATTATTATCACAGAGCTAAGTGTCAGGGTTGGGGCGGAAGCAGGCCCTGCCAGGTAGCAATGCCTGTGTGTGTCTGTTCCGGGGTTGGCTCATATGTTGGTTTGAGGGACTCCCTGATAAAAGTAGTAGGAGACACATGGAACCCAGTGTTTCCAGTTCCAGCAAACTATCCAGGCAGGGGAGTCCTTAAAGGGGTGAGTGAGTGTGTGTGCATGTGTGTGCATGCGTGTGCGTGTGTGTGTGTGTGTGTGTGTAAACAGCACTCCTCTGGTGACCCTCCCATTTTAATAAAGAACAGAAATGGTAGATCCAGGCAACTTGGCTTTGTCACTTTCTAGCTGAAGACCCTGGGCAAATTACTTGATGTTTTTGGGCATTAGTTTCCTCAGTTGTTAAATGGGGTAATAATCATATTCAACCCATAGAGTTGTTGTGAGAACCAATGAGGCAATATGATATGTAGTGCCTGCCACATGCTAGCCATTCAATAAGTGAGAGCTAAAGAGAAACTGACCAAAGCCTGAGGGATTGGCAGAGATAAGAAGAGTAGGGGCCAGGCAGCCAGGCACCTGCATTGAAGCATGTATGTGAATGCCCCATGGAGTCCTCTGGGACATCAGCTGCCCAGTGGCAAACCAGTTCAGCAATTTTTTTTTTTTTTTGAGACAGAGTCTTGTTCTGTCACCCAGGTTGGAGTGCAGTGGTGAAATCTCAGCTCACTGCAAGCTCCGCCTCCCGGGTTCACGCCATTCTCCTGCCTCAGCCTCCCGAGTAGCTGGGACTACAGGCACCCACCACCACGCCCAGCTATTTTTTTGTATTTTTAGTAGAGATGGGGTTTTATTGTGTTAGCCAGGATGGTCTCGATCTCCTGACCTCGTGATCCTCCCGTCTCAGCCTCCCAAAGTGCTGGGATTACAGGTGTGAGCCACCACGCCCAGCCAGCAATTCTTTACTGAACAGCTGCTGTGCTCCAGGTACTTTCCTTTAGAGTCTGGGAACAGAGAAGGAAAAGCCTAGATTTTTACTTCAAGGAGTTCACGGTACAGAAGACAGAAAGGAGACCAGATTATTAGAACAGAGAGCAAGATGTGCACCAGTTAGCATAAGTAAAAGGACTAGAACAGGCACACCGGAGCACTAGGCTGTGGGGTGGATGTTGGTGAGGTCAATTCGGGCAGTTTTCACAGAAGAAGTGAGGTGCCGTGGTCTCATCTAGAAAGGGAAATGCATTTCAGAGGGGAGAGTAGGGGCCAAGGCACAGAGCTGCAAAACAATGTGGTGTGTTTAGGTAAGGACTAGTGGTTCAGCATGGCTAGTATGAGCAAAAAATATGAAGGAGGGAGAGCTGGGAATGTGGCTAGAGAGCACTAAAAGGGTTAAGTTACCCTGTAAGGAGTGTGGGTTTTTATCTTGTGGCACTAGAGTCTTCCAGAAGAGTTTAAGCATTCAAGTAACATGGTCTACCCAGGGGCCAGTATCTTCCTACCCTGCCTCACCTTGGCTAGGAGCCCAGGAACTCTTTTCACAGAGGAAGAGTGCCCCGGCCTGTAGCTTTACACTGGCAGTGGTGCAAAGGGCAGATGTGAGAGGGGAAACATGGAGGCACGGATACTGCTAGGCTACAGTGGGACGGGGTGAGGCGGTGCTGCCACGGGGCTCCCTGTTACCTGGAACACCCCCTCCTCAGAAGGCTGTAGTGATTCCCACTCAGGAGAGTCCATGAACTGGTATGGAAAGATGTAGTGCAGAAACTGCCCGTCCTGGCTCACACGAACCCTGGCAAGGGAAGAGAAGAGATCATGTGGGAAAAGGAAAATGGCTCTCCAAGTCATCTATTCTGAAGTTAGGTGTCGCTGATTAACACGAATCTTCCTGTAGAAATACTTTGCCTAAAGCATGGCAAAACCCAAAGCTAGACTAGCCAGCCTAGTTACTGCATGCAAATAGTTCAGAAATGGAACCCATTGAGACTTCCTGAACCCCCATTTTCCTCCTCCTTCTCCTTACTGGTGGTTCTCAATCTCAGGCTGCAGAGTAGAAGCCCCAGGGAAGCTTTTAAAAAAGCACCTAGGCTTGGGCCTTATCCCAGAGCAATGAAACAAGAATCTCTCTAGGTAGGATCTGGATATTACTAGTATTTACATCTCCCCAGTGATTCTAATGTGTAGCCAGGATGGAAACTACTGCTCAAGAACTCTGCTGCTGGCCCGGTGTAGTGGCTCACACCTGTAATCCCAGCACTTTGGGAGGCCGAGGCAGGTGGATCACCTGAGGTCAGGAGTTCGAGACCAGCCTGGCCAAGATGGTGAAACCCCATCTCTACTAAAAGTACAAAAATTAGCCAGGCATGGTGGTGAGTGTCTGCAATCCCAGCTACTTAGGAGGCTGAGGCAGGAGAATCACTTGAACTCGGGGGCAGAGGTGGCAGTGAGCCGAGATCACACCACTGCACTCCAGCCTGGGCAAAAGAGCAAAATTCTGTCTCAAAAAAAGAGAAAAGAACACTGCTGCCTATTTAAGTTTACATTTACACTAATTAAAATTAAATAAAATTAAAAATTCAGTTCCTTACCTAATTACATTATAGGTGCTCAACAGCCACATATGGCCTGTGACTACCATGTTGTACAACACAGATCTAGAACATTTCCGTCATCACAGAAGCTCTGTTGGATGCCACTGCCCCACAGATTCTCCTTTCTTCCTTCCCATTAGCTACATGAAGATCCATGCTTACATTTAACCACTTTGTAGACGTTGAAGGAAGTGGCAAGTCTAGTATATGCCAGACTCTGCTAGACACTTTACCAGTGTTCTCTTATATAATGTTCACAACACCTCAAGGTAGATTGTTCTTTTCTGTATTTTATAGCTAAGGAAACTGGTGCTCAGAAGGGTTGAGTGGCGAGCTTAAGTTTACATAGCGATCAAGTGGCAGAACCAAAATTCTATGTTCTTGGCACAACACTGTGTTGCCACCCTATTACTAGAGCTTTGGGTAGATGGTAGTGGACTCTCCCAGCATGACCCCTTCCCTGACCTCTCTAACCACAGGGGACAATAATAGCTTGTTTCTTTAGACAATGAGATCCTACGCACCCTATCCAGTTGATGGTCCTAGGGTGAACACCTAACTCAAGCTGAGCCAATCAAACTCCTTCCCTGCGAATTTGGAAATGGAATTGAATGTAAATCATGCCTTGGATGGGGACAATTATCAGACATTAACAAAACTAACATACTCCTCCCTGAAGGAACTAAAAAAAATTTTTTTTTGACACATAACTCAGACTTTGAAGAGCATGGGTCCCAACTGGCTATAGAGAAAATAGACTTGAAATCACATAAAATGTCCTAGTAGGACACGTTCTTGTTTCTAGTACTACCTGAGGCTCAGGTGCATGTCTTTCCTTGAGTTTCATGAGAAATCCTTGTATCTTTTTAAATAAAGACCTTTCCACCCCCCACACCCTTCTGCTGGCTAGAGTGGGTTTCTGTCTGCAGCCAGAAATCCTAATTAATATATTCACTTTAATTTTATGAATATTCTTATTCCACACTACCATCAGGTTAAACAATTGCTCTTGACTGGCCCATGACCCCAGGCTTGGTTTCACAACTTAAGGGGTTAGGAGCCTTACTATTGCTGCTTGCTGCCTTTGTACGCTTGTGGCTGTATGACGATGCCTGAGGACAGGGAATGTATTTCAGATGTGATGCCACATCTGGAAAAAGATTAGAATCCAGTATGGGCTTTATCCTTCCCTCTCAACCACTGCCCAGAAAACTTAAGAGTTCCATCTTTAACCTCTCTTCTAAAGTGAGTTATATCAGACAATGGGGTGCCTCTATTAGGCAAAGGGGGAAGATGAAAAAGATCTCTAAGGTACACCTTGTTCATTTGGTGGAGATATCCCTCCATTATTTCTGGAGATTTATTGGCTAAACAGACATTCATGGAGCATCTCCCATGTTCCTGGAGATCTGGGAATGCAGAGATGGATACAATCAGGTCTTTGTCTTTGAGGATCTCACAATTTAGTGGAAGTCACAGGCACATAAATAACTGACTGTAAGTCAATGTGATAGGTGCTATTGTGGAACAGTAACAAAGGAGGGAGAGAGATTGGTTCTCTTTGGGCAGCAGACTTCTTGAAGGAGATGACAGTTGAACTGAATTTTGAGGGATGCAAAGGGTATTGAGAAGCAGATAAACATGGGGATGAACAAAGACCTGGGAAATCCAGTGTGGCAGTCTGTTCTCCAGTAGCTGCTTTCTTCTCTTCCTTAATGGTGCTAGATTTTAACTGGACACATGACTGCAGAGCAAAAATCAACATTTCTCTACTTCCCTGACTGCTAGGCATAGGCATGTGATAAGTCCTGGCCAAAGGGATATCAGCACTCCTGAGCCTTCCTTTTAATGAATGCCTAGGTATATATGCGTGTGTACAAATTACCAAAGATCATGACCAATTAAAAAACGATTGCACTTATTATCTGACAACCTAAAACTGGAAGACAGGAACACTCTGAATAAATATGTATGGAAGGGGGAAAACAAGGAAAGAAGGAAACAAGAAAGGAAGGATGAATAAATCAACAAAGGAAACCAAGGAACAAACACACTTGTGTCACAATAAAAGGGGATCAAAACCTCAGTGAAAAGCTTCCCTAGGAAAGGAAGACAGCAGAAGAGAATGGTGCTGCTGCAGCACCTGTCAGATCCTTAGGCAATTTCAGCCACCCAGGCAAGCCACCAAAGAGTGATGACTATAGAGTGTAGATAGTGTCTAATGGTCTTCATGGCTCGCTGAAGCCATTTTAATTGGAATGCTGTGCCCTTTATCATCTGTCTCTTCTTCCTTCTTGATCTACTGGATGATGGATGATCTTCTCCTATATGAATAGCTTAGATAGTTAGTTGCCTGCTCAGGGGGTTGTATATATGGAAGTTTGTGTTTTGAATTTTATATGAGAGAAACTGTCTAAGTTAAGCTCTGCTTAACAGGGAGACAGACTTTGAGGAAGTCACTTTGCCTCTCTTGAGTTTTGAAAGAGATTGGTTTAGATTGGTTTCCTTTATTAAAATAAAACAAAATGACTTCTGAAGTTTGAGTGAAGGACTCTAGAGAACAGTGTGCATGTGAGATTGGGAAGTCTGCACAAGAGTCCCCACCTCCTGGCACAAAGTTCTTGTCTGCTGCTTTGAGATGTTTGCTCCCTTACTGCAACCAGCCCAGGGTTCAGCGATTCTCCTTTAAAACTAGAGCCCAGTCATAGACTAGAAGCCTTTTCCCCTATGTCCAGCTCAGCAAAGCTGAGACAGGGTGACATTGAAAGATAACAAAACTCTTACTCCAAACCTTGAAAGGCAAGAAAAAAAATCAAAATTGTCTAATTTCTGACTCGGCCTTTTGATGCTAAGTATACGAGGAAAAGCTACACCAAGGGCAAGCCCCCCTCTCCCCTTCACTGGGAAGTGATCTTATACAAGTCCACAGTAAATCTGTCCTACCTGAACTCTACAGTAACCCTACATGCTTCCAGCAAATAAGCACCCTACACTGGAGGAAGCACTTCTGCTGGTCTCAATTTCCTCCTTTGAACAGACGAGTTACAACGTCATGGGTCTCATGAATGAGCAAGTTCCCTAAATTATCTTTAAGCATGGAACTCTAGGTGCAAACATTTTGGCAATAGTTATATGTATTTGTATTTACACTTATATTTGTTTAGAAATAATCACATTGGTTTACACTATCAGTTCACCAATAAATGAAATGAAATGTACCCCCACAAAATGTCTCCCCTCATAGTTCATTCAACCCAGGACCTCTGAGTTCAAACAAAATCAAAACATATATACATGATATTTCAGGTTCTATAAATGAATACATAAACGTGTATTATTACTATTAGTGGTAGTTGTAGTACAATTAGCATCATTGTCAAACGTTTTTCCCCCATTGTGTGGTTGGCAGTATTATCTGGATTCGATTTGTTTTTTCTTGGAATTGGAGCCTTCTAATTGCCATCTTACCTTTTCTACCACATTCTCCTGGTCTCAAGAAAGCTGGTGGAGTGGGGGTTGTGGGGCTCAAGAGCCACTAGGGCAGTATCAAAAAAATCCACAATTACCTACTAAGTGTGTAGCACAGAGCCCCGTGATATTTTCTCAGAAGATATCCGTGCCCAACATTCACATCCAGGTTGACTGGGCATACACTGATCCTGACTAAGACCAACTCTGCCCATATCCGACTGTCAGCCTTCTCCAAAAGAGGCGGTGCTTCCACACAAGCCTTAATGAGATCAGCATAAGCATCACTTCTCTTCTCCCATTGTTAGGCCCTCAGATTAACAGTACTGTACTTGACTTCTTAGTTTGCAAGAGCCTCAATAGAACAACTGGAAATGGAAAGGTGGGCAAGGGGTATTCACTCTCCCTACCTGGCTGCATACAGGTACCCCAAACACAAGTGGGGCTGTTTCCTCGATGCCTTGGCAGGGAACAGGGATTATGAGAACCACCCCCCTTCCCTGATCTCCCATTTCTAGCATTGTTCCCTGAATATAGTTGGTACTTAGCAAATGTTGAATTTGAATAAGGAACAGATTAACCTTACTGAAATGTTAGTTTTTCAAAGCTTACAGAGATACTGCTGCAGCTTAGGCATGACACACTGATATGTGTGTGGTGGTGGTAGAGGGGTTCTTTAAGGCCCAGGCGCAAGACACACACGCTGCACACCTTCCAGCAGCAAGGGCACACACAACCATTCTTGCCAACCAAGATGCCTCACCAACTGGTTTCTTCTTGGAAAATGCCAAGAAAGAGGAAGCAACCCCACTCTTAGAAAAATCTATTTTGGTTTGTTTGACTTGTCACATCCTTCCCTCAATGGAATGGGACATGAAATGGAAAGGGACACACTAGGAAATGAGAAGTGTGGGCGGGGGAAAGAAATTCTGGGCAATGGACAGAGTAGCTTACCGGCCAGAGAGCAGCAGGGACAGGCGGTTGATGGGTGTCTCACCCTCCACGGCATAGGTCTGTTCAGTGGCCAGAGTTAAGACCTGCTTCTCGCAGCAGTGAACAATCTCCTTGTATGTCTGTAGGGGCACCTGCAGGGGCAGGCACAGCGTCTTGTAGAGGAGGTCAAACTCCTCAGCAAGGGTGTCCTCACGCAGGCGGTATACCAGGTGTGCCAGCTGGAGCAGGCAGACCACAACTAGCAGGAAGCTCCAAAGAACAATGTCCAGGCCACAGGCACTGAACCAGCCCCACAGCACACAGCACAGGTAACCTGCACTCAGGCAGCCAAAAAAATAGAAGCATCCATACACCCCACTGCCCCCCATGAAGCCCAGGAGTAAGAGGCAGTTGGCTAAATGGTAGACAGCCCCTTCCACATCCTGCTTCCAGCTAACGCACGCTGAAGCCTGCGAGAGAAGCTGGCCCGCTCTGCTGCTGTTGGCGCTCATCTTTGGGGCCTCTCAAAGCCTCACTGGGCTCTAATACGTCCTCACATAGGAAATTCAGAAAATGAATGAATCCGTTCGTTCAGGGTTCTTCTCACCTCCAGCTTCTTGCCACCAACTCCACCTTTCCTGGAAGGAATGCTTCCAGTGGCTTTGCGAAGGAGTGATGGAACATAGTATACTTCATGGAGAATTTAAAAATCTCTCTCTCTCTCTCTCTCCTCCCCCAACCTCTCCCCCTCCCCGCCCCCCCCACCCCCGCCTCAGCAAGGCTCTGGCTCTCCCTGCAGAGCTCTGGCAAACTTCCTTGGTTCCATGTTTCTTGGGACAGTCTTCAAATTTGGTTCTTAGCAGAAAAACCTAAATAGTCCCAAGGGAAAGTAGCGCTACATGACCGAAAAGCCCAGCAGTGTGGGATGACGCGGCCACATCCTGCTCTCTGTTTTTCCCAAGCAGAATGAGGAGAGCCAGCATGGGAGGCACACTTGTGTTCCATTTGGAATGTGTTCTCTCTTGGCACCGGAAGAAAGGGTGACCCCAGATGGATACCATGTTTGGAATTGGAATCCAAGAGGTACTGGCAGTGAGAAAAAACAGGCCAGGCACAGACAGCCTGGCAGAGCACTTAACATACCTCCCAGAGGACCAGATAAGACCTCAGGGTGAGAGAGGCAGACAAGGAGAGAGAAAGGAAAAGTGAGCACAGAATTCACCTCAACGCTTCAGGTAGGAAACTGTCCCCAGCTCCCTGTGGGGAGAGCCAGACAGTGCTCCTGAGTGAGGACACATCAGAGTAGGAAAGTGTGGGACTATTATCAGAAAAAGTCCTAACAGTGAAAGCTGGGAAAACCCCTGAAGGCCTTTATTAAGTCACACTACAAGTATCATTACATATTTATTTGACATCCATTTAGCAAAAGTAGCTATGTAAAGCGGCTTTTTGAATTCTAAGCTGGCTTTCCCCTGCATATATCTGGATCTGGTAATAGTAAACAAATAATAATACATTGCCCAGATCATCATCCCACCCACTCCAGTGTTTCCAAGTTATAATTCCCACCTATTAAACACCCATGAAGTACCAAACCTAGATTAGGCATTTTATATACTTATAAGTTAGTTGTGACAACAACCCTTCAAAATAAATACTATTCTCCTTCTAGATCTAGAAGAAACTGAGGCTCAGAGAGGTAACAAGCTCCCACAGATAGTAAGTGGCAGAGCCAGGATTTGAACCCAAGTCTATCAAACTTAATACTCTGTCCCAAGGGGTTTGCCAGTAAGTGGAAGTACAGTACTAGATCCATGACTCCCAACTCCACACTTCTATGAAGTCTGACAATTTTCAAGGAACTTCTGGTTGAACCCAGGAATCTACTTTGGGCTGCCAAGAGATAAAGCTGGAGTATGCAAACATTAAGCTAAGAAATGTTGGCTGGGTGCAGTGGCTCACACCTGTAATCCCACACTTTGGGAGGCCAAGGCGGGTGGATGACCTGAGGTCAGGAGTTCGAGACCAGCCTGGCCAACATGGTGGAAACCCTGTCTCTACTAAAAATATAAAAATTAGCTGGGCGTGGTGGCAGGTGCCTGTAGTTTCAGCTACTGGGGAGGCTGAGGCACGAGAATCTCTTGAACCTGGGAGGCAGAGGCTGTGGTGACCCAAAATTTTGCCACTGCATTCCAGCCTGGGTGACAGAGTGAGATTCTGTCAAGGAAGGAAGGAAGGAAGAAAGGAAGGAAGGAAGGAAGGAAGGAAGGAAGGAAGGAAGGAAGGAAGGAAGGGAGGGAGGGAGGGAAGGAGGGAGGGAAGGAGGGAAGAAAGGAAGGGAGAAAGAATGACTCTATGGATTCCAAATGACTCCTTGATTCTTCCTGCTGCTAGGTCAGTACTTACTACCATTACTCCTATTGCCCCTGAAGTGCAGGTGGGGCGCTCAGTAACCTCCCAGAACTAATCAAGCACTCAATCCATAAGGACTTTTACTATGCTGTTATAACTTGATAAAAATTTAAGAGAAATGAGAAATTGTCAAATATGGATGTTTTCACTCAACAAATACTTATTGAGTGCCTTTTATGAGCTCAGCACTTGGGGATCAAAAATCCTCAAGAGAAACTTTCAACGTTAGGGTAAAGAGACCTCAAAAAACAAAGGCAGTTCAGTGTGTGAAGCGCAACAACCAAGTTAAGTTTGAAGGATGGTGGCAGCCTAGAAAGAAGGGTGGCATCAGGGAGGGAAGATGCAAAGAAGGGCTGGCCTCCAATTTAAGGTTTAGAGGTTGAATTCACCAGGCAGGTAGAGGGAGAACAGCATTTCTAGTGGCAAGAACAGCAGAAGCACGGGCACAGAAGTATGAAAATGCACGGCATGTTGAAGGAAGCCATTTTTTTCTCAACCTAATTAAAATCATCTGACCAACAAATATATACCGTATTTCCTCCTTTCTAAAGTGAAGAGGAAAAAAATCAGTAAAGGAAAGAGCTGGAGTGTCTGGAGAAGAAATGTCATTGAGTCCACTTCATGGACATGATTTGGACCCCTGAAGTCATTTGAACAGTGGGGTTTGGGGATTTCCATATACTGTTTTTATGTCACTTGCCTGCCTCCCAAACAACCCCCCTACTTTAACAAGCAGCAGCTGCTCATCCTTCTACCACAGACATGCAGGCCCTGAGCTTCCAGAGTAGCTGTCCCTGCCAGCTGTAAGCAGGGAAGTCAGAAGCACAGAAATGGAGAAGCAACCAAGGCTCTGCCCAAGATAGAATTTCAAAGCAGCTCATCTTTCTCAGGAGACCCGCCAAAGAGGTTGGCCCTGACCCATTAAAGAGACAGGCAGACCCATTAACTCTATGGTTCACTTGTCCTGCTGCCCAGACTGCACTCAACCTTCTTTCCTGCCAATCCACGTATGTGCTGTCTCAGCAGAGGGGACTAACATTTACCAAGAAACTATTGTTTTCTCATGTTATCTTACTATACCTATTTTTTGTTTTAATAGAAGAAGCAGGCTTAGAGAGGCTAAGGAACTTGCCCAAGGCCACAAAGCTAGTCAGTCTGTGAATAAGGATTAAAGCCCAGGTCAGTGTGTATCTGAATTGTATATTCTCTACAATATATTAATAGCATCCTACCAGGTACTTTTGGGAGTTTACATATCTGCATATACAAGCTCATCTATTGCTGCTGGAAATCTGAGTATGTTGCTAGGGTGGCATACATGTCAGAGAATCATGGGTGCAAAAACCCCACATGTGGCCTGCAGTAATAGTGAAACTGATGCCCACAGGATAGGACCTGTGATTAGAACACAACAATGAAAAGTTGTGTCTTGTTTAAGTCCAGATCTGATAGAAAAGGAAAGAAAAAATGTATTATCTGTCAAAATGGTATGTTCTTACAAGGAAATACACAAACATGAAGGTAGAACACAATAAAAAACATCTGGGAAAGAAAAAAGGAAAGAAACAGAAGTTTTCTCATTTGTTGAGTTGATTCAATTCAGTAGGTATTTATTCAGGACAAACTATGTGTTCCAAGAACAGGGGATATAAAGATGAATAAGATAATTATCACTTCAAGAAACTTTCAGTCTATCCTGGATACTGACCCAGAAACTGTAATCCAATAAAACAAGTGTACCTAGGATTCAAAGAAAAAACACTGATGAGGGAGCAAATAATTCAATGCATAGGGACTTTTACTATACTGCTATAACCTAACTAAAATTCATGAGGTTGGGGCGTGATGGCTCATGTCTGTAATCCTAGTATTTTGGGAAGCTGAGGTGGGAGGACCACTTGTGCCCAGGAGTTTGAGACCAACCTAGGTAACGTAGTGAGACCCCTGTCTCTTAAAAAAATATTTTTTTCATGAGAAAACATCACAGGGAAGGTGACTTTTAATCTGGTCTAAAAAATTTTCCCCAGCTGGAGGAGGGCATTCCAAGAAGAAAGAACAGATTATAAAGTCAATTCCAGAAGTGAAACAAAATATGTGGCATATTCTGGTAACAGAGAACAGCTTGTTGTAGGTGAACAAAAGGAGCAGCAGACAAGGGGCAGGTGAGGCAGGCTGGGGCCAGCTTGTGAAGTCAGCAGAGTCAACAAGTGTGGTCATGAACTCAGCCTGGTCTTCAAACTGTTTGTTACTGGTCCATGCTGGTTCACACTGGGGTAAGGACAGAAATTGTGAGAGTTTAGACATTTTTTATAGCAATCCCACAGAGAAACTATGGCCTTTGAACAAAAATTCTGGGTTTGTATAGTATATTTTAAAATCTGTATGGGTTTATTTCATTTTCCTGGTGTTGGTCTGTGATGAATTGAGGGGGATAAAGCTGGTTCTTCACCACATACAGTTTGAGAAACACTGAGCTTGAGGCTAACACTTTCCTAGTATGGATACTAAAATAAAACAGAGGCATAATTTTATGGTCTAGACACACAGTGTCCAGTTGAACTTAAGCAGACACTATTGGTTGACTTCCATAGCCATTTCCCCTTTTTCTTTAGTTTATGCAAATCCAGTTTTGCTTGGGCAATATGTTAAGGAAGGTGGGCTTTTCCCCAGGTTGCCAGAGCCTGATCTAAGATTGGTTGAAGCCAAGCACAGTATCTCATTCCCCTTGGTAGTGACTGGCACAAAAGGAGACATGTGAGCAATGAGATGTAAGAGAAAGTATGTGGGGGAGCTTCTGGGAAAAAGCATACTCCCTGATAGACAGCAGGCCTACCTTTCATCCAGGCTCGAACAGTTGTGTGATGATGTAATGCTTGAAGTTACCATAGTCATGAGATATGATATGCCTAAGGATGAGAAGGATAAAGAGCAGAAAAATAGAACAAGCCTAGGTTTTTTGTTTGCTTGCTTTTTTAAGACAGGGCCTTGCTTTGTCAGCCAGGCTGGAAGGCAGTGGCGCAATCACGGCTCACCGCAGCCTCAGTCCTCTGGGTTCAAGTGATTTCTCATCTCAGCCTCCCAAGTAACTGAAACTACAGGCATGTACTACCATGCCCAGCTAATGTTTTTATTTTCTGTACCGACAGGTTCTCACTGCATTGCTCAGGCCAGTCTTGAACTCCAGGATTCAAGCGATCCTCTGGCCTCGGTCTCCCAAAGTGCTGGGATTACAGGCATGAACCACCACACTCGGCCAAGGCTAAGTTCTTGAAAGCACCACTGAGCCACTGTCTCAAACCTGGAGCTTTTAATTTCTAAACTTCCTAACAGGGAGATAAATTACTTTTCTATATTGCTTGCGTCAGCATAGTTGGGTATTCTAGTGCTTGCTTTTGAAAGCATCCTAATTCAGATCTCCCTAAGGACAACTCTTCAGGGAACAGTTCTCGAACATCTGCTAATTGTCTTATTCTATAAAAACTGAACATCAGAATTATGCTCTACCAATAATTTTCTTTCTAAAGTTTGAGTAAACTACGAGAGGAATTCCTCCTACAAACTCAATTTGACCGTTCAGGGTGACCTGTTAGGTGAACAAGATGGTGCAGTGGAAATCTGGTTGTCTATTCAATATCCAATTACCTCTTCCTCAATTGTGACAGAATTTGTTTTGTCCAGATATCAAACCTGCACATGGATCTAAGCGGGGGTGGGGTGGAAGTGGGGAATCTTGTGTAAGCCAATCAGCATAACGTATTCCGTTGATAACTATTACTGGTCCATAAAAATACATATAACCTAATTTGGCTCAATGAGACTTTAGAAAAGGGACTAAGAGTCCATGCCCAGGAAATGGTTTCCCTCTCTTCTGCTGCACTTGAACAAGAAAGCACATGATGGGCTTCATCAGTCCTGGACGAGAAAGCTCTGAGATGAAAATAACTTGAGTCTTGGATGAAATTAGGGATCCTATGATATCATCACATTTAGAGCTGACTCTAACTGGACTTCCAGCTACGTGAGTTTTCCTTAAGAGGATTTTCTATTACTTGCTATCAAAAGCACCATAATCAACACAGACGGAACATCTAGCACTTTTTAATACCTAAAGAAATAAATACTGGGCATAATCACACATGCACTTTAGGAAAGCATCTTGGAATATCCATCATACCACTGAGCATTCAACTTTATATTTCTATGGTTTTTATATATATATATCCACTAGACTATAAGCTCTCTGAGGGAAGAGTCTATGTCTTACTACTCTTTGACTACTACTCTGTATAGTTGGCATACAGTATGTCCTCAGCAAGTGATGAATCAAACAGCCTCTCATCTTGAAAAAAGTATGTCTGATTCACACATGAATTATCAACACTAGGCTATTACCTGCAAATAACAGGCCTTCACTAAGTATGCATTAAATGAATTTATAACTACAAATACATGATGTTTATACTGGATAACTAGTACACCAAAGAACACTGGGCTTCAACTTACATCACAGGTTACCAGCTATTGGATCAGGGTGATTTTTTTAACCTCTCCGAGCACCTATACTCACCTATAAAATGAGGATCATGGTTTTTCCATCACATCACAGATCACATTAGACCTGTGAAAGACGTAGTAATCCCAAGATAGGCCTTACTTAAGGATATGATCCTGTTTTCATCAACCTTCAAGTTAAACATTTCAAGGTTAGACAAAGAGGGGACTAGAAAGAATAGTGTGAATATATCCGCATTGAGTTTAGTCATTATTGTGAAGAGCAAAGGCTTAGCAAAGAGGTGCATTAGAATGTGGTTGTTACCCACTAGGAGGCCAAGTTCTTCATTTTTCCAGTTACTGTGGTGATGCCTCTTATTATTACGGAAATGCTGCACATCATCTTTGGGAAGACTCAAACACTAGGAAAGGGTGGGCAGAGGGTCTTGAGATGTAATTTTAAGTGTTGCAGAGGCCAAAAAGGGTGCTTTCAGGTCCTTTACAAATCAGGCAAGCATACCAAACTGGCAAAAGTTTTAAAAAATTGTGTTGCTCAGAGATTAGGGAAATCAGTGCTCTGAGACACTAAGGTGCAAATGTGTATTTTTTTTCTAGAGATCATTTGGGGGCAGTCCTCACTCAAAGCCTTGAAAACATGCATGGCCTCTGGCCCCTCCTTAGCTGAGTGATTAGTAAAGGACACTTGTACAGACTTTCCATAAGGAGACTTCTATTGCAGTGTTATCAGAGTAGCCAAAAGAAAAAAAAAGTAAAAGGTGTATACACACACACACACACACACACACACACACACACAGAGGGAGAGAGGGAGAGAGGGAGAGAGGGAGGGAGGGGGAGAGAGAGAGATAGAGAGATAGAGATAGAGAGAGAGAGAGAGAGAGAATGCTATTGAAGAGAGGTTCTACTGTAGACTGGTGGGATTTCAGGATATTTCTTCCTTATAATGTTTCCATTAAAGCAACCAACAAAATAAAACAAAACTTCCTATTTTAGGTTATCTGACATACATCCTGTTCCAGACTGAGATCCAATTCCTAGAACGGCATCTGACATACAGAAGACACGCTATATGAAGTATTTGTTTAATGAATGAACGTCCAAATGTGCAAAAAGAAAAAACAGGGTATTGGTTAAATTATGGTTAAGTCACAGATGAATTTATACATAGTCAATACAAATGACACCGTAGACCTATACTCACTGATGTTAAAATACATTAGGGGCAAAACATGATAATGTTATAACTTCATTAAAAATATATAGCACAGAAAAAATTTTATTTTTGTTTTAAAAAATGTATAAAGGCATAGGAAAAGTCTGGACTAGTATATATTAGAAATTAACAACGGGTGATAAGGTTATTGATTTTTTTATTTTTTGTAGTTCCAGGACATATTCGAGCAGAGTTTGGATAACCATATGCCAAAGATCTGTATTGGGTGGGAAGTTGGTTCATACCTGTCTTAATTGTCCAAGATTCTATTCTTCACGTAGATTATGTCTGTAAATCATAAAGTGCTTACTAAAGTATATCCAAATGAATATTCAAGTAAAAATATAAACAAAATAAAATAAGAGAATGCTAATAACAGTGCCAAATACTGTGTATACATCATTTTTAATTAGTACTTCCCATCCTGTAAGTTAGGTATTACTTCTATACCTGCTTTTTGGTTTTTTTTTTTTTTTTCAGCTGAGAAAGAGACCCAAAAAAGCTATCCCTTGCTTGACGTCACATAGTCAGCTATTGAACCTAAGTCTGTCATACATCAAAGACATGCTCTTAATGAATTAGGAAAGAATCTTAAGGAATCATCTGATTCAGCTTTTTATTTTATAAAGGAGAGACTTTTTCCATCACACAATGACACATGAACATTACATATCCTCTTATGTTCTCAGTATCTTTTGTTCTTGAGATTTTAGACTCAATGTACTTTACAAGCAGAATATGACCATACTTCATTAGCCCATCAGCAGCTACAAGGATGACAAGATTGCTATACTAAGGAAATCACACTCTGTTCAACTCCAGACATCACCATGGCATAGCACTGAGCTGTTTGATTAGTGACTTTTAGTCCCAATTCAGTCTCCAGCCTAAGCCAGCTTCTAATTAAGAGACAACTGTCTAACCTGTAAGCACGAAACTTAAAATCCTAGTCTATTTTAAAATATAACTAGCCATGTACAGATTCATAATGCCAAACAGTTGAGATCTTCCAAGCCAAATCACCCTAATCTGATCCAAAATCTAAACTGACTTTTCCAAAAGACAGCTAATAAACAATAATGGTTTAAATAATAAGACTAACGGCTTGTTCTTACCTTTAAGAAAGTTAAAAAAAAAAAAAAAAAGTGTTGAAGGAGATGATATGGCTACCACACTGATTCTGAATTGGTAAAGGGTTATTTATCTTACTTCTATTCACCTAATTCTGGAGATTTCACTGATTGAGATCAGTATCTGCTTTCTCCTGACAACAGATATCCAGAGTTCCCAGAATGATATTTTAATAAGAATATAAGCACTTTATGTTACAAGATTTGTTGATATATACCCTTTGGGGGAAAAAAGCCGCGTGAGCAAATGAGGAACACACACACACAAAGAAACATAACTGAAGATCTTTTGCTAGTAATATTTTACTTTCTTTTAAAAATAAATTATAAATACTTTTTCCACATATCAAAGTTCATCAAAGAACTCCCAAAATTAATCTTCTTCATTCTTCAGGAATTATTTATTCACACAGCAGACCACCTACAGAAAAAGATTTATTTTAGAAAGTCAGATTTCAAACATCATGCCAGATCTATGGAGTCAGGGAATTAAGACCACTAGAAATGAATGCCACAGATGAGTAATTAACTAATTGCCAGAATTATTCCAAATCAGTCATAAAATTCAAAATCAACATTTTAAAATTCTAGGTTTGCCTAACTAAAAACATCAGTGAAACTACTACGATACTGTTTATTCTTTAAAAGTTTTTGAAGTAAAAACTCCCTCTCTGTGTGTGTATATATACAGAAATAATACGTGTGTTTGAGAAATATGTATTTCTCAAAAATATCCTCCAAAAAAGGCTACAGCAGTTATTTTTACAGATATTCAAGAAACAAGACTTGCAAACCCCTCTTTGCTGATTCAAGCATGACTGGCGAAGATCCACAAAGTAGAAGGCAGAAGGTCAGCTCAGTACTCAAGGCACTTCCTGTGGAAAGTTACTCCCTTAATCCCAAAGGCAAGATAAGGGCAACCCTTTAACATTCATTTGGAAAAATCAAAAAGGGAGAGTAGCATAGATAGGGTTGCTGATCCAGTCAAGTCAATACCAGGCTTCTCACACTGCTCCCAATGCCTATCCCAGAAGATTGAGAACAATGGTAGGAAGGTAATTAAATTGGAGTAGCTAACTCTTCAAGTCTAATGCAAATACTTGCCTCATTTAGCTGTTCACTTCATTTGGTTTAGATAAAGATAAACCACATCAAGACAAAAACATCTAAACTCTCTCTTTTCTAAAAGGCTCAAAGGAAGAATACATTTATAGAAAAGCTTGGAAAGACAACCAAAAGCGAAGTCATTCAACCTTTCAATTATAGCAGCTTATAGCATTGTTACCACTTTTGCTACTGACTACACATCAAAAGGGGCTACGTGGTAGAAGACCGTGGATTTAAACCTGTTTGGTTATATCTCTGGATGTAAAGTCCTTGACTGGAGGGATAATCTTTCTCCCCTCGGCATTTTCCAGGGTCTTAATAAATATCTGTTGAATGAATAAACGTTTGAATGGCAGAAATTACTCTTTCTGGATTATCTTGGGATCAGATTTTCATACATAATCAGTTTTGTGTGTGTGTGTGTGTAAAATTCAGCATATTTTAAGCACCCAACTGTTAAGTTGTTAAACTTAATACTGAATATCACCACTACTCAGTACTAGTCCTTTAATTTCTTTCAATGACTTTAGTCTCCAAAATGGGTTCTTTAGGCTTCTTCTGACTCCTAAAGGCAGAAAGACAGTAGCCATCCATTTCCTCCTTATATTTCTAATGAGGTTCTAGGTTCTTGTAATTTCTCTTTTCAGTAAAAGAAGCAGTCAAAAAATAGAAAAAATTGTCTAAAATCACCACCATACCCATTTTTTCTTGAGTTTTCAAGTTTCTGCCTTTGCCACTACTAAATTTTCAGATAATTTATGTCTAGCATTATCTCTGCTATTTGTCTTCAACTTAGGCCACTGGTTGTTAAAGAGGAGTGCACTTGAAAATTATCTAGGAGTTTCTCAGTCAACAGGTGCAGACCAGGGCCCAAGTTGTGAATTTTGGAAAACATTCTTCAGATGATTCTGAGGTGCACCTCTGGGTAAGAACTACTGGGTGAATGTAGCCTACTTTCACATTAAGTATAAAAAATGTATAATAGATTTATTCCCAATCTACTGTACTCGAGGTACAATTAAGATCTACTTAGGAATAACATCAAAATCTACAAAGGTGTCTGAATTCAGGAACTTTCATGATCATTGCCAGAAAGATCTAAGTTTGCAAAATATTTTTCCTTTGAAGCTATTCTCAGAAAAATGTGATCTAACAGTCTAAGAAATACCAATTTAGGTTAAGTTTATCTTATAGCAATGCAGACAGTTGTGTTGGATTTCACCCTCCAGCCAATGGCCTGTTTACTCGGTTATATGCAACTGTACATTTCAGCAACAGGTCTTTCTAATTAGCATTCATAATGAGGTTTTAAGATTGAAGATCAAGATTATGTGCAATTCTAAAAATGAACATGTTGGAATAAAATCTCATTAAATACAAGGAGTGAAGTGTAAAGTGCCTGTGATTTGGAGAATATAAAAGATCTGAACTCTAATGTAATTTGACCACTATCCACTCTTAACTTGAGCAAGTCTTTTTTGACTTCACTGTGCCTCCATTTCCCCATGGAGGTTGGGGAAATAGGACACCTGGGACCAACGAGGATCCAACACCCAGTCCTCTTCCAAAAATATTATTACACTGAAAATGAAGAACATGCAGTTTGAATTCTTAGAAAGGTCCTACATGGATTCAGATTGTTCTTCCTGTAACCAGGATTCAATAATAATCAAGTCATACACTTAACAGACCTCAACTGAATGTCTGCTATCTACCAGTCTCAAGGTATGAGCTATTCTTTTCTGGTTTTTACAGATGATTTATTTTACATTTAATCATCACAACAACTCTATGAAGTAGTTTGGGCATGTATTATTGTCTCCATTTTACAGATGAGGAAACCAAGGTACAGAAAGTTAAGGACCTGCCCAAGACCACACAATCAGTTAAACAGTAGATTTTCTAAGTCTAAAGCTTTTGCATTTTCTTTTACACACAAATGAAGTACACAGACATAATTCTCACTCTCTGTCCCAATAACATAAAGAAAACTATGATATCATATGGTATTTTTGAATATATGCCACTTCTAACAATTGTACCACCTTTGTGGTTCAGATGAAGTCCAAGATAAGCTTTTGATATTCCTAAAATTAGCATTTTTTAAAATCACCCTTTTTTATCAAGGCAGGTTCAGCACAAGCCTACAGCTTATGCAACTGATGAGGGACTTAGATCATGAACAAGGAAACCACGTACAAATGTTGAGGCTGCATCTTTAAAAATAGTTAATAAAGTACACTTACACTTTTTAAGAACACACTCCCCTTCAAATTTACTTATTTTACAAAATAGTTCATTACGGCATTTCTTTAAATAACCATCTAGTCTAAAAGCTACTTAAGTGTATCATATACACGACAGAAGATATACCATACTATATATAGAATCACAAAATGTATTATGGTTCTCTTTTTATAAATAATACGTGAAATTCAGAGGAATAATGTCTTGATGAAGCTAAATGTAGCTAAAGTGAAAAACATGCTAAACTAAATATCAGAAGAATAAAAATAAAGCCTCAGGACTTTCAGCCTAGACTGTTTTCCATTACACAGTAACTTCTTATCAGCTTGCGACAAGTTCCTTATCCCTTCTTTTTTATAGCTCAGTGAGGAAGACCGGCCATATGTGAAATTCCAAAGAGGCAGGAAAGAGGTGCAAGGGAAAGAAGCCAGGCTCTCTAGTACTAATATATTGGCATGTGGCTTTGGCATATCTCTCAGCTGTTATTAAGTTAAAAGTGGTAGTGTGGTGTGGAAGTTAGGGTAGGGGCAAAAAGCAGAGGGAATCGGCCTGGAGACTGAGGCTCCAGTTCTGATACTGCACAACCCACCTTAGGGGTCATTTCATAACCATTAGCTTTAATTTCCTTATTTATTCATTCATTTAACAATCCTCCATTGAGCACCTACTATGAGCCAGGCACTGTTATAGGTGGTGGGGATACGACAGTCAATGAAATAGAAAATTCCTACTTTCTCAGAGCTTACATTCTAGCTGCCGTGAAGCAACACAGATAATTAAAAATATATATAATATGTAGGTGACAGTGTATAGAATAGAGTAGCCACTAGCCACATGTAGCTATTAAAATTTTTAAAAACTAAGAATTCAGTACCTCAGTCTTACCAGCCACAATTCAAGTGCTCAACAGCCATATAAGGCTAGTGGCTACCAGACTGGCGAGTGCAGATACAGAACATTTCCATGTTCACAGAAAGCTCTGTTAGGACAGCACCATGATGGGCAAGGGATGTAATTTACATGGGGCGTTGAGGGAAAGCCTCTCTAATAAGGAGACTTTTGAAGAGAACTGAGTAAAGGGGGTGTGTGGGGGGGAGGTGAGCTAAGTTGATAACTGAAGAGCGAGCTTCCAAACAAAAGAATATCATTTGTTTGTGGAACTGTTGGACACATATCACTTAAGGTCCCTTTCAGCACTTAAATTTGGATTAAGAGTTCCAAGTTCTTTTAAAAAATGGCCTGAGGTCCACCACCCCATCTGGGATGTCAGGAGCGCCACTGCCCGGCTGCCCACTGTCTGGGAAGTGAGGAGCGCCTCTGCCCAGCCACCCAACTGTCTGGGAAGTGAGGAGCGCCTCTGCCCAGCCACCCCGTCTGAGAAGTGAGGTGCCTCTCTGGATGGCTGCCCACCGTCTAGCAAGTGAGGAGCACCTCTGCCCGGCTGCCACCCCGTCTGGGAAGTGAGGAGCGCCTCTGCCCAGCTGCTGCCCTGTCTGGGAAGTGAGAAACACCTCTGCCTGGCTGCCACCCCGTCTGGGATGTGAGGAGCGCCTCTGCGGGGCCGCCCCACTGTCTGGGAAGTGTGGAGCACCTCTGCCCAGCTGCCCACCGTCTGGGAAGTGAGGTGCGTCTCTGCCCGGCTTCCACCCTGTCTGGGAAGTGAGGAGCGCCTCTGACCAGCTGCTGCCCCACCTGGCAAGTGAAGAGGGCCACTGCCCGGCTGCCCCACTGTCTGGGAAGTGAGGAGCACCTCTGCCCAGTCGCTGTGCAACCTTCCAAGTGTGAAGTGACAGCATTGTGTGTGATCTTTTCTGTCTTCCCCAAGTTTGCATTTTTGACATTAAAGTTTACTTTTAATTAAAAAAAAAAAAAATGGGCCTGAGGCTTTAGTTTTATTCGAATAAAGCATGGCACAAAAGAAATAACTACAATTCCATTTTCATTTTTCAGAGAGCAATACTTCCATGGGATACCTACTCCCTACTTAAAAGCATTCATTGGCCAGGCATAGTGGCTCACACCTCTAACCCCAGCACTTCGAGAAACCAACGCAGGAGGACTGCTTGAGTCCAAGAGGTTGAGATCAGCCTGGGCAAGATGGCGAAACCCCATCTCTAAAAAACAAAACAAAAAATTAGCCAGGCATGGTGGCCCACACCTGTAGTCCCAGTTACTCAGGAGGCTGAGGGGAGGATCACCCAAGCCTGGGGGGTTGAGGCTGCAGTGAGCTGTGACTGGGCCACTTTTTCACCCCAGCCTGGGTTACAGAGTGAGACCCTGCCTCAAAAAAAAAAAAAAAAAAAAAAAAGCATTTACTGAAGTCTCAAAATATTAGAAACAAGAAAGAGAATATTTTTCTTTTAGTTCCTTCAGTCAGACAATTTTCCTAAAGCCATGAGACCTAAAGACTGTTGTCAAACCCTTTCTTAAAAGCTCAATTCTCCCCTTCCCCAATCTGCTAAATGCCTGTCTTTACTGACAATTTACTCCCTTCACTGGGAACTGAAAAATCATGGTTTTTTCAAATTGATACTTAAGCATTTTAGATTAACCAGGTGAACTACCTTTCAGAGAGAATGTAGCCCAACTGTTGCTAAATCTGTAAAGCAATACACAAATTTGAAGCAAGAAGCTTACCATTTCATATTTTAAATCCCAGAGCTCTCATACATTCCTTGTGGGCCTCAATTAGATGTCCACAGTGTTCTTCTCCTTTCTCGATGATACTATAAAACAAAATGTACTTGTTATCTAAATAGGCATTAAGCACATTATTAAGTATGCATGACAGTGATGGGCAGTGAGACAAAACATGGGTATAATGGAATGTAGCTGGAGTTAAAACAAATGCTATTACCTCAACCAGCTTTGTTTTTTATTTGATCTTATGATATTTCCATGCCTATGAAGACATTACACAGATAAGTGATTTTGGGGGGTAAATCTGATAAGAAATAATCACCCATATTAAATATTGCCTCTAGTCAATATCCAAGGAGTAACATTGCTCTATAAAGAAATAAACTGAATAAAACATTTATGCTAAATGAAGGGCACAGAAAACAGATCAATTTTTTGCTTATTATCACGGAGAAATTAACTTTCTGATTTTGCCCTACATTCAAATACAACCAAATAAGTCTACTTCTAATTACAAGACATTAAAAACATAAACACCAAAAACATCTGGTAGCCAGGAGACCAAGATGAGCACCCCCTCGTGATGATGAAAGAACATTTTACTTGTAAAATTCACAAAGACAAGACTAGGACTACACAGCTTTATTTCTAAGGCCTGAAAATGTGATTTAGCAAACAATCAAGTTAAGCCAAACTCAATTACAAGGAAAAACTGACTCCTGACTACGGATATTTGGGGAGAACCCACGTGGTCTGAGGCAATCGAGGCAAAAGGAATTTAAAGAAGGGAATAGGTTCTCCTTCCATCGAAACTCTACCCATCCTTCAATAGCTCAAGAGCTGCCTGCAAATGGGAGAGATTGCCTGGGAGAGTGAGATCATTGTGAAGATAATAGCTAGCATTCATTGATCATTTATTGCCATGTACACCGTGCTAGGCACTTGACATGGCTTGTACCATTAACCTTTACAATAATACTGGAGGGAGTTTCTTTTATTAGAGTCATTTTATAGACACATGAGGCTCAAGGTCACCAAGTTAGTGGATTAAGATTCAAACCTTGACTGTGGATCCCAGACTCTTAATCATGCTGTCGTACTACTCAAGGTTCAATAGCACTTACTGTTACCACTGGAACAATTTGTTCAGACGGCAGTCTTTCAATCCTGCCTTCACAGTATTATTCACAAAATACTGAGGATTAATAAAAGCACTGAGCTCCTACACTTTTATTATCCCATTACAGCACTAATGATTTCTTTCTTATATTATTTGCGAAGACAAAAGGGGCCAGACGAAGAGATGCACATTCACGTTATCTCAGGACGTCCTCTAATGAGATTTGCTCCACAAAAGAGGATATATAAAATAAGAACAAACCTTTTGTGGACTGACAATCTAGATGAACTATTCTGAATACTTTGTCCCCTGCGCCATAGACGTTGATTTTCAACTTTTGGTTGCCTTAAAAGGGTTGAAGGGGAACTCTTCAGCATGTAAGGAACGCACCGTGTCCTACTGTCTCTAAATTTTGGGAGGAAGCCTTAGAATTTACCAGAAAACCTTTCCTGTTTGGTCTTAACAAATCTTCTATCATAGCCCTTACCACGTGGTATACAAGTCATTGGTATATGTCTCCATTAACTTCAAGCTCCTTTATATCAAGACCCATCTTTATCCATGTCTACATCTTCGGACCTAACGCAGTGCTTAACCCAGAACAGATACTCAAAACACATTTGTAGAAAGGAATGAGTGGTTGAAGCTAGCGGTTCTCCTCTTTCTTCATCGCTCCCGGGACTAAGCCACCGTATAAGTCAACAGAGAGCCGACCAGGAAACCTACGAGGCCCAGTAATTATCTCCAGAGCGCCGCAATCGGGCCGGGAGAGGGGGGAGGAGGCGGGGAGTGGGGGAGAGGAGGCGGGAGGGGGAGGAGGGGGGGAGGAGGCAGGGAAGAGGAGGGGGTAAGAGGGGAAGGAAAAGGGCAGAGGGCAGAGGGCGTAGGGCAGAGGCACCGGAAGGCACAGGCCGCGGCCCGAGGCTCGTCGGCCGCGCCCTCTCCGGCTGCACACTGACCACGCATCGCGCGCCTTCTTGGTCTCCGGACAAGCGCAGCAAGGCTTCAGCGGCTTCTTCTCCTGAGGCTCAGGCGGGGCAGGGTTTGAGTCGACCAGACCCGGCATCTTTCGCGCCAAAAGCAGCTACGAGCGGAGACAGCCAAATCTATGCGAGCCTCCGCAAACGCCGATTTGTCCGCTGCCACTTCCGGCAGTCGCTCTAAAAAAATACAGGAAGTCCTGCCTCTCTCTGACAGGTGGGGGATTTAAAAGGGGCGCGTGCGCAGCAGAGGCAAAATTCCGGCCTTAACGAGAGGGTGCCTCATCAGCGCATGCGCAAGGAGGCCCGCTGACCGGTCACCTGGACTGTAGTATTTACACTCTAGGACTCTAGGTTATAGAGAATTTGTTAAATCAACTTGGGGAGGGCTCACGAAGAAGGAAAGCAGCAAGACAACTGAGAGATCTTGTAACACCCGTTCCTCCCCACCCAGTATCGAAACGGAAGCCCAAGATGGTGAAATGATTTGTTCAAGCCAAACAGGAGAAACCACAAGCGAAAGCCAGTTCTCTTGAATAACAGACTAGTTTCCCCGTTTTTTATCTGCCTTCTTCCTGATCCCCACACGCTGCAGGCCTTTCCTTTAATTGACCTATTTAAAAATGAATAGCAAAGACACAGAACCACCCAAACCACAACTGTTGGGGGAATTTAAAAGGTCCTCTAACCCCCTATACATCTCCTACGCACATTCAATCCTCAGCTAATTTGCATTTATAGCCCATCTCCAACTGATTTGAGTTCAGTATGAATTATTCAGTCATATATTCGTTAATATACTGATGAATAATATTGAAAAGTACCATTTCCATAGCATTTCCTCAGGTACATAGGTAAACTGGTGCCCGTCTTATTCGCAACGAAATGGATATAATCATTGGATTTTTTTCCTGCAGAGAACTGTTGGAAACAGGCAATAAACTCTATTTAATTTAATTTTATTTTGTTCTGTTTTTTGGAGACAAGGTCTTGCTCTGTTGCCCAGGCTGGAGTGAAGTGGCATGATCTCAGCTCACTGCCACCTCCACCTCCTGGGTTCAAGCGATTCTCCTGCCTCAGCCTCCTGAGTAGCTGGGATTACAGGTGTGCACCACCACGATCGGGTAATTTTTGCATTTTTTAGTAGAGACGGGGTTTTGCCATGTTGGCCAGGCTGGTCTCAAACTCCTGACCTCAGGTGATCTGCCCACATCAGCCTCCAAAAGTGCTGCGTTATAGGCGTGAGCCACTGCGCCTGGCCAATAAAATCATTTTTTATTTAAGGAGGACTTCGAGGCGCTGTTCAATAGCCGCCTGGTGATGGGTGTTTTTAAGTACTTAAACTTTCAGTATCACCTAATCAAAGTTTGTTTCTATATTATAGATATTTAGCTCAGGGAATCTACAGGTGTGTCTGTGAACTGGTGCTGTATAAGAGTAATTTCTATATGTGTATTTTTCTAGTTACTAAGACCATCCCCATTTTGTCATCTGAAAACTTTCAATAAGCATGATTTTTATTTCCTTCTTGATTGATATGTTTAATAATACAACATATTACCCTCATATTCTAAATTCACCCTCATCCATTATTATCAATTCTTTCAACTAGGTGCTAACTCACATTGTTTAGAATCTTGCTAATCAAACAGTGCTTCCTGGATGAGCAATATCAACATCACTTCTAACCTTAATATACAATAAAATGTCGTTCAACAAATCAATGGGGAAAAGAAAATAGGCTAACCATCTGGAGAAAATTGAACACTACATTAAAAGGAAGAGCTCCAGATGCATTAAAGGCCTACATGGGAAAGATTGAAATGTGAAATTAATAGCAAATTGTGGAGGAGAATATTTTAATACTGAGGGATGGAGGAATAACTTATGTTACAACATTTCGAAAGTACAAATTGTATGTCAAAAAATTGAAGAAATTGCATCAAAATAAAGGCTTGGGTTTTACATACATTACTATAGACAAAGTTAACAAATAGATGACAGAATTGGGAGAACATATTTGAAATTAAATATTTTTAAAAATTTTTAGAGTTAAAAAAACTAATGTGTTCACTTAGAAGGTGTATTCAGTTGAAACAATGTCACCTTCAGCCACAATATCTTCCATATACATAGAGCTGTGGAGGTTGTGAGCCATCATTTAATCTTCATTGCAGTCGAAATTATTATCTGCATTTATAGATGGGGAAAAATTGAAGTTCAGAGGTGTACATGATTTGTTCAAGGCTTCATAACTTGAAAGTGGCAGTACTGAGTCTCACCATCTTCTCCCTGTATTCTACTATCCTACTTAATTTATCTAAATGCAAGGCAAAGCCCAGTGCAGTGGCTCACACCTGTAATCCCACACTTTGGGAGGCTGAGGCAGGCAGATCATCTGAGGTCAGAAGTTGAAGACCAGCCCGGCCAACATGGTGAAAACCCATCTCTACTAGAAATACAAAAATTAGCCAGGAGTGATAACCTGTAATTCCAGCTACTTGGGGGGATGAGGCATAAGAATCACCTGAACCCAGGGGGTGGAGATTTCAGTGAGCCAAAATTGTGCCACTGCACTCCAGCTTGGGTGATATAGTGAGACGCTCAAAAAATTTTAATTAATGCAAAGCAATTTTTTTATTTTAAAACCATTGATTTGCATTCACTTGTGCTGTTGCATTTTTATGTATAGGAAATGAACAAGGAAGAAAAGGAAGATAAATATCTAACAAGAGTTTAGAGAGTTAAGAGAATTGAGATAAACAGTAGGAACAGATTACAGACCCAAAGACTCAAAGAACTTTTCTGCAATTGAGACTTTTTGGCCCACTGTCCCTCCCTGCTTCAGGGAAGAAAGATTACTGGTTGTGATAACACTGTCTGTGACTTCCTCAGGTTAGCTAATACTGGCAGGCCTCAGGCAAAAAAATTGAGTAGCAGCCCTTTCTGCACCACACTTCCTTAACCTGCTATGTTCCAGACATTTACAAACCTTTGGTTTCCTTACTGAGCGCTGTAACCCTTACACTCTTTCAACAACTGCTTCTTCAGGATGAAATATTCTCCTGACTTTGAAAAAAAAGAACAGTGGCCTTTCCAAAGTGAAATATTTAGTCCTTTATATCTAGCTACTAAACTATCCTCTTGTTTCAGGATGGTACAGCTAACTGACATATGTGGGTTACTTTTCCTTCCACCTTTTTTTATATGAAGTAAGGTGGAGCACACTGGCTCACGCCTGTAATCCCAGCACTTTGGGAGGCTGAGGCCAGCGGATCACTTGAAGTCAGGAGTTAGAGACCAGCCTGACCAACATGGTAAAAGCCCGTTTCTACCAAAAGTACAAAAATTAGCTGGTTATGATGGCAGGCACCGGTAATTTCAGCTACTCAGGAGGCTGAGGCAGGAGAATCCCTTGAACCAGGGAGGCAGAGGTTGCAGTGAACCGAGATCATGCCACTGCACTCCAGCCTGGGCAACAGAGTGAGCCTTTGTCTCAAAATAATAATAATTTATATAAAGTAAGCTTTAAGGTCAACTTTTGATTTTTATGTTATCACTATGCTTTTCTTCTTTCTCTTTATCATTTTTTCTTTTCCTACCTAGCCTAAATGCTTTTATATTTGTGGGATGGCCTGTTTTGGTATTAAAGGAAAAGTAGGAGTATATAACATATGAAATTTATCATTTCCCTTTCTACCCCCAACAAAAATCTTAATAGCCCACTTCCCCCAAGAAAAATAATTTTAGAGAGCTGTAATTAGAGTTTAAATTAACACTAGGTGGCTGATCAGTACCAAATAATAAAAGATAAAATTCACCCATCTGTTTTACAAAGGCAACTCTGAGATTAGTTTGATTTGTACCTTTTATGTCAAGCTCTTGCTCCTCAATTTTGATTTTAACCAGAATTGGAACTCTTTTAAACCTTTGGAATGCTTTGCTATCACTATAATTGCTAAGTTAGTAGGCATTAAGACTTGAAGTGGTGACTGTAGTGGACTTTTTCATAACACAGTGAATATGTTTATCGTATGTTATTGAATGGGGACATTAGCTACCAGTGGCACCAAACAGCAATTTCGTGGATGCATGACAGCCCTGGTAATGCCAGAAGCAACAACTAAGAAAATACTTTCTAAAATCCTTCTATGATAAAGGTATTTTTAGCCATTTTTCAGGCCTAACTAATCCCAGGTGTGGCAGCTTTACCAAGTAAGAGTGGGTAGTTGTTGGCGGAGAAGGAGTGACACCATATGTTGAGAGATAAGAATTACAAGACTTAAATTCTCATTGGCCTAATGTACTATGTCTACTTTGTATAAACTAACTTACAAAAGTAAGTAAGGTGATTTTTCTACTTATATCTGCCCCTGCAAATAAAAAAATGCTTTCCAGTTTCCACAGGTAAATATGTACTGTACGACATTCTCTATAGCTGCAATTTTATTCAAATTGCCTGCCACAGTTTTATGAATGTTGGTTGTATTAGTCTGTTCTCATGCTGCTATAAAGAAATACCCGAGACTGGGTAATTTATAAAGGAAAGAGGTTTAATTGACTCACAGTTCTGCATTGCTGGGGAGGGTCCAGGAGACTCATGGTGGAAGGCAAAGGAGAAGCAGGGACCTTCTTTATGAGATGGTAGGACAGAGTGAGTGCCAACAGGGGAAATGCCAGACACTGATAAAAACCATCAGATCATGTGAGACTCACTCACTATCATAAGAACAGCATGGGAGAAACTGCCCCCATGATCCAGTTACCTCCACCA
The DNA here is from genome assembly GCF_049350105.2 of Macaca mulatta. NCBI lineage: Eukaryota > Metazoa > Chordata > Mammalia > Primates > Cercopithecidae > Macaca > Macaca mulatta. Next base: position 164,037,728 of record NC_133407.1, on the reverse strand, counting down.
GGTTCTGAGAGACAGGACTACCTGGATTTCCTAGGCAGACTAAGGATCCCTAAGCCTAGCTGGGAAGGTGACCACTTCCACCTTTAAACACGGGGCTTGCAACTTAGCTCACACACGACCAAGCAGATAGTAAGGAGAGCTCACTAAAATGCTAATTAGGCAACAACAGGAGGTAAAGAAATAGCCAATCATCTGTTGCCTGGGAGCACAGTGGTAGGGACAAGGATCCGGATATAAACCCAGGCATTCGAGCTGGCAAGGCGGCAACCCTCCCTTTATATGGGAGCTCTGTTTTCACTCTATTAAATCTTACAACTGCACTCTTCTGGTCCATGTTTGTTACTGCTCGAGCTGAGCTTTCGCTCTCTGTTCACCACTGCTGTTTGCCGCCCTCGCAGACCCCCGGCTGACTCCCATCCCTCCGGATCCGGCAGGGTGACCGTGTGCTCCTGATCCAGTGAGGCGCCCATTGCTGCTCCTGATCAGGCTAAAGGCTTGCCATTGTTCCTGTATGGCTAAGTGCCTGGGTTTGTCCTAATCGAGCTGAACACTAGTCACTGGGTTCCACGGTTCTCTTCTGTGACCCACGGCTTTTAATAGAGCTGTAACACTCACTGCATGGCCCAAGATTCCATTCCTTGGAATCCGTGAGGCCAAGACCCCCAGGTCAGAGAACACGAGGCTTGCCACCGTCTTGGAAGTGGCCCACCTCCATTTTGGAAGCAGCCCACCACCATCTTGGGAGCTCTGGGAGCAAGGACCCCCGGTAACAGTTCCACCCTTGACACGTAGGGATTACAATTCAAGATGAGATTCTGGGTAGGGACACAGTCAAACCATATTATTGGTGGAATCCTCCAAGCAGTTAGGTCACAGATGAAGGACAATTTATTACTTATAGCAATAGCAGCAGCAGAATATCAGCATTTTTGTGCTCAGTTCCCTGAGCTCCAAGTTCACAGGCAGATGTGAAGAAACCCAGATGGTATCCACATATGCATTGGGCTGAATTATAGGAAAGGAACAGTGAGCTTAGGAAACTCAAATCTTTAGTTGTGGGTAGTAAAAATGTCTGACTTTTGCTCCCAAAGGAGACACTACTTTTGTCTTCCAAGATTGTTTCCTACACAAAGGAACAAAGGCAAACAGTGCCACCCATTGAAAGACATGCAGAAGGCCGGGCATCGTGGCTCACACCTGTAATCCCAGCACTTTGGGAGGCCGAGGCAGGCAGATCACAAGGTCAAGAGATCAAGACTATACTGGCCAACATGGCGAAACCCTGTCTCTACTAAAAGTACAAAAATTAGTTGGGCGTGGTAACACATGCCTGTAGTCCCAGCTACTTGGGAGGCTGAGGCAGAAGAATCACTTGAATCTGGGAGGCAGAGATTGCAGTGAGCCGAGATCATGCCACTGCACTCCAGCCTGGCGACAGAGTGAGAGTCTGTCTCAAAAAAAAAAAAAAAAAAAAAAAAGAAGACATGCAGAAACATGTGCACCCATGGAGAATTATCTCCCAACATTACTATGTACTTCATTTTAATTAAATTTTATGAACTAATATCCCTCTCCAATATCAAAGTTATTTTAATACAAGTAACCTAAATGACACGACCTAATTTCACAAAGGCTGTGTATTAGTCACTTATTGCTATTACTATGGACTGAATGTTTGTGTCCTGCCATAATTTATATACTGAAACCCTAATCCCCAATGGGATGATATTTGAAGATGGAGCCTTTGGGAGATAAGTAGGTTTGATGATGTCATGAAGATAGAGACCCCATGATGGTATTAGTACTCTTATAACAAGAGAAAGAGACCAGAGCCCTTTTGTTGTACCTACGTGAGGATACAACAAGAAGGCAGCCCTCTGTAAGTCAGAAGTAAAGCCAGGATCCTTGCCAGGAACTAAATTGACTGGCACCTTGATCTAGGACTTCCCAGTTTCCAGAACTGTGAAAAATAAATATCTGTTGTTTAAGCCACCCCGTCTATAGTATTTTGTTATTGCAACCCAAGGAGACTAAGACAGCTGTATAACAATATTACCACATACCTGGTGGTAAAACGTATTTATTGTCTCAGAGTTTCTGTAGGTTAAGGGCATTACTTAAGTGACTTCTTTGATTAGGGTCTTACAAGACTTGAATCAAGCTTTCAGCCAAGACTTGGTCTCATCTGTGGTTCTACTGGGGAAGAATATACTCCAATCTTACGTTGTTGACAGAATTCAGTTTCTTGCTATTGTAGGACTAAAGGCTTTGGTTTCTTGCTGGCTATCAGTTGGAGGCTACCCTCAGCTCCTAGAGGCCTCCTGTAGTTCCTTGCCACATAGGGTTCCCAACATGGTCACTTACTTCCTCAAAGCCAGCAAGGGAGAGAGAGCCACCCAGAAATATGGACATTACAGTCTTATGTAAGAGAACCATGTAATTACATCTATCCTATCATATTTGGCATGTTCTATTGGTTAAAATACTCGAAAAGAGGGCATCACATGAGAACATGAACACCAAGAGATCAGGATCCAGGGGCCACCTTAAGAATCTGTCTACCACAGGTTGATTATCTAAAGTGAAAATTGATTATACAAATGGAGTCATTCCTGTTATACCCAACTAAAATTTAGAGTTAGAGGACCACAGGGGTGAAAAAACACTCAGGTCTCAAAAGCCTGCTCCAGAAACTATCCCAAAAGCCCAATCCAATGAAATAGCTGCTACAATTTTAAGACTAGTTTGACAACAAATAGCTGCCATGACTTCAAAGCTTGTTTTGCCTAGTAACTTTTGACACCCAGCAATCAGAGCTTTCCAGCTCCTGCAAAATGCCACAAGCATCAGTGAACTTTCTTTCATAACAACTTATATGACCTTTCTCTTTTCCCAATGAAAATTCAACCATTTCCTTTTTTTTTTTTTTTTTTGAATATACTAGAGACCACCTCAGTTTGTGTGTTTGTCACAGATTGCAATCCTATTTCTTTGTTTATTGCAAAATAAACTCTTTGTTTGGAGATTAGCCTCTATATATTTATCTGTTATTGACATTACTTGGTGTCAGAAGTGAGATGCAAAGCAGATTGACTTTGGAAAGAAAATGGCCCCTGGAACTATGGTGTGCAGCACTCACAGTCAGACCCCTTGAGCTGCCTACTTCCACTGGTGATCTTTTTCCACCACAGTGAGTTTTTCTTGGGTTAAACACCCTTTTTTTTTTGGATTTGAGTTCTTCAGCTTTATTTGGGATTTCTTTATGAAGGGCCTTTCCTCTCCTATTTATTAGGACTCCTATCTATAAGGGATTTGAAGAAGGTTTTGTCGTTCTTCCCGGTGAGTATGTACTTCACTCTTTGGTTCATTTTGTGTGCTTGGTTTTTATTTTGGCTTTTGTGTGTTTGGCTTTGCACTGACTCACTTGGATACATTTATTTACACATGGGCTCCCCAAATTCAAAGATATACCAAAATAGCTCCCCCGCACTGGGGACTTGAGCTTGTTATATGCTTAAGTATTATGGTCCATCTTCCTATTCTTTGTTATCTCAATGGACGAATTACACCAAAGAAAATTTGGAATTACAATGGCCATCTCTTGAACTCCCTAAATTTGTTTTTCTTAAAACTAAATTAGAAGGCTATGGCTACAAAATTAAATTGCCTGAAAGGGGCATATACTTTCAGTGATATCTTGAAACATCTAAATGTATTCCAGCCTCGAAACTCACCTAACTCCAAAATACCATCGCTAAGTTAACTGAGACAGATAAACAACTAAAGGAAGATTTAAAAAGGTCTTAGAAAATCAGAGTCTTTCTTTTGCCTGGTACCACCACCTCTCTCTCCTCTCTACCCTTCCCTTTCTGAAAACCCTACTCAATCCTGATGCTTCCTCCCCTACTACCCTCCCAGCTTCTGATCCCCATCCTCAACCTATAAAAACTCATCACTTTAGAGTTAGACCCATTAACAATCCTGAGGTTCCTTAGATTGTCTGTGTCCTTGGAATAAGGCTGAAATCCATGTTAAAGCTAAGGAACTTCCTAAAGTTACCCAGGACCTTCTTTGCTTTGCTGATGAATTTAACATTACAATTGAAGCTTACTAGCCCAGCTTCTCTGATCTTAATCAACTTGTCCACATGCTTGTGGGAGAAGGCCAGGCTAATCACTGGATGAAAAAGGTCAATTGTGCCTGGGCATGGTGGCTCACGCCTGTAATCCCAACACTTTGGGAGACTGAGGTGGGCAGATCACCTGAGGTCAGGAGATAGAGACCAGCCTGGCCAGCATGGCGAAACTTTGTCTCTACTAAAAATACAAAAATTAGCCAGGCCTGGTGGCACACATCTATAATCCCACCTACTCGGAAGGCTGAGGCAGAGTCATTTGAACCTAGGAGGTGGAGGTTGCCATGAGTCGAGATCACTCCACTGCACTCCAGCCTGGGTGATAAAGTGAGACCCTGTCTAAAAAAAAAAAAGGAAAGAAAGAAAAAGGTCAATTGCACACACCCTGTATTAGTCTGTTTTCATGCTGCTGATAAAGACATACCCAAGAAGGGGAAACTTGCAAAAGAAAGAGGTTTAATTGGCCTTACAGTTCCACATGGCTGGGGAAGCCTCACAATCATGGTGGAAGGCAAGGAGGAGCAAGTCCCATCTTACATGGATGGCGGCAGGGAAAGAGAATGTGGAAGACGCAAAAGTGGAAACCTCTGATAAAACCATTAGATTTTGTGAGACTTATTCACTACCATGAGAACAGTATGGGAAAAACCACCCCCATGATTCAATTGTCTCCCACTGGGTCCTTCCACAACATGGAATTATGGGAGTATAATTCAATATGAGATTTAGGGGGGACACAGAACCAAACTATGTCATTTTGCCCTGGCCCTTACCAAATCTCATGTCCTCACATTTCAAAACCAGTCATGCCTTCCCAGCAGTCCCCCAAAGTCTTAACTCATTTCAGCATTCACTCAAAAGTCTGCAGTCCAAAGTCTCATCTGAGACAAAGCAAGTCCCTTCTGCCTATGAGCCTGTAAAGTCAAAAGCAAGTTAGTTATTTCCTAGAAACAATGGGAATACAGACATTGGGTAAATACAACTGTTCCAAATAGGAGAAATTGGCCAAAACAAAAGGGCTACAGGGCCCAGGCAAGTTTGAAATCCAGTGGGGCAGTCAAATCTTAAAGCTCCAAAATGATCTCCTTTGACTCCATGTCTCATATCCAGGTCATGCGGATGCAAGAGGTAGGTTCCCATGGTCTTAGGCAGCTCCCCGCCTGTGGCTTTGCAGGTTACAGCCTCCCTCCTGGCTGCTTTCCCGGGCTGGTGTTGAGTGTCTGCAGCTTTTCCAGGTGCATGGTGCAAGTTGTTGGTAGATCTACAATTCTAGGGTCTGGTGGGCAGTGGTCCTCTTCTCACAGCTCCACTAAGCAGTGCCCCAGTAGGGACTCTGTGTAGGGGCTCAAACCCCACCTTTCCCTTCTGCATTACCCTAGCAGAGGTTCTCCATGAGAGACCCCCGACTGCAGCAAACTTCTGCCAGGGTGTCCAGGCATTTACACACATATTCTGAAATCTAGGTGAAGGTTCCTAAACTTCACTTCTTGACTTCTGTGCACCCTCAGGCTAACACCACATGGAAGCTGCCAAGGCTTGGGGTTTGTGACATTTGAAGCCATGGTCTGAGCTCTATGTTGGCCCTTTCAGCCATGGCTGGAGTGGCTAGGATGCAGGGCACCATGTCCCCAGGTTGCACACAGCTTGGGGACCCTGGTCCCAGCCCACAAAACCACTTTATTCTCCTAGACCTCCGAGCCTGTGATGGGAGTGGCTGCCATGAAGACCTCTGACATGCGCTGGAGACATTTTCTCCATTGTCTTGGAAATTAACATTTGGCTCCTGGTTACTTATGCAAATTTCTGTAGTTGGCTTGAATTTCTCTTCAGAAAATGGTGTTTTCTTTTCTATTGCATTGTCAGGCTGCAAACTTTTCAAACCTTTATGCTGTTTCTCCTATACAATTGAATGCCTTTAACAGCATCACCTCTTGAATGTTTTGCTGCTTAGAAATTTCTTCCACCAGACACCCTAAATCATCTCTCCCAAGTTCAAAGTTCCACAAATCTCTAAGGCAGGGGCAAAATGCCACCACTCTCTTTGCTAAAATATAACAAGAATCACTTTTACTCCAGTTTCCAACAAGTTCCTCATCTCCATCTGAGACCACCTCAACCTGGATCTTATTGTCCATATCACTATCAGCATTTTGGGAAAAGCCATTCAACAAATCTCCAGGAATTTCCAAACTTTTCCACATTTTCCTGTCTTCTGAGCCCTCCAAACTGTTCCAATCTCTGCCTGTTACCCAGTTCCAAAGTTGCTTCCACATTTTCAGGTATCTTCTCAGCAGTAGCCCCCTCCTGGTACCAGTTTATTATATTGGTACATTTCCATGCTGCTGATAAAGACATACCCAAGACAGGGCAATTTACAAAAGAAAGAGGTTTAACTGGCCTTACAGTTCCACATGGCTGGGGAAGCTTCACAATCATGGTGGAAGGTAAGGAGGAGCAAGTCCCATCTTACATGGATGGCAGCAGGCAAAGAGAGAATGAGGAAGATGCAAAAGCAGAAACCCCTGATAAAACCATTAGATCTTGTGAGACTTATTCACTACCATAAGAACAGTATGGGGGAACTTCCCCATGATTCAATTATCTCCCACCAGCTCCCTCCCACAACACATGGGAATTATGGGAGTACAATTCAAGATGAGATTTGGGTGGGGACACAGAGCCAAACCATATCACACCCCTAACAGAATTTAGAAAGACCCCTCCTCATCTCCCTAGAAACTGGCTTATAATATAGGGAGCAGGAACTGTAACGTTCAAAGTTTATATAGGGCCATCCCCAAAGCATTCCCTAAAGTCACTGATCAGAATAAAATTCAAGCATGTACCCAAGAACCAAATGAACCGGTTCATAACTATGTGATTATAATAGACTCCAGATTGTACTTAAAGAGAATTCTGGCCTTCCCATGGACATTGACTCTACTAGAGTTGCCTTTAACTTTATGTTTGTTAATGGTCTCTCTTAACAATTTGCTTAGTTAGTCAAAAGAGCTTGCAAGAAATGAGAACCCATGCCAATCCTTTACCTTGTTAATTTGGCAAATCAATTAGATAGCACCCTAGAGGATACCAATAAAAAGAAGACTACAAAAATCCCAAGCCTCCAATTACAACAAATGAAAGGTCCCAGAGAAAACAATTAGGGCTCTGAATGGCACCACTCCTCTAATTCATGAAACTCACCTCCTGGCATCTGTCATTATTATAAACAACCTGGACACAGCAAGAAAAACTGTTATAAACTTAACCAATCTAAATAGTCTTCTTCATTTAACTCTTTGACTCCTGCCTCCTAATGAAAGGGATCCAAAAATATACAGGGGCTTTTTCCAATTCTTCCCCTCAACCTCCTTGGCAATGAGGTCCTACCCATTCTCATTGACACAGAAGCAACCCTATCAGTGCTCAAACCCACCAACCTAAGCCAGGCCCTGCCTTGGAGTTATAAAATTATTCAAATAGTAGGAGTTTCTGATAAACCACTGATGGCATTTCTAGAGCAGCCCATTGCTTTTTGCCTTGAGTTTTTACAAGATACCTATCAGTTTTTACTAGCAGAATCTGCTCCAGCTAACTTATTGGGATGAAATTAAAAAAAAAAAAAAGTCATGTTGGCATCTCTTTATCCCTAAAGGGGGAAATAATTTTGGAGTCTGATAAGCCAAATAGCCTGTTGAACTCTACCAATAATCTCCCACTCATTTGTTATGTTGTCTTATGCAGTAAAGAACTCTCCACTGGGTCCCAGAGTTCCCTACTGGAACAGAAAACTGTCTCTTCATCAACCACATCATCAACAGATGTTGGTAGAATTCATAATGCACCCTCAATCAAAATCCAAATTGATTCAACCAAGCCCTTGCCTGGTATTAAACAATATTCCTTAACCAAACTGCCTTAGACCCAATATTAAAGAATACAAAACTCAAGGCCTAATAATTCCCTGTATCAGCCCCTAACACTTCCATCCTCCCAGTAAGAAAACCTAATGGTTGAGGATGGAGAGTTGTTCAGGATCTCCATGCCATAAATAATATCGTTATATCCTGTCACCTCATGGTCCCAAATATACATACTTCTGTTCCCAAATCCACATACAGATGACTTCTATACCTGCTGATAGTGAATTTTCACTATTACTGACCTCTGCAGTGTCTTCTTCAGCATCCCTGTTGATCAAACTAGTCAGTATCTGTTTGCCTTTACCTGGGAAGGACAACAATATACTTGGACAGTTATGCCTCAGGGCTATATGGAAGGCCCTTCCTACTTTTCTCAAATTCTGAAAGCTAATTTACAAAATGTGGCTTTTCTTCAAGGCTCACCCTTACTAAAATACGTGGGTAATTTATTTCTTTGTTCTCTCTCATGCAGGTAGCCTGTGAGATAGGCAGTGTGCATCTTTTAAAACTTCTAGTCACAAAAAAAAATCATAAGGTTTCTAAGAAAAAATATAACTATACTTAAGACCCAAGCTAAATATCTAGGTCATCTGACTTCTTGAACAGGACTACATTTGGGCCCCGAACAGATCCAAGGTGTCCTGCAGTTCCCCAAATCTAAAATGAAATGGCAACTCAGAGAGTTTCTTAGACTTGCTGGATACTGCAGTAACTGGACACCAAACTTTTACTTAATTGCTCAACTCCTGTACAGCCTACTCAAGACCTCTAAAACTGATCCCATTGTTTGAGAAGAATCTAAAAATACTGCATTTACTAAATTGAAGGAAGAATTATTAAACCCCACATATCCTGAGACATCCCAATTATCCACTCCTTATTTTCCTTTTTGTTTATGAAAAAAGGGAAATTCCTTAGGCGTCCCAACTAAAAAAGCATTGAGAGTAACACTGCCCCTAGTGGATATTACAGCCAATAACTAGATCCAGTGGCTTGGGGATTATGCTCCTGTTTGGGAGCATAATCAGTAGCAGTAGCATATTCCAGCTACTGCTCTACTAGTTACAGCTACAGAATAAACAATCATGAGATCTCCTTTGACCACTTCTGTTCCCCATTCTGTTGAAGCTCTTAAATTCCCATCATACCCAACACCTTTCCACCAGTTGTCTTAGCTTTTATGAACTTTGTTTACTAGCTGCTCCTCACATAACTTTCTCTATGTAACAATCTTAATCCTGCATCTCACTCACCCCTTCTTTCTGATGAAACCCCCTATAAGTGTTTGACCCTCACTATCTTTGACTCCCCAGAAAGATTTGCAGAAAAGTCCATTAGACAGTGCTGAACTATCGTTGTTTATAAATGGATCATATTTAAAGGATGACACTGGCAAAGAGTGTGCAGGATATGCAATTATTACCTCTTTTGAAGTATCTGAGGCTAGCTTCCTACCTATGGCTACTTCTGTCAAACAGGCTGAGCTTTTGCCCTTACTTTGGCTTGCCTCCTTGCTAAAGGGAAATCTGCTAATCTTTATTTACAGGCAGTAGGTATGCTTTTGAGGTTGCTCATGATTTGGGGATGTTATGGAAATAATAGGTTTCCTCACTTCCATGGGAAGCCAAATTACAAATGGATCCTACACACAAGACTTACTGGATGTCATCTAGCTACCAGCTGCTTTGGCTATTGTCTAATTTTCTGGACATTAAAATCTACATTTTTACGGAAGTGAGAGTAAACCTCTTTGCTAATAATGCAGCAAAGAATGCTGCTATGAAAGGATCATTTGATCAAATCTCTGTTGTGGCCCCACTAAAAGAACTTTCAACAAATGATTTAAGAATAATTACCAAAGAGGTCAGGCACAGTGGCTCATGGCTGTACACTCTGGGAGGCCGAGGCAGGTGGATTGCTTGAGCCCAGGTGTTTGAGACCAGCCTGGGTAACGTGACAAAACCTCATCTCTACAAAAAAACACACTGAAAAAATTACCTGGGCATGGTGGTGTACATTTGTAGTCCCAGCTACTCAGGAGGCTAAGGTGGGAGGATCACCTGTGCTCAGGGAGGTAGAAGCTGCAGTGAGCCATGATCAAGCCTCTGTACTCCAGCCTGGATGACAGAATGAGACCCAGAAAAAAAGAAGAAAAAAAAAAAAAAGGACAATTACCAAACATGCACAGAATTAGGCATCAGAAGTCAAAAAAACAAAACTGAAGTTAAAAAACAAAACAGGGCTGGGCACAGTGGCTCACACCTGCAATCCCAGCATTTTGGGAGGCTGAGGTGAGTGGTTCACCTGAGGTCAGGAGTTCAAGACCAGCCTGGCCAATATGGCAAAACCCTGTCAAAATACAAAAAAATTAGGCAGGCTTGGTGGCACGCACCTATAATCCTGGCTACTCAGGAAGCTGAGGCACAAGAATTGCTTGAGCCTGGGAGGCAGAGCTTGCAGTGAGCCGAGATCTCGCCACAGCACTCCAGTCTGGGCGACAGATTGAGACCCCTCTGTCTCAAACAAAACAAAACAAAACAAAACAGGCTGGGTGCAGTGGCTTACCCCTGCAGTCCCAGCACTTTGAGAGGCCAAGGTGGAAGAATTGCTTGAGGCCAGAGATTCAAGAACAGCCTGCCCAATACAGTGAGACCCCATCCCTACAAAAAATAAGAAAATTAGCCAGGTGTGGTGGGGTGTGCCTGTAGTCCCAGCTACTTAGGAAGCTGAGGCAGGAGTATTGTTTGAGCTTAGGAGTTTGAGGATGCAGTGAGACATGATCACACTGCACTCTAGCCTGGGTGGCAGAGTGAGACCCTGTCTCAAAAACAACAACAATGAAACCGAAAAAGGACCATGATTTCTGGTTTGATAATCAAAAGGAACTCTGATCTGGACCTGATAACAAACCAGTTCTTCCAGATTCATGGAAATATCCACTATTAACTACAGTACATAATTTGATTCATTAGGCAACTGACATTAATTTCTTCCATAAAAATATATTGGTGGGGAAATATTTTAAAAGCCACTAAAATGCTTATTTGACTTTTACTACCTGTCCTAAATTTAACCCAGGAAAATCTGTATAGACTGCTCCTGGACATTTAAATTTACCTAATAGGCCATTCAACGTTTGGCAACTGAATTTTTTCCAACTACCTCCCTCCCGTAAGTATACATACGTATTGGTTATGATCTGTATGTTTTCCCATTGGGTGGAAGGCTTTCTTTGTAGATAAGCTACTGGTTCAGCTATGGCCAAACTTCTCTTTGAAAAAAATTATCCCTCCTTGGGGAACTCCCCTTGAGCTTCATAGTAACCAGGGAACCCACTTTACTAGCCACATGGACTTCTTATTATGCTTACCATCTTATAGGACTTACATTGTTCTTATCATCCCCAATCTTCTGACCTGATAGAATAAACAAATGGAAGCATAAAGACTCAGTTGGCAAAATGTATGGAAAACTTGCACCTCCCTTAGTTTAAAGTTCTTCTCTTGGTTATTATTACTGAGAACCACTGCTTTTAGAGCTCACAAATTTTCACCTTTTGAAATAATCACAGGTCATCCTATGCATTTAATGCCCACTGTCTTTGACCCTCAATTGTTAACAGGAGAGATACTATATACAGTAGTGGACAAATATTATATTTTGGTAGAAAAATCTTTCCACAGTGTGCTCCTGCAGGACAAAGACCTAAAGCACCAAGACCTAAAGCTACAACCTGGTGATTCTGTCTATTTTGAAAAGACACCTATATGAAGACTCCCTCCAACCTCATTGGAAGGTCCCATATCGAGACCTTCTCACCAATCCCTGTATCACCAAACTCAAAGGCATTGACTCATTGATCCACATCTCTCATTTTAAAAGGGCTTCTACTTCTGCCTGGACCAGTACTCCAGCAGGTGATTTAAAGTTAAAGTTTATCTGTTATCTGAAGCAGACAACAATTGAAATAAACTGCTATTCCCAATATATCCAGACCAGGCCAATATACCCCTTTCCTTTTATTATTGGTCTCTTCTTACGTGCTTTTATTTTCCTGGGAAAATAATGCTCTAATTTGCATTTTCTAATCTATTTCCAAAATGAGAAACATAACCGATTTGTTGGATTTGGTACCAAAAAACTTCAATCTCCATGATGCAAGTGAACCCCTGGTCTAACTCATAATGGATTTTTTTTTTCTTTTTTTGAGACGGAGTCTCGCTCTGTTGCCCAGGCTGGAGTGCAGTGGTGTGATCTCGGCTCACTGCAACCTCTGCCTCCTGGGTTCAAGCAATTCTCCTGCCTTGGCTTCCTGAGTAGCTGGGATTACAAGTGCGCCACCACGCCCAGCTAATTTTTGTATTTTTAGTAGAGACAGGGTTTCATCATGTTGGTCAGGCTGGTCTCGAACTCCTGACCTCATGATCTGCCCGCCGTGGCCTCCCATGCTGGGATTACAGGCGTGACCAGCGGTGCCCAGCCCTCATAACAGATTTTACTGATATTCCCCATGTAACTGTTCTAATTATACATTTAGTCCTTTTTACAAGGTCAAGCTTTTAGACTCACATATTCACATTTCCTGTTTCACCCTAACATTACCTAAGATCTACAGAAAAGGCCTTGAAGTTAGATTAAGATTATGCAAACAACATGCTGATAGAATTCAAGAGAAAAGAAATTTGATAGCTTATAAAAATATTTATGACCTTCATCCTCTAATTGTTGATGACCTCCAACAGTGCAATAGTTCAATAATAGAACCCTGGATAATTACTGTTGACACCCTCCCTACAAGTAACTGTTAATGCACAAGGTACCCATCTACATGGAATTACCTGTTGTGCCACATCGAGATACATTTTCATCTGTGAGGAAGCCTACAGTCAGCTCTATTCATGGGCAACATCATGTCTCACTAAATGGAAAAAAAAGCACCAATATGGTCTAGGATATTTCTACATTCAATTTAAACTAGCAAAATCTGAACATTGGTTGACACCTACTAACTTGCACCATCATATCAGAAAAGACACTCTACCTAGAGGCATAAACTCAGCAGGATGGGCCTCAGTTGTTAGATCCTTCTTCCTTTGGATTGGGGTTAGTACCTTAGAAATAATGGTGAGAAATTTATCCAGAACTATTGGAGCTCCAGTTGACTCCACAGCCAAAGCCATGGCAGCTCAACAGACTTCCTTAGATTTTCTGGCTAAAGTGGTTTTCAATAACAGGATTGCTCTAGATTGCTTATTAGCTGAACAAGGTGGTATTTGTGCAATTGCTTACACCAACTGCACATGGGAGTAGAAAACACAATTATGAAAGATAAAGGAACATGCCACCTGGCTCCAGAAACTTCCACCCAATGCATTTGGACTTTTCAATCTGTTTAGTGGCTTACCTTCAAAATAAGATTCATGGTTTAGAGCTATTTTTCTTTTCTTTTCTTTTTTTTTTTTTTTTTTTTTTTTTTTTGAGACAGAGTCTCGCTCTGCCGCCCAGGCTGGAGTGCAGTGGCGTGATCTTGGCTCACTGCAAGCTCCGCCTCCCGGGTTCACGTCATTCTCCTGCCTCAGCCTCCCGAGTAGCCGGGACTACAGGCGCCCGCCACCTCGCCCGGCTAGTTTTTTTGTATTTTTTAGTAGAGACGGGGTTTCACTGTGTCAGCCAGGATGGTCTCGATCTCCTGACCTCGTGATCCGCCCGTCTCGGCCTCCCAAAGTGCTGGGATTACAGGCTTGAGCCACCGCGCCCGGCCTAGAGCTATTTTTCAAACTGAATTCATGATACTATTGCTGCTTATCCTTGACATTATGATAGTTAAGTTACATTTTTGTTGCCTGTCTAATCTTTGCAAAGCCTGCTTTCCCAATAGGAAAATGGTAGTCCAGTGCTTCCAGACGATTGCAAATGCCTGTGTAACTAATAAGATGGAATCCAATGCTGAATCCCAAGTAGACCTACCCTGTAAGGGTCTTTCCTTCTGGCCCCTTTGTTGTACAAATGTGGTTTGGGCCTCTAATGTTGACTCCTATTGACTCACATTTTCCCTCTAGTGTGGGGTCAGAACAACTAGGACAAGCACATCCTAGCACTGAGGGACGATCAAGTCTAACTTCAAGGATAGTTGACCAGTGATGCTTTCAGAGAAAGATCTTAGTCAAAAAAGGGAAATATGGGTGCGGTGGCTCACGCCTGTAATCCCAGCACTTTGGGAGGCTGAGGCGGGTGCATCATTTGAGGTCAGGAGTTTGATACCAGAATGGCCAACAGCTGAAACCTTGTCTCTACTAAAAATACAAAAATTAGCCTGAAGTGGTTGCACTTGCCTGTAATCCCAGCTACTCGGGAGGCGAGGCACAAGAATTGCTTGAGGTTGGAAGGCACAGGTTCTAGTGTGCCGAGATGGCGCCATTGCCCTCCAGACTGGTCAACAGGACAAGACTCCGTCTCAAAAAAAAAAAAAAAAAAAAAAAAAAAAGGGGGGGGGCGGCGGGAGCAGAATGTGAGAGTTGATTATCTAAATGGAGTCATTCCTGTCATACCCAACTAAAATTTAGGGGGCGGGGGTACATAGAGAAAAAACAAAAATGAAAACAAAACTCAAATCTCAAAAGCCTGCTCCAGAAACTGTCCAGCAAGCCCACTTCAATGAAACAGCTGTTACAGTTTTAAAACTAGTTTTACAAGGAAACAGCCATCATGACTTTAAAACTAGTTTTACTTAGGAATTGTGGCCACTGACCAATCAGAGCTCACCAGCTCCTGCAAAAACGTGTTGCAAGCAGCAAAGAGCTTTCTTTCATAACAACCCGCTTAGTCTTTCTCCTTTCCTGATAAAACCTCAACCATTTTTTTTGTTCTACCACATATCAGAGACCACCCTGGTCTATGCATGTGTACCAGATTGCAACCCTATTTCTTTGTTTATTCCAAAATAAACCCTTTTTTGCTTGGAGATTCATCTCTCTACATATTTGTTATTGATAAAAGATTAAAAGCTAATAAGAGACTGTGTGAACATACACATAAATGAATAAAAGTTGGTGAACTATCTAAAATAAATGAGACCAAACCTGTGTTATTTTTGTCTTTAGCTACTGGTTGGGAAGAATTTCTTCATTTCTATAGCTGTGAGCCCATCAACCAAAATTCAGAACAAACTCCAATAAGTTGCAAAACACTGATCAAAATCAAATGCTCACTGCAGCCTCAAACTCCTGGGCTCAAGCTATCCTCCCACCTCAGCCACCTGAGTAGCTAGGACTACAGGCACATGACACCATACCCAGCTAATTTTGTTGCTTTTGTTGTTGCAGAGAGTGGATCTCGCTATGTTGCCCAGCGTGGTCTCAAACTCCTGGCTTCAAGTGATCCTCTTGCCTCAGCCTCCCAAAGTGCTGGGATTACAGGCATAAGCAACCATACCTGGCCTAAATGCTATACATATATATA
Organism: Macaca mulatta; assembly: GCF_049350105.2. Lineage (NCBI taxonomy): Eukaryota > Metazoa > Chordata > Mammalia > Primates > Cercopithecidae > Macaca > Macaca mulatta. The sequence goes on along the minus strand of NC_133407.1, from coordinate 164,022,212 downwards.
TATATATACACACACACACACACATATACACACACTAACCTGTAAATTTAAAATTTCACCTAATGAGCCAGCTTAAACTGGAAATTTTATTTTCTAATAACATTTGTTTTTTCTGATTGAACTGTTATGTTTTCCAAAAGTACCAAAAGCTGATGTATAGCATTTAGAAGCTAAATGTAACTACTATGTAATGTAATAGTAAATGTTACTATGTAATAGTTACATAGTTACATAGTAACTAATAGTATGTACTAGTAGTACATAGTACTAATACTGCTGATACTACTGCTAGTACTACGTAACTACCAGTTACATAGTAGTTACATTTTGCTACTACTAGGGCAAGGGGGTAGAGTAGGGGGCATGGCATGCTAATTGGTTGGGTTGGAGATGAAATCATAGGGAATCAATACTGTCCTCTTGGGCTGAGTCAGTTCCTACGTGGAGGGCCACAGGACTCATTGGCAGGTCCAGGTGGGGCCATCTGGTTGTCAGAAATGCAAAGGCCTAAAAAGATAGTTCAAAAGGTCAATCTTAGGTTCTACAATAATGATGTTATCTTCAAGAGTAATTGGGGAAGTTGCAAATCTTACGACCTCAGAAAAAAATGGTAATTATTTATCACTCAGGCCCCTCTCATCCTAACTTTGTGGCCTTTCACTCATTTTATAAAAATAGTTTAGTTTTTGGGAGGAGCTATTATCATTTAAACTATAAACAAGGCTGGGCGCTGTGGCTCATGCCTGTAATCCCAGCACTTTGGGAGGTCTAGGCAGGTGGATCACCTGAGGTCAGGAGTTCAAGACTAGCCTGACCAACATGGCTAAACCCTGTCTCTACTAAAAAATATAAAAAAATTAGCTGGGCATGGTGGCGGGCTCCTGTAATCCCAGCTACTCGGGATACTGAGGCAGGAGAATCGCTTGAATCCAGGAGGTGGAGGTTGCAGTGAGCCAAGATTGTGCCACTGCACTCCAGCCTGGGCAACAGAGCGAGACTCCATCTCAAAAACAAAAACAAAAAACAAACAAAAAAAACTATACACTAAATTTCTCCCGAAGTTAGCCTGGCTCAGGCCCCGGAATGAGCAAAGACAGCCAACCTGTGAGGCTGGAGTCAAGATGGGCTCAGCCATGTCAGATTTTTCTCACTGTCATAATTTTCTGTTATAATTTTTGCAAAGGTGGTTTTACTGGCCTAAGAGATATGGATGAATTCAGGGTGAACAGGACATTTTTTGAGGTCTCTGGTCTCACAGAGCTTACATTCTAGTGGGAGGAGATATAATACATGAGCAAATCAGTAAAATTTCAGTGCTGTAAAAAAATCAAGGTAATAGTGTCTTCGGATGTGTTTATGGAGGCTGCTGGCTGTTGACTACCTTAGATCGTTTATCTGATAGAATGAGGAAAAGTCTTTCTTCTCCTTTTTTTTTTTTTTTTTTTTTTTTTTTTGAGACAGAGTCTTGCTCTTGTTGCCCAGGCTGGAGTGCAGTGGTGCCATCTCAGCTCACTGCAACCTCCGCCTTGCAGGTTCAAGCAATTCTCCTGCCTCAGCCTCCTGAGTAGCTGGGATTACAGGCACCCACCACCACGCCTGGCTAATTTTTTTGTATTTTTAGTAGAGATGGGGTTTCACCATGTTGGCCAGGCTGGTCTTGAAATCCTGACCTCAGGTGATCTGCCTGCCTCGGCCTCCCAAAGTGCTGGGATTACAGGTGTGAACCACCATGCCTGATTGAGGAAAAGTCTTTCTGATGAGACTGCCAGAGGCGTTTGAACCTGGGCAACTCCATTTTGAGTAGGGGCTGGATAAAATAAGGCTGAGACCTACTGGGCTACATTTCCAGATGGTTAGGTATTCTAAGTCACAGTATGAGACAGGAGGTCAGCACAAGATGCAGGTCATAAAGACCTTGCTGATAAAACAGATTGCAGCAAAGAAGTCAGCTAAAACCCACCAAAACCAAGATGGCCATGAGAGTGACCTCTGGTCATCCTCACTGCTACATTCCCACCAGTAGCATGCCAGTTTACATGTCAGGAAGTTACTCTATATGGTCTAAAAGGGAAGGCATGGATAATCCACACCTTGTTTAGCATATCGTCAAGAAATAACCATAAAAATGGGCAATCAGCAGCCCTCGGGGGTGCTCTGTCTGTGGAATAGCCATTGTTTTATTCCTTTACATTCTTAATAAACTTGTTTTCACTTTACTCTATGGACTCACCCTGAATCCTGTCTTGCATGAGATCCAAGAATATTCTCTTGGGGTCTGGATCCAGACCCCTTTCCAGTAATGAGAGAACATTTTAGCTGATGTTATATGTTGAGGAGCTAGCTGTGAGAAGATAAGGAGGTGGGAGTGAGGAACATTGAGAAGAAGAAATGAAAAGTGGGAGGCTCTGAGAATGTAGCTGTACCCCAGATGGAAAAGTACTATACCACTATTACATTGTACTTTGCTTCTGTGTCAGCTTTCTCTATCATCCAGTGGGCTGTACAAATTATCTCAAAATCTTTAACATCTATTATATAGTAGACATTCCGTAAATTTATTTAACAAAGGGATGGATTTAGTAATCATTTCATTAACCTTTCATGTACCAGATACTTCAGGGATACAAAAATGACCAGGTGAAGGGCTGTGCCCTCAGTGAACTCAAAGTTGTGGGAAGCAGAGTCGCGAGCAATTACTAATTACTAATAAAAGGTGGTCAATGCTATTGGTACTACTACAGCATTGGAAGGATGATATCTCACTGTATTTGAGAGATATGAGGAAACTGCATAGAAGTGGCAAAGTTAGAGGTGAGTCTTGAAATGTACCTAAATTAGTTGAGGGGTGTTAAAGAAAAAATTATTCAATGATCTTGTTAAAGCATGGACAGGCAGACTGCATTCAAGACCACTGCAATAGATATAGGAATTACTGCAACAGGGTCTTGTAGTTGGGTGAGAGACTGGGTTCAACTCCGAATATAGCATAAGCAAGTAGCAATTTATAGCAAAGAGCAGGGTGGGGGCCAGTGGATGAAAAATTACTAAGCGGAAATATCAGAGGTAAAGAGAATTCTGGTTAAACTCATCTCAAAGGATTCTTGCTGAAGACAGCCAGGGTAATCAGACCTCACCTGGGGGTGAAAAGCAAAAGCAAAGGATGAGGACCCCAGTCAGATATCTAGGATGGGGGATTCTTGCCAAACTGACTTAGCATGGTTCTTTGCTAAAACTGAATTTTACAAGAAAGTACACAGACAGACCTAGGACATAGCTGGTTTTCAAAAACCCCAAGAAATTTAGAAGTAGAGACAATAAGTTAAAACCAGGAGTATATGCAGAAAGAGTCGTAGGCCAGGAAGCATATTCAGGAAGTGTCTGTGGATCACATTGAGGGACTAAGTGGCTAAGCTGGCTGGACTTCCTGGTTCAATAGGAACTTCCCTACAGGACTTTCCCCTAAGCCAAAATCAGTCATAGCTGCAAGCTAAGGGATTGAAACTTCAATCAATCAAAGGGGACTTTCCACTAAGCCGAAGTGAGTCCCAGCTGCAAATTAAGTGATTGAAACTTCAACCAATCATATAGGGAGTTTAAGCTCTAGCTGCAGCCTGATGTTTTTAACCAACCAGGCCCGCCAACCTAAGGGAGGAGACCACCCCTCATATTGTCTTATGCCCAATTTCTGCCTCCAAGGAAAGAAGAATTAAAAACTAAAAGGCAGAAATGAAATCCACAGGCAGACAGCCCAGCACTGTGCCCTGGGCCTGGCAGTTAAAGATCCACCCCTGACGTAACAGGTTATGTTATCTATAGATTCCAGACATTGTATGGAAAAGCAGTGTGAAAATCCCTGTCCTATTATTTTCCATTCTGATTACCAGTGCATGCAGCTCCCAGTCATGTACCCACTGCTTGCTCAATCTATCACAACCCTCTCATGTGGACCCTCTTAGAGTTGTAAGCCCTTAAAAGGGACAGGAATTGCTCACTCTGGGAGCTCGGTTTTTGGAGACGTGAGTTCGCGGATGCTCCCAGCTGAACAAAGCCCTTTCCTTCCACAACTCAGTGTCTGAGTGGTTCTTGTCTGCGGCTCCTCCTGCTACAAACCCACAAGCGGATAGAAAATAAGCTAATCCTACAGGACAGAAAAAGGTAAAGGAGAGGAGTCATAAGGGATATAAACGTAAGACACCCAACTCAGAAACGGCAACCCTTCGGGGTCCCCTTCCACCACGTGGAAGCTTTACTTTCACTTTCCCTTAACTTTTGCTTTGGCTTTAACAAATCTTGCCATGGGTATACTCTTTGGGTCCACGCATTTCTCTAGTAAAGCTGTAACACTCCCAGCTGCGGACAACAGCTTCATTCCTTGAAGCCCGTGAGACCATGAACCCTTCGATCAAGAAAAATCTTTGATCGGAAGACTTCTCATCTCAACATTAAAGGACAAAGAAGCCAACTCTAAGGCATGCCATTAGCTTTAATAATGTGAGTATAATAAATAATAATGATCATAATGGATTGAAACATCAGATCTGTAAAAAATGCATGCATTCCTAATGATATCAAACAAATAAAAACTTTGTGGTTAACTCTGGAGTTTGGTAGGGCACCAACTCATGTCTCTGAAATTTCATAATTAAAGAGAACGAATTCAGCATTTACCCAGTCTTTCCTCTATGGGGTTATCCTGGTTATCTCAGGATAACCAATGAGTTGGTATGAAAAAGTTCCTTTTATAGAAGAACCTCTGGTAATAAATAGAGAATTATTGAAAGTATTAGAAATTCACTGCTCTAGGATAAGAGACATACCAAAATGCAACATGTGGACTTTTTTTTTTTTTTGGATTTTGACTAGAACAAACCAACTATAAAAGACAATTTGGACTCAAACAGGAAAATTGGAATATTTATAGTACTAAGGAATTATTGTTAATTTTGTTAGATATGATAGCAGTAGTTAAATTTTAAAAATCTGTATCAGTTTGAGATGCAGACTAATTTAAGGGTAAAATAATATTATGTCTAGGATTTCTTTAAAAAAGAGGCGAAGGAAACTGAAACTTCATTGGCAAAATGTTGCTAAATGTTGATTCTGAGGGATGGATTACTTGAGGGTTTGTTATTAAAAGTAGAATCACTTATGTTAATGTTTAAAATTTTCCATTATAAATACTTTTTAAAAGCAGAGCCAGTGCTTACCCCACATCATCTTCTGTTATCTAATGCCCAGGACTCAGAAAGGGTCCGCAGTCTCAGATCAACAGTTACTGATTACCTAACCCACCCTAAACATTGATGCTCACGAGTGTGGGGCAAAGTTCACAGCGTGCTAAGGAGCAACATTTAGGAACCTGACTGAATTCCGCAGCTCTCGGGACAAGTCCCCTGGAAAAGGGCTGGGGAAGCGGGGCGGGGAAGCACCCAATTATTCTAGAAGGTTCTGAGATCTCTAAGGGATTTCCGAGAGGCTACGAGGTATAACTGGCAAATCAATGACTTAAGAGTAGCTTTCTCCCAGCCTCCTCACTGTCTCTGGAGTGTAGAGGGAAGCGAGCCTTTTCCTCCTTCACCCTGCCTCTCCCCTCTCGTCTCATCTTCCCCTCCACTCCCCTCCCGACTCTTGCCCGGCCACTCCTGCTTTCACTTTTCTCCACTCCTCTTCGGCCCCGCCCCGCGGTCACCGCCCTCCTCCTGGCCCCGCCCCTTATCCCCTTGCGCCGGCGGCGGTTACCATAGCGACGTGCACGCAGCAGCCAAGCCAGACCAGCTGGTCCCCTGCTGGCCCGAGGGAAAAGGCGGTACCATGAGCCACGCAGTAACCATCCAGGAGCCCCAGGCCCAGCCTCAGGTGTCTCAAACTCGGTACCGGGAGAGGTCGCGGGCTGGGAGCCACATCTCCTCCAATCGAGCGTATGATTTTCTGTACGGTAAGGACAGTCGCAGACCTTCCTCCGCGTCCGTCCACTCCTGGGCCAGGTGGGCTCCCAGATGGTAGGACCTGGCCAGGGGCATGGCGAACGAAAGACGACCCTCTGGACTGACCTCTTGCCCGCGGTTGTCCCTGGTCCGGTGGGGGCAGCTCCGAGCCCTCCAGGTGCCCGCACTCAGGGTGGGGTCGGGGGTTCGCGTGCATCGAAAGGCGCGGGTGCGCTCCGCTTCAAGGGGCGATCTTCCTGATACCTGTTCCGGGCATTTTGGTACCCAGAAAAGTATGCAACGATTTGTAGACTCGGAGATTCACTCAACGTTCCTGCATAAAATGCCCTACGAAAATAATCTTTTGTCTCCTACTCTCTGGGCAAATACAAGTTGGGCAAAAAGAAGTGCCAGTTTATCTCATGCTTGCTTTTAGGTTTTGTTTTTGTTTTTGTTTTCAACTTCTGCGTCAAAGCATTGTTTATAGACTAGGTCCGCTGGCTCCTCTTGGGCCAATAAAGGCCCAGTTTATTTTAACGGCTTGCTTGTCAGTTTTGTGTTTTCTCTCTCTCCATGCTCCTTGAGTTCCTTAGGTTCCTGTTCTGTATATTTTTGTAGCCTTGTGAGCACCTATTCTAGTGCTGATACATGTACTAGGCGCTTCAATTAATAAATGTTTATTGAATTTGCCGTGGCAAGAATTGTAACCAGCTAAGCATGCTTTTTTTCCAATTTTGCCCTCTGCAGTCCCACGTTTTTCACCTGAACCTTGCATTGCTTTCAGCAATGTGGTGTTGCCTCTGGGAATCCCAGGGTCTCCTTTGTGTGGGAATCTCTAGAGTACACATTCCTAGATAGAGGCTGTGTAGTGATTGCTGACATATTCTGGCCAGTGGTTTTCTGTATTTACTCTTGGTTTTGTGAAATAAATCAAGTTAGCTCCTGTAAACACATCACCATGTTTTTTTCACGGGTAATTTGAGAAGGAGGACAAACATCTTCCCAAAGTATTTATTAAGCTGGTGGTTTCTTTGATGCATAAGTGTCTCTTTTGCAGAGGAATTGCTAAATGTTTCCATGTGCCTTGCTAAGAACAGAAATTCACTCAGAGTAGATCAAATTAAAGTTTGTGTTGTTATAAAACAGACAATCTCGCCGGTATTCATGGACAGCAAGCGAAGTATAGCCATGGCAGATGAGAACCTGGACGGGGAAGATCAGAACTAAGATGCTGTGCTCTCCTGCTTTCTTTCTTTGACCTTATGACCTTTCACCTTGTTAGGGTTGCCACATTTAGCAAATAAAAATACAAGATGCACAGTTAAGCTTGAATTTCAGATAACGAATAATATTTTAGTATTAATTTTTGTCCTGTGCAATATTTTGGAACATATTTATACTAAAAAATTATTCATTGCCTATCTGAATATAAATTTAACTAGACATCTTGTATTTTATCTGGCAACTCTAGCCTTCTTTCTATGTATAGTCAAGCCCCAAGTAATGATATTTTGGTCCACAGTGGACTACATGTATAAGGATGGTCCCATAAGATTATAATGAAGTTGAAAAACTCCAAATACCTAGTGACGTTGTAGCTGTCATAACATTGTAGCACAATGCATCACTTTTTCTGTTTAGATATACAAATACCGTTGTGTTACAGTTGTCTACAGTATTCAGTACAATAACATGCTGTATGGGTTTGTAGCCTAGGAGCAATAGGCTATGCTACATAGCCTAGGTGTGGAGTAGGCTATACCATCTAGGTTTATGTTAAACACCCTCCGATATTTACACAATGGTAAGCTCACCTCATGACCCGTTTCTAAGAACGTATCCCCATCATTAAGCAAGACATCACTATGCTTGCTTACTTCTTCCATCTGACAGAAAGCCTCTTGTGTATGGATTTCTCTTACTATGATAGGGACTAGGGTGGCCTGCTTCTTGACTAGTTAGCCCTAAAGCTCACCACCAATTGTATAGCATCTTTGTGTACTGTAGCTGAAAATTTAAGTTAGAAATTTAAGATTGGTTGTTGGCTGGCCAATGAATTGACTGGCCTTGGGCCAGGTTTCCACCTTGACAGAACTGTGGTGGTGCAAAGATGAACTCCTTTCCAGGCTCTTTTACCCTTCCCTACAAAGCCCTATGTGATTAGTTCCCTAGTTGCTTATCTGGCCTCTTACCTGCTCTCTTTTCCCTCCTTCATTCTGCCTCATTTATCCTGATTTCTTTGCTATTCTTCAGATGTATCAGGCATGTTCCCATCCTAGGGACCTTGCTGTTCTTCAGATGTATCAGGCATGTTCCCATCCTAGGGACTTTGCTGTTCTTCAGATGTATCAGGCATGCTCCCATCCTAGAATATTCTTCAGATATCTAACTAGCTAACTCCCTTACCTTCAAGTCTCTATACATGCCACCTTCTCAAGGGCCTGTCCTGACCACCCTAGTTAAAATTGCAACCCAGTCTCCCTTACCCGATTTCTTCTTTTTAAAAAATAACAGCCCTCAAATTCTAATGTCTAATTTGCTAGTTTATTATGTTTGTTGTTTATTGTCTCTCTCGTACGAAGTCAAAGATTTTTGTCGTTTTGTTGATGTATTCTAAGCACCTAGATAGAGCAGCCAGTCAATAAACATGTGTTGAATGAAGGAGCAAAAAGAACCTGAGCCTCTTGCAGCTTTTCAGCCTTGGGGGGAATATCCAATGTCTGCATTCAGTAAATCATATTTGTTGGGTAACTGATGAATTATTAGCTTTTAGGAATTAACACACATTATCCAAATTCAAAAGAGACATTTCTAAATCGCAATTCCCAGTTTATTAATTTCTATGGAGAAATATGTGTTATCATGTTATCTAGACTAGCTGGTCAGGGTATTTGCCTCCCCAGAGACAAGTCTACTTGGGAAATCAAATATATCTGAAGGCTGCTTGTTAATTTAATGGCAAATCAGTTGATTTTAAAAGGCAGTACAGTATAGTCAATCATGAATAATCTTCATCACTTTAAAGATATACCTGATAAACAGATACTTATAATAGCAGGGCAATATTCTGTTGGACTTTGTAAAAATAATGGTACCATCATCAGCAAACTTACAAACTTAAGGGGTAAATTCTGAAGATAGCTGATTTTTTTAAATCATGTTCACCAGTTCTGAGATATCATGTAGTTTGCATCTTTCTAGTGCATCAAAGATGGGAGATAGTATAAATGTATTGCTTCTTTCCCTTGCAAATTGGCATAGTGCATATATACAAGGTCTTTCCCTTAAAGAATTTTTCGGGCTACCCAGGCTCAGAAGGAGTTTTGTTCATAGGAGAGATTATAAAGTGTGTTTAGGGTGTAGTACTTGAAAACATGCTAGACTTTCTTTATGCATTCCACTTCCATATGCTGACTTGGAATACTCAGAAAAGAAAATCATCTTAACAACTGTTACTGGTAGAAGTGGTAGAGTAACAGGGCCACATGCACAACAGAGCATGAGCTGCTGCCGAGTCAGGCAATATTTAAACTTTTAAATTTGTTTTCCAATTAAGAGATTACATTGCTTTGCCATTATTCTCAGCCTAGGGGTAGATATGTTCTATTTGTTATGCTACTTGATTGTTTATTTTGCAGATCCATTGTTTATTGTGTCAAGTGAGAAAGACCACACACAGGCAAATATCCAAGCCACCCTGATTCGCAGCAGACTGGTATGTCTAATGCATCAACCAAGGCGACCTAATGAACCTGAACCATCTAGTTTGCCTAACTGCATTGATCAGATTGACTAATCACCAAATCTTCACTGGATTTTAGGTTCCACAGAAATTACTTTGCCAAGATTACTGGGGGGCAAAGCATCTTAATACTTGTGGCTCGTTGCGAGGATTAAGTCACTGATAATGAATAGAGAACCCATAAGCTAATTTATTTTAATGGGATAAATATAATAATATATGCCCATGTTAAAAGAATTTAAGTAGTACAAAAGCATACACAGTATGAAATAAATTCTAGCCCTACCCTCACCCCCTCCACATAAACAGCCATTGTCATCAGTTTCTTGGCCATCCATTTAAAGATATTCTATGTATATAGCAATAACCCCTCTTCTTATACTATATTGTTTTGTATCTTTTTTAAAGAATTTACAATGTAATTAAAATACTTTAGAAAAGCTGATGGTATAATTTTGTCCTTTGCCTCCCTTCCCTAACGTTAGAGAAAAGTTCCCAGGTTTAAAACCATGTTCAGTAACCTGATCCATTATCCAAGATATTCTCTATATTGGAGCAAGTCAGATCCTGTCCCACCGTTTATCAGTCGGCAATGGAAGGGACATGAGGAGAAACACAGAGAAGCCCTCCGGCAGCTTGCCATGTAAGTGTCGGATGGCTCCAGGGCCTAAAATAAATGCGTTAAAAACATTTTTTTAATTCATTTACCATGTGTGGTTTTAAAATGTTCAGTCGTGGTGTTATACCTAGACCAAATTTTCTTTTTAAACCTCTTTTGACCAAACAAGCCTGATTATATGTATTATATATATATTTTCCATCATATATATCTATATAGATATATATATAATGACAACTGTCCACCAAAGGTAGGGATGACTGAGTTTGTTGTTGCTTGGATCCAACTTAGCAACTGAAAGTGCTCTTTTCTGCTAATATCTAAAATATTTTTTGGAACTTGCGGCCAAAGCACCTTCAAGGATAAGTTGAATTATTTATTATTTTAATTACTTACAAGTTCACATTTAGTAAATTTAAAAGTATAAAGTCTTTTAGCCTGGACATAGAAAAATTGTCTTTTGGCCAGGCATGGTGGCTTATGCCTGTAATACCAGCACTTTGGGAGGCCAAGGCGGGTGGATCATGAGGTCAGGAGATCGAGACCATCCTGGCTAACATGGTGAAACCCCATCTCTACCAAAAATACAAAAAATTAGCCAGGTGTGGTGGCGGGCACCTGTAGTCCCAGCTACTCGGGAGGCTGAGGCAGGAGAATGGCGTGAACCCAGGAGGTGGAACTTGTAGAGCCGAGATTGCGCCACTGCACTCCAGCCTGGGTGACAGAGCGAGACTCTGTCTGAAAAAAATAAATAAATAAATAAATAATTGTCTTTTAGTATTTTGTTATTCTTGTGTGCTTTTAATTAAAATTGGGCATTTTTGTATGTAGGATTTCATAAATCTACTCTTTTTTTTTTTTTTTTTTTTTTGTATGTAGGATTTCATAAATCTACCCTCTGACTAGGTCCTGGTCTCCTGGCTCAGGGCAGGGGAAGAATCATATATACTCTAAGTTGTATGACAGTCAAATGCAGGTTATGGAAGATTTTACTCTCAGTATGAGATACTTTGTGTAACTCCTACTCTATACACATAGAAATATTAAATAGAAATTATATGTGGAAATATTTTAGACTTAAATGATGTTTTCTTGCTTCACTTTAGAACTGACACTTCTTTTCAGATGCCTAGAGAAGTTTATGAAGATCCTGAAGTTACTGGAAAGAATCGCTATAAATACTTTGAAAGGTAGAATGTAATTGCTAATGAATATTTGAGCTCTAATATTATTAGAGAACCTCTTTATGATACTAATAACAGTTATCATTTTTCAGTGCATACAATGTGTCAGACTCTATTTTAAGTGCTTTACATGCATATGATCTAATCTTTTCAACAGAAATGTAGGATAAGATATATATGATCCCTGTTTTACCAGTAATGAAGCTGAGACTGAGAGATGATAAATAGATTGCTTCAGGTCATATAAGCTAGCCAGGGGTAGATCTGGGGTTCAAACTAAGCCTGCCTGACTTTAGAGATACTGATTGCAACTAAGAATATGTATTTGAAAACATTTGAAATGAAGTCATCAAATGAGTGAGACACAGTGGAGATACCATGAAGTCATGGTGAAGGGGAAACTTGTGTTCAAAGGGATAATGTTTGTTCTCTTTGTGTGAATCTTGCCCAAACCAACATGGCCAAAAGGTTAGTTTTATTTCATTTGTGATTTATGCTCATGTAATAACCATATACTCAAATCAAATAAAAATTAGATGGGGATTTCCTTATACATCTTACTGGAGTTAGAAAAAATAGTCTTGATACTACATCTGCATAAGCTTCCTTGAGAAAGTAAATTTCTAATCCACATTATTATTTATGAGCAACCTCCTTATGGAAATTTTGTGATGCTAACTTTTTCAGAGAAGTGTTAAATTTTTAACTGTTAACTATACAATTCTATACAGTTAACTGTACAATTCTTAACTTTTAGGGGGAGGCTTTAGATTAAATCGTTGTGAATTTCAGAATGTCTCAGGAACTTGAGAAGTTGCTGGGAACTAATGGCCAGCTGAAGCCCAAGTACAGGGCTTAAAGGGTGGCTTCTTCAATTGTGACTTGTTTACTATCTGAAGAGAAAATACTGGAGTGTTTATTAAGAACGCACATTCATTGGCTCTACCCTGTATGTACTGAATATCATGGGCCAGACCTGGGAATCTGCATTTTAGACAAGAACCTCCCCACACCTCAGTGATTTTGTATATCCAGAAGTAGCACTGATATATGGGATATTTAAGCTCACTGATTTTTAAGGGACAAATATTAGAGCTGGAAGAGAGCTTAGAGTACATTCATTGCAAAAGTCCCACACATTTATGATGTTTTCCTTTTCCTCCCAGGCCTTTTCTTCCATTTTTTCAGCAGATGCCATTCAATGTTGTTTATGCCATATCCAAGTAAGTAACCATTATTTAAAAACTCTTTTTCAGTTTATTTATTGTTTGCTTCCATATTTTCTCTTAGAAGATAGTTATCTAAATCACTATTTTTGAAATTGTGGATCACAAAACATTGGAAGGGTATGAAATCTTCTAGTGGGTCATGAGCAGTGTTTTAAAACATGAAACAGAATAGAAAATAACCAAAGCATCAGGTATATGGAGGGTAAGCTGGTTTTTGTTTATAACTTTTGTTTCAGAAAAATATATGCATATGTTTATATGTATATGACGGATTATGATATAAAATGTATTTCTTACTGTTAGTTGTCCGTTTGTGCTGCTATAACAAATTAACAGACTTAGTGATATAAATAAAATACATTTGTTTCTTGAATTCTAAAGGCTGGACAGTTCAAGAGCAAGGGGCTGGCAGTCAGTGTCGGTGAGGGCCTTCTTGCTGTGTCTTCACATGGCAGAAGCAGCAAATGCTATGTCCTCACATGGTGGAAGGGCAAAAAGGACCTATGCTAGTTCTCTCCAGTCCTTTTATAAGGCACTAATCCATTGATGAGGATGGAGTCCTCATGACTTAATCACTTTCCCCAAAGGCCTCACCTCTTAATACCACCACAGTGGGGACTAAGTTTGAATGTGAATTTTGGAGAAGACACGGCCACATATTCAAATTGTAGCAGTTGTGGTTTAAAAAAGTTGAAAAGTGCTTTAAATATCTTCTTTTGCTTCTCTGAAACACTTATTTGATGACAGTTCTTCAACATTTCATCAAATAAACAAATCAGTCACGTAATATTTTTTGAATGCTAGAATTTTATAACTTAATAACGATCTAATCTACACAGACAACGTGGTATACAAAGATAAATAAAACATGGTTTTTGCCCCACAACAGAGTGCACCAAGGTAAGAGGGAGGTAAGGGACAAGGGCTGAATCTGAGACAAATGTGTATTTCTCATCTCTAGTTTCAGGACAAGGCAGCAGACTGGGTAGAGTATTCCTTTTAAAAATCTAATTTTTGCTACATTCTTTCCTCCATTAATAAAATTTAATATTTCTATAAGAGAAAAAAGTCCAAGGTATTCATGAAATTATTAGGAATAGAAACCTTTTTTAAGGTCTCATATTTCTGAATACAAATTTATTCAGGGCTGGGTTTTCAAGGGTGCATTTAAAGAATATAGTTATTCCTAATAATATATATCATCATATAAATAGGACACATGTTATTAAATGTCTGTAATCCTCAAGATAAATGCTAGTTATGATTCTACTTCACCCTTGACTTTTTTTAAGACTGTGTGGATGCCTTTGGCTCTTTATAGAGATGGAGTACAGATTCCCTGCTCTCCCCAGACAGCAACTTCCTGGGGTACCAGTTTATCCAGAGATAGCTGTAGACTTATATTCTATGAAGTGTTTTGTATGAGCAAAAGGGGAGCTATGAGCTATGTAGATCCCTAAAGATCCTTCTGGTAATTCTTTAAAATCAGGCTCACTGGATTACCTGCTTTGGAGGTCATAAGTGCGTCAGTCTAAAAGTTGTTAAACTAATTCGAGGGAGTTCAGAGGCCTACAGTGATGAACACCATGACCTCTCCGACTCCTTCCTAAATAACCCTGACACAAGGGATAAAGATTCCATCCAACAGTTAAACTATGACATTTGACATTGTAGCTACTCTCTATCTCTCTTAGAACTTTTTAAAGAATGAATCAGTATTCCTGAGTGAGGTCAACTCTGGAATTCCAGTATGTTTGAGTTTCTGAGCAGTGAGTATAATGCCACCTTGTGTTATCAGGGATGGAATTGTCTTGGGACCAGCTGGCCTTCTCCAGCCACACCTTTCTCATGGCTAGCTGTTGGAGTCTTTCCTTTGGATTCTACATAAGCACCTTTTCAAAGATAATAAAAAGTTAATACTTCTAAAACATTCAGTGAAGCTCATAGTAGAACAGGATTTGCTAGGTTTGTGAAGCCCGTCTCTGTACAGCTCTGTTGAGGCTGGGAGAGAAAATCTAGACGACTGTAGGTATGGCAGACAGCGCATGCTCCTGGTTCCCGGGCAGTGGTGGAGGAGGAAGGGCCTGGATAGAACACACAGAGCAGCCCTGGCTGTCATATGAGTACTAAAGCCAGAGCAGGTGAGCCTGAGGACAGGGGCCAGGACACAGCAGGGGTCAGGCCAGCATGGAGCAGATGTGGGACCTTTCTGGGTTTGGGTCCTGTTTGAGGTTGGGGAGGAGGTGGGAAAGGGATCATTGCTCTTTGTTACTCATATTTTACTCTCCCCTAAAGCCAACTGAAATGGGGAAAAAATAGGTTGGAGAAATTAAGAAGTTAGTTAAGAAACCATGTATTAAGTTACTAGAAGGGTTCAAAGTAGCTTTCCTCTTTTACGTTCTATTCCCAGACCCACCTGGAAAGATAGGGAGACAGAAACCTTCACCAGAAGAGCTCATTAGGCCTTACCGTAAACTAAGCACATTTGATCAGATGATCCAAATGTGTAATTATTCAATATGAGAAAAAAATAATTTATTCTTGGCGGGGTGCGGCGGCTCATGCCTCTAATCCCAGCACTTTGGGAGGCTGAGGTGGGTGGATCATGAGGTCAGGAGATCGAGACCATCCTGGCTAACACAGTGAAATCCCGTCTCTACTAAAAATACAAAAAACTAGCCAAGAGTGGTGGCGGGAGCCTATAGTCCCAGCTACTCAGGAGGCTGAGGCAGAAGAATGGCGTGAACCCAGGAGGGGGAGCTTGCAGTGAGCCGAGATCACTCCACTGCACTCCAGCCTGGGGCACAGAGCTAGACTCCATCTCAAAAAACAAACAAACAAAAAAACAAAAACAAAAACAAATTATTTTATTCTCTTGATTCAAGATAATGGTGCACTAATATAATAAAACTTCATGTAACTTTGGATGACATAAAGCTGATTTGAAGTTATTTCAACTAGAATTTTATAGTAGAATAATTTCTACTGAAAACATAAGAAGCCATATATTAGCTACATGTTAGAAATTTATAGCAACTACTGGAAAGTGATTTCAATAGCAGTTACAGTTCAGCTTTAAAAACTAAAGCCCAGGTGCAGTGGCTCACACCTGTAATCCTAGCACTTTAGAAGGCCGAGGCAGGAGGATCACTTGAGGTCAGGAGTTTGAGACCAGCCTGGCCAACATGGTGAGACTCTGACTCTACTAAAAATACAAAAATTAGCTGGGTGAGGTGATGGGCACCTGTAATCCCAGCTACTTGGGAGGCTGAGTCAGGACAATCACTTGAACCTTGGAGGCGGATGTTGCAGTGAGCGGAGATCGCACCACTGCACTCTAGCCTGGGTGACAGAGCAAGACTCAAAAAACAAACGAAACAAACAAAACAAAAAAATTATCTAAAGTAATTGCTCCAGCACAGGTTGAACTTTCAAACAGGTGTTTCTTTCTAACTGGCTTGAAATGCTTTTTTTTTTTTTTTTTTTTTTTGAGGTGGAGTCTTGCTCTGTCGCACAGGCTGGAGTGCAGTGGCGTGATCTCAGCTCACTGCAACCTCCACCTCCCAGGTTCAAGTGATTCTCCTGCCTCAGCCTCCCAAGTAGCTGGAATTACAGGGCACGTGCCACCACACTCTTTAATAGAGACGAGGTTTCACCATGTTGGCCAGGTTGGTCTCGAACTCCTGACCTCGTGATTCACCTGCCTTTGCCTCCCAAAGTGCTGGGATTACAGGCATAAGCCACTGTGCCCTGCCCCCCACCTTTTTTTTTTTTAAAGATCTTTGGTGTATGTATTTGCTGTGCTCTTATGTAAGCTCTTACCATTGCCTCTGTTTTTCAAAATGGAAATATCTCGCTTTTGCCTTCATCTTTAGTTATTTATATAATTTAACCAATGGTTTACCAACTTGAAAAAAAAATGTCTTTTAAGTCAAAGTGGCTATATTGTTTTTTTTTCTTATTCTAGAGGCAATGCATGTACATGTTAAAAAAGAAGTTTCAGAAAAGTATAAAGATGAAAAAAATTATCTGTATAATTCTATCTGGAAATAATTACTATTATTGTATATACATCTAGGTATTTTTCTATGCATAAAAACTCAGTTTTAAAATGTAAAAATGGAATCATACTATACATACCCACTTAATAGTGTCATTTTTTTCTACTTTACAATGAATCATGGACATTTTTGAATGCTCACAGGTATAGATTACATTATTATTTTGAATAGCTGCATAAATTCCATTATGGCTGCATCATTTTTCTAAAGAATTCTTGTATTGATGTGATCATTTAAGTTTCTAATTTTTCACTCTTATAAATGAGACGTTATGAACATGTTTTCATATATATCTTTGTACACCTGTCCAGTTATTTCCTAGAATAAATTCCTAGGAGTAGAAATGCTGGATCAAAGGGTATTTTAACTTGTCAGTTTACAATTTACAGTTAACAGTTACAAAAATACAAATACCTATTTGTATTTCCATCAACAGTTTATGAGAAGGACTATTTCTTCACAACATAATCGATGCTAGGTACTTTCAATCTTTTAGATCTTTGCTTATGTGATAAAGTAGCATAAAATAGTATCTTGCCATTTTAATTTACTTTTCTTTGATTACTAGTTATCTTCATTATCTTCTCATGTGTTTGTTAGAAGTTTTACTTTTTGTTTTGTGAATTCTCCTTTACTCATTTTTCCATGGGATATTTAACTGCCTAATTGATTTACAAGGGCTTTTTATATAGAAAGGCTATTTAAACTTTTTATCATATATGTTCCAAAACCTTTTTCTAAGTTTGCCATCCACCTTTTAAATTTGTTTGTGATATTTTGAGGCATAGAAGTTGAAACTTACCCTCAATTCTATTGATCATCTCCTTTTATAGCTTCTGGCTTTTAAGCCAGGCTTAAAAAGACCTTCACTCAAAGATGATATAAATATTGACTTATGTTTCCTGTTAGTACTTTTACAGTCTCATTTTTACATTAATTTTTTAAAGATCTAGAATTAATTTTTCTGCAAGAGACAAGGTAACTTTCCCACATGTTAATAACAAAGTGATCCCAGCATTAATTATTGAATCATTTATCCAGATAGAGCCTGTCTGCCTGCCTGCCTGCCTGCCTTCATTTCTCCCTTCCTTCCTTTTTCTTTTTCTCTTTCTTTCTTTCAGCAGAAAGCATCTCTTTTCTTTTCTCTGCTCCCGTATTTCTGGAGAGAAACAGAGAGTGGGTATCGGACTGAAACACAGGAGAAAGAAACCAGAGAATGCAATAATTCTGAACAGGTCCGGAAGTGCTGTACAGCATTCTAGAATAGCTTTGTTCTACAACCTTGCCCAGTGACACACATATAAATAGGCACTTTTGTGAGTCAACTATGGTACTTAGACCCACTCAGTTTCTTGGCAGAGATGAGAATAACAAGGCAATTCTCTCAAGATTTGGGGGCATAATCCTGGTTATAATGGATTCATGACTTTGTACCTGACAACATTTAAAGGAGGAATGGACTTGATGAAGCTTCAAAGATTTGTTTCCACTTGATTATATAATGTTTTAAGTGATCATAACAGGTTTCAATTTTTAAACTGATTTTTCCCTTTTAGGGCAGAACCATACACTTTTCCTCCTACTTCTACTAAGCAGCTATCCATCCCTTCAAAGTTGACTGTGGGCACTCAGACTGATTATCGGGATGCTGACGTTCAAACAGATCCATACTCTCCAGAATATGTAGTATGTCAGGACTCTATCCCCGAGCTCTTGACCCTGGCTACGCTTACCTGGGGTGAGTTGGTAAATCTCCTGACTATCGGCAGATGGCAGTGCTGATAACCACGCATGCTGTTCAAATGGCCCATGTACAGGCAATTGTGCTTTACAGTGTTGCTGTATAAAGTGTCTTACTCAGTACAGCAACTTCATAGACTCATAATTTTTCTGATACTTCTGGTCAAATAAAGATACTATGTTTTTGTTGTAAGTAGTTTTATCGTACTCTATCTGTGAAGCTGAATTTCAGCTTAATATTGTAGTTGCTTTGCTAACTAGTGACCTATGTCCTCTCTTTTCTCTCTCCTAGTGAATCACTTCCTTTTTATTGAGCAATCATACTTCTTTACACATAAGCTTTTTTTGAGTGTAAAATACTGAATGCACATTCCTATGTATGTAATATTATCTTAATTTGCCAAAATATCTTAATTTACCAAAGCTCCCTTATATACTTTATTAGATGATTTGGATGACCTGATATTATCTCTGAAATGCTAAATATCTTTCAGGCTCAGAAATGAACTCTTAGAATGTAATAAAATCTGGCCTAGGCCTGTATTATGTGAACCTATATAATTAATAAGTGAGAGTACTTTTAGAGATTATTAGAAATTAGCTTATCTAACTCACTCAGTTGTATTAATAGCTGGGAAACTGAGAACCAGAGAGGTTAACTAATTCCTCCAAGGACACAGAGACAGTCGGTACACAGTAATGATTTTTAAAGGAGATTGCTTTTCCCCGCATTGTAACAGATAGCTGTGATCAAGTCTGCATCCCAGGCAAAGAAAATGTTCATATCTGGGCTCTAGTTTTGACTTGTTTCCTTGCCCACTTTATGAATCCAGATTAAGCATTCTCAACACCCATTTTTTTTTTTTTTTTTTTTGAGATGGAGCGTCACTCTGTTGCCCAGGCTGGAATGCAGTGGTGGGATCTTGGCTCACTGCAACCTCCGCCTCCTGGATTCAAGTGATTCTCCTGCCTCAGCCTCCCGAGTAGCCGGGACTACAGGTGCATGCCACTGTGCCTGGCTAATTTTTTTATTGTATTTTTAGTAGAGACGGGGTTTCACTGTGTTAGCCAGGATGGTCTCGATCTCCTGACCTTGTGATCTGCCCGCCTCGGCCTCCCAAAGTGCTGGGATTACAGGCGTGAGCCACCGTGCCTGGCCCAAAACCTGTACTTTAAAGCAGAGGCTCTACTTTCAGGCCTAGATGGCAAATTAAAAATATGCTGAAACCTTCCCTTTCTGCTCTGAATGCATAAAAAGTATGGGAAAAAATTAATAAACATATAGACACACTTAAAAGCAAGAAAGAAAATATTCGTATTGTAGAAATGGAGACTTTTTCCTAAATAAAGAAGTAGCTGGGGACCTTTGGTGGTAAGTGGGAGCTGTGCATGGCAGGGAACCAGGTCCAAGTCACCTGCCTGAACTGGAGGGGCCAGCGTCCTTCTCCTGCACACAGGTGCAGCTGAAGCCTGGTGCCTGCCCGATGAAGATAATAGACAGAACAGAGTCAGGCATTCCTGCCTGTGGCCTTGGACTTTACCTCTTGGTGTGATAAGGTCTTGGCATTAAACTGCAGGAGGACAAGAGCCAGGCAGAGGCTCAGAAATGCTTCACTAGGCCAAAAAAAAAAAAAAAAAAAATCTGGTGCACTGTCATAGCAGAACTGAGGTTAAAGTGTCAATAAAAGCCTCTATGAGCCAGGCCTACTCCTACCATGTGTGGGACCCAGGACTCTAAGGGAGGCCCACCTACCATGCGTATAGATATTTTAAAATTATAAATCAAGCTAAGAACTGTTAAGTAAAATACGTTGGTTTTTTTCACAAACATCTTTATAACAAGTTAAAAGGACAAGTTTAAATTGGAATTCTTAGGCTCCTGGGATTCTATACTGTAATGTGGCAGCGAGGCGAGAGCCTACTGTGGCCTGCCCCTTTCTCTCCCAACCCTGGCTGTGCTCTACATCTGAGGGGCCTGTCATGCATGCCCGTGATTACCTCGCTCTTCCCAATGTTCACACATCCCTACAAACAGCTGCCGTTTGGCCCCACCTTGGGCTTAAGGGTGAACAAACAGCAGCATATAGTATGGCCTCAGGAATCTGAATCCTGTAAAGAGGCCCATGGAGACTTTGGAAGCAGGCTTGGGCCATTTGTAGGATTTCCAGGACCTCTACACGTGGAAATAGCTCCAGGTGGGCACGGGGCCTTGGACTCCTCATCTTGTGGTGATGAACAGGGCTCTGAAGGATGAGGTTAGGTAGTAGCCACTCGCAGGTCAAGGCTGCTTACTGACCAGGGTGCTTATGAGAGAAGCCAGCAGCTGATCTCCACCCAAGAACCCCAAAGCACACAAGGAACAGAGACACCAGGAGTGGCCCACAACAAATAAAGGAAATGGGAGAAGAAATTTCTGAGTGAACAGAAAATGGAGCAATCTGAAAAGGACTTGGGAAGTGCCTTCTATATTCTCAAAAGGATAAGGGGGAAATAGCAACACCAAAAACAAGAATGGGAGTCATGAAAAAGAACCAGTTGGAATCAAGGGGGAGGAAAACTATAATGTTTGAAATAAAATGAACTCAATAGTAGAACAGACAGAACTGAAGAGCAAATTAGTGAAATGACAGATTGAATGGACACATATTCCAGAATGCAGCATATAGTGGTAGAACAAGATAAAAGAAAAGGAAGAGCTGTGGGTGCTAGGACATCAGTACAGGGAAAATGGTGGAGAAGCAATGCAGGAATCGGTGGCTGAGAACTCCCCAGAACTGAAGAAAGACATTAGCCTTCACCCTGAAAAATTCCACTGAGTACCAAGCAGAATGATTCTTCAAAAACTCACACCTCCTAATAAAAGAAAAAGAAAAAGTGAAAAAACTATTAGAAAGATAACTCAGATTACCTACAAAGGAAAAAAAAAGGATTGATATTTTATAGTATTGCCTTTAAGGTGATGTGGGAAAATGATTGCAAACCTAGAATTATTTTACCAGCCAAACTATTATTGACGAGTGAAGATGAAATAAAGGCATTTTCATACATAAGAAGAAATCTATCTCATAGGATATTGTAAGGGTTAAGTAAATTTATTTATGTAACATGTTCATAGCTACACTCCAGCAATTTCACTCCTAACTATACACCAAAAAAAAAAAAAAGCACATTATTCTACTTACATAGGTGTGTTCACCAGAAGACATGCACAAGAAAACTCACAGCAGCATTATTCATAATAACTCCAAACTGAAAACAACCCAAATGTCCATCAACCATAGAATGGATGAATAAAATATAGTGTATTCACATAATGGAATGCTATATAATAATGAGAATGAAGTACAACTGCGTGTGGTTACAAGGGAGATTGTAGATGTGTATATAATCGCATATATAATGCTGAACAAAATAAGATACAGAAGAATGCCTACACTGTGATTTCATTTACATGAAACTTAAAACCAATCAAAACTAAATGAACGCATTAGGAATGAGGATGGTAGGCTATCCTTGGGGCACGTAGAGACTGGGAAGGGAGTATCATGGGCATTCTAGTGTTCTGGTAATATTCTATTCCTTGATCTGGGTGCCGATTAGCTGGGATATCTGTTTTTGTTTATGTATACTGTACATTCATAAAAAGTTTACATAAAGATAAGGGAAAAATAACGACAGTGAAAAAGGATGACACTGTAAGCACTGCGGGGATAAAATTGAATGCTTATGATGTGCCAAAAACTGATCCAAGTGCTTTACATTTTAAACCTATTCAGTCTTCACACGTTAAATGAATAATAAAGTTGAAATAAATAGTTGATAATACAGATCTTTTAAAAGGCAAAAGAAATGGTCATTAGGGCCATAAGTAATTTTCTGATAAAGAGTGATAATACAGCCAAGCCTCTTGTAGGAAGCATCAAGAAAGAAGACAGAAGATGCAAGCAGAGTGTTGGGATTGAAAGTGGGACAGAGTAACTACAGAAGGAACAATTTAAGAAATACGAGAGTGCTATGAATATCTTTTGCCCTATATTTAAAAACTTAGAAAGGCCGGGCGTGGTGGCTCACACCTGTAGTCCCAGCACTTTGGGAAGCTGAGGCAGGCGGATCACTTGAGGTCAGGAGTTCGAGACCAGCCTGGCCAACATGGTGAAACCCTATCTCTACTGAAAATACAAACATTAGCCACACATGGTGGTGGGTGCCTGTAATCCCAGCTACTCAGGAGGCTGAGGTTGCAGTGAGTGAGCTGAGATCGCGCCACTGTGCTCCAGCCTGGGTGACAGAGCGAGACTCCATCTCAAATAAATTTAAAAAAAACTTAGATAAATTATATAATTTTTAAAGAAAATATAAATTGCTCATTTGGTTTTAAGAAGAAATCACAAACCTGAATAGAAGAGTAACTATGGAAATGGACTTAGTAAATAGAAAAAAAAAATCCTTTTAAGAGCACCAGGCCTAAACAGTTTTACAAGTAAGTTTACCACTCCTTTAAGGACCAAATAAACTGTTTTATGCAACTTCTTCCAGGAAACACAGAATAGAAGTTAATTTATTCATTTTATGAGACCAGTATAGCCTTGATTTGAAAACTGAGTAAGGACAGTACGGTTGTTACTTAGTATTAATAGGAGATTGATGCTAGGACCCTGCAACCCTACCAAAATTTTTGGATGCGCAAGTCTCTTATGTAAAATGGCATAGTATTTGCATATAACCTACACACATCCTCCCATATATTTAATCTCTAGATTACTTATAATTCCTAATGCAATGTAAATTTTACATAAATAGTTATTATACTGTATTGTTTAGGGAATAATGACAAAAAAAAAGTTTGTACATGTTCAGAACACAGTTTTTTTTGTTTTTAATATTTCCAACCTGCACTTGGTCAAATCCACAGATGTAGAACCCCTGGATATGAAGGGCCAACTATACTAGTAAGGAAACTTACAAGCCAATCTCACATATGAAGAAATATGCAAAAAATTCTAAATAAGACACTAGCAATCTAATCTTGCTGTATTTTAAAAGAGTGACTTATAACTAAATGGAGTTAATCAGAGAAATTCAAGTTTGTTGCAATACCAGAAAGCCATTCATGTAATTTACCATTTTAATGGAAAACATAGGAAAAATCCTTCTCTGGATGCAGAAAAAAGTATTTTATAACATGCAATGCTCATTTATGACATTTACTTGGAATAAACTGGGAGCAGAAGGAAACTTTAATAATCTACCCCAGCCTGTAATAAACATCATACTAAAGGTGAAACTTCGGAAACTTTACCCTAAAAGAAAAAGACATTGATAATGCTCATTATCACTACTATTTAACAGCGTAGAGAAGACCTTAGCCCAGAGTTTATCAAGCCTGGCTATGATCCCTCCTTTCAGGAACATTTGGGAATATGAGTGGTGTTTTCTATGTTAATAATGATTAGAAAGTGCTTCTGGCATTTAGCTCATGGGACAGGGTATAGCAGATAGGCTGGCATGGATACTAAACATCCTGTGCTGCTTGGGGTAGTTTCATACAAATAATTATCTGCCCATTATGGCAATAGCACCCTTGTTGAGGAGAGACGGTGCAGCAAGATAAGAGAAAAATGGAGGCATGGCGATGAGAAAGAAGCAGCAAAACTATCATTATATGCACACATGCTCACTTCGAAAATCAAATAAATTATCAGAACTAAAAAGAGAGTTCAACAAGAAGTCAACATAGATCAGTCACTTTCCTATATGACAGCAATATCCAATTAGAAAACATTGTTGAGGCCAGGTGCAGTGGCTCACACCTGTAATCCCAGCACTTTGGGAGGCCAGGGCAGGAGGATTGATTGAGGCCAGGAGTTTAAGACCAACTTGGATAACATAGTGAGACCTCCATTTCTACAAAAGAAGAATTAGCTGAGTGTGGTGGTGCACACCTGTGGTCCTAGCTACTCAGGAGGCTGAAGCAGGATTGCTTGAGCCCAGGGGTTCAAGGTTACAGCGTACAGTGAACTATAATCTTGCCACTGTACTCCCACCTAGGCAACAGAGTGTGACTCTGTCTCAAAAAAAAAAAAAAAAAAAGAAAGAAAGAAAGAAAAAAAAGAAAAGAAAGAAAAGAGAAGGAAAAGAAGATGAAAGAAAGAAAAAGAAAAGAAACATTATTCACCTGAGATCAGGTGTTCAAGACCAGCCTGGCCAATATGGTGAAACCCCGTCTCTACTAAAAATACAAAGAAATTAGCTGGGCATGGTGGCGTTTGCCTGTAGTCCCAGCTACTCAGGAGGCTGAGGCAGGAGAATCACTCCAACCCAGGAGGCGGAGGTTTCAGTGAGCCAAGATTGTACCACTGCACTCCAGCCTAGGTGACAGAGCAAGACTCTGCCAAAAAAAATTTATTGAAAAAAATTACATTCATTTATTTGTTTTAGAGATGTAGTCTCACTCTGTTGCCCAGGTTGAGGTGTAGTAATGTGATTATAGCTCACTGCAGCCTCAAACCCTATGGCTCAAGTGATCCTTTCACCCCACCCTCCCAAGTAGCTAGGGCCACAGGTCCACATCACCATGCCAGGCTAATTAAAAAAATATATTTTTTTGTGGAGATGGGGTTTCACTATGTTGCCCAGGCTGGTCTCCAATTCTTGGACTTAGAAATTCTCCTGTCTCAGCCTCCAAAAGTGCTGGGATTATAGGTGAGCCACCGCACTTGGCTGAAAAAAATTACATGCACAATAGCAATGAATAACAAAGTGCCTAGGGAATCACTTAACAAAAACGTGTGCAAGGGATTTATGTTGAAAATTATAAATTATTCTTTAAGCACGTAAACAAAGATTTGATGAAAAGAGAGAACATATTTATCAATGGGAAACTCAGGCTTGAAGAGATAAGACTTCTCCCTCAAATAATTCATACCTTCAAGTAGTTCTAATCCAGATTCCCACTCTCAATATAACTATGCCTGGGTAAATTAGCACTTTTCATCTTCTCTTCCCAGAAATTTTACAAAAGTAACAACAACAATACTCCCACAAACTCCATTTTCAGTAAAACTAAAAATATATGTAATTCACGAACCACTAAATATTTGTAAGGACTGCAAAAAGCAGCTGAGATTGGGCAGATGCAATGTGGGAGGAAGTGAAGCATGCACCATGGGAGAGGAACCATCAGGGGATCTCAGAAGGCAGGAGCAAAAATATACTTCTGAGGGTAAATTAAGCAATATCCAGAATTAAAAATGATCATATTTTGTGATGTAGCTGCTAGACTCTAGCATTTCTACTTCTAAGAATCCTAGAGAAGCTCACATATGGTACAATGAGACCAGTACAAGGATGTTTGTTGCAACATTATGTATGATCAAAAAATTAAAAGCAATCTAAATGTCATTTGAGAAGATAGATAGCTTAAATTGTAATAAAGCCTTACAGTGGAAGAAGGAAACCAGATCTGTATACATCAGTACAGCTAGGCTTCCAAAACAAAGATGAGTTAAAAAAGCAAGTTGCAGAATGGTTATAGTACAATACCATGTATATAAATATTAAATAAACATCAGTACTGTGTCTTGCTTCTATATAATTCATTTTTGGTTCATATTTGTTTTTACTAGAGAGGAAGTATAGTATAGTGCACAAAAATATAATGTTCAGACTGCCATGTGCAAGTTACTTAACCTTTTAGCCCTTCAGTCTCTTTATTTGTAAAACAGGCATAATTATGTTTACATGATAGGGATTTGTTGAAGATTGAATGCATTAAAAAAGTGCTTGGCATAATACAAGTGCTTAAATAGCCGGCGCAGTGGCTCACGCCTGTAATCCCAACACTTTGGGAGGCCGAGGTGGGCAGATCACCTGAGGTCAGGAGTTCGAGATCACCCTGGCCAACATGGTGAAACCCCATCTCTACTAAAAATACAAAAAAAATGAGCCGGGCATGGTAGCAGGTGCCTGCAATCCCAGCTACTAGGGAGGCTAAGGCAGGAGAATCACTTGAACTCGGGAAGCGGAGGTTGCAGTGAGCCGGGATTGCACCATTGCACTCCAGCTTGGGTGACAAGAGCGAGACTTCGTCTCAAAAAAAAAAAAAAGTGCTTGGCATAATAAAAGTGCTTAAGTAATGTTAGATTTCATTATTATTATAATTCATAGACACATAAATTTGTATATAAAATGTTAAGATTGAATGGAAATCCACAAATTCCTTTTTGTGTTTACTTTGGGAAATGGGAGAAGGCAATGGGACTCAATGTGGTAGTTAAAAGGTACATCGGCTTTATTTATAATGTTTCAATTTTTTATTAAAAAATGTAAAGTATATATGACAAAATGTGTACAGTTGTTAAGTCTGCATACTTATGGTATGATTTTCATAGTTATTTTTAAAATTACTAAAGAAAATGCCATGCAAGACCCACAAAATAATATGTAGATACATATATATACATATATACACATACATATATATGTTGTTTTGTATACAGATTTATTTACTTCTTTATACATCTATAAAAGTAAAAAGATGAGCTGGTAGTATTCCTCTTCACTAAATGCATCATTGTGACTGCCTCTGGGAAGGTGATCAGAATGAGGAAGCAGAGTACAGAGCTTTAGCCTTCTCTATAATACCCTAATTTTATTTTATTTTATTTTATTTATTTTTTGAGATGGAGTCTCGCTCTGTCCCCCAGGCTGGAGTGCAGTGGTGCGATCTCGGCTCACTGCAACCTCCACCTCCCGGGTTCAAGCCATTCTTCTGCCTCAGTCTCCCGAGTAGCTGGGATTACAGGCGCCTGCCACCACACCTGGCTAATACCCTAATATTAAAAACAAGAGATTGTGAATTCATATATTACTTATTTGCTTTCTAAAAGCATAAACATTACAAAAGATCTGAAATAAGACAAAAATCTTAGGCATGCCCTACTGTACATGGTAAGAATATGACTTGTGACTTATTTCCTTGGATTTTTCTGTATAATTATATTTTTTAATGAAAATAAAACAAAGGTTGACTTATTGTGGTTCAGTGATCAAACAGGAAACTTGTTCCAGCCTCCCTTTCCTTTACTTGCTTTTGCAAGGCCACATTTAGAGGTGCTAGGTACCTAAGTGTGCTGGCATCCTCAAAACTTGATCCAGGGAGGCATACGTAGGTTTAGGTCTCAGCCAGTGCCTCGGAGCTGGTCAGGAAACATATCCAGCTGTCCCTATCCTCCTGCCTGACCTACGGGTATTGTGTCTTCGAATGCCTAAAGTTGGAGGTAAGAGATAGCCCTAAATTGTACATGCACTGTGGGGACAAAACCCAAAGATGGTGAATTCTCAGCTAGTGATTAGTGTCTTCATTTTCTGTTACTTTTTAAAAACAGTATTTGGCCAAGTGGCTCACACCTGTAATCCCAGCACTTTGAGAGGCTCAGGCAGGAGAATTGCTTGAACCCAGGAGTTTGAGACCAGCCTGGGCAACATGGTGAAACCTTGTCTCTACAAAAAAATCAAAATAAATTAGCCAGGTGTGGTGGCACATGTCAGTAGTCCCAGCTACTTGAGAGGCTGAGGTGGGGGGATCATTTGTGCCGGGGAGGTCAAGGCCGCAGTGAGCTGTAATCATACCGTTCTACTCCAGCCTGGGCAACAGAGTGAGACCCTGACTCAAAAAAAACATGTATTTTGGCCGGGCGCGGTGGCTCAAGCCTGTAATCCCAGCACTTTGGGAGGCCGAGACGGGCGGATCACGAGGTCAGGAGATCGAGACCATCCTGGCTAACACGGTGAAACCCCGTCTCTACTAAAAAATACAAAAAACTAGCCGGGCGAGGCGGCGGGCGCCTGTAGTCCCAGCTACTCGGGAGGCTGAGGCAAGAGAATGGCGTAAACCCGGGGGGCGGAGCTTGCAGTGAGCCGAGATCCGGCCACTGCACTCCAGCCCGGGCGACAGAGCCAGACTCCGTCTCAAAAAAAAAAAACAACACAAACATGTATTTTTCACCTTTATCCAACAAATTCCCTACCCCATGTTTTTCCCACCTCTGGAGTCTGAAAACGCCTTGTATTTCAGTATGTAAATTTGTTTATTACAGAGCATTCCACGATGTGATTATTCAGTAGTCCCTTAATATTCTTCAAATGCATTCCAGCATCTTACATGCAACTAAAATGTCTTATGGTGCAATTACTAACAAGAGGCAGTGAGGCACAGATAACACAAGCTGTGAGGCACATCTAGAGGCTGTTCCCTAATGTCATGTTATCCTGTCATGGCCCTCACATTTAGAGAAGAGGAAAGGAACTGACAGGGAGTTAATTATATACTGGGGGGGGGGGGGGGGTGTGTGGGTTGGCCCACTTGTTCCTAAGCTGTGCTGCTTCATCCTGCAGGTCGGGGTCTCCCAGCAGGACAAGCTGAGGTGGAGATGATAGAAAGAGCCCGCGAGAAGCGTGCTTGGGAAGCCACTCTCCCCGCTCTGAGTGACACCTCCCAGTTTGAGAAGAGGAGGAAGATGATGAATGAAATGGAGAGGAAGGAGTGGGCCTTCAGAGAGCAGGAGATTGAAAAGTAGGTTCTCTGTCACCCAGGCAACTGTTCCTGTACTGGTGGGAATAATGTTAATACTTTATATCTGCAGAGCATTCTCCCGAATGTATGGGTTGAAAAGCAATCCTCAACATATAGAGATAGGAAATTGGGCTTCCGCTTCTTTCAGGAGCAGTCACATGCTTCTGAGGTGGTCCAGAAGCTCTGTATACTCTTCTCTCCAATAACATACAAATGTAGAATGCCCTCTGTGTGTGTGAAGAAGGTCAGCATGGAACCCAGGTTTGAACAACTCCTGAAGGGCATCTCTGATTCTTCTCTTCCCTTTTCTCTTTAGTAGCTATCTTAACTGTCACAGAATCCCACTAATTTCTGCAAAGCACCTTTCAAACTGTCCCTTCATGTTCATTCCCAGTGCCACTGTCCCAGTCCCTGGGCTTTCTATGTATCCCTTCAAACAGCCTTGGCACTAGTCCTAGCTCTTACCCACTGCCCCCCCATTCCACCCCCAAGACACTGTATTCACAGTCAGGATGCCTTGCGTTCTAGCTAGAGCTGATGGGGCATTTCCTATTCAAAAGACAAATTATGGAATTCTTCCATTAAGAGATGAGTTTATATAACAATATACATAAATAACAATATGCTGAGGTACTTGTGGTTGGATTTTGAATTATTTTAACTGATATATTTACAGCAATGGAGTTGTTGCTGATATGTGGAAATGATAAGAGATTATGAGAACCAAAAAATTATAACTCTCTAGCAAGAACAAAGGAAGGGCGTTTGCTGAGTTTGTCCTTTGTGCTAGGCTGTGCTGACGTACTTTATTGTTCATAGCAATGCTACCAAGGACCCTTACACACAAGAGAGGGACCCAGAGAGTTAGAGACTCAGCTTGGTGCTAAATTTGGAATATGTTAATTTTTTCCAACACCTTCAGATTAAGCCTGAATCTAGGCTTTGGGATGTTTTGATAAAAGCTTGCAATTTAATTTAAAAAATAGTGTTTGGGGTAAAGTAGGTGTCAAATACTCAATCCTGTTGGCAGAAATTTAAATTTATTATTGTACTTTGGAAAGATATGTGTCTTTTCAAAAGGCATTGAAACTATTAAAAATGTATCTGGCCAGAGTGAAGGCGTCACCTGAGAAAGCGAGTACATTTGTTAAACTGAGGGCAATTTTGATACATGTATTTTGAGTCCCTTTTACCTGCTAGGCTCTGTGCTGTGAGCTGGGAAAATAGGGATGAATAGGAAACTGCTCTTCCTCACAGAGCTCCTTATGGTCCACTGGGGCAGGGGGAGCAGGGAAGGTGGACAAGGATGGGACAAAAGATCTTAGACCAACCCCTCTCGGGCTGTGCCTATCAGGTGATGTGCTGTTCTGTACAAAAAGTGCTTGGTGGAACCCAGGTGAAAGAACAGTTAGTTCTATTTAAGGTGGGTGATTTGAGAAAGAAAACTACTAAGAGGAGGTAGCTTCTGAGCTGGGTTTTGAAGGGTAGGTAAGAAGCCATCAGGCAGATAGTAATATCAGACAGTCATATCAGAAACTATCAGGTAGACCAATACTTCAGAGGTGTTGGTCTGAGATCTTTTGCACCATCTCTTTGCCCATCTTCCTGCCCCTTCCTGCCCCAGTGAATTATAAGGAGCTCTGTCAATAATATCAGATTGACGATGATAATGATGATGATGACGATTAGTTGACTATAAGGAGCTCTGTCAATATCAGATGATAAGTGAATGGTAAGGAGCTCTGTCAATAATAATAATAACAATAATAATAATATGGTGATGAGTGGATTATAAGGAGTTCTGTCAATGATATCAGATGAAGAAGAAGATATCTATAGAGCATGGAACACTTATAGAGGGCTTACTACCTACCAGATGATGCTCTAAGCATATAGATCTCAAAGTGTGGTCCACAGACCAGCAGCATCAACATTACCTTGGAACTTGGTAGAAATGCAGGTGATCAGGCCCCATCCCAGGACCTACTGAATCAGGGGTTGGGACCCAGCAATCCATATCAGAATCTGTGCTCTAGATTATGCTGCAGTCTGAAATTTGAGACTACTGTTAGAGCACTTTGTGTATACATTAACTCACTTAATGCTCACAACTTCATGAAGAGGGTACTATTATTCCCTCCACTTTACCATTGAAGAGATTGAGGTCAGTGGTGACATGGAAAATTGAACCTAGCATTTCTAACTCTAGAGAGAAAAGTGACTGGGGTGTGTGGCTTAGTTTTAAAAATGCCTACCTCTCCAGTGAGCTGAGATCACGCCACTGCACTCCAGCCTGGGCGACAGAGCGAGACTCCGTCTCTCTCTCTCTCTCTCACACACACACACACACACACACACAAAGCCTACCACTCCATTCTCATTTGTCACTACACTCTCACCCCTCTCAAGTGCATTCACTCTGAGAAACCCTGCCTGTGTGACATCTTGTTCTCCCTCCAGTCCTTTAGAGTTGCACATTCAGCTTCCCCTGCTGAGGCCCTGCTTTTCCCTTGTCAATGTGGCAAATCCCAATCCTGAGTTTACAGCTCTTCTAAGGAAGGCTTCCCCACCTGTTCCCTCTTTTCCCCCTGCCCTATCCTTTCTTCTTCCAGGAAGAGTTTTCACTCTTCTAGCCTAGTATGTATCTCCTTGTGCTGGAAATGTTGGTTCATATGCCTATTCCGCCGGAACAGTGCTTGTTGAGAGAAGGTGTTTTGTCTTGTACATTGTTGTTCCTGCCTGGCATATGGTGGGCACTTAATAAATATTTGGCAAATGAGTAAGTGAATACATTCAGGTATGAATTTCTAAGCAGGAGTAAAATGTATGTTCAAATCTCTGTTTTAGGAAGGAAAACCTTGACAGCTGGGTGGAGCAAAGATTGGAAGGAGGACAGACTAGCAGCTAGGAGTCCATGTTAGGAGTGAGATGACCAGACATGAGCTAGGGAATACAAGAAGCACTTACGAGGAGAGATCTTTAGCAGCGGGAAGAAGGTGTAAGAGGGGCAGACTTCTGGGGGAACAAATGAGTAGGGTTTTGTTTTGTTTTTTTAATTGTCAAGGGGCAGCTGGAGATTCAAATAGATGGAAATTCTGGTTCAGAAATATCTAAGCTGGGCTGGACGTGGTGGCTCACGCCTGTAATCCCAGCACTTTGGGAGGCCAAGGTGGGATCACTTGAGGCCAGGGGTTCGAGACCAGCCCGGCCAATGTAGTGAAACTCCATCTGTACTAAAAATACAAAAATTAGCCAGGTGTGTTGGTGGGCGCCTGTAGTCCCAGCTACTCGGGAGGCTGAAGCATGAAAACCGCCTGAACCTAGGAGGCAGAGGCTGCAGTGAGTTTAGATCAGGCGACTGCACTCCAGCCTGGGCAACAGAGCGAGACTCTGTCTCAGAAGAAAAGAAAGAAAGAAAAAAGAAATATCTAAGCTGGAGGTACAGATTACACAGTCATCTGTGCATTGTTGGATGCACATGAGCAAGGTAGCCCAAGGAGAACAAGTTGAAGGTAGGGGGAAAAGAAACAAAGATTTGTTGAGTACCTATTATATGCCAGGCACTGGCATTTTTACCTCATTCCTTAGGACAGCATGCCAGAACCACATTTCCTCTTCACTCCCCCTATTACGTAACCCTCCAGGAATACCACTCGACCTGGCACTGTGCACAAACCTCTTACTGTTCCTTTAGGCCCATCTGCCTAGAGAGCCCTTCTTTTACCCCATCTGCCTGGCATACTCTTCTTCATCCTTGAGAACTACACCCATATATATTCCTATTATATAGAGAGTCTCTATTGAGTGCCACCCCCACGCCCTGAATTCATCTGTCATACTTTTGCCAGAGTGGTCTTTTGACAATACGTGAACATGATACCAGCCCACAGAGAAGAGCCGGTCTGTGGCAGCCGTTCCCTTCCTCTCCGTTTGAGATGCCATATGCTTCTTTATGTTTTGTAATTTACTTGAAGACTGCAGGAGATTCGCCTGGAAGTTCTAAAAGAGCTGTTGAGGAAGCGTGAAGAGAATCAGAATGAAGTGAATATGAAGCACTTGAATGCACGGTGGTCTAAACTGCAGGAGGCAAAAGAGGCAAAAATGGCAAAAATTCAGCGCACACATGTATCAAGTAATGGTGTAGTATGAACAATGAAGACAGTGGAAAAGTGGGCTTTGCTTTGGATCTTTGACCAAACCTGACTTAACTATGATATAATTCTGTTTTGGTCCTGGGAATCACATAGGTAAGGGCTGAGAGATGAGTTATTTCTTAAAGGTAGAAGAGTGGAGGAAATTCCCTTACTAAGAAAATCAAGTGATGGTGTCCTAACAGGTAATCAAGTTATTGAGATAATGTGTGTGTGTGTGTGTGTGTGTGTGTGTATGTGTATGTGTGTGTCTGTATGTATGTGTGGTGGGATAGGTGTTAGGTTCCCCATATTCATGGTCCACAGCCCTGGATAAAGAGCCCTGTTTCTTACCCTTTTTTCATTTTGCCCTTAAAGGTGACGTTTTAGACATCCTTTTTCCTAATCACCTTGCCACAAGAAATTTTAATACCACATATATAACATATGTATGTTTACGTACTATATGTATATCTATACTTTATACATTAAAAGAGGAAGTATATGGTTTATTATTTTTATTCAGTGCAAGATTAAGAATGACTGAATTAAAGATTCAAGTTAAATTTATATTTTAAAAATTTAAGGCCAAGAGAGGTAGCTCACGCCTGTAATTCCAGCACTTTGGGAGGCTGAGGTGGGAGGATTGCTTAAGGCTAGAAGTTCAAGACCAGCCTAAACAACATAGTGAGACCCCATCTCTACAAATTTTTTTAAAACTTAGCCAGATGTGGTGGTACACATCTGTAGTCATAGCTACTTGGAGCTGAGGTGGGAGGATGGCTTAAGCCCAGGAGCTCAAGGCTACAGTGAGTTATGATTGTACCACTGCACTCCAGCCTGGGTGATGTAGACCTTGTCTCAAAATAAATAAATAAATGGTATCAATTACATGTGCAGACTATATATGCACTCATTCACAATATAATCACATTTTAAAAAATCATTCAAAATTTTTTTCTAACAAAAATAAAAAATCACAAAACAAATTATTGCTTACAATTATGTTTAGTGAACTTAAATTTTAACTTTTTCTTGATGTGAGAAAAGAGCACTTAACTGCCAGATATTTATTTAGATATGATCAACATTTTTTTCAGTACTTGGCATAACTAATGATAGATCTGACTTTTGTAGGCAAATAATAAAATTTAAATCATTTTTACTTAATTCTAAAACCCAAGTCACACCCAAAAGTGCTGAGGATCAAACATAAACAACATCCCCAAGACAGCAGTGGCACACAGGCCCCCTCTGGCAGCATGACGTCACGATCTTGTGATAAGATTTTTACCCCCGTTGAAAGTGCACAATGTAGAGCCACCAAAGGGGCTTGGGTCTGTGATGGGATCTGAGAGAAAAGGAGCACAGGAGGTGGTGAGCGTGACTCTTTAGATGAGTGTACTCCTCATGTGCACAGTTGAGCCTTTCCCTCTGACTGCCAAAAAACTGTAAGCTGGGACAGTCTTTGGTTTATTTTGGTGTTAACCAAGATGAACCTATAGTCTTTGCTTTTGATTATTCTTGTAAGGGAGAATAATTCCCTAGTTCCCCCACTGAACATGTATTTTCCAGTTGCTTTGAGTTTCATTCATTTAACAAACTTTTACTGAATACCTCTTCTTGGCCTAGAGTTTGAAATGCAATTATAAAATATTTTTGACGAGTACCGATTGAGGGCACTAACTGATTCTGCTTCTGTGACTCCTGCCTGTCTCATGACAATCTGGGCCACACAGATGGCAGACCTCTGTTTTTAGTGTTACATTCTGGCTGTCGTGAGTCATCATGAAATTCATTCATTTCAATAGCTTCTCTGTGAATAACACTAGAATTGGCTTACTCTTCTGCATTTGTATAATTCAGAGCAATATTTTGGAGATAGTCATGGAGGTATGTTTTATTTTAGCAATCAGAAAACTTGTAGGAAAGGGAAAGAACATAGAAGGGAAGTTGGAGAGAAGAAATATCATCAAGGATTATTCTGATTATGCATCACAAGTCTATGGACCTCTGTCTCGTCTTGGGTGTTTCCCAGACAATAACTCAGAGGACTTTGTAGTAAAAAACTACTATCTCAACACCTATGAAGGTAAGCAATTTACATAATTGGAAATCCGCTATAAGAGGGTTATCTCAGAAATATGAGCAAATATACAAAATGTAGAAATTTAGATTAAAAGCTAAGCAATAAAAATATCAGCAATAAACACTGATGAACAGGTTTAACATTATTAACGTGAGTTCATACAAACCAATAAAAACTGCTAAGACCCAAATAAATAAATAGACACACTATAGAACACACAAATAGACACACTATAGTCCTTGCTATAGAACAATTCAGCAAGGACTAAATTCAGTTAGCTACTAAATGTTAAAAAATGTTTAATGTCACTAATAATCAAAGTTATTTAACAATGAAATAGAGAAAACTTTTATACCAGGTTTTTGAAGCAAACAAGAAATATGTATAATGAAATCAACCCTTTATAAAGAAATGTCAAAAAACTAGTGGGCAAGAGGATGGGGAACCAGGGGATAAGTTCATGGAGAGGGCTATACCTCTTATGAAGTTCAAAAAAGGCTTATTTAGTTATTTAATTTCACTGACAAGTTAAAGTATCATGTGGCCAAGATCACGAGTTGCTGGTTACACTGCTGAACTTGTAGCTCTGGCTGGCCATCTCTGGAGCTAAATGTAATAAATTGGTGAACGTCTACTTTAGAAGGGTGGCACCACATATCATAGAATCATTAATTTTCTGTTGATTACTATTATTGAATTGCTACTTTTTTGTAGGGCAATAGTTTCACTTTAGAATGCATTTCTCATTTTACAGTCTAAGTCACTGAGAATATGAGTTAATTATATGGAAATGTGCTAATACATTTCAGGGACACTTCATTCTATTATATGAGATACACCCTCTCAACAATTCTAATGAAACTACTTGGCAAACAGCTACAAAAGTTAACAATATACCTTAAAAATAATAAATGTAAGCACTGGATACTAAAAAACATGTACTTCCTTCTCATAGGATTAGTCGAACTTGAGTCACGTCTCCCAGATTTTGTGACACAACCCCGAATCAGAGCTCCAAAACCTAAAGTCATTACCACCAAAGCTGGTTTTCTGAAGAGGGCAGCAAGGTTGGACTATGAGTTGGCAGAGGTTCATAAGGTATAATCATTATCTGGAGGACAAAATGCTTCTAATGTGATTTTTGCAGATAAATGCTACACTCCAAAAATTGCAGCAATGTCCAGTGGGTCAAACATAGACCTACATTCTCTGCTCTGCAGTTTTCTGAGATTGCCCATGCTCTGCTGAACCAATGTGTGGATTTCCCCTCATTTCACACTTCAGGAAACTTCTTGGAGATTATTTTCCCCATTTGCAGAAATCATATTACTTTCTGAAAGCGTTTTCAACTTGGATCTCTATATAAAATTTGACACTATGCTAAGGTGTAGCAAGTTTCTATTGTTGGTGTTAATAGCTGTAATAGGCCTGATTTTCTCCCTTTTGTGTTCATGTGATTAGGGCATATGAAGAAAAAGAGTTACGTTCAACTCCTTTCTCATCTAGTTAAAGCTCTAAAGGAAAATGTGTGATGGCCTTCCCCAGGATCCGCAGCATGTCATCCACCAGCTGGGCTTTCCCTTTTGGTAGCTGGACTGCAGGTGTACGGAATCTGTGGTTTATGCTGGTGGTACTTATTCTTTCCTGTGCATCAGAATCTCATGGAGGACTTGTTAAGACACATGCAGCTGGGCCCCATCCCCAAAGTTTATGATTGAGTAGGTCTGAGGTAGGGCTGGAGTATTTGCCTTTTTGATAAGTTTCCTGATGATGCTGCTGCTGCTGGTCCAGGAATCACACTTCAAGGCCCACTGGTTTATGATACGGTTTAATCACTGACCCATTCATGTTTGTTCAGTTGATTTTAGTAGTTAATAAAGATTGATGGTAACCTATCCTCAAAACAGGACCTTAACAGTAATTTATGTATATCAAAGTGATTCTTTCTCACCTCATCCCCATTCCCCCATCTCCTTTTACCCATCCTGAATGCTGTGTTCATCATTCTCTCACTTTCTATTAAGATTTTTTATAGATTCTTTTTATTAAGTTATGGAAGTTCCTTTCTATTCTTAATTTACTAAAGCCTTTAATCATGTGTTTATGTTGAATTTTATCAAATGTTTATCTCTATCACACAATTTTTATACATGTTATTTTTTAAATTATTGTAGCAACATTTATAATTGTTTACAAATGCTAATCTATCCTTGCATGCCTGGAAAGAACCTGCCTTGGTCAAAGCATACAGCTTATTTTCAATACCTTGTTGGATTTGGTTTACTCATATGTTGATTAGGATTTTGCTTCTACATTCATGAGTGAAATGGCCTTCTTGTTTTTCTTTCTCATTTTGACTATGTATGGGGTTGGTGTTATAATTATGCAGGTCTCCTGAAATTAACTGAGGAATATTCCTTCCTTTTTCTTTTTTGGGATGAGTTTAAATAAGATTGGGATGATCTGTTCCTTCAGTTTGGTAGACTATGCATATGAAATTATCTGGGACTAATGTTTTCTTCATAGGAAAAATTTTAACCACTATTTCAATTTCTTTACAACTTGTAGAACTCTTCTGAATTACTTTTGGTAAATTTTTTTTAAATAAATTCCATTTCACCTACCTTTTCAATTTTTTTTGGCATATGATTACTGATAGTATTGTTTTATAATCTTTTAAATGTTTGTTTTATCTTATGTCTACTTTTTTCATTTACAATATTGTTTATTTATGCCTTAACTCTTTTCCTTAATCAGGTTTACTGAAGGCTTGCTTATTTTCTTAATATTTATGTTTCCAAACAATGAACTTTTGATTTTGTTGATTTCCTGTATTATATGTTTTTTTAATCATATTAATTTCTACTCCTATATTTATTCTATATTTCTTTCTATTTTCTTAGGGTTTGTTTCACAGGTCTTTTCTTAAATTGCACATGTAGCTCATCAGTTTCAGGCATTCATCTGTTTTATATAAGTATTTTAGGTTAAACATTTCCTTCAAAATGCTGACTTTTGTTACATTTCATTAGTTTTGATATGTAGTATTTGTCATTCTTAATATCTAATATCAAAAAAACCATTATAATTTTTTAATCTGTGAGTATTTAATAGTGTGTTTTAAAATTTCCAAATATGCAGGAATTTTAACTCATTTTCTCATTAACCTCTAACTCAATTGCGTTGTAATCAGAGGTCATAGTCTGTGTGGTACCTATCCTTTGAAATTTCATGAGGCTTGCTTTGTGGACCAGTGTATGATTATACATATAAAATAATAAAATACACCTTCAAATAACACAATGCCACTTCATGGGTAGAGCGGACACCTTAGAGCAGATTATTCCCAACTCCTTCTTCCCATCCCTGTGATGTTCCTGTCATTCATTTCACTCGTCCAAATGCTATAATCAGATTATAATGCTATAATCATTTTACTTTTATTGCTTTAGTTAGCAGTTATCTTTTAGATCAATTAAAAATAAGAAAAAACAATATAATTTATTTATTCCTTCTCTTCTGCTCTTCTTATACTTATATTGATCTAAGTTTTTGATCTATTCCATTTTTCACCTGCCTGCAGAACTTTTTTTTTAAAAATCATTTCTTGCAGGGAAGGTCTGCTGGCCACGAATTCCTTCAGTCTTTGTTTGCCTGCTTTATTTTGGGGAGCGGGGGGAATGTAATTCGCATACAATAAAATCACCCTTTTAAAATATATAATTCAGTAGTTTTTAGCATATTCACAAGTCTGTGCAACCATCACCACCATCTAATTCCAGAATATTTTCATCATCCCCAAAACAAACCCCAGGCCTAATAGTGCTCAATTCCAATTCCCGCTTCCCCTCAGCCCCTGGCAACCACTTTCCTTTTTTCTTTTTTGGCGGAGTCTCTCTCAGTCGCCCAGGCTGGAGTGCAGTGGCGCGATCTTGGCTCACTGCCAGCTCTGCCTCCTGGGTTCACGCCATTCTCCTGCCTCAGCCTCCCAAGTAGCTGGGACTACAGGCACCCGCCACCAAACCCGGCTGATTTTTTTTGTATTTTTAGTAGAGACGGGGTTTCACCGTGTTAGCCAGAATGGTCTCGATCTACTGACATCGTGATCCACCCACCTTAGCCTCCCAAAGTGCTGGGATTACAGGCGTGAGCCACTGTGCCCGGCCTATTCTACTTTCTTTTTATGGATTTGCTGATTCTGGACATTTCATATACATGGAATCATGCAGTATATGGCCTTTTGAATCTGGCTTCTTTCACTTAGCATAGCATTTTTAAGGTTCATCCAGGTTTTAATACATCTCAGTACTTCATTCTTTTTTTATGATTATGTAACATTCCATTGTGTGGATATACCACATTTTATTTCTCTACTCATCATTTGATGATGAATCCACCAAGAATATAACCATGTTTAGTCAGTGGGTAACTTTTTTTTTTTTTTTTTTTTTTTTTTGAGATGGAGTTTCGCTCTTGTTGCCCAGCCTGGAGTGCACTGGCGCGATCTTAGCTCATTGCAACTTCTGCCTCCCAGGTTCAAGTGATTCTCCTGCCTCAGCCTCCCGAGTAGCTGGGATTACAGGCATGCACCACTATGCCTGGCTAATTCTGTATTTTTAGTGGAGACAGAGTTTCTGTTGGTCAGGCTGGTTGGTTAACGTATTTTTAGGAATATCGTAGCACCTCTTGGGAGATACACACATTCTTGGTAGTGTTTCTCAAACTGACCTAGCATCACCATAGAGAATATTAATATTCTGATTAATATTTATATCTGTGACCTAGATCTGGTAATGAA
This sequence comes from Macaca mulatta, assembly GCF_049350105.2. Taxonomy (NCBI): domain Eukaryota; kingdom Metazoa; phylum Chordata; class Mammalia; order Primates; family Cercopithecidae; genus Macaca; species Macaca mulatta. The sequence continues at coordinate 163,982,123 of NC_133407.1, read as the reverse complement.
GGAAAATATAGGGTACAATATACGTTATTCAGGTGATGGGTATGCTAAAAGCCTAGATTTCACCATTATGTAATATATTCATGTAAAAAACTGCACTTTTACCCCGTAAATTTATGCAAATTTTTGTTAAAAAAATAAGAGATTCTATTAATTGGCATTATTTCAGGCACTGTTGGATAAGAAGAACAAAGTTCTTGAAGCCAGGAAACCCCCTCGCTTCCTTCAGAGAAACCCAATACCTCAACCTCGGCTTCCAACTCCAACCTTGGAAATGACTTCCAATGTAAGTTGCAAACTTTTTAGTTGAAATGTTAAATTCAATATCGTTGTCAGCTTATTCTTAGGATATTTTAGCTTAAAGCAAATCTAATTTAGCAGTGTTAGTTTCCCAAGCTCTAACTTAAATATTGTCTTTATTCTTATGTAGCAAACATCAGACACACACAAAAACAAACGAGATGAAATGAAATCTAAACCCAGTTCTTTTCAAAAATAAAAACACAATTTAAAAAATCTTTCCATGAAAAATCAGCATCAGAAGGTAGTGCTCATGTATATGAAATAGAAAAAGAAGATTGAGTGATGATCAGTTACCATAACTATCTTCCCATATGGAGAGATGGCTGATGACTGTTGGAGTCGAAGAGGAACGAAATGCCAGAGGTGTCATCAAGATAGGCTTGCTTCTGGGGTGGGAATGACTCAAAGGGCCTGCCCAGGGCCACATCTTACCAGACTCAATTTGAGCAAGGTAGCAGAGTTGGTTAGGATTTAGAGGACTGACTCAGACTAAACAAATCCACAGGAAACTGTTAGAGATGCCATGTTGCAAATTTATTACTTTACGGAGAGAACCATAACTGCCTACTAGATCAGGCTATTCCTCTTGGCCAGTCAGCACATTATCTCTCAATATAGGACAGTCCTCACAAGAAGCCAAATTGTATTCAGAAGGCTGGTGTGTTTCTTGGCTGAGGGCAGGTGTTGGTGGGAGACCACACTAACCCCTGTTACTGCCTCTGATGAGTGGCTCCTGCAGAGGGACCAGAAAGCTCCCACCAGCCGGCTGGGATGTGCTGCTGGGTAACATTCTCTTTTCTAGACTTTGCGCAGGCCTTTGGTTGACAGATTGTCTTTTTTTTTTTGGAGACAGAATCTCGCTCTGTCACCTAGGCTGGAGTGCAGTGGTACAATCTTGACTCACTGCAGCCTCTGCCTCCTGGGTTCAAGCGATTCTCTTGCCTCAGCCTCATGAGTAGCTGGGACTACAGGTGTGTGTCATCACGCCCAGCTAATTTTTGTAGCTTTAGGAAAGATGGGGTGTTGCCACGTTGGCCAGACTGGTCTCAAACTCCTGACCTCAGGTGATCCACCTGCCCCAGCCTCCTGAAGTGCTAGGATCACAGACATGAGCCACTGCACTCAGCCTGACACATTGTCTTTCATGTGTGTTAATGTCATCGATTAGACTGCTGTTTTCTTTTTACATTCAAAGGAACCTTAATTAGATTTCCAGACCTTGCTTTTTCTGCTTTGGACACACAGTTTTTAAGATGATTTTTATATATGGTTAACCTTGTCTCTTATATTCTGATTTTATCAGCATAGCTGAATTCTTGTAAGAAGTACTTTACTCTGACAATAGACTAGGTGTATTTTTGTCTACTGATGATCAAATGTGAAAAATCCTATTGCAAAATGATGTTATCAGCAATACTTGTTGCTTCAAGAAAGATTTTGTTGGAAAGGAATATAAAGAAATGAAAGTGGCTTCATTTGTAGGGATAGCATGGCAGGGCATGAATTTTTTGCTTGTAATATGGTTTGTTAATGATGAAAATAATGAATTTTAATGTAAGTAACATTAAAATAGTATATGTTCAATAAGGGCAGGGACCATGTTTTATTTCTCTTTAAATCTTTTCGGCATCTGGCACAGTCTGTTTTGCTTGAAATAAGTCTTCAAAAGAATATTTGATGCTTGGACTACTGCAGTTCTCAAGCTGCTTGGTTCTCCCTTTGTTCTTTTAGGAAGAAGAAGAAATAGAAATGGCTGTGATCTACCTTCAAAAGTTACTCCGGGGCAGAGTCGTTCAGAACATGGTGTGTAGGTCCAACTGCTGGCCCTGCGTTTCTCTTTTGAGAATAATTTTTTTAGAATGCATATGTGCTTGGTTCCTTGGAGTGAATTCCCTTTTGCACCCTGCTATCCTATTCAGCTAAACTCTTAAATTGACTACCCATTTCCTTCTGGTGTCCCATTTCCTTCTGGTGACATCGTTTGTCCAGGTGGGTGGCACAGTGTCAAGGAGAAAGGCAGGAAGGACCTACCTGCTATTTGCCATGGTTGTAACTAAGGCAGTGTGAAACTGACTTCTTCCTTGGAATTGTTAAATCCGTACATTTTCTCACCTGAATTTTGGCTATTTAAGCATTATCAACTAGGTGGATTCCCTAATTTTTAACATAGTCATAATACAATTATTTGAGTTTGCGTATGTCTGGTGATACCTACATTATAAATGAAATAGCTAAATAATGAACTATGGTTTTGAACCCTTACTATATGCCCACACTATTTATTCTTTGCACTACATGTATTGTCTCATTTTTTTTCCTATCCATAATCTCATTTTACAGGCAAGTAATATGAGTCTGAGGGAGATATAGTTATCTGCCAGCAAATTCCGCTCTGGTCTTCCTGACTGTAAAGCCTCAGCCAGATTATTTGTGTTGCTGGAGCAGGCACACTTCACGTAAAAAATGGACTGATATAAAGCCCCAGTTAATTTTTTTCCCCAGACAGCTATAACTCATAAGAGATTCAGATATGATGAGTAACTCAACTGGATGAATAACTTATGTTTAGCACTGTTCGTTACTCTCCTTTCAGTATTTTTCCAAGAGAAATGCCACAGTTAAATTCGGACAACAGATTATCACAAACCAGGGACAGATTTATTGGAAAAGGAAATATGGCCATGAAAAATGCCATCCTCAGGTTTATTATCGAAGGAGCACAGGAAATGAGGGGAAGGTTCTGGTTTCTTAATATGACCCTAGAGTTGTCATCTTGTCCTTGAGAGGTATTGTCAGAAACTAAGTACAGCTCACTGAAAACTATGCCCATTCTCTGCCTGAGAAGCTGAAGGCACAGAAAAGAGGGCTGAACTCTAGCTCTGTGGGACACATCCGCTCTGTGGAACCCAAAAGGCAGGACAGAACCCACTGTTCACAAGTGTCTCACAAATCACTGCGTGTGACTCCTAGTGCTTGGCACAAAGGGATGGTAACTTATAGGTCTCTCTTTGATTTGATTTGATTTGATTTGATACAGATGTTTGAAGGGAAAGAAAAGCGACTGGAGTTGATCCAGGAGTTGCGCACCTGCCACGCACTACAAGAAGATGAAAAGCTGGTGAAAAAAGCCGAGAAGCAAGTGACCCTGGCCTTACAGCGGCAGAGGAACTTACATGAGCACAAGGTTTTCTTTTTTTTTTCTTGTTACTTGTTAAATTTTCTCCCTTGATTTTATCATGGCACAGCAACATTCTAATAAAAATTCATGAAATGGTGAAAAAGAAACAGCCCCACAATCCCATCACTCTGTGAGCTTTGTGTGTGTGTGTGTGTGTGTGTGTGTGTGTGTGTGTGTGACGGAGTTTCACTCTATCGCCCAGGCTGAAGTGCAGTGACGCAGTCTTGGCTCACTGCAACCTCTGCTTCATGGGTTCAAGTGATTCTCCTGCCTCAGTCTCCCGAGCTGGGACTACAGGCATGCACCACCACGCCTGGCTAATTTTCATATTCTTAGTAGAGACGGGGTTTCACCGTGTTGGCCAGGCTGGTCTCAAACTCCTGACTTCAGGTGATCCACCCGCTTCAGCCTCCCCAAGTGCTGGGATTACATGCCTGAGCCACTATGCCCAGCCATTCCTGTGCTATTTCAAAGATTGTTGTTAATGACTTCAAAGTTATGAAAAGATTAAAAAATACCAAGGTTTTCTACTTTCATGTTATTCAAGATCTTAACTCCTAACTTGTGTGAAAGGAAAGATATTGAAAAATTAACAGGTATCACGAGTGAATTTCTAGGAGATTCAATTTGATTAAACTCCAATATTATCTTTAATAAAAACTTGACATTTCCCTTCATGTCTGGGAAGACACACTTTACCTTGTCGATAAAATTGAAAGGAAAAAAAAAACCATTCTCTATGGTCACTAACAAAAACGTCTTGCTAAATTCTCTTGCTTATTTGAGGGCTGTGGTCCATCAGTGACTGACCAAACAATTGACTTTCTTATGCCTCCGTTTTCCTCATAAGAACCTGGGATGGAGTCAATCGAGAGGTAATATTCCCAATAAAAATTAAATGCATTCTGAAAGTGAATTGACTGCCAAGAGTTTTGAGTAATCCGGTGCCTCTTCTAATAATCACCACTCATAGTGGAATTTGTGGCCTTAAAGTTATGTTATTCTTTTCAAGGTGTCACTGGTTGAAAACCATTTGGCTGGACTGGAAGGAAGGGCACTGGCAGACATGTTTGACTTCCTGTCCAAAGAGCTGGTGAGACTGCAGGAGGAGAGGAGGATCCATGCCTTTGTCATGCTGGCCGAGCGCCAGCGGCGGATACGAGAGGCTGAAGAGAGTGGTCGGCGCCAGGTGGAAAAACAGCGCCTGCGGGAGGAGGACGAGATATTTAAGGAGGCAAGTAGGGGCAGCTGGGTGTATGGAAGCTGCCTAGAAGGAGCCAAGTCAAACCAAAGGATGCTCATAACGTAAAATGGCATTTGGCTTTTGTTTATGCATTGGGTTCCTACTGTATGGCAGGCACTCTACAAAGGCATTGTGGGAAACTTTGGAGGGGAAAAAAACCCGGACACGATCCCTTCTCTCCTAAAGCTTAGATAACACATAATACGCACCTGTGTATAGAATTAGAAAATGTATTGAGCTCCATGAAGGAAACAAATAGAGCCCAGAGACACATTTTAAGCCGGTTACTCCACTTGCTGTGTGGAGCACAGGCTGGAGGGAGCACAGAGTGGGGAACAAGGCGGCCAGGAAGTAGCTGTTGAAGTAGTGAAGGCCCGAGTGAGACACAGGAAGTCGAGTATTATGTCCAGTGTCAGGCTTAAGCAACTGGAAGATGATGGTATTATTTCCTGAGGTAGGAAAGTTGAGAGAGGAATAAGCATAGGGGCAGGAGAAGAATCAGGAAATCAATTTATATTTAGTTTGGGATATCTAAGCAGAGGTATTGTTTCAGTAGGTGGATCTACAAGATGGAATTTAGAAACGAGGTTTTGGCTGAAGATGTAAATTTGGGAGTTGGTGACCAGCTTGTAGCCTCCTACCAATCTTAACACACTTTTCTTCAAAAAGGGTTACTGAGATTTAGAAATTATTGGCAAATCAGGCCGGGCGCGGTGGCTCAAGCCTGTAATCCCAGTACTTTGGGAGGCCGAGACGGGTGGATCACGAGGTCAGGAGATGGAGACCATCCTGGCTAACATGGTGAAACCCCGTCTCTACTAAAAAAATACAAAAAACTAGCCGGGCGACGTGGTGGGCGCCTGTAGTCCCAGCTACTCGGGAGGCTGAGGCAGGAGAATGGCGTGAACCCGGGAGGCGGAGCTTGCAGTGAGCTGAGATCCGGCCACTGCACTCCAGCCTGGGCGACAGAGCAAGACTCTGTCTCAAAAAAAAAAAGAAATTATTGGCAAATCAGAACTTGCCATCTCTACCTAATATCACTAAGGAAGAACCATCTGGGGATGGGAAGAATAGCTGGGGGTGAGAATAAGAAGCAATGGAACCGAGGAGCTACTATACACAAAAGCAGAGAAAGGAAGAAGCTGGTAAAAAGCTTCTTAGGAAGACATCTTCTAAATGGGAATGATGGCAGAAAACATCAGCTCTGTCTAGCAAGGGCAAGAAAGGGTTAAGATAGCCCTTCTAGCCTGATTTAAGAATCACTTAGGTAAAAAATGTACCCACTGTGGATCCACAGATTCAAATATCATCCATCATTTTAATTCCCAACCTTCCTAATTAAAATATAATGACTATTTTCCATCCTATTTCCCCAACCTCCATTCAAACAGATTCTCTTGAAGAGAAATAAGCTTGCACATAAATTATAAAACAGAAATGTAATATTTAATAAATTTCCAAAATATAGCATATAGACAGAAACACAGATATAAAGTCGTAGACTCATCTTTAAATACATATACAATTTTGCAGGCACATACATGAGGACATATTTATAAATATCTGGTGTGCACAATATTAGCAAGACATAGAGGAACACACATAGCCACACGTTTCCTTATTCATGTACATACACGCACAAATGTGTCCAGAAATTTACACATTTATAAAGATATACATAAACACACAGGTACATATATGGCTATGGATGGACCGTAGTAAACTTTCCACCTCTCTACTATTACATGACTGAGCTGTCTAATTGATCCATATAGATGCAACTTGCTTCCTGAATAAGAGGGTGGGCTCTATGAGAGCATGAATATTGTATATTCCGTTTGTGCCTTGCACAACACAGCATAGATCCCTGTACCTAATAGACCTTCAGCAGATATATTTTGGTTGATTAGTTGTTTGGTTGATACTGTATTCAACTGGCCATTGAGAGTCTCCCATAGAGAAGGATTGAAGGTTGATGTTTTACACATAGGTGTACAGTATCATATACTCAGAATTGTGCCAAAGTGCCAATCCAGAAACAGGTACTGAATTGTTACTGAGTCCCAGGCATTATCTCAGATACAAAGATATATTTAGACATGAAACAGAAAAGTGCCCTACCTCTAAGAAGCTGATAATCAGCATACATATACACGTAAAACTAAGTATGCCACAGTTGTTGCTTAATCTTTCTATGTGCATACACCTGTAAAACGGGAAAAACCAAACTACTTTGCTTATGGTTACATACGTAGGGAGCAAAAATATAGAGAAAACAAAGTGTTTACCATGAAAGTGGGAAGGTGCTGTAGTAAAGGAAGAAACCATGGTGGCCTTCTAAGATACTGGCAGTTACTATAGTACATGGGTTCTGACTTTACCCTAATTCATTACACTGTACATTTATGTGCTCTGTCCTTTTTATTTTGTTTTATTTTTCTAATCTCTGAGTTTGCTTCCAATGCACTTTTAAAATCTGTATCCTATTTCATGATATCAAGTAAGCTTTAAAAAGAAGCAGTCAAGGGCTGGTATGATAATTCAATAAATTCATTAGAGACCCAGGATCCTTCTAGCTTTCTGCTCTTCTCTTCCTAAGTCGTAGCCCTTCTGGCAATTTAAGATGATTGCTGGTGTTCCAGCATTATGTCCTCATGAAAGGAGAAATGAAGAGAGAAAAAAAGAAGCCAGGTCTTTCCCTTTAAGAATCCTTTCTTTGGTCAGAATGTGGTCATATGGCCAATCCAGCTCCTGTGGGTGCTAGGAAATGTAGTCTTTATTCTAGGCACCTGTTTGCCTAGCTGAAATCCAGGGGTTCTATTATGTAAGAGGAAGGAGGAAAAGGATACTGGAGAATACCTCCTTGTCTGTTCTTCTGTTAGGTAGTTTGACCAAATCACGTTGCTGGTAAGAACAAAGCCAGGATTTGAACCAGCATTACTGACTCTGAAGCCCATGATCCTTCAGCAATGCTGTCTTGCCCCCCCACCCAATAAGATCCATAATTCTGAAATGGGCTAAATGGGTGTGGGCTGCCCAGAATGAGTAGGCAGGTGGATGAGGAATAGACTGATAAGATGCTAAAGAAAATGAATGATGAGTGAAGGGACTGTTGACTTAATAAATGAAATATATGAGCTAAAAAAAGTTAACCCAATGTTTGTGTATTTTTCTTGTGTTGTTTACAACAGCATATCTGTTTTAGTGAGGGTATTATTGTATTTTGCAGGTAGTTAAAGTTCACCATAGTACTATAAGCTCCTACCTAGAAGACATAATACTGAATACTGAAGCGAATACTGCAGAAGAACAAGCCAGGGCAGAAATAGAGAAGATGGCTGAGAAAATCAATGACATTGCTTATGAAATGGAAAGCCGGTGTGTATCAAGAGAACAGATTGTAGAATGGACAGCCTATTTGCTGATACTCATATATATTTTTTCAAGAGCTTACAATTTCACCACCAAGGAGAAACAAATAACTCATACTTCAGGGTCCATTGTTTTATTAACATAACTCCTGAGAAGCCAATATTAACATAACTCCTGAGAAGCGTGTACCTCTGTATGTATTCTCAGTTATGCTCTGCAATCTGGATTACTCTCATTACTTACTTTAAGAATACTCGGAAGCATAAAAACAATGTGAATACGTGTGTGCAACATTACTGGGACTTCATCCCAAGGTTTCTGGCTTCTATGTATAAGCTGTGTTTCCAACATTCTCTTCCTGGCAGGCAGGGTAACTGAAGGACAGGGTCAAATCCAAATTTTTTTTATGGAGTTAAACAAACTTGCCAGGAATGTGATATTTCAGATCACTTAATCAAGGAAAAGGTGATGTTGGGATTTGAATGGAGTTGCTTACACAGCAGGAAAGCATAAATCAGCAGCTCAAGTAAAAAAACCAAAGAAATAATTCAATTTGTTTTATATTTTTTAGCCGAACCTATCTTCAGTCAGAGGAGATTGTTGCTGAGTTGGTTTATAGTTTTCTGATCCCAGAGGTGCAAAAATACTTTGTCAAAGAAAAAGGTAAGCCAATGTAAATGCTTTACTTTAGGATTTTTAAAATATGTAACTTATTTTCAATATCCCAGAGATTTAAAATTAAACAGAGGGATGGGGAAATTTCTGAAGGAGGATCACTGAGTTTTCTTATTTCAGAGTTTGTCAGGTTCTCTTCATGCTACCTGATTCTAGAATATAATCAACTCTAATACAGATGGGACGTAGTTCTAATAAGAGTGACAATATCAAAATCCAAACCTTGTTTAAAAGGATGTTCCCAAGTTTTCAGAAGAGGTGTATTTTTTATTTTTATTTTTAAAGCATAAAACAGATAATGAGCATATAAAAGATTTTCACATTGTAGCAGCCTTATGGAGGCAGGACACGTGAACCGTGAATACTAAAAAGCAGGGGTGCAGGAAAGGTCTAAATCTACTCTGCTGCTCTGCCTGCACCCCAAATAGCTTGTTTCTGCTGGAATTCCATCCAAGTATAAATATCCTAATTTATCATTTGTCACTGGTGGCATGTTTTTAAAGATTGATGCTTTCAGTCAATAGAGAAAGAGAAAATAATATATTAAACAGAAAAGTAAGATTCTTCCATAGCTCTGAGACTGTTGATGGCAGGCTTGATCCTAGACAGAGGGGAGCAACCAGGAGAAGAACAATATTTAAGTGAAATGGCAGCTCAAAAGCATTGAAAATTATACAGGGGAATTCCAGACAGGTTTAAGCAGAAAAATGCTTAACATTTCAATTTGCTTGACCAGGGATAAAGAAATGGTGGAGTTCTAACACATTTGGAGAGGACAAAGAAATGCCTGATTTTTCCATTGCATGGTTGTAGTGTAATTTTTAAACCAGTACCCCCTAAGGATAAGCATTTAGTTTGTTTCCAGTTTGTTTTCCTGTTACTAACGGTGCTTCAGTCAATATATTTTACACATATCCCGGCATGCTTCTGAGAGTAAACTCCTAACAGTACAATTGCTGGGATATAAGGTATGTGTATTTTACATTTTGATAGATAGTACCAAATTTCCTACAAAAAGATTGTTCTCCCAATTTGATATTACCATATCGCCCCACAAAATGATCGTTGACTTGCATCAATAGCGTATGATAGTGCTTATACAAAAAAATTAATTTTCAGATCAAGTAATATATTTCTGTGTCACATTATGTTACAAAAGGACCTTATGTTTTCTAGGACCTTAAGAAAATATGCAACTCCTTTCCACTTCTCCTGGGTTCAAAGTGAGGCCAGGCTGCTTCAAAGCCATTACACCCTTGGTTGAATTCCACCCTAGGATTGAAAGAGAGGAGGAAAACAGTGGGTTTAATAATTACTAGTTTGTGGCGAGGCGTGGTGGCTGAAGTCTGTAATCCCAGCACTTTGGGAGTCTGGGGTGGGAAGATCACCTGAATCCAGGAGTTAAGACCAGCCTGGGCAACATAGGGAGACCCAGTTGCTACAAAAAAATATTTTAAAATTAGCTAGGTGTGGTGACATGCACCTGTAGTCCCAACTACTTGGGAGACTGAAGTGGGAGGATCACTTAAGCACGGGAGGTGGAGGCTGCAGTGAGCCGAGATTGTGCCACTGCATTCCAGCCTGAACAACAGAGTGAGATCCTGTCTGGAAAAAAAAAAAAAAAAAATTTACTACTTTGTGATCCCCTCTCTCACCTTGGGAGTCTGAGTTGAGGATCTGGAGGAAGACTTGAGTGAAAGGAATCCAGTGGCACTTATCTGCGGTCAAGTTGTGTGAGTCCCTAGCCTCTTCCCTTTATATTTTTGCCAAATCAAAAGAGCCATATGAACAGGGAGCACACTAGGACCTTTTTTTTCTCTTTTCAAATGAGAACCATATATATTGTATATACACTCTTTACCCAAAATTAAGATAATATTACATACAGACGATTTTGAGATATATCACTTTTTAAAAAGCCAATGGATCAGAAAAACGTAAAGTGGATCAAAAAAAGGTAAATTATCTAATGTCTCTGTGTCCATGTTTCTTCTTCTGAGAATGAGGATATTAAAATACTATCTTTTAGGAGGATTAAATGAAGAATTACATGTCAACTGCTTAAAACAGTACCTGGTACAAAGTAAGGACAAATGCTAACTGCTAACATCATCATCATCACTACTCCTTTCCAAGGGCTTAGGTGCTTACCTGATAGTGAATATTCTTAGAATTTGGAGCTAGGACTACCTTCTAAAGCCATGAGCTCATAAACTCATCATCAATCAGTAAGTCCCCTCCACATTAAGAACTAAGGCTCAAAAAGAAGTATAAGACAAGGTCTTTATTTGTAAGTTATTTACACTCTAGGTATCAAACAAAATGTAACTCACATGAAATGCTTCAATGCTGAATAGGTTGGTACAAACTGAAGTGCGGTAAGTGGTAAATCTGGGCTGACGTAGTCAGAGGAGACTTCCTGGAGGATGTTGGACATGAGCTTTCCAGGTTTTGGAGTACAGGCATTCCAGGTGAGGGAAACTGCTGAGGAGTGGAATGGAGGCAAGCCTGGTGGGAAGGAGTATGACTGGGCTGAACCAGAGAGTGGGAACAGAGGGAGCAGAAAGAAATTAGATTTGGGTTGGGTTTACCTTTAGTTTGCAAAATTATTTCTATCATGACTCTCTTGAAACATTTGGGAATGGTTTCGTTCAGACTTTCAGAGTGAAAATTTTTCTATTGCTTTGGCACAGTGAGGAACGCACAGCGGAAACATATTCTTGCAGCCCATCAGATCATCCACAGTTGCACAGAAAGCATGGTTCAAAAGAGATTAACTGAGGGACAGCAAGATGAGGCCTCAAATGCTGCCATGTTACTTGAGAAAGAAATTCAAAATGAGAACAACAGCTAAGGTGAGTTTGATTTTCCACCTGGAAAAAAAAGCAGAGAAAGGAAGAAAAGCAGCATTGTTCAGCTTTGTGCTGTGCTCTAACAATCATAATTGCTGTTTAAGAAATGGAAGATTGTTGTTTAAGAAATGGAGGACTTCTGTTTAAATTGGCACATTTCCTCTAGGTTATAGCATCTACTGTTGAGATTATTAGAAAATTAGAGTTTATATTACAGCAAATAGACTCTTGTGATACAAAAAATAGGACTCTAAATTATTTTTATGGGTTCTTTTAGTGTGTATGTACCTTGTCAAATGAAGCTACAGAATGTGTCAGTGTTATACATTAAAAAAAAACTTGTTCTTATGGAAGTAGACAAGGTATGCCCTAATGCATTGTGCTAGTTGTAAGCATGGCATGAGACACACAGCCTGCCCAATTCTAGCTCAGACACCTTCTGCAGTGCCCACCAGGGGTTGGTCTTGGGCTCAACTAAAGGCTGTCATACTCACAAGACTAACATAGACCATATTTGGCATGAATGTACTTAGAAAAATATAAGACAGGAAACAGCTTCCAGCAAGGCAACATCAGACATTTCTCTTCCTGTAGGAGCCCTTGCCATAGCCATGCAGAAGAACACATAGCTATTTTCTTTAGTCCCTAGTTTATGGAGTGCAGATACAATACAAGGAAAAGAGGTAGGTGGGTGGGGGTGGGGTACAGGAGCTGCCCTGGCGTAAAAGTTTCACACCCCAGGGGCCAGAATCTCTTGTAATAATTCCATAGGCATAGCTTCCAGGGTCCCCACCGTGGATTTGCCCGGCTATAAAAGTCAACATACTCACAGAAACTCAAAGCTATGGTTTTCTATTAGGTATTCATTCCTCCCAGTTCAGATGGAATTTGCCGATCAGGGGTCATTTTTAAGTAGTTCAAGTTGCTCAGTAACACAGTTGACACCTATCACCTTATCAGGTTACTAGGAGAATAGTGCTAGGGAGTCAATTAAAACTAAAATTCTCATGAGGAGGGGAATGGAGTGAACTTTTTGCCTATACTTTCTCCCTCAACCCTTTTGTGGTAGAGGCACGTCTTCTGCTGTTTTGCCCTGAAGGTATGCCAACCATCAGGTTGGGGAAAGTACCAGGGCTAGGGAGAAATTTTAGTCTGGCACTCAGAAGTTTTGTGTATTGGCCAACTCTGCCACCAATTGTATAATCTTATACAAATAATTTCTCTGCTTCAGTCCTTGGTCCAATAGAATGGAATCTTAAGTCTCAATCAAAAGGAATCATGGAAGGAAGGTTGAGATGAGAGGGAAGGTAAAAAATACTGCAGAGAGAAAGCTAATAAGTGACTCTTAAATATCAAACTGTGGCTGTAAATTACAGCAGAAAAACTTTAGACTTTAATAGTAAAATAACCTCTGAAATAATTGAAAATATAAAACATCTATTACATGTTATGTTATATATTGTCTATAAAATGCAAATTCAAGGACCAAAGCATTTGCCTACCTTATTACTGTGACAAAAGCAAGCCTTAAGGTTGGGGTGGTCATTTTTCTGACGTGGAAATTTAATAAGATTAATAATTTACACAGTTTGCATTGAATGCATCTGCCTTTACTTCTGATTATGATACCTACTCCATGACATCCATAGTGACCTGTGAAATCAAGCCAGAGGAGAACAAAAATTATCTTCTATTTTATACTTAAAGTAAAATGTATTTCATTAAAGCCTATGTAAAGCGTATATGATAATTATAAAATCTACTTGCAAGAAAGTCTAGTTGTCAGGCTAATTACAGACACTCAATAAAGGTGATCAACCAATAAATTAAATGGTTGGAACATGCAGCTTAGCTGTCCCCAAAGCATATCTTCCCTCTTCCTTCTTGCAGAGGGAAGCAGAGAAGGACAGATGTGAGATTATTCAATGATGGCTAGGGAAAGGGGCAGTAGGCATGGACCACTGATTTAAAATACGTATTTAAAAATATGTATTTTTAATTAGCTTGAACAGAGAGCTAATAAATAGTGAAGAATTTCTGGGCCAAAATCTAGGAGAAGATAGAAATTTAGAGGGTTGGGTCTGGCATTTGGAGCTACTTTTTTCCTGGGAGAATATGAAGATTCTAGAAAATGTGGCTGAAAGACTGAGCAGTATTTTTAAAAGCTTTGCAAAACCAGGGGGACAAAAAACTTGAGTCAAGGATGGGGCCCTGGTAAACCTTCTTCATTTGGGTAGGGACTCTAAAAGGCTATGCCCTAGTGGTAAGGGTTGACTGGAAGTAAACTATCCCTGGCGTATAATGTAGTTTAGCTTCTCATCATCTGAGTGATTTTAAAAATCTCAATCCCAAAAATTGAACTTAACGAGGTTCTTGGTTTCTATTGCCTCAAGGAACCTGCCAGAAATAAAACGTAAATTCTCTTTACAGGAAGTTAACATTGTTCTAGACCTCTATTTTCACAATTTCTAGAACACAATCAAGAATATTCAGGTACATGAGGAGACATGACAATCTGAACAAGCGGCAAAAACAACAGATGACAGAAACAGACATAAAAGGATCTAAAATATTGGAGTTGTTAGACCCAGACTTTATTTATTTTTTCCATAAGTTATTGGGGTACAGGTGGTATTTGGTTGCATGAGTAAGTTCTTCAGTGGTGATTTGTGATATTTTGGTGCACCCATCACCAGAGCAGTATACACTGCAACATATTTGTAGTCTTTTATCCCTCGTCCCCTTCCCACTCTTCCCCCCAAGTCTGCACAGTCCATTGTATCGTTCTTATGCCTTTGTGATTAGACACAGACTTTAAAATAACTATGTTTACTACTGTGGACTTCTATCCTCCAGAACGATGAGAAAATACATTTCTGTTGTTTAAGCCGTCCAGTCTATGTTGTTTTGTCATGGCAGCCCCAGCTGACTAAGACAGATTTTGGTACCAGGAGTCGGGTACTACTGTAACAACTACCTAAACATGTGGGAGTGGACTTGCCACTGGTTATGGGTAGAAGCTGGAAGAGTTTTGAGGTATATACTATATATATATGGACATCAAGGGTGATTCTGGTGAGTTCTCAGATGGAAATATGGAATATGTTATTAGAAACTAGAGGAAAGGTGACCCTTATTATAAAATGGCAAAGACCTTAACTGAACTGTGCTGTAGTGTTTAATGGAAGGATGAAGTTGCAAGCAATGAAATTAGATATTTAGCTGAGGATATTTCTAAGCAAAGTGTTGAAGGAGCAACTTGGTTCCTCCTGACTGCTTATCGTAAAATGCAAATGGCAAGAGATTAATTGAAGAAGCAATTGTTAAGCAAAAAGAAATCAGAATGTGAAGATTTGGAAAATTCTTAGCCTGTTCATATTGGAAAAAAAGAGAAAGCTCTTTCTGATGGGAATGCTAAGGGTCGGTTAACAGACATTTGATAAGTGTATGGGATTATATGAGCAGAAACATTGCAGGATGAAATTAAGGAAGCCTATTGATTGGACTTCTTGAATTAGACAGGATGGGATGATAGAACTATTCAGCTGCAAACGTGCACTATTCTTCAAGAAGAAGGAAAAATGATTCCACAGGAGATCCAGAGGTCATCAGGGCCATTGTCCCAGTTTCAACAGGCCAGGTGGCTTTCACCATGAGCTTTGGAGGAAGGATCACCCAGTGGACCCCAGCTCATCTGAGCTATGGGGTGGGACCCTGGGTCAGCAGAGCTACAGGGAGCAGACACTTACCTAGAGTCATGGGGATGGGGCACTGTAGAGTCAAAGGGGCAGAGCCATGGGAATGATGCTGCCACCCCAGTGGGCTTAGAAAGCAAGACACTAAGCCAAGGAAGACTATACTCAAGAATTAAGATCCAGTGGAATTTGCTTTGCCAGGTTGTGGACTTGCTTAGGATCCATCACCCATTTCTTTCTTCTGATTTTTCCCTTTTGGAAGGAAATATGTCCCCTATGCCTCTCCCACCATAGTATTTTAGAAGCACATAGTGTGGCTGGTTTCACAGGCTCATAGGTGGAGAATAATTTTGCCTCAGGACAAGTCATATCTTGAGTCTCACCCGTACTTCATTTGGATAATATTTATGAGAATTTGAACTGTAGACTTTAGAGTTGATGTGGGAATGAGTTAAGATTTTTGGTATTGTTGGTGTAGAATGAATGGTGAGGAACATGAATTCTACCTGGGGTAGAATGCTATGATTGAAATGTGTCCCTGAAAATGCATATGTTGAAGCTATAACCCCCAATGTGGTATTTGGAGACAGGACCTTTGGAAGAGAATTAGGGTTAGATAAGGTAATGAGGGCAGAACCCTCATGATGGGGTTATTGCTTTTACAAGAAGAGACATCACAGTGCTTCTCCTCTCCTTCTTCCTCTCTCCCTCTGCCATTCTCCCTCTCTCTCTCTCTTCCTTTCTCCCTCTCTTCCTCCACTTTCAATGTGAAGACACAGTGAGAAGGTGGCCATCTAGATGCCAGAAAGAGAACTTTCAACCAAAACTAACCATGCTGGCGCCTTGATCTTGGACTTGTACCCTCTAGAACTGTGAGAAAAGAAATTTCTGCTGTTTAAGCTATTCAATCTATGGTATTTTGTTATGACAGCCTGAGCTAAGACACTTACTGTGTTCAAAGGGTAAATGCCAATATTGAAAATTTCAAGAGAATTGGACATAATAAAAATGATATAGCATATTTGAAGAAAATAGAAATTCCAGAATTTAAAAATACAGTAGCAAAAATGAGAAACTCAGTGAATCTTTCCTCAGAGATATTTAGAAAGAAGCATGGAAAGACAAAAGGATAGGAATTTATAGAAGAGAGAGAAGGATAGATTTAGAATAACTTAATGATTTAGAAAAGGAGAAAAAGTGAGTAGGTATGGACCACTGATTGAATAAATTTGACTACTAAAGGAAGGAATAATATGTTGGGAGATCATATGGAATATGAATTTTCCAAAAATAATAAAAGAATTGTTTTCAAGAAGACTTCTTAACCCTAAGCAGAATAAATAAAAAGAAAACCATACCTAGATACATCTTAGAATACTAATACTGCTGAAAGCCAAAAAGAAAAAAACCTTTAAAAGCATTCAGACAAAAATGATAAATTACCTTCAGAAGAGCAACAATTAAGCTGACAGTTGACTTCTCATCAGAAACAATGAAAGCCAAAAAGATGGAATGATATGTTCAATATATCAAAATAGCAAAATAAAGTAGGATTCTATGCAAATGTATTCTTCATGCAAACATATTCTTCAAGAATGGCAATGAAAGACATTTTCAGACAAATGAAACTAATAAAATTTATCACTAGGAGATCTGCAACACAAGAAATTATTAAAGCGTGCTTTTTAAGCAGAAGAAAAATTATCCCAGGTGGAAGGTTGGAAATAAATTTAAGGACACGTATGTGGATTGGCTTATTGATTGCATAAAACAATAATTACAAGAAACAGCAGTAATAGGAGCAATGCAGTTATAAAACAAAAGAGTAATATATAAGTCAGAAGAGGGCTAAATAGATTAAATTGTTCTAAGACACTTGCATTGTCTAGGAGGAAGATAAAAGTATAAGTTGACATTGATAACTCAATGATCCGTGATAACTCAAGGATGCATTTTGTAACCTCTAGGGTAACTCTGAAGGGATAGTAAGGAGATATATGATGTCTAAACTAACAGAAGAAAATGGGATTAAGTTTTCAAAACACTCAATACAAAAAGCAGATAGAAAGGAGAAAAAAGGAAACAGAACCAATAGAAAGCACTGAATAAAATGGCAGATGTAAACCAAAATTTGTCATTGAGTACATTAAATGTGAATGGACAAAATATTCCAAGTAAAGTCAGAATTTACCAGACTGAATAAAAATCATACTAAATTATATGCTGCTTGCAAGAAGCCTATATAAAATCTAAATATACAAAATGGTTGCAAGTTAAAAGATTGAAAAAGATACCGTAAAAACACCACCCATAGAAAAGCAGATATAGCAATATTCATATCAAAGAAAACTTTAAGGCACAAAGTATTAGAGAAAAAGAAGGACATGCCATAAAAATAAAGGTCTAATTTATTGGGAAGATATAATGTCACAATTTAAATATACTTAATAGCACGGCCTTTACCCTAAATATAGCAAAATTTAACAGAACTGCCTGTAGAAATAGACAAATCCACAATAATTCTGGGAAATTTTAATCTTTATCAGGAACTAACAAGCGAGCAGAGAGAAAAAGCATTTAAAAATGTAATATTTGGCTGGGTGCAGTGGCTCACGTCTGTAATCCCAGCAAATTTGGGAGGCCAAGGCAGGTGGATCAGTTCAGCTCAGGAGTTCGCAACTAGCCTGGTCAACATGGTGAAACCTTGTCTCTACAAAAAATACAAAAAAAATTAGCCAGGTATGGTGGTGTGCGCCTGTAGTCCCAGCTACTTGGGAAACTGAGGCAGGAGGATTGCTTGAGCCCAGGAGGCAGAGGTTGCAGTGAACTGAGATCATGCCACTGCACCCCAGCCTGAGTGACAGAGCAAGACCTTGTCTCAATAATAATAATAAAATTAAAATGGAATATTTTAGATACATAATTTTTAAAAACTTGGCCTACTGGACATTTGTAGAATATTATGCCCAACAACTACAGATGCATATTCTTGCCAAGGGCAGAGGGACATTACCAAGGGAAAGAGAAGCCAGGGGAGCTGTGTGGGCTGGCATGATGGATTAGGGTGCAGAGGAGCCCCTAGGGTGAGGCCAAATTTTCCCATATAATGTTAGCTTTAGGTTTTAGGTAGATACCCTTTTTCTGGTTGAGAAATGTTTGAATCCATCATGTTATTTAACCAGTTATGTCAGTAATAAAATTCACTCAGTTCCATGGACCTAACCATTGACACTTCTATCATTTTTTGTTTTTTGTGGGTTTTTGTGTATGTGTGTTGTTTGGTTGGTTGGTTGGTTGGTTGGTTGGTTGGTTTTTGGTCAGAAAGAGAAGCTGAATGTTCTGGCTTGCACCATCACTCTGACATTCAGTGATTCAGAGTGATAAAGTTTCAGTGTGATTTTTTCCAGCTCAGGGCCAAGACTGAGATTTTTGTAAGTAAGAGCACCATCCTCAGCTACTGTCGCAGAACACTGACTGGCTTTGGAAATTGGCTGTTGCTGCAGACTCGGTAATATTTTTTAATGAATCTGCCCTAATGTTGCAAGGCAAGCAGAACTCACATGCAGAGCTTATGCTATGGTGAGGTCCCTTCACTGGCAACTAACATTATTTGAATCCCAAATAATATACTTCCTATGTTATGAAAAGTTAAAACAAGAAGGAAGATCTTCATTCCTACATGTATTTGCATTGGATATATTTTCTGAGCCTAAACTACTTTTCTAGTAGCAATTTTGGACTTTGAAACAAGTGCAAAGGAAATGTCAAAATCTATTTATCTGCAATGGAAGCAAGTCCATTTTACCTTCAATTGGAAGTAATCTGTATTGTAATGACGTGCTAAAAAGAAAATATCAAGAGAAGAATCTAATAGAATTCTATAAATGCCTTCCAAGCAATACATATGGATATTTATATAAAAGTATATAATTGTGGATGGATACCAGTATTGGCCATACCGTTCTGAATGAAAAGACATTTTCAAAGATGACATAGGGATGAGATAAGATAGGGGAAAATCTCATTTTCAAAGACGAAATGAGAAAGAGGAAAATCTAATTACACATTGCTATTAATAAATGAACATTTGCAATCAATTTCAATGACTTGAACCCAAATTAAGCAAAATGTTATTCCCCCAAATAAGAATTCCATTCTTTTCATTAAGATAACTATATCACAAAAAGCTATAGTCAATTATTAGTAGTGTATTTTAAATTTTATCAAAAATGTTATGAAAATTTGTTTTCTCTTTTGTTAAATGAGTATCATTGATTTTGTCATTTGACTCACAAAACCTAAAATATTTACTATTAAGCCCTTTTCAGAATTCCTTACTCTACAGTAATTACAATGAAGTAGAACTAAATATAACATATGGAAGAATCTCACAAATATAATAAGCACCATAATAAGCCAAATCCAAAAATAATCCACAGTATGAGTTTATTTATATAAAGTTCAAAACCAACAGCATTAAACTATAGTGTTTAGGAATGCATACTTAGAAAGTTAAGGTATAACGAAAAGTAAGAAAGTGACTACTGTAAAAATAAAATCAGAATAGTGATTACTTTTAGGAGGTAAAGAGAGGATTGTGATTGGGAAGGGGTAAATGGGAGCTTATGGAATACTATTTCCTGACCTGGGTGATATTTACACAGATGAGTACTGTACATTAATTCATTAGGCTGTACATTGCTTTTAGGTACTTTCCTATATGTGTCATATTCCACAGTTGAAAGTTAGTAATACAAAAACATATGAAAGTATAAAACTCATTGGTAAAAGTAAGTACATGGTCAAATTCAGAATATTCTAATACTGTAATGATGGCGTGTAAATCACTTTTATCTTTAGTATGAAGGTTAAAAGACAAAACTATTAAAAATAATACCTACAATAATTTGTTAAGGGATATACAACATAAAAATATGTAACTTGTGAAATTGAAAACACAGATGTTGAGGAGGGTGGTTAAAAAGTGTAGAGTTCTTGCATGCAATCAAATTTAAGTTGTTACCAGTTTAAAATAGCCTATTGTAACTATAAGGTGTTTTATATATTTCTCATGGTGAGTACAAAGCAAAAAACGTATATTAAATACACAAAAGGTGAAGAGCAAGAAATCAAAGCATAGTACTAGAGAAAGTCACCTAATTACAAAGGAATACAGCAAGAGAGGAAGAAAAGAACAAGGACCTACAGAACAACCATAAAACAATGAACCAAATGATAGTAGTAAGTCTTTATCAATAATTACCTTGAATGTAATTAGATTAAATTCTCCAATGCAAAGACATAGAGTGGCTGAGTGGATAAAAACAAACAAATGAGACCTATGTCCAGCCTACAAGAGACTCACTTCACAGTTTAAGGACTCACATAGACTGAAAGTGAAAGGATGAAAAAAGATACTCAATGCAAATAGAAACCAAAATAGAACAAATGTAGTTAAACTTACATCAGATAAAATAGATTTTAAGTAAAAAGCTATAAAATGAGACCAAAAAGGTCATTATGTGATAATAAAGGGGTCAATTCATCAAGAGGCTTTAACAATTATAAATATATGTGCACTCAACGTTGGAGCACCTAAATATATAAAGCAAATATTAATAGATATGAAGGGAGAGCTAGACTGTAATACAGTAATAGTGGGGACCTCCAGTATCCCACTTTCAGCAATGAACAGAACATCTAGACAAAAAATCAATAGAGAAATATCAGACTTATGCTACACCTTAGACCAAATGGACCTAACAGACATATATAGAATATTCCATCCACCAGCAGCAGAATACACATTCTCCTCAAATACACACAGAACATTCTCCAAGACTGATGACTGATAAACAAGCCTAACAAACTTAAGAAGATTGAAATTATAGCCAGTATGGTTTTTCCAACCACAGTGGTATATAAAATAGAAATTAGTAACAGGAGGGATTTCAGAAAATTCACAATTACATGGAAATTAAACAACATGGTCCTGAACAACAAGAAGTCAAAGAAGAATTGAAAAGGGAAATTAAAAAAAAATACCGTGAGGCAAATGAAAATGGAAACACAAGACATAGTTATGGGATGCAACAAAAGCAGTTCTAAGATGGAAATTTATAGCAATATGTGCTTGCATCAAAAAAGAAGAAAGATCTCAAGTAAACAACGTAATATTACACCTCAAAGAACTAAAAAAAGAACAAACTAAGCCCAAAATTAGTAGAAGGAAAGAAATAATAAAGATTAGACCCGAAATAAGTGAAGTAGAGACTAGAAAAATAATAGAAAAGATCAACAGAACTAAAAGTCGGTATTTTGAAAAAATAAAATTGACAAACCTTTAACTAGACTACTTAAGGACAGAGAGGGAAGACTCAAGGAAAATCAGAAGTAAAAGAGGAGACATTACAACTGATACCACAGAAATGCAAAAGATAAAAGACTACTATAAACAACTACATACCAACAATTTGGACAATCTAGAAGAAATGGATAAATGTCTAGACACATGCAACCTATCAAGACTGAACCGTGAAGAAAATAGAAAATCAGAATAGACCATTAACAAGTAAGGGCATTGAATCAGTAATGAAAAGACCCTCATCAAAGAAAATCCCAGGCAGGACCCAATGGCTTCACTGCTGAATCCTACCAAACATTTAAATTGCAAAGTCTTCCAAAAAAATTGAAAAGGAGGGAATACTTCCAAACTCATTTTACAAGATTAGCATTACTCTTATTTCAAAACTAGACAAGGATACTACGAGAAAGAAAATTTATAGGCCAATATCCCTGATTAACATAGATGCAAAAATTCTAAAAAAAAAAAAAAGTAACAAACTAAATTCAACAAATTAAAAGGATCTTTCACCATGATCAAGTGGGATTTATCCTAGAGATGAAAGAATGGCTCAACATACACAAATCTATAAATGTGATATACCATATTAACAGAATGAAGGACAAAAATCACATGATCATATCAATAGATTCAGAAAAAAATTTGACAAATTCAATACTCTTTCATGACAAAAAAAAAAAAAAACTCTTAACAGATTTGTTATAGAACAAATGTACCTCAACATAGTAAAATCCATATATGACAAACTCACAACTAACATCATTCTCAACAGTAAAAAGTTGAAGCCTTTTCCTCTAAGATCAGAAACAGACAAGGATGCTCCACTCTTGCTACTTCTATTCAACATAGTACTGTAAATTTCAGCCAGCACAGTTGGGCAAGAGAAAGAAATAAAAGGCACCTGCATTGGAAAGGAAGAAGTTAAATTGTTTTTCTTTGCAGGTGACATGGTCTTATATATAGAAAACCCTAATGACTCCAACAAAAAAAACTAATAGAAATGATAAAGGAATTAGGTTACAGGTACAAAATCAACATACAAAAATCAGTAGCATTTCTATACATTAACAACAAGCTATACAAAAAAGAAATCAAGAAAACAATCCCATTTATAATAGCTGCAAGGAAAAAAATAAAATACTTCGGAGTAAATTGAATCAAGGAGACCTGTACATTGAAAACTATCAAACATTGATGAAAGAAACTGAAGAAGACACAATTAAATAAAAGGATATCCTGTGTTCATGAATTGAAAGAATTAATATTGTTTAAATATCCATGCTACTTAATGCAATCTACAGATTCAATGCAATCTACAGATTCACTGCAATCTCTATCAAAATTCCAATGACATTTTTCACAGAAATAGAAAAGGCAATCCTAAAATTCATATGGAACCATAAAAGACCCCAAGTAGCTAAAATAATTTTGAAGCAAAAAGAACAAAGCCATCACACTAACTGACTTAAAAATCTACTGCAAAGCTATGCTAATCAAAACAGCATGGTACTACACACAAAGACCAATGGAACATAATAGAGAGCCCAGAAATACACCCACGGATTTGCGGTTAATTGATTTTTGACAAAGGTGCCAAGAACACACAATGGGAAAAGGACAGTTTTTTCAATAAGTGATGCTGAAAAAACTGGATATCTACATACAGAAGAATGAAATTAGAACCTTTTCTCCACACCGTTTTCAAAACCCAACTCAAAATGGATTAAACACTTAAACATAAGTCCTCATACTGTAAAACTGCGAGAAGAAAACATAAGGGAAAAACTCCTAACATTGGTCTGGATGATTATCTTTTGGATATGACTCAAAAGCACAGGCAACAAAAGTGAAAACAGACAAAAGGATTACATCAAACTAAAAAGTTTCAGCAAAACAACAATAAACAGAGTGAAGAGACATCCTGCTAAATGGGAGAAAATATTTGCAAACTGTACATCTGGTAATATTCAAAATATATGAGGAACTCAAACAACTCAATAGCAAGAAAATAAATAACCCAATTAAAAAGGGCAAAGGACTGAATATACATTTCTCAAAAGAAGACACATATGAATGGCCAACAGATACATGAAAAAAATGCCCAATGTTATAATCATTCAAGAAATGCAAACGAAAACCACAATGTGATATCACCTCATACTGTTAGAATGGCTATTATCAAAAAGACAAAAAATAAGTGTTGAGGAGAATGTGAAGAAAAGACCTTGCATGTTGTTGGTGGGAATGTAAATTAGTACAGCCATTGTGGAAAACATCACGGAGGTCCTCAAAAAATAAAAAATAGAACCACCATATGATCCAGCAATTCCACAACTGGGTATCTATCCAAAGGAAATGAAATCAGTGTGTGAAAGAGATATCTGCACTTCCATGTTCACTGCAGCATTAATCACAATAGCCAAGATTTGAAATCAACCTGTGTCCATCAACAGATGATGGTATACACACAATTGAATACTATTCAGCCTTAAAAAAAAAAGGAAGGAAATCCTGTCATTTGCAGAAACATGTCTGAACCTGGAGGGCATTATGCTAAGTGAAATAAGCCAGGCACAGAAATACCAGCATAATGCCATGAACCAGGCATAATGCATCCACACACATACACGTATGCTATCACTTACATGTAGAATAGAAAAAAGTTGAACTCATAGAAGTAAAGGGTAGAATGTTGGTTGCCAGAAGCTAGTGTGGTAGGGAGATGTTGGTCAAAGGATATAAATTTCCATTAGGAAGAATAAGTTCAAAGGATGCATTGTACAACCGTGGTGACTCTATTTAATAACAATGTATTATATTTTGAAAATAGCAAAGAGAGATTTTAAGCACTCTTTCCCCAAAAAATGAAAAGTATATGAAGTAGTACATATATTAATTAGCTCGACTGAGCCATTCTACAATGTGTACGTATTTCAAACCATCATGCTGTACCTGACAAATATATATAATCTTTCTTTGTCAGTTAAAAGTAAATAAATGAAATAGTAAAGGATGTTGGCAGTAAGTTAAAGTAAAATGGAAAGAGAATCAGAAACAGTACTTATGTCCTCCAATGTCTACATATTAACTTTTCCCAAACAAAAGTTCCGTGGATAACTGCTCTTCAGGACATTCATAAGCAGGCCTGCTCCTGGTATTTGCAAGACCCAGGTCAAGAGGATGAATTGAAGCTTCATATCATATGAAAATATATAAAGTTGTAAATTAGGCTAACATACTGTTAGATAAAATTTATTCTACCCACCTACTTTCACAAACATGTCTTTGAGATGATAACATTGAAAAATGGGTAAGCAGCTATGGGTTTTATGTAATTGAAAGATGGCAAGAACCAAAGATGATAAACTTAGTTATTATTGTACATGTCTGACTCTTCTGTTTATGTTCCAGTAGTATTTGGACAAGTAATGAAATAAAGGCATACATAGTTTTTTAAAAGTTAGAAATACATATGTATATATACAAACAAATATATATATGTATATACATTATGCCTGCAATATACAGAGAATATTTCTGGAAAGGTCAATAAGAAATTGGTAGGTAGCTGTTGTCAGGCATGGAAACTGGGGACTGGAGTTCACACTTGGGGAAAAGAGATTTATCTTCCTCATGTTGACATTCTTTTGTATTTTTATTTTTTTTATGATGTATGTATATTATTTTCAATTACAACCTAGTTAATGTACATATTTTTTTAAGTGCTAGAATTTGGAAACTGACACACTGTGAAGTAAGAAACATCTGGATCCCTAAGGCTTATAAATGGCAGAGCTGGGATATGTGTGGGGCTGTCGGAGTTCAAAGCTAGGGCTCAGACACACTGTATCACAGTAATTTTTTGCATGTATTGATCTGATAATGAATGTTTCTAAAAGATGACATAATCATAAACATTTGTTTGGCTCTTTTTTACAGATTGTGATTAAAAAAATAAAAAGAAGCAGTGCGAATCATCATAAAGAATTCCAATGGTCTGCACTTCTCCCAAAGTGTGCACTGCTCATAAACTTGCCAATGTGTGTTTCGTGAGAAAGGAGATTTGTTTTCCTTAAACACCCAATAATTTATAATGGTTTTCAGTAATAATAATCAAATGAAAAATCTTCATTCTCTTCAGTGTCTTCTAGACGCCCTACTTAAAAAGAACATTTTCTTATGTCTCATTTCAATATTTTGTTAACTATGAGGATGTGCTGGTTTGTTGAATCAAACAAAAGGAAATGTTGTGGAATATTTTTCCAAGTAGTTTTGGTTCACTATTCGCAGGACATTGGCATTATCTACTAAGGCTGAAAATGTGCATATTCCATGACTCAGGATTTTATCTCCCAGATATATATTCAACAGAAATGCATGAGTATGCGCACCAACAGGCATGACAAAAATATTTATAGTAGTGGTATTCACAATAGTCCCAAACTGGAAACCCAAGTGTCCATCTTCATTGGAACAGAAAACTATGCTTTGGTCTACTTCTACAGTGGCACATCAACCCACTTCTGAGCTTTAGATCTAAGAAGTATGTTCATGCAACAGCCATAGAGATGGTGCTGTTGAAAGGCAATCTGCCCATCCTGTGTATTGACAAGCATCAGGATTCCATGAGGATTCTTCCTCAAAGACTGGCAAATAGGAAAAAACAGTAAATGAGCAAAAACATCAACATGGAGCTCAAGTAAAGAATTTATAAAGGAAAGTGTGTGCTACTCTGAAAACAATAAAAGCTTATGTTAGAAAATATTTTACTGTAAGAAACAAGTAAAATTTCAGAAACATTTGCTGGGTGTTTTTAATAGGAGTCAAAAAGAAAGGGTCTTTTCAGAAACTGAAGTAGGGAATAATAAGAACAGACAAGGTCAAAAAATAGACAGATGCGGGCTGAAAAGGAAAGAAAATGGGCTAAGATGGGAAAAATGTAAAAAGATTTAAAATCCAGCAACAAAATCTGCACATTCATTTGGATGCAGTGAAAAGGGCAGAAATATCACAGCAGAGAATAAAACTGGTAATGTTGGCGACACATTTATTAAGTGCTCCAACATGAGATGGGAAGGAATGGGCAAAGTGATTAAAATGACAGCAGTTAGCTGTAGATGACCTATCCCACAGCAATCGGAGTTCTTGAAGAAGAAACCAGAACAAATAAGATAGAAACAATAATCAGAGTTTAATAATTAATTTTCTGAGGTTTTTTTTTTAAACTAAGTATACAAACTTGAAAGGGTTCACCTTGCCCTAGCAAAACTAGGATTGGGGCACCTTTTTTTCCCCTGAGGATCACTGACAAAAAAACACTGCACCAATAAGGAAGCAACTAAATTTTGTTTTGTTCTTTAAAAAATGCTAACCTGAACTAGGTAAAGTTATATCATTCGCTTTTGAAATAAAACATCAGGAACACAAAATGAGAAGTGAGTTAGGTTGGGCTGATGGGATAGAAGGTAGGAGGCGAATGCTATACAGCTGGGAACAGCAGACTTTCTGTAAAGGGCCAAAGGGTAACTACATTAGTGTTTGCAGGTCAGATGGTCTCCATCATAACTGTGTACTCAACTCTGCTGTTGTAGGGTAAGAGCAGCACTAGGTGACACAGAAATGAATGAGCATGACTGTGTTCCAGTAAAATTTTATTTTAATTAAAATCAATTTTTAATTAAAATCAATGTTTGAAAAAGGATTTAAAATAGCTTCTGATAAAGGACATACGTAATGAAACTTAAAGTATGATATTTTCTTTAAAAGTCTTTATCCTTATGTAGACTTCTAAAACTATGTTTTGTGTTTAGACTGTCAAGGAAAATACAAGTTTTTATACAATTCTCATTGACTAATTGAAGTTTACCAGGAGAAGAAAACTTTTTCCTGGTACTGGCAATCTTTTACTTATAACGGCTTGAGTTAAAAAGCTCCAACTTTTCTAATTTTTGCTTTTGAAAATAAAACACCTATAGTGACAATAAAAACACACACTTAAAGCCATGTGGTCATAGTGACTGGAGCCATGTAGTGAATTGGGGCCAGACTAGTACGATCAATAGCAATGCACAATCACAACAAACTGTCTGAGACAGAAAACTTTTTGCATGGATGCATAATCAGATATAGTGAATCATTGTAAAGAGAGGCAGTGCTTTAGCTGGAGGCAAGGTAAAATCCAAAAGGAAAGTATGCAGTGTGGGTAAAGGATCTCTTTAGGATGAGAAACTGTTAGCACAAAATTGTTGGGAATTCTAAGTTCCTGAAGTACAGAACTCCCAGACAAATTATGTTAGAGCCTGAGTGTTAGTTCAGGAGGAGCTTCCACTGCTAACTCCCATCCCCCTACTCAGTTCTAGGCCACTGGTACCCCCCTGAGGGTAGAGTTGTATTTACAAACACTTGGAGTGATTTTATGCAACAAACTGCACAGAGGACTATAGACTTGGTTACTAGGGGAGTGGAGAATGCCAGCAAGCCCCTGAGTAACAGTGAATGGCCTTCAACTGTGCTTACCAATTGTGGAACAAAAGCCAGCTAGAACCCTAGCAATATAGTAGTGTTATGGGATTTTGGGGGTGTTGCTTTTCTGGCCAGAAACCTCTGTGGACAGTGGGTCCTTTGCCTGAGTTCTTGTCCTGTGTCTGGGAAGAATGAGGTATGCAGACAAGTAGAGGGTGAGCAAGATGAAGAGCAGTTTTGTTGAGTGTTAGTACAGCTCAGAGGAGACCCACAGTAGGTAGCTCCTCTTTGTAGGTAGGTCATCCCATTGAGTGTTCAGCTCTCAGCAAAAAGGAGGCAATGGAGTGGATGGCTCCTCTCTGCAGGCAGGTCATCACGATGAGTATTCAGCTCTCAGCAGAGAAGGTAGCGCCTCTCTGCAGCTGGTCATTCAGACATCTCCTCTGCTCTGGCTGAGTCCATGGTTTTTTGATCTTCAGAGAGGGGAAGTGCATGCTGATTGGTCCATGCACAGCCATGGGCAGGCCCAGGAAAAAGCGATATAAACTCCCCCTCCAGGCAGCAGTACTGGCAGCCCGGCCCCCAGGCTTCAGGACTTCTCGGCATGAAGGTGGGACTTCACTGGGGCCCTGCCCCCTTCTCCCCAGGAGCTGTCTGCCTCCCTTGTCATTCATGGCACCCAGGCTCTTACTGCCAAGGGATGCCTGCAGGCCAGCGCTGAACTGCCCTCAGCACCCCCTCAGCTTCCCTCCTGTGCTCTTCAGTGCCCAAAGACAGGAGGGGGCCAAGGCAGCAGGGGGCTGGCATGTCAGCACTGCCTTGAGCATGCGCCCACCCCGCTGGCCTGCGACAGTGCCCCAGCTCAGCCCCAACCTTGCTCCACAATCAGAGCATGCACCAGGAGTGGGGAGAAGCCAGGTAGCAGGAGCAGGCACTTCCAAGCCTGCAAGAGCAGGGGGGCATTCCAGGGCCTCCAAGAGTGCAGGGATGCCTGAGTCTACAGCCACAGTTTGGGCAGCTGCAGCTGTGCCCAGCAGCAGGCTCCTGCCTGCTCCCAGTCCCCCAAGAGCAAAGGGAAGCTCACATCTGCAGCCACGGTTGGGTGGCTGCAGCCCTACTGGGAGGGCAAGGCTCCTGCCTGCTCTGTGGAGTGGGAGGCCAGGTTCTACAGCCATGGTTTGGGTGACTACAGTGGCACCGGGGGAGTTCCCATCCCAACTCAGAAGGGCAGGGCTCACGCTTGTCCCCAGCTCCCACCAGCTCCACGGAGGGTGCAGCCGAGGCTGCAGCATGAGGGTGTAGCATGGAAGTTAAGGGAGCAGGCTCTGGACCCAGACTGTCCGGGTTGAAATCACAGTCCAAGTTCAGTGTGTCAGACAGGTTATTTAATCCCACTAAGCCTTAGCTTCCTCGTGTGTAAAATGGTATAACCATAGAATGTACATCACGAGGTTGATGTTGGGATGTAATGTATTAATTTACATAAAAAGCTTAGAGCAGCACGCAACACACGGTAAACACTCAATAAGCACCAAGTAGCTAATTTTACTATCCCAAAGGGATAAAGGACAAAAGAGAAATAGGTGGAGCATGTTTCCCGCTTATAAGGAAAATGACCACACCTACCACTGTATAGACAGTGGCGCAGTGGATATCAGTGTCTAACCCATCAGATGAGTTTCTCCATCACATTTGGGGAAGAATACGAGACTGAGAGAATATGGATGTGCTATCATCTGCCCCTCCCCTAACCCCTCCAGCAAGAAAGGGATAGGAATGAGTACCTCATGTTCTGTAGAAACTTGAGGTGTTGAGAATAAGGGCTCCCTCCCTACCAGATATCAGTGCAGTAGAAGGAAGCCATAAGTATTGCACAGAAGAACTTCCCAGAAAACTTAGCTACAATCATTGAAGGAGGCATCTTTTATGATAGGTGTCAAATGTTGAGGAAACTGGAAGGGAGGACTACAGTGGTTCTTGGCTGTGGCTGCATGCTAAAACCACCTGAGTACTTTAATAAAAAAAAAAAATGTTTCTTGGGTTTCACCTCAGGCCAAGTGAGATAGAATCTTTAGAAGTGGAGCCCAAGCAAAGGGGATTTTTTTTTAAAGTTTCCCAAGTGATTTAATGTACATTCCAAGTTGAGAATAGATGACATGTTTCCTAAGGAAATTGTCCCTCTCCAAGCATTTACCATTCATACTTACTACAGAAGACATGTCTTCAGTCCAGGTTCTAATGATATTTTCTTTGTAAAGTGTAAAGAATTTCAAAGGCAAGAAAAAAAAATATGTGAGAAAACACTGATACTGGACATAGTCATAACACTCTGTACTTCCTCAGTAACACACTTGATAGTAATTTCCTACGTAATCGTCTCTCTCACTAGCGTGTGAGGGCAGGGCAGCAGCTGTACCTAGTGAATTCATTTGTTTGCATCTGTAGTGCTTAGTCAGTCCAGTCTCTGGCACGTATCAATCCCTCAGTAGGTATTTATTGAATGAAATTCTACATACTTAATGTTTGTAAAAACAAACATTTGTGTGGTTTTAGAGAACGTTTATTATGTCTTGGCATATTACAGTATGAAATGAGTTTCAAGGACAAAATTCTAATTTATAACATTCATTCCTTATAAATGTTTAACTTTTTGTGATTCAACTTGTGAATGTTATCAAGGAACCAAGTAAGTCATAAAGGAAGGGAGAGGCCTTCTGTATGACATCCTAAAAGGAATTTATCCCATTTATCCTTGTACAAATGACATTTGACAACTTAAGAAACCTCCAACAGAAGTTTCAGAGAAGCAAAAATGTTCTTTTCACTGTTTCTTTTATTTTTAATAAAAATTAAAGATATTTTATTAAAACATATCTATAAAATCAACTTTCATTATGTCAGAATGAAGAGGTCACCAATACTCCTCCACTAAAAAAAATCATACAACTGGACAAAATTGACAAAAGCACCCAGGAAACTAGAAACCTGCCAGAGATGGGCAGCAAGTTGAAAAGCTCCTAGAGATTCAAGGAGAAACAGCAGAAGGCTAATTCTTTCCCCCCAGCTCCCATCAAGCTCAATCAATCAGCAAGAATTATAGTTTTCTAGTTCGGAGTTGGCCAAAAACCCAGTGGTTCTGCTGCCAGAGGAGAAATACTTAAAAATTTTAAAATTATAAAATTTAGGGTAGAGAAGTGGCATGAAACCTTACGACTTTGCATACTAAAAGTAGCAAACTCAGTTAGAAATGAATAGGGAAAGGCCACAGCTTTGTTAGCCCAAGGATGCAATCTCAGTTGGGGTGAGCAGCAAACCAACCAGAGTGCTAATGGGGAGATCCTGGAAGAGTTGAGACAAGTTTTCCACATACCCCTGGCTGACTGAGAATACAAAAAACTAACCCAGAAAAAGGAAAAAAAGGAGCAACATAACACTAAAATCAAGTTGGGACAAATAGAAAATAAATCACAAAATGGTACACCTCAACTTTAGCATGCATTAAATATTAGTGTATTAAACACTCCAGATAAAAGGCACAGATGTCAAAATGGTTTTTTTTGTTTTTTTTCCTCAAAATTGTTTTGAAAAAAAAGCAAAACCAAGTATATGATTTACAAGAGACACTTTTCAATATAAAAACAGTAATAATGAAAGTAAATGGATGGAAAATGATATAATAGGAAAATATTTAGCATAGGAAAACTAGAGTGGTTCTGTTACTACAGCTGGCCAAAAAAAAAAAAAAAAAAAAAATTCAAAGCAGGAAGTATTACCAGAGACAAAGTAGGATACCTCATAATGATAAAAAATGAAAACTAAATAGTCGTATCTATTTATGCCCCTAATAACTGAGCTTCAAAATTCACAAAGCAAAACTAACAAATAAAGAAGTAAACAAATCTCCAAAGTTGAAGACTTAACACCTTCTTCTCAATAGTATAGAATAATTAGATAAGAAATCAGTGAAGTTTAGAAGACTTTAAAAACTGTATACATTTACTAAACACTAATCAGAACACTATACTCAGCCACTGCAGAATACATATTGTTTTCAAGTGTACTTGGAACATTTACCAAGATAAGCCATATTATGAGCCACAAAACATCTTTATATGTTTCAAAAAATGGAAATCTTATATAATATGTTATCTGACCACAGAAACAACCAACTTAGAAATCAGGAACAAATACATATTTTTAGAAAATCCCAAACATTTGGAAGTTAAACAATATATCTCTAAATAACCTTTGGATCAAAGAAGAAATAACAAAGGAAATTAGAAAATACTTTGATGTGAATGATTGAGAAAATACAAATTCAAAATTTATAGGATGTAACCAAAGCAGTGCTTACAGAGAAATGGTAGCTATATGTACTTATGTTAGAAAAGAGGCTTAAAACCAGTTATCTAAGTTCCCACTTAAGGAAAATACAGAAAGAAAGGCAAAGTAAAACCAAAGTAAGTAGTAGGATAGATGTTTCAAGATACAGAAGAGCAGAAATTAATGAAACAGAGAGCTTAAAATGATACAGAAAATCGACAAGAACAAAATTTTATTATTTGAAGAGACTGGTTAAAAAAAGAGAAATCACAAATTTTCAACATCACAAACAAGAAAGGGTATCACTGTAGTGGAAGAGGGAATGTCACTATAGATCTTACAGGCATTAAAAGGATAATAAAGGAATAATTTGAAAACTTTATGACAATAAATGTGATAGCTTAGATGAAATGGAAAAAAGTCCTTGAAGCAGAATTTACCAAAAGATATACAATGATAAATAGAAAATCTATATATCCTTGTGTCTATTAAGTAAATTGAATTCATTATCAAAAACATTCCCCTAAAGAAATATCCAGGCCCAGATGGTTTCAGTGATGAATTCCATCAAACATTTAAGGAAGAGATCATGTCAATCTTATACAAACTCTTTCAGAAAACATAGAGGAAACACTTTGCATCACATTTTAAGAGTCCAGTATAATCATATCATCTGACAGAGGTAAGAAAATAAGGTTACAGGTCTATATCATGATTTTAATTGCAGCGTTGGTGGTATGGTGGTGAGCATAGCCACTTTCAACGATTATGAATGCAAAAGCCATTAATGAAATATGACCAAAACAAATCCAGAATTCCAAAAAAAAGAGAGAGTATTATTCAGTACAGAGCATGTTTATTCCAAAGATGCAAGGTTAGGACAGCATTAGAAATATCAATGTAATTCATCATATTAATAGAAAAAAGATAAAAAGACATATTATCTCAACTGAAAAATTAACAAAATTCTACACTCATTCATATTTAGAAATTCTCAAAAAACTAGTATAAAAAGGAACTTCCTCAACCTGACAAAAGCATCTATAAAGAAGACAGCTAGCATCATAACTAATGGTGAAATATTCAATGTCCCCCACAAGGATATCTACCCGCACCACACTGCTATTTAATATTGTATTAATCGTTCTAACTGGTGCAATAAGGAAAGAAAAAAGTATAAAGATCAGAAAAGAAGAAAACTGTCTTTCTTTGCAGAAAACATAATTATTTACATTGAATATCTTCACTAATACTAAGGAATAACTAATAGAACTTTTTAATAAAGTCACAGTTATATCTCATCAATATAAATATATATATATACACACACACATATATATATTTTCTATATACTAGCAGCAAACAATTAGAACAGAGGTTTTTTTTTTTTAATTGACTTAATATCCAAAAAACATAAAACACTTAAGAATAAACTTAACAAAAGACGTGGAAGGCCTCTGCACTAAAAACTACAAAACATTGCTGAGAAAAATAAATGACCTAAATAGAGAGTTAGCCATGTTCACATACTGGAACATTCAATGTTGTTTTGTAGTCATTTCTCCCCATATCGATCTGCCGATTCAATGCAATCACAATCAATATACTAACAGGCATTTTAATAACTTTTCAAAGTTGATTCTAAAATGTATATGGTAAAGCAAAGAATACAGGAATAGCCAAAATGGCTGGGCACAGTGGCTCACACCTGTAATCCTAGCACTTTGTAGGGATAGTGTGGCGGCTGAGGCAGGAGGATCACTTGAGGTCAGCAGTTTGATACCAGTCTGGGCAACAAAGTGACACCCCATCTCTACAAAAAAATTTTTTTAAATTATCTGGGCCTGGTAATGCACACCTAGCTACTCAGGAGGCTGAGGCAGGAGGATCCCTTGAGCCCAGGAATTTGAGGCTGCAGTGAGTAATAGAGTGCACTCCAGACTGAGTAATAGAGTGAGAGCATATCAAAAAAAGAAAGAAAGAAAGAAAGAAAGAAAGAAAGAAAGAAAGAAAGAAAGAGAGAGAGAGAGAGAGAGAGAGAAAGAAAGAAAGAAAGAAAGAAAGAAAGAAAGAAAGAAAGAAAGAAAGAAAGAAAGAAAGAAAGAAAGAAAGAGAAAGAAAGAAAGCAAGCCAAAACCATCTTGATAAAGGACAAAGTTGAAAGGCTCATGCTACCTACTTCAAGACTTGCTATAAAGCCTTAGTGATCAAGACAGTGTGATATTGGCATAAGAATAGATAAATAGACATATATTGCAGAATAGGGAATCCAGACATCATCTCATACATGTATGGTTAACTGATTTTTTTTTTAACTAAAGTTCCAGAGCTTAGTAATGGGGGCAAGAGAGCCTTTACAACAAATAGTGCTGCAACAACAGAATAAATGAAAGAAGGAAAAATAGATCTTGACATCTACAACACACCAAACACAAAAACTAATTTGAGATGGGTTTCAGAATTAAGTTAAAAACTTAACGAGTGTCTAGAAGAAAACAAAACAAAAAAACCCAAAAAAACCGCAGAATGTCTTTATGACTTATCTACAGGACTCCAAAGACACTAGTCATTTAAAAATGACTTACAGATGCCTGCAGCCCATTCTGGGGAAAGGTCATTCATCGTTATGACCAATGTGGATACAAAGCCTAACACAAAAAGGTCTTGAACTTTTGGAATAAGGTTGCTCCTGTATTGATCACTGTTCTCAAAAGGAAAGCCTCAACACAAGCTGTATACCTGTATCATCTCCTTGTACAAAGAAGGGAACTGAAACATAAAGAAGAAACAAGTTGTCCACTAGCATTGCTGACATCAGCAAAATTGTAGAACAGGCAGCTCCAAACTCCCATCCCTCTACAGAAATACTGAAAAACAAGAAGCAACTGTCAGAGTCAACTTTGCTAGAACTCTGGAGAAGAGTCAAAAGTTTACGGCAATTAAGAAAGTGCTGAACCAAGAAAAAGCAACTTAAAAATGATAGGACATTTACCAGTTTTTAAAATGGGGGTGAAAATGATACGAAAACTTTGTGGCATTTTTTCTTGTCCTTGCCACATCTCCTCTTTGTCTCAGCAGCAGTCTTGAAGACAGCATCCCGTGTTCCCAGTATGGGACCCTGAACCCTGGTTCTGGAGGGAGCAGAGCAGGCTTCATTTGCAAATTACTGGGGTTTGTTTGTCTGTTCTAACCTATCTGGGAGCTAACTGAAGAACTGATCTGAGGTATGCATCTTGTTTTGCCTAACTGAGAACCCCTGAAGAGGGAAAAATGACAGTCATTGCTCAGAAACATTGTAAGGTGAATAAAAATCCTGTAGCCACCTGGGGGCAGAAGATTAAGGTTGAGACATACAATAGAATGCCTAAGGTCTGCTAGCAAAAGCCAGGAAGAGAGTTTCTTTGGGAAATTAGGGCAATTCAAAACTGCCAGTGTGTATTAGGGAGTTTAGAAAGCAACATGCATGCCAGGACAGGACACATGTTCAGAAAATACCTAAGAAGACCCTAATCTCTGTCTGATCTCTGGGCTCAGTACAAGTAGAAAGTGAAGGCTCATGTGAATTTTTTTTTCTTTTTTCTTTTTTTTTTTTTTTTTTTGAGACAGAGTCTTGCTCTGTCATCCAGACTGGAGTACAGTGATGTGATCGCAGCTCACTGCAACCTCTGTTTCTTGGGTTCAAGCGATTCTCCTGCCTCAGCCTCCTGAGTAGCTGGGATTACAGGTGCCACCATACCTGGCTAATTTTTGTATTTTTAGTAGAGACAGGATTTTGCCATGTTGACCAGGCTGGTCTCAAACTCCTGACCTCAGGTGATCCGCCTCCCTCAGCCTCCCAAAATGCTGGGATTACAGGTGTGAGCCACCATGCCCGGCCTCATGGGGAATTTTAAATGCCCTACCAAAGTGTTAATAGTGCCCTAAGACAGAGCCAATCCACAGAGACTAGAAGAGGAGGGGGTTTTACTTGTTTTGTTTTACTTA
Source organism: Macaca mulatta (assembly GCF_049350105.2). Classification (NCBI taxonomy): domain Eukaryota; kingdom Metazoa; phylum Chordata; class Mammalia; order Primates; family Cercopithecidae; genus Macaca; species Macaca mulatta. The sequence continues at coordinate 163,945,675 of NC_133407.1, read as the reverse complement.
GCTCCTGGCAGTCAAGGAGTCAAAGTCACTGGCTGAACACAAGCTAAGCCTTCAGCAATCAAGACAAGCAAACCTTAAGGAACTGGAAGGTTCTGACTTCCAGAGTTAAAACACTGTAATATTTGAATGTTCAATTTTTAAAAATCACAAGGCATACAAAGAAACAGGAAAGGATAATGCATTCAAAGGAAAAAAAATAAACTGACAAAACTGTCCATGAGAAAGCTCAAACATTGAAATTATTAGGCAAAGACTTTAAAAACAACTGTCTTAAATACATTCAAAGGACTAAAGGAGATCATGGAAATGAAGAAAGGAAACCAGAAAAAATGATATATGAACAAAATGAGAATATCAATACAGAGATAGAAATTATAGAAAGGAATCAAATGGAAATTAAGAAGGTGAGAAGTATGATAACTGAAATGAGAAATTTCACTAGAGGAGTTCAACAGCAGGTTTGAGCAGGCAAAAGATGATTTAACAAACTTGAAGACAGGACAATTGAAATGATCCATTCTGAGGAGCAGAATGAAAACGAGTGAAGAAAAGTGGACAAAGACGAAGACACCTGTGGAACACCATCAAGTGGACCAACATATGCATTATGAGAGTCTCAGAAGGACAAGGGAGAGAGAGACAGAGAGAGACAGAAATTATATGTGAATGGCCAAAAATGTCCCAAATGTTATAAAAGACATGAGTCTACACACCCAGGAAGCTCAACAAAGCCCAAGCAAAATAAACACGAAGAGATACACCAAGATACAGTATAGGCAAATTGTAGGAAGACAAAGAGAATCTTGAAAACCCCAAGAGAGAGGCAACTCATCCTGTACAAGGGAGCCTTAATAAGATTAACAGTTGATTTCACATCAGAAACCATGGAGGCTTGAAAACAGGAGGCCTGATGCCACTTCACACCTAGAATGGATATAACTTTTTAATGGAAAATAACAAGGAGAGGATGTTGGAGAGGACATGAAGAGATTGAGACCCTTGTACGTTGCTGGTGGGAGTATAAAACGATGCCACTGCTGTGGTAAAGCTTGGTAGTTCCTCAAAAAGTTAAACGTAGAACTACCACATGACCCAATGTCTTAGTCCATGCAGGTTACTACAACAAAATACCATAAATTGGATAATAAACAACAAAAATTTATTTATCATAGTTCTAGAGACTAAGAAGTCCAAGTCAAAGTACCAGCAGATTCAGTGACTGGTGAAGCCACCTTCCTGGATCATACATGACAGTCTTCTCACTATAACTTCAGGTGGAAGAAGGGGCATCAACCATGAGGGCTCCACCTTCATGACCTAATCACCTCCCAAATGCCCCACCTCCAAAACCATCACCTTGGGGGTTAGGATTTCAACATACGGATTTTGAGTGGACTCAAACACCCAGCAGTTACACTCCTAGGTACATATCCAAAAGAATTAAAGCAGAAGCTCAAACAAATATTTATACACCAATGTTCATGGCAGCATAATTCACAACAGCCAAAAGATACATGGATAAGTTAAATATGCTATATGCATACAATAGATTATTATTCAGCCATAAATAGGAATGATGTTCTGACCCACGTTACAACATAAATGAACATTATGCCGACTGAAATAAGCCAGACACAAAAGGACAAATATTATGTGATACCAATTACATAAAATATCTAGAATATGCAAATTCATGGAGACGGAAAGTAGATTAGAGGTTACCAGGGACTCAAGGAAGGTAACAATGGGGAGTTGCTTAATGGATAGAGTTTCTATTTGGGATGATGAAGAGGTTCTGGATATGAATAGTGGTGATGGTTGCAAAACATTATAATTAATGCTACTGAATTGTACACTTCAAATGATTTAAATGGTTAATTTTATGTTATATATATTTTTTACCATAATAAAAAATGTTGGCTGGGTGTGGTGGCTCATGCCTGTAATCCCAGCACTTTAAAAGGCCAAGGTGGGAAGATCGCTTGAATTCAGGAGTTCAGGACCAGCCTGGACAACACAGGGAAACCCGTCTCTACCAGAAAAACATAGCTGGGCATATGCCTGTAGGCCCAGCTACTCAGAAGGCTGAGGCAGGAGAATCGTTTCAGCTTGGAAGGTTGAGGCTGCAGTGAGCCATGATTGCCCCCACTGTACTCCAGCCTGGGCAACAGTGCAAAATCCTATCTCAAAAAAAAAAAAAAAAAAAGTAAAGACTGATAAATTGTACCTTATAAAAATAAAATAAATACATAAAATGTAACTAGCAATTTTAAGACACTTAAATACTTGAATTAATGTATTGAATACCTACTCTGGGAATTAGTGTTATGTTTCCATTTACAGAGACAAAACAGGTCTAATTGATTGACTAAACAGTAGCTGTAAATATGATCAGTGTTTGGATGTCTATTCATAGAATAGGCACAATTTTTCTGAGAGATGATTTGACTCTTGGCTGCTTCCTGTATGACCCCTTGATTTACATTTTATTCAAGAGTTTCTAATATAATATTGTGGAGCAAAGAAACTCGACAGCAACGGCTGTTGAGAGAAAGTAACTGTCATATTAATATTGCTGGGAAGAGGTATTGTGGTGTTACCAGATTCCAGATTTGCACCTTTTCCCCTCAATCCCTTTATCCCTCTTATACATCATAGTGATTTATGAAAATATATGTATAATTCTAAATAATTTTTAGATACTTCCATATATACTGAATACCCAATTATCTCTTTGCTATCAAAGGATAATTTATCTTTATCATGACACTTGCCATCATTACAAATTTAAAGCCTAAAAATTAAAACTTAAGAGGTTTCACACATTTAAGAGCTAATTTATTTAATAATAAATCAAAAGTAAGTATGAGTTTCATTTAGTAGTAGCAAGAGCTAGCTGCAGGGAAGGTCCTCCCAAGGTGGTCCTTTTTCTTCTTTTCAATAAAGGCAGAACTCTATTCAAGCATATTAGTAAAAACCATACTTAAAATGATTACTGCACCGAACTGAGCAGCCACCAAATGCAATTGGTACCAACTGTAATAAGGGCCTCTGCTCTCAGGAGGCTTATGACTAACTAAGGCAAGAAGTCACAGATAGCATATTCTGCAGTGTAATTTATAGATGAGGTGAAAACAAAGTGTTCCAAAATTCTAAGAGAGACATTGGAATTCTGACCACAACAAGTGTAATTTATGGAGCCTCAGAGTAATTATAGGATCTGGAACAGCTGGCGCTCAAATTTAGTTGTCCCCCCGGTTGCTGGAACCTGCCATTTCTGGGAAGTTAAAATTTGCATCACTGCTTCTACTTGTGATAAAATGAAACTGCTTTCAAAGAGAAGATTCCTATTCCTAGCCTTCTTGGGTAACTTCTACTACCTCCACTTAAGGATGAAAAGGGAGAAGGTTCCTCCAAGACTGCCTCATGGGGATCAGAGTGTCACCTCCATGCTTCTGCCCTAAGTGCCCCTGAGCACACCCCAAAGGAAGGCTAAGAGATTTTTGAGAAAGACCATGTGACTGGCTAATAAACACCTATTTTCCTCAGATTCTACCTGAATTTATATCATCAGTGCATCACTCTTTTATCTTGTCCTCTCTTCCTCTTTTTAAATATAAATATTCTCTAGAGATGGGGTAAAACATTGAATGAATTCACACTGAGGAAACTGGCCAGGCACAATGGCTTATGTCTGTACTTTCAGCAATTTGGGAGGCCAAGGCAGACAGATTGCTTGAGCCCCAGAGTTCGAGACCAGCCTGGGCAACATAATGAGACCTCGTCTCTACAAAACAAAACAAAACAAAAAAATTAGCCAAGTATGGTGGCATGCACCTGTAGTCTCCGGTATTTGGGAGGCTGAGGTGGGAGGATTGCTTGAGCCCAGGAGGTTGAGGCTGCAGTGAGCTATGACCATGACATTGCACTCTAGCCTGGGTGACAGAGCAAGACCCTATCTCAAAAAAAGAAAAAAGAAAAAGAAAAAGAAACTCTTCAGGCTGATCAGATCTGCTTTTCTCTGGTGGGTAGCTTAGGAGCTCTACATTTCTGGCTGCTGCAATAGACAAAGTGTAGAACAGAGGTCAAGGCCTCAAATTTCTCTGACTTCCCAGCTGGGCTTGAGAGTGACATAGGCCCTCACCTGAGGGCATTAGTAAGCTGTCCTTAAGAACAAGAGTGTATTTTCTGGCTGTTTTCTTAACTCATTTCACTATAGAGCCATGCCTAATATTAACAGTGCAGTGCTAGACTACAGAGGCCCGACACTCCTACAGCCTTCTCCTGACTTCTAGCTGGGACCCCACACCACAGACCCAGAGGAAAAGAGACCCAAAGATCCCTGCAGAAAACTGAGAATAGTTCCTTTACCACAGTGGTTTCATAATCTGTTCTTAGTTTCCTGTTTCTGCTGTAAACGATTCACCATATTTTATAAGAGAGAGAAGGCCAGGCTCTTGTGAGCCAGGAGGGATTTGAGAGATGATGAAAGCTATGTATGTTACCCGTAACCTAAGGACTTCTGCAAGGTGCCCTACCTGAGCTGGAGTCGCGCCTTTTTCCCCTGGACATGGAAATACCTGTCAGTGCAGAAAGGCCTACTTTTGATCTTGGAAATAAGTTTTCTGGGGTGAGTTCTTAACCCTTTCCAGCTTTCCCACCCACTTTGGCTGTAGCCATGGCCTTCAGATCTATGTTTCTCAGGGGACTTGCAGGCCCCAGATATAGCCCTATGCTGTCCTCCTACCCCAGAGCACACTGTTCAGGCTACTTCCCCTGGGACTGAAATCCAGTGTTTCATTTACTCTTTTTCTTTCCAATATCCTCATGACATTCAATATTGCACTTACTCTAGGTCCTCCCTGCCTAAGGCCCAAGTCAACTTGCTGTCCGGTGGGATTTGTAATCCAATGCTTCCTTGCCCTAGCAGAATCCCCTGTGTATAATCAGAAATGTGACTGAAAAAAGGACAGAGCCCTATGGCTGTGGGTCCCAGTCCCCCACTGCTGACAGTAAGTCCCCAGGAGTGAGCTGTGTAAGCACCTTACATTCCGCACTTGGCTGAAAACAGCAAGGCAAGCCTCCAGTTGAGAAATGTTAACCCCTAGGAAATCCCTGCCTCAAGTCGTTCTCATCCCTTGGGAAGTGCAAATTGGGTAGAAAAGAAACTGATTAAAAACAGAACAAAACAAATCATATTTAGATATTTTGGCTTTTCTCACAAGGGCTGGATTCAAGCATGTCCTTCAAAATAAAAACAACTTAAGTCAATAAATAAATGTAAGGAAGTCCAGATGTTCACGTGAAGACAACTGTGGTCATTTTTTGGCAATCCCCGGTTGTCTTTTCCACCTGTCTGCTCAGTTGTGGTCTCCCTCTCCCTCTCTTGTTGGGGCCCATGCCCCCGCTTTACTGTTGCCAGAGGCTTGTACTTAGTTTTCCTGTTAGGTAGGAGCAGTTACTTCCACTCCCCACACCTGCCATAAAGCATCTTTGTAAACAAAGTGAGTAGAAGGAAAATCTCCTGATATCCACCACATTCGGCTTTTGCTGATTCTGTTCACCTGGGAGAGGCTGCTACTGGGGAATAAGAAGGTTGAGACTGAGAGTGAGGACCGCTGCCTGCTGGCAGGACCCAGGAGAGCAAAGAGCCCTCAGCTGGTCCATCCTCCCAACTCCTGGTCAGCCTTCTGTTCTGAGATCAGAGCGGTGGGGTCACACTCTCAAGAACTGTGCTCAGCCGCCTCATCTCACACCCTTTCCCTCTCGCTGTGTGTCTGCCTCCCTCTTACATAACCACGCTGGTGATTGGCACTGTCATAAATCAATACTTTGCTCACTTTCACATCAAGTAACACTATCCAGGGAGGTGGTTTCAACAAAGGAGGAAGTATTAGGAGATCTAGGTTCAAATTAACGTTGCCCCTAAAAGTAAAGGACAGAGACCCTCAGACTGATGAAATATGCTCAGAATTACTTAGACAAAGCAGATATTTGCCACTCTCTTCCCCTTCTCCTGTGTTTTTACAGTGAAGACACCTGAAAGAAAAAAGTAGGGGGAACATAATGAGAGTAAATACGGTAATCTCTTCATTTGCTAGTTCAAGCGCTGGACTTGGGACTTGGGAGTGGCAATGGGTCCGCTTAGAGCCTACATCTGACTTGGACTGAAATGTAGGTGAGAGACAAGATTGTCTCATATCCGGGGAAATCATAACCTATGACTAGGACAGGAAGAGGAAGCACTGCCTTTACTTCAGTGGGAATCTTGGCCTCTGCCTGCAAGCCAGGTGTTCACAGTGAGAAAAGCAAGAGAATAAGCTAATACAAGGCAGTGGATCCTTGGTAAAGCTACTCCTTGATCGATCCTTTGCACCTGATTGTTCAAAGTGGACCCCAGGGGAGAAGTCAGAGCGAAGAACTTACCGCTAAGCAGGTATGGTTTTTCTTTCTTTCTCTTTTGCTAGGGGCTGACCGCCCTTCAGCTTCATCCAAAAGATGTGTGTGAACACAAGTATACCTTCTGTTTGAGGTCAGCATCATAGTGGGTGCTGAATCATGTTGGCCTTGCTGCTGTCTCCTCATTTCTAGGTTGGAAAAAAAAAAAGGCATGAAAACAGTCACTTAATGTTGCGCCTCATTACTGATTCTCTCTGGTCCTGCACTAGCCTCCTAGAAAAATCACCACGGGGACGCCTCAACTCTGCGTGAGTTACCACAAGTCACACATACAGCCACCTCCCTGTTACAGGGCTGGAGTCCCTGGACCCAGGAAATTCTGCCCCCCCCCCAGGACTGTGGGAGCTGGGGGCTATAGGAACTGGGAGCAACTCAGTCCTGATTCCTTTTGACCTGCTGGGTTAGTGCTGGCAGCCCCCTGAGGCCAAGGACAGCAGCATGACAGTCACCAGGACTCACCACCTCAAGGAGGGGTCCCTCAGTGCACCTGCCACAGCCCTGCACAGTCCTGCGGCTGAGTTGGCTTCAGACCAGTGAGTTTTCTACCTCTACTATTGAGAGGGCACTTTGTCCCACAGAACCGAGTCTTGCCTGCATGTGCTCAGTGCCACCAAGCCCTTCTTCTCTCCACATTACAGCCCGGCTTGGCTGAGGCTATGGCCAGAGGCACTGCTTTAAGGCCACTCCATATCTAGGACAGGTCAACAGACACCTCTGAGGCCACTGAGTCTTGACTCAATGAATCAGCTATAGCAGGCACTGTTCCTCTGCCACACGGCCTCTAATGATCTGGCCGGAGTTGAAAGGATGCTAAGGGAGGCCTCAGAGGCTTATTTAATCAGTTGGTTAATGGGAAAAAGTATTTTTTGGTACACAAATATGCTTTAAAAATAGTTATGTCATAAAAGTCTAAACCTGGGGTTGACAAACTATGGCTCACAGGCTAACTCTGGCCCACCAGCTGTTTTTATAAATGAAGCTTTATTGGAACACAGCCACGCCCATTAGTTTTGTATTGTGTACAGCTGTTTTTGCCCTACAACAGCAAAATTGACCAGTTGCAAATGAGACAGTATGGCCCACAAAGCCTAAAATATTAACTCTCTGGCCTTTAACAGAAAAAGGTTGCCAACTTCTGATCTAAAAGCTGTCAACTTGTTCCAAAATTATTATGGAATAAACCCAAGACAACCACAAAACTGACTAGACTATGTTTTTTAGGTAATAACTTTTTAAATTATAAAGTAATACATGATTTCATGCTCCTTGAAAATGAGAAAGCAGTATAGATAAACCTAAATTCACCTTTGGCCTTTCTGTCAATCCTAATCTCCAGTTTCCTCAGAAGTACTTAGTGTGATATATTTACTGCCAGACCATTGTGTCTGTGTGTGTGTTCATCTATGCATAGATGTACCATTAAACATATCTGTTGTCATGTTGTTCTAATTCTGTTTTTCCACTCAATAGCATGACTTGGAGACTTTCCATGTCTGTATAGAGCTCTACGTCATTAATTTTAACAGCTATGTCATATTTCACAGTGTACACTTCTTTTATTTAGCCATTTTCTTTTTGATAGATATTTAAACTTTTTCCAATTTTTCAGTCTTACCAATGAACCCCACTGTGTTTGTCTGCTTGTAGACATGTGCAAGTATTTCACTAGAGGAACTACTGAGAAGTTGAATTACCACATCACAGGATATATGTGGTTCAATTTTTGAATGCCAAACAGCCCTTCGCAGTGCCTAAACCCATTGTACTCCCTCCAGCAGAGAAGGATAGTTACTGTTCCTCCATACTCCAAGCAATGCTTGCTGTTTATTCAGCATTTTATTATTTTTTCCATTTGAATTAGTGCAAATGACAACCCATTATTTCAATATTTTAATTTCCCTGATTGTTAATGAAGTTGAGCATTCTTTTTATAGGACCTCTCTTGGCCATTGTATTTCTCTTCTTAAATTACCTATTCATATCCTTAGCTTATTTTATGTTGGACTTTTTTCCTTCTTTGTAGGAGTTTGTTATTTATTCTCAATGCAAATTATTTGATATGCATGTAATATTCTCCCTAAGCCTGTCACTTGTGTTTTAACTTTGTTTAAATCATACTTTTTAGCCAACAGAAATTTTTACTAATATTTTTGTTGTTATTTTGATGTAGTTGAACCTATCAATTTCCCTCTTTATGGATTTTACTCTCTGAGGCTGATTTTTAAAAGATTTCACAGCTTCCAAGATTATGAAGCTACTTTGGTGCACCTTCCTGTAATACTTTTATTTAAAAAGTTAGTCTTTATTCATCTGGCACTTATTGCAATACATTATATCAATACTATTTATTGAAAAGTCCATCTTTTTCCTATTTGTCTGAAATGTCACCTCTATCATGTACTCAATTCCTACTTATACATGTCCATTTTTCTGTCCTTTTGTATTTATTTCCTATTCCTGAGCCAATTTCCACTATAATGTTTATGTTTTTCTACTTGATATTTTCCCCCAATAAATAGAAAATCTATTTTGTGTTTTGACATTTTGCCTGGTTACCTTATGGAATTCTCTTAATAGTTATAAAAGCTTATCAGTTGATTCCTTTGGAATTTCTAGATAGACAAACATATCATCTTTATATAGTAAGAGTTTTGCTTCTTCCTTTCCAATCTTTACAAACCTTAATTTTTTGTGTCTTACTGGTTTTTCTTGGCTGAGTAGTAGCCATGAAAGAAGATAGTGTCAGAGCTGATACATACAGTTGTGTGGGAAGTATACTGCACAATTCTAGGGGATACTGTTTACAAACACTTAGATGTCCTAGGCATTCTTGTCATGTTCCTCATTTCCATTTTTATTTTGTACTATGAACTTATTTTTCTTGGAACCTTCTCTTTGGGATTCATTGAGATCGAAACTGTTTTCCTCTAGAGGATTTATTTTTGCTTTTGCCAGGAACCTGAGGACAGAACTAACTGGGACCACCATAAGCTTGGGGTCTACTGGCCACACAAATAGTGTGAATTCTGACCCAAACTTACTTGATCGCAGGCCTGTTGTTAAGAATCTCAAAGGAGTCTTTTCTTTTTGCTCTACCCAGAGCCAAGGCTGAGAAGGCCTGGGATACACCTGTCTCCCTCTGTGGTTCCTACTGACAATGTCACCCTTAGGGGATCTTGAGTTTATAGTCTATGATCTGGTTGGTCCCCAGGCTTTGTCTCCTATTCTACCATTAAAATCCAGGCTCCAGGCCTACAGGAGTCCAGAAAACCCCAGGATAATCATGCCTCCCCTTTCTCATGCCTCTGGCTTAACATAATCTTATAAATTTTGGCCTCTTGAGACTTCCTTTACTTTCCTACCAGCTCAATCCTGCATGAAAGATGACATTCTTACAAATTTATCCAGTATTTTTAGGTGCTGTATACCAGGAGAATTTTCTCTAACCACCTTCTCCATCATAGTGCCAGCAATAAAATCTTTATTTTTTATTTTAATGAGATTGATTCTAATGCTTCTCCAATAAGATACATAGTAAAAGTGTTTAGTAACTATTCTATATCAGTTTAGTGAAGCTCTCTTCCATTCCTCTTGGTTAACCAAGAATTTTAATCATGAATGAATATTGAGTTTTATTAAATGCTTTTCAGCATTTATCAATTTCCTTATCATATTTCCATAGCTAATTATATAACTCATCCCAAGGGTGATGGAAGCAGAGGTGACCCAATGGCCACTAGGACCCTTGGAATGCAGACTCATGATTTTTCCATTAAAAAGAACAATAAATTGAGGGAATGTGGACAACATTAATTCAAATTCTTAGTGTGGTTGCCATGTTCTGTTCGCTGAGCCATTAGACTCTTGTCCTCACACTTCAGATATTGGTGTCCTGGGCACAACCTGGGCAGGACGGGAGGAATGTGTAGGGGACCCCTCTTGCATACAGGGGCCTTTTAGGTGGCACAACTTGAAGGGGGCTGGGAAAAGTTCTCTGCAACACCTCCTGAACCTCTATGAAACATCGATATGACAAACTGAATACCCAACTGGAAACTGACATAAAGAGGCATACCCAAATCCTAAATCCTAATTTTCCTGGATCTGTGTAAGTTCCAAAGGGTCAAACTATAAAACTACAGGCAATACTGGCACTACACATGCATTGATAAGACATAGGCAGTTAACTCGGAGGCCGCTGTGTCCTGTTAAATATCGGAGGAGGGTACTGTGTGTACTTATGACCTGGGCTGATAACCAGCTCTCAACCCTGATGTGTGTCTAGGAACCTTCTGACCTCTTGGATCTGATGACCAAGTCCCAGGAAGCATAAAGGTCAATTTTCATTTATGGCCCCCTGAAAATAGCAGCTGACTTCACTTTCTTGAATTCACAAACTGTGACTTCGGCTATCTGAGTTTCCTGTGGAGGCCTGTGCATGCCAGGGCCAATGAGGAGACTTTTGTTTACAATACTTGATTTGTTTCATAAAGAATTTAAAACATATAGCCTCATTTTGTCCCCATGAATTCTGTGAAAAAACAACTTGCGTCATGTATCTATTTACTTGACAGGAAGAATCAGAATAAAGGAAAAGAAAAGATGTTCTGGCCAGGCATGGTGGCTCACGCCTGTAATCCCAGCAACTTGGGAGGCCGAGGCAGGTGGATCACTTGAGGTCAGGAGTTTGAGACCAACCTGGCCAACATGTTGAAACCCCGTCTCCACTAAAAATACAAAATCATCCAGGCATGGTGGCACACAACCTGTAATTTCAGCTACTCTGGAGGCTGAGGCATGAGAATCATTTGAACCCGGAAGGTGGAGGTTGCAGTGAGTAGAGATCAGGCCACCGCACTCCAACCTAGGGGACAGAGTGAGACTGCCTCAAAAGAAAAAAAAAAAGTTCTGTCATTAATTGACTTCATGAACTAGAACACACCCCAGAGCCCCTGTTTCCTCATTTGCAAAAGGGATAATAAGAACGGCTCTGCCCCCAACTCACTTGTTCAACTTGGGATAAATCCTGCCCTGCCTTCCTCACAGGCACCTCGACATGAAGTTGCAATTTTGAAATGATTTTGTAAACAGCAAAACTTGTGCAAATGTGAGTTAAACTCACCAAACATCTCCCTTCACTGAACAGCATCAATGGTTTTATAGGCATCACTTGCCTGCATCTTAGAAATTCAGTATTCTTGCATTACATTCCCCTTACCTGCTTTTTTCTCTTTATCCTCTGGCCAATTCTGCCATTAATATGTGTGTGTGTGTGTGTGTATGTGTGTGTGTTTGTGTGTGTGTGTGGTGCGTGTGTATGTGTATCTTGGAGATAGTGGGATGATTATATATATATTATGCATCGTTGTGCAGCCAGTCTCCAGAGGTTTTTCATCTTTTAAAATGGAAACTCTACTCATTAAACAACCCCCATTCCCCTTGCCCCACAGACCCTGGCAACCACCATTCTACTTTCTGCTTCCATGAGTTTGACTACTATACCTTGTATTTGTCTTTCTGTGACTGGCTTATTTCAATTAGCATAATATCCTCAAGGTTCATCCGTATTGTAGCATGTGTTAGAATTTTCTTTTTTTTTCAAGGCTGACTGTATTCCATTGTAGTATGTTCCATGTTTTGTTTATCCATTCATCAGTTGATGAAATTTGGGTTGCTTCTACGTTTTGTCTATTGTGAATAGTGCTGCTGTGAACATCAGTGTACAAATAACTCTTTAGGACCCCGATTTCAGTTCTTTTTGGATATACACCCAGAAATGGTTGCTGAATTATATGATAATTCTATTTCAGTTTTCTGAGAAATTGCCATATTGTTATCTATAATGGCTACACCATTTTTACATTCCTACCACCTGAGTCCAGGGTTCCAATTTGTCTACAGCCTTGTCAACACTTGTTATTTTCTGTTTATGTAATAGCAGCCATCCTAAGGAGTATAAAGTGATGTTTCATTATGGTTTCCATTTGCATTTGCCTTATGATTAGTGATGTTATTTTTTCATGTGCTTGTTGGCAAGTGATGTTCTTTTAAATATGTACTATGTTCTTTATGGTCAAAATAAGTAATTTATTCTGTGTAATTTTCCAAACCACACAACTTCTTGGAAGGCATGTTTAAGTGTTTACATAATAAAACAGTACATTTCTTTCTTGCAAGCAGCCCTACACCACATATTATTCCATTTCTGGCTCTGTCTGCCAACTTCAATGTGCTGTCCTCAGGGTTGGGTTGGCTGGAGTGGCCCTGTGTGACAGGCATGTGAGTGTCCCTGAGCACCGTGCAGATACTAGTCTGTATTGTCAAGGAGTGTTTTAAGTCTCCACTTCAGGGTGATGACTGCTTTGGTAGGAAAAGAGGCAATTTAAAATTCACCTGATTTCTGATTCGTTCCAATAATGTTTTGGTGCCTTTGAATATGGCAGCCCCCTAGACAGCAGTCCAGCCAGCAGACCTTATAACTTAGCTCCGTCTGTATGTCTGACATCTAGACTCACAAGAAGAGGATCCAAATGGGTCAGGGAATTACTTGTCCCTGGGACAGAACAATTACACCATTCTTCACAGGCCCCAGAAGGTCTATGGACCCTTTGTTTGGGCACCAGGAGCTCCTCTAAGAACAGGTTTGGGGTGGGCTTGGCCTCCACAGTGGCCTCCTCCTGCAAGGTCAGGCTGGATTAACATCTGTGAGAGTCTCCTGCACAAGGAGAGGTGGGAGGCTGTGAACACTTGTATGTAACACCATTTGTCCCCTTGTGTAATTGCTTCACCAATGTTGACAGCTCATGTGACACACCTGTCTTCTTCCGATGGAGGAAGGAAGTAATACCATTTTCTATCAAAAGCATTCCTTGATCATCGCTGGCCTAAAAAACAGTTATTTGATAGGTCTCTTGTCAAAGTCAGTGATATGGTTTGGATGGTTTGTCCCTTCCAAATCTCATGTTGAAATATGACCTCCAGGCCGGGCGCAGTGGCTCACAACTGCAATCTCAGCACTTTGGGAGGCCAAGGCGGGCAGATCACCTGAGGTCAGGAGTTTGAGACCAGCCTGGCCAACATGATGAAACCCCGTCTCTACTAAAAATACAAAAATTAGATGTGGAGGTCAGAGTGGAAGCCAGTGTGAGAGGGTTCAGAAGAAGAAAACATAGCTGCCAAGTGTTTGAGTCCATCAGCAAGTTTGGGCTGGCCTTAGCTGTTGCAGGAGGCATGGTGAACTCTGCCTTATATAACATGGATGCTGGGCACAGAGCTGCCATCTTTGACCAGTTCTGTGGAGTACAGGACATTGTGGTAGGGGAAAGAACTCACTTTCTCATACCGTGGGTACAGAAACCGATTATCTTTGACCACCATTCTCAACCACGTAATGTGCCAGTCATCACTGGTAGCAAGGATTTACAGAACGTCAACATCACACTCTGCGTCCTCTTTGGGCCTGTCACTAGCCAGCTTCCTCGCATCTTCACCAGCATCGGAGAAGACTGTGATGAGCGTGTGCTGCCATCCATCACTGCTGAGAGCCTCAAGTCAGTGGTGGCTCGCTTTGATGCTGGAGAACTCATCACCCAGAGAGAGCTGGTCTCCAGGCAGGTGAGCGACAACCTTACAGAGCAAGCAGCCACCTTTGGGCTCATCCTGGATGATGTGTCCTTGACAATCTGACCTTCAGGAAGGAGTTCACAGAAGCAGTGGAAGCCAAACAGGTGGCTCAGCAGGAAGCAGAGAGGGCCAGCACTCACTGGCCACTGCAGGGGATGGCCTGATGGAGCTGTGCGAGCTGGAAGCTGCAGAGGACATCACGTACCAGCTCTCTCACTCTTGGAACATCACCAGTCTGCCGGTGGGGCAGTCCATGCCCCTCCAGCTGCCCCAGTGAGGGCCCACCCTGCCTGCACCTCCGCGGGCCAACTGGGCCACAGGCCCGATGATTCTTAACACTGCCTTCCTTCTGCCCCCACCCCAGAAATCACTGTGAAATTTCATGATTGGCTTAAAGTGAAGGAAATAAAGATAAAATCACTTCAAATCTCTAAAAAAAAAAAAAAAAAACAAAAAACAAAATTTAGCCGGACGTGGTGGCATATGCCTGTAATCCTGTAATCCCAGCTACTCGGGAAACTGAGGCAGGAGAATCGCTTGAACCCAGGAGGCAGTGGATATAGTGAGCCAAGATCATGCCACTGCACTCCAGAGTGGGTTGACAGAGCAAGACTACGTCTCAAAAATAAAAAACAAACAAAAAGAAATGTGACCTCCAGTGTTGGAGGTAGGCCTAGTGGGAGGTGTTTGGTCATGGGGGTAGATCCCTCATGACTGGTTTGGTACCCTCGGTAATGAGTGATTCTCACGCTTAGTTCATACAAAAGCTGGTTGTTTAAAGAGCCCGGCACCTCCTCCTCTCTCTCTTGCTCCCTCTTGCCATGTGATGTGCCGGCTCCCGCTTCACCTTCCACCATGCTTGGAAGCTTCCTGAGACCTCACCAGAAGCAGACGCTGGTGCCGTGCTTGTACAGCCTTCAGAAGCATGAGCCAAACAAACCTCTTTTCTTCATAAATTACCCAGCCTCCGATTCCTTTGTGGCAATACAAAATGGACTAACACAATCAGATCTCACTGTAACTCCAGAACCTTGCTGCCCACCATTCTCTCCTAGCCAAAGTCCACTTTTTCCCCTCCAGAGTTACCACAAGGAAAATGAACAGCCTCAATCCTTGCCACTCAGGTGTCCGTGTAAAGAGAGTCCACCAACAGGCTTTGTGTCAGCAACAAGGCTGTTTATTTCACCTGGGTTCAGGCGGGCTGAGTCCGAAAAGAGAGTCAGCAAAGGGTGGTGGGATTGTCATTAGTTCTTACAGGTTTTGGGAAAGGCCGTGGAGTTAGGAGAAATGTTTTACGGGCAGGGGGTGGATCTCACAAAGTACATTCTCAAGGGTGGGGAGAGTTACAAAGAACCTTCTTAAGGGTGGGGGAGATTACAAAGTACATTGATCAGTTAGGGTGGGGCAGAAACAAATCACAATGATGGAATGTCATCAGTTAAGGCTCTTTTCACTTCTTTTGTGGATCTTCAGTTGCTTCAGGCCACCTGGATGTAAACAGGAGATATGATGGCTTAGCTCGGCCTCAGAGGCCTGACATAGATGAAATTTCTCTTCCAAACACCACTAGCTGGGGAGGTGGCTCTTGGCTGGGGCTGGTCCGTGCACAGGCCAATAAGGGAGCTGGGCAAGTGCGGAAGTGGAGACTAGCTGTGTCCCAGACAGCGACTCTCCCCGGCCTGTGACCCTGGAGAGTCCTTTAGCAGGGCAAAGTGCAACGTAGGCAGACCATAAGGGATGCCTCGGTAACAGACAAGCTTTGCGTGCCTGCAGGGGGACAGGAAGAGGGTGGGGCAGGAGAGGGAGATAAAAGGGCTCTGAGGCAGTGTACTCTGAGCTCCTTCAGTCTCCTGCTCTGCTCAGCCAGTCAGCCCCGCCTCCCTTGTTTACGACCACACAGCACTGCTGTGTGTCTGCCCTTACCTGTGACTCTTCCCTAGCTGCTGCATGGCTAGCAGCCCTCTTCTCTTCTCCTTCTCTCTTAAGAAACATGCCCATCACCTGCAGTTTCTCTGGGCTCCCCATTAATCCTCCTTCCTCATCTCCTAATGCTGCCACCTCCCTGTGCCTGGAAATAGTCAAGGCCGGATTCTGTTCTTTTGCTTGAATTTCTTTCACTTTGCTTCTTAACTCTTTCTAAACTACAATTCCCCCATTCTCACTGACTTAGTTTTCCCTCTCTCCGTGTTTATCAAACTATATCCCACCACGCCCTGACAAGGCTTCTCTCCCGTAGATCATCCCCTTTCTAGTATTTTGCTGGCAATATATAGTGGGGTTTTCTCCTTTGCCCTACGTTGTCACTAAACTTCCCAACCTAATAGGCAGTGTCTTGCACCTTCTACTGATCATTTCATTCTTTCTAGCACTAAAGATGACCACTTCCCATGTCTGTACCCAATTCCAATTCCTGGCCTGTTGGCTCAGATGTATCTGTAGCACTCACCCGTGTTCTCATGCCTAGTGTCTAAATATTTGACTCCAAAGGTCACTAGTGGATCACCTCCCTGCCTCTCACTTTCCCCCAAGGCACAAAGTCTCCTCCCAGCACCTCCCTTTAGTCCTTCCCTTCCTCATGTCTCTTCTACAGGGAGAGGAACATGCTCAACTTTGTGATTTTTTTCTAGTTTGTAGTTGTGATCTACCCTGTACCACTGAATCATCTCACATGATTTAAACACTCACACCAAGTGTGCCACACTTCACGGCTTAATCCCCTGTTGATCAGAAAACCCCAGGTCCCTGGAACTGAAGCACGGTCTCATTCAGCCTGACACAACCTGAAATTTCTCCCTGACTTCTTTCCCAGCCCCAAGACAGGGGACTTGCAAGAGTCCCTGTGTTGAGCCTCCTTGGAACTCACTGTCCTCCATTGATCAAGGCCCACCCAGCAGGTTCTGTCTAGTTCTAATCCTCAAGGCTCCTTTGCATCCCTTCCTTGCTCCGTTGTCCAGCCCTGAGCTCTCTCAAGCCTTGTACTGCTCTCCCCTTTTCCCTTCCCTTCCAACTCTATTCCTCTCCTCTCTACATACTCCTGGGAGCCTTGCTCTTTCTGTAGCAGAAACTTCACACTGATTTTATTTCAAATTCCCCTCCATTGCTATCTCCAGTTGCACTGCTCTTCTTAGTTTCTTTCCCTCCACCTTCACACTTGTCTTCTCTGGAGGGCAGGCTCTCCTGGGGGCTTCCCCTGGGCCAGCCTCAGAGTGGCATCTGCTTTTCTGGTTCCTCCCCACCTTCTCTCCCCTCACTTCTTGCCCTGCCAGATCTGTCTATGGCAACAGCCCCTGCAGCAGCGTGCTCTCCTCTTCCTCTTCCTCTTCATGCCCAAGGCCATGTCAGCCTCTCTTAGCAGCTTCCATTTTATTGTAGGGGCACTAACCATAAAGCAGTTAGTGAGTAAAGCGAGTTAGTTCAACATCAGTGGCAAGGGCTAGGACCTGGCCTCCTGACTATGACAACAAGACAATGCCCACTATATCTCCCTGCCAGGAGCAAAAACCAAAGTCCTCTGACCTCCAGGAGGCTGCCTGCCAGCTGGGTCCTGTGTGGTCACAGTCAGTCATTCCCGTGTTTATGTGTGTGTCGTTCATGGAAGACCTCCCTTCTCCCTTGAATAGGGGATTTGGGGCCTCTTAGCAAATGAAGTAACGGCACAAAGACATGTGTGTGTATGCGTGTGTGTGTGTGTGTGTGTGTGTGTGTCCCCTTCTCATTCTTATTCTCCACTGCCCCCAAACACAGGGGATCTTATACAGAAAATCAGCATTTCGCAGAAAGGAAATGGCCTCGTGAGGAAGCAGCAGGAACAGCCTGTTTATGGGAGAGCTCAGTGGGCCAGGCAGGAGGTGTCCCGGCCCTTCCTCTGTGTCCACCATACTTCCTTCTTCAAGCTGTTGAAGTGGTGCTCTGGGATGCCAGCCTCCAGGCATTCAGCCATCAGACTCTTACTCTAAAGAGGACAGGGAAAACTGAGGAAATACAGACAATTATAGAGGAGAAAATGAAACTAATTCCAACCCCAAATTCATCACTATTTCAATTCTCTATATATACATATCTACACACACAGATACATACATACATCTCTCTAAAATATAGCATATACAGGACATTATTATTATTGTAGTTTTAAACCTTCAATATTGTTTTATATGCACCCATATATTTACCCTTTTTAGTTCTCCACATTCCCTCCTGAAGTTCCATGCTCCCCACTGGCTTTTGCCAGGATAACTTTCTTTGGTATTACTTGTAACGCAAGTATCTGCTGGCAAAAAAATTCTTCAGTCTTTGTCTGAAAATGTCTTTATTTCGCCTTCACAGTGGAAGGATAATTAAACTGTTGGTCAAATTCTTGGACAGCAATAAAGATATCAACCCATTGTCTTTTCTGTGTTACAATTTCAGCTGAAAAGTCAACCATTAATCTTATTTTTATTTCTTTGTGGTTAATTTTTTTTTTCTGGGTATTTGTAAGATTAGTTTTCTTGTCATCGATTTCCAACAATTTTATGATGTGTGGGTAGGTGTGTGGGTAGGTATGTGTGTTTTTAATCCTCCTTTCATTACTTTCAAAAACTTCTTGGCAAATGTGTGTTCCCAGATTGCTTCTGTCCCAGTCTTGTGTCTGTAACATATGTTAGGCTATTTCACTGAGTTTCATGTGTCTCTTACACCCTGTTTTTTTCTTAATGCTCTTTATTTTGTTTGTTTCTGTGCTTCGGTTTATATATTTTCTGTTGACCTAATTTTGAATCCACTATCACTGTCTTTTGCTGATTCAATCTGTTGTAAAACATCCAATGAGTTGTCAATTTCAGATATCATACAGTCAATTTCTGGAATATGCAGAAATGTCCAGTTGATAATTTTTAAAAATAGCATTATTGAGAGATAGCTTATGTATCATAAAGTCTAATCATTTAAGTGAACAATTGAATAACTTTTAGTATATTTACACTTGTGCAGCTATCATCAAAATCTAATTCCAGGGCGTTTCTATGCTCCAAAAAGAAACCTAATGTCCATTTGCAGCCACTCTCTATTCCACTGTCAGCCACAGGCAACCACAAATCTACTTTCTCTATGGATTTTCCTTTCCTGGATGTTTAATATAAGCGGAGCTATACAATATGTGGTCTTTGAGTATACTTCTTTCACTTAGAATAAAGTTTTCAAGGTTCATCTGTGCTGTAGCATGTATCCTTCATTCTTTTAAACTACTGAATAGAATTTCATTGTATATTAGTATTCCAGGTGTATTCCACATTTTATTGATCCATGAACCAGTTGATGGCTATGTGGGTTGGGTTTTGGGCTATTATGAATAATGCTGCTATGAACAGTTGTGTACAATTTTTGTGTGTGGGCATAGCTTTTCATTTCTCTTGGGTGGATATGTAGAAGTGGAATTGCTGACTTATGATGAATTTATGTTTAAGTAACTGAGCAATTGTTTTCTTAAATGGCTGCACCATTTTACACTCCTGCTAGCAGTGCATAAGGGCTCAGTTTCTCCACATTATTACTGATTCTTATGTCTTTTTGATTTGTAGCCATTGTTGTGTATTGTAAGAGGTATTTCTTTGTGGTTTCAATTTGCCTTTCTCTAATAACCAATATTCTTGAGTATATTTTCACATGTTTATTGGTTATTTCATAGCTTCTTTGGTGAAATATCTATTTTAATCTTTTGCTCATTTTAAAATTGGGTTATTTGTATTTCTATTATTGAGTTGTAAGAGTTCTTCATATATTCTGAATACAAGTCCCTTATGGGATATGTGATTTTAAAAATAATTTCTGTCTGTGACTTATCTTTCTACTTTCTTAATAGTATAGAAAAGCACAAACATTTTCAATTTCAATGAAGTTCAATTTATCAACTTTTTTGTGCCATATTTTTTCTGATTAAAAAACAAACAAACACAAACAAACAACAAAAAAGACTTTTAAAAGCCAGGAATAGAATAAGTCTTCCTAATGTAATATGACAATCTGTCTTATCAGCCACCAGTAATATGCTTTATAAAGAAAACTAGGCTGGGTATGGTGGTTCACGCCTCTAATCCCAGCACTTTGGGAGGCTGAGGCTCGTGGATCACCTGAGGTCAGGAGTTTGAGACCAGCCTGGCCAACATGGTGAAACACTGTCTCTACTAAAAATACAAAAATTAGCCGGGCGTGGTGGCAGGTGCCTGTAATCCCAGCTACTCGGGAAACTGAGGCAGGAGACTTGCCTGAACCTGGGAGGCAGAGGCCGTGGTGAGCTAAGATTGCACCACTGCACTCCAGCCTAGGTGACGAAACTTTGTCTCAAAAAATATATATATGTGTGTGTGTGTGTGTATAAAATACCTGAAGCCTTCATGCTTTTGGTGTCATATCTAAGAAATCTTTCCCTAACCATAAGGACTTATTCCTATGTTTTCTTCTCAGAGTTTTATAGTTATAGCTCTTACATTTAGGTCTATGATTTTGTAATCCATTTTGAGTAAAATTTTCTGTATGGCACGAGATAAGAGCTTTAATTCATCTTGCATGTGAATATCCAATTTTCCAAGCACCATTTTTAAGCAAAGTTGGTCTTTCCTCCATTGAATTGCCTTGCATTTTTACCAGAGATCAATTAATGATAACAGTAAGGGTTTATTTCTTGAATCTCAATTCTGATCCATCAATCTCTATATCTGTCTTTATACTAATGCCACATTATCTTGGTTATTTTAGCTTTGTTGTAAGTTTTGAAATCAAAAAGCGTAAGTCCTCCAACTTTGTTCTTCTCTTTCAACATTATTTTGGCTATTATGGGTCTTTTACTTTTTCATAGATCATAGTTCTCCTTTGAAACTTTTCTTGCCTTCATCTCTTTGTCTATATTATCTTCCATTTCCTTTTCATTAATTATATGATTTTTTTTTTTTCCTTTTTCTGGAGAATGGGGTCTTGCTATATTACCCAGGCAGGTCTTGACCTCCTGGGCTCAAGCTCTTCAGAGGGTATGGGACAAGATAACTCTGGATGTGGTCAGAGTGGCAACAAGGTTCCTTGGTCCATTCTTCTATAGCTAGAATTGAAATGGCAAGAAAAGAAGTGAGGGTCTTAGGGAATCACTTCCTGCCTGAGAACAGAAAGCTACATTAAAGGAGTCCCATGGCATGGAGGGACCCTGTCTGGGGTGAACCACCTAGGAAAAAGTTTGCAGGCATGGAAATGAAGAAAGTTAATGAACAGTTCATTCACTCAAAGACAAACCTTGTGAAGGATGCAGCATAGCACTGAATTAAGAACACAGGTTTTGGAGTCAGACTGACATGGATTGAGATTCTGGCTCCACCTCCTACCAGCTAAATAATGTCAATGAATCGCTCACCTGAAGAGGAGAGGAGCTGTGTGTGCTCAGTGCAGACTTACGGTGCCTTGAGCAAACTGACAAGTTTAGTCATGTAGAAAGACTAAGTTCATTGATTTATTCACTCATTTATTAAATAAATGAATTATATTCTTCCTTTCTGAGAACATAGTCCTTAGCTTTAATATTCATCTTGCATACTGGATTTTACAATCAATTATCTTTGCAAAGGCCTCTCTGAAGAAGTGTTTTACTTTCACTCGGTACAGGAGATGATACTTTCAACCCTCTTCTGATGAGACTTCACCAATTACTAAGCACCCTGAGAAGCAGGTGGAGCCCTCAGAAGCAAAAACAGCTGTATTCAGTTAAAAGTACACATCTAATTGGTCTCACTAAATTTGCATGAAATAGAGATGTAGCTGGCACACACCAGCCACCCAGTCCATGTCATTTTCCTGCCCAAGGGCAACATTCTGTAAAGGAACAGTGACGGAAGAGTTACACGGGAGCAGGACTGCAGCTGCTGGCTGGCACCCCTTCACCACAGTTCAGATCTATTTCTAACCCAACTCCAGGGGTTCTGCTTCCATTATTTCTTGCCACATAACAAATCTTCCCTAAACTTACTGGATTAAACCCACCACTGTTTCATTTTCTGACATGATTTTCTGTGTTGGCTGGGCTCAGCTGGGGAGTTCTTCTGCACCACAGGACCTTGGCCGACGCTGCAGTCACCTAGAGGCATAACTGGGCTGGGGAGTCCAAGAGGGCTCACCCACACATCTGATGTTTGGTGAGGATGGCCAGGAGGCTAGGGTGGCTGGGCCTGTCTCATTGGTGTGATCTCAGGCCTCTCCCTCTTCACATGAACTCTCTGCATGGTCTCTTTGGGTGGTCACTAAGCAGGGTAGCCAGACTTTGTTACACAGTGGCTTAGGGCTCTCCAAAGACAAAAGTAGAAGCTACCAGGCTTCTTACTGCTTAGGCCCAGAACTGTTTCTTCCCCACATTCTATTAACTAAGCAAGTCACAGACCAGCCTAGACTCACTATAGGAGGGGGCTGCACAAGGGTGTGAATCTTTCAGGGCATGGCTCCTTGGGGACCACCTTGGACAACAGCTGTCATGGGTTCTCTAGCTGGAGTTTCGTAGGCATATGAGAGAAGGAACTACAGAATGTGCCAGAGTCGGCTTGCTTAACACTTGGGCCAAACAAAGTGAAAGTTATACAAATACCGTGGAATGAGATTCTGGCATTAATTCTACTATCTCCTCATTCAGAAATTGGGGAAAGTGTAAATTAGACATGGTTTAAGTAAATGTCCTTTCTGTGGTCCTTTGGTGACATTTCTTTTATCTTCTTGGTCCACGTCACCTGTTGGGCTTCTCCTGTGAATCATGTAGTCGAGTTGTAATTGTCACTTCCATTATGGGGAATAGCATTTATATTTATTGCTGAGAAAGCACCATCTCACCATCTTCAATTGTCCAAAGTTCATAATTGATGTGCAGAATCTTTGCCTACTGTCTCCATTGCCCCAGGTGCTGCTATCCCTCATGGCTCCTGAATGATGCTGAAAACGTAAGGGAGGTTGTTCTCCTCTAATGTAGACCCTGAAATACTATCCTGCTAATAAAATTTCCTCTGCCTGCCTGTGATGCTCTTTGATTTGGGAACACTCTTTGTGAACAGTTAGAGGGTTTTGTAAAGTCCCTGGGTTTTTGTCGTAAGAGTGACTTCCAAGTTATTTGGAATACATAACAGAATATATCTGGTGTGTGGTAGATTCTCAACACATGTCTGTTGAGGAATATGATAAATGTCATGATGATTGTTATGAGGAATAAATGAGTGCCATGTTCTGAATGTTTGTGTTTCCCCCAAATTCATATGTTAAAATCCTCATCCCCAGTGTGATGGCTTTAGAAGGTGGGGCCTTTGGGGGGTGACTGGGTCATGAGGGTGGAACCTTCGTGATTGAGTTAGTGTCCTCATGAATGAGACCCCAGAGACGGGGCGTGGTGGCTCATGCCTGTAATCCCAGCACTTTGGGAGGTTGAGGCAGGTGATCACTTGAGCCCAGAAGTTGCAGACAAGCCTGGGCAATATGGGGAAACCCTGTCTCTACTAAAAATGAAAAAAAAAAAAAAGTAGCTGGGTATGGTGGCACGCACCTGTGGTCCCAGGAGGCTGAGTTGGGGGATCGCTTGAGTCCAGGAGGTAGAGGCTGCAATAAGCTGAAATCACACCACTGTACTCCAGCCCGGGTGGCAGAGGTTTTTCTTTTCCTTTTTTTCTGTTTCAAAAGAGAGAGAGAGAGAAGCCCTAGAGACCCAAAGAGCTGGCTGGCTAGCCCCTTTCACTATATGAGGACACGGAGAAAGTGCCATAGATGACAGGAAGCAGGCTCTCACAGACATTGAATCTACCAGTGCCTTAATCTTGGACTTCTCAGCCTCCAGAACCATGAGAGATAAATTTCTGTTGTTTATAAGCCACTCAGCTTCTGATATTTTGTTATGGCAACCCGAATACACTAAGACAATGAATGATCTTTCACAAAGGACCTGAAACACTGAGTTTGAATAATCATTAGTTTCCATTTTGGTATCTGTTCCATGCCTTATTCTCTAATACAAAATCTGCCCCAAAATACTAATCCTGAACCTAAGATTGCTATAGCTATGTGCTGAAACCATCTTTCTCAGTGTGCTTTTTTTTTTTTTTTGAGACAGAGTCTCGCTGTGTTGCCCAGGCTGGAGTGCAGTGGCACAATCTTGTCTCACTGCAACCTCTGCCTCCCAGGTTCAAGTGATTCTCATGCCTCAGCCTCCCAAGTAACTGGGATTACAGGCATGCGCCACCACACCCAGCGAATTTTTGTATTTTTGATAGAGATGGGGCTTCTCCATGTTGGCCAGGCTGGTCCTGAATTCCTGGCCTCAAGTGATCTGCCCACCTCAGCCTTCCAAAGTGCTGGGATTACAGGCATGAGCCACTACATCCAGACCCACAGTGTCTTTTAATATATTTACATTTAACTAACAACATTTTTTTTTTTTTTTTTGAGACAAAGTTTTGTTCTTATCATCCAGGCTGGAGTGCAATGGCACGATCTCGGCTCACTGCAACCTCCACCTCCTGGGTTCAAGCGATTCTCCTGCCTCAGCCTGCTGAGTAGCCGGGATTATAGGCACCCGCCACCACATCCAGCTAATATTTTGTATTTTTAGTAGAGATGGGGTTTCACCCTGTTGGCCAGGCTGGTCTCAAACTCCTAACCTCAGGTGATCCTCCCACCTCGGCTTCCCAAAGTGCTGGGATTACAGGCGTGAGCCACCGCACCCGGCCCCATATTTGGTATTTCTACCATACATCTGTATTTTCTATTTGTCTTACCCTTTCAGTTTCTTAACTCTCTAATTGCCTTCTTTTGAACTTTTTTTCTTCCATTTTTTCCTTTTTATTAGCTTCCAAGTTATGCATTCTATTTTTGGGCTTTTAATGATAACCCTAGACATTTCAACAAGCACACTTCACTAATCAAAATCTAAGATTTACCATCTTTTTTTCCCTTCAACAATACAGAACCTTAGTTATTGTGTCCATCCATATTTTAGTTGTATTTTGCTTTTCCTAACTCCCAAGATGTTGTTATTATTGGTTTAAGGAGTCGTTGTTTGTTTATTCCGATTTTTATAGTAAATTTTTATTCATTTTTCAAATCTGCTTGGTCAATTTTATGGTCTTTTGTTCTTTATTTATGTCTTCAACCTCTTGTACTGCTTATTTAAACATTTCTGTGTTTGATAATTCAGGGCATCTTCTCATGTCTAATTTTAGAAGGGTTTTTTTTTTTTTTTTTTTGCTGATTCTTGCTCATCATGCTGTGCCAGTCTTTTCATTCATGACTTCTGAGTATTTGCTCATATTTCTTTGAAATTATAGGTAATTATTTGTGCCTAGTTAGAAAGTGGAAAGTGAGTTCCTCCAAAAAGGAGGATTTCTGGCCAGACGTGGTGGCTCACACCTGTAATCTCAGCACTTTGGGAGGCTGAGGGGGGTGGATCACTTGAGGTCAGGAGTTTGAGAACAGCCTGACCAACATGGTGAAATTCTATCTCTACTGAAAATACAAAAATTAGCCAGGCATGGTGGTGGGCGCCTGTAGTCCCAGCTACTCAGGAGGCTGAGGCAGCAGAATCGCTTGTACCCTGGAGGCAGAGGTTGCAGTGAGCTTAGATGGAGCCACTGTACTCCAGCCTGCGTGACAGAGCATGACTTGGTCTCAAAAAAAAAAAAAAAAAAAAAAAAGGATTTCTGTCTGCTTTTGTGGGGATCTGGGAGAATTCCCAACCCAAATGCACTTTAAATCTTAAATCAACTTTTTGGCTTGAGGTTTTTGTGAACACCTAAAGTATACATTTTGTCTGCAAGCCTACATAAAGTCAGGATCATGATTTGAAAAATCAGGGAGATTTTCCCCTATGCCTGTTCAGTTCAAGTTTCCAGTCAATGTATTTTATTCACAGTGCAATGGAGGGCCAGGGTCAGAGACAGATTAATTCCTTATTTACTCTTACAGGTGAAACCGTCAGATGTCACCTGTCATGACGTTAGAAACAGAAATTTATGTGTTAGAATTGTATTAAGTTTCGATTTTGGCTTTAGAAAAAGGATCATCATTTGTGGTGGTGGCTGCGCTTGTCAGTCAGCGCCTAGAGAGACTTTCGGGGATGGTAGTAACAGTATAGTCCCCCATTTCTACTGAGCATTCTCAATGTCTGTTCCAAGTAGAATTCAGGTTATGCTCTCAAGGCGGAAGTTGCCTGGGGAGGACATCTTTGAGTACAGCTCATTTTTTTTTCTTTTTTTCTTTCTTTTAGAGATGAGGTCTCACTTTGTCACCCAGGCTAGAGTGCACTAGAACGATTCTAGCTGGCTGCAGCCTCAAACCCTCAGGCTCAAGAAATCCTCCCACCTCAGCTTCCCAAGTGGCTGGGACTATAGGCTCACGACATCGATCTTGGCTGTTTTTTATATTTTTTGTAAAGACGAGATCTCACTTTGTTGCCCAGGCTGGTCTCAAATGCCTGGGCTCAAGCAATCCTCTTGCCTCAGCCTCCCGAAGCCCTGGAATTACAGGCATCAGCCACCATGCTTAGCCACAGCTCTATTAATAGGCACAAGTTCTTCAATATCCACTTAGACCCCAACTCTGCTGGGACCACAGGCCATTCTTCTTCCCATGTTGTGATCTTGCCCGCCACGCCTCCACTTTTTCCCCATCTGCCTGGCTACTTAGTTGAAAATTCTCCTTCTGCCCAGCCTTTCCAGCTCCTTGAGGGAGCTTAGGCCACACCCCACCTGAGGGACTATCCTCCCTCAATGTCCCAATCCCAGAAATCATCTTGAACAAGTAATCTGTCCATGAGTTGCTCCCCGTTGAGACCTCTGGCCAGGTCGTGGCCTCCTAACCTCAGTCCACTCAGCTGTGGCCTCCATGATCCGACCCAGACAGCCTGCTCTCTTTTCTTCTCATTTCTGCCTCCCTCTTGCCCTTGTCTTTCCCATGCCCTTGTTCACAGGTTCTATTCCAGGGCTCTATTTTTGTGTACAAAACGTCATGATTACAGTTCTCTTTATAACAATTCCAACCCCATTCCCTGCTTTTTTTCCCCATGAGAGGTCAGTTCCTGAGTCCACAGGCCTAAATGTGAGTGATGCATGGAAGGGACAGAGTGTTTCCTCTGAGGCCTCTACACATGCCTGTCCAGTCTTTTCATTCTCTGTGGTTTTCTCATTTCTAGTCCAAGAGGCCCAGAAGCAAACCTGGAGGTGAGACCCAAAGAAGGCTGGAACCATGCTGACTTTGTATACTGTGAGGACACAGAGTTTGCTCCTGGAAAGCCCACTGTCAACGCAGATGAGGAAGTTGGGGGTCCCCAAATCTGCCGTGTATGTGGGGACAAGGCCACTGGTTATCACTTCAATGTCATGACATGTGAAGGATGCAAGGGCTTTTTCAGGTAGAGTTACCCATCAGCCTTCACCCACCTGCCACCACTGACACGCTGGGTCACACCTAACTGGGGTCTGCCACTAACCCACTGGGTAACGTCTCAGGGCCTCAGCTTGACCTGTCCCCCAGGTTCAGTGTGGGCTGGTGGCCCACCCAAAGGCCTTGTAATTAGTCTCAAGGGAGCCATTTATATCCCAGAGGAATCATTCATCTTCAGTCTTCCTGTTCTACCCAGGAAGGGTCTCCTTCCATTAAGATATACCTTGGTTTCTCCATGTGCTCTTGAATAAAATGGAAAATGACTCAGTGAAAGGTAAAGAATTTGAAACTCCCAAATCCAAGTGTTCACATTCGCCTTCTGGGGTGGTTGTTTCCTAAAGAATGGCATAAAATAAATGCTCAGACCATGGGAAGAGAAGCAGACCGAAGGGAGGGGAGGGGTGGGGAGGAGAGAAAGCCATGTGTGAGGAAGCCCTCCAGGGGCACCCTCCGGAGGGCACAGGGTATGCAAGGAGCAGCTCCCATGTCAGGAGCCACATGTGGGACCCTCATGCATTTCCAAGACAGCCTGCCTGATGGCCCTTTGCCGAGTTCTTCCTGGTGGCTGGGCACGCAAATGGAAAAGGGCAGGTTCCAGGGAGAAATGAACATTCGCGTTGCATGAGTTGTAACGGGGTGAGACACATCAGCAGTGTCAGGCTGGGTTCAGCTACAAGTCGTAGGACCTTTATCGCAAATTGGTTTGGCAATAAGGAAAACGCGTTACCTCTCCTAACAGGAAGTGTGAAGGCCTCCAGGTTGAGTTCAGCAGCTCAGTTCTTTCCATTTTTCTCTTCAGCCATCCCACGCGAGAGCTCTCATTGCAGTCTGGCTCCCCTTATATAGGGGCACAGTGCCGGGGCTCAGGCAGGAGTCATGATGTTCAGCAGATGCACAAAAAGGCTTAGCTTTGAGAGTAAGGAAATCTTTCCCAGGAGTCCCCTCACATTGGCTAGAGCCAGGCCCAGCCTATGCCTGAGCTAGTCACTAGCAAAGAGCAGCAGATACGTCCCTGAGCTGGCCACACGCCACGTGACTGCGTGGAAGAGGCTGGACGTCTGCACCAGCTCCAGATGCTGCTGGCACAGAAGAGGCTGCCCAAGGAGTGTCTGTGCATCCTGCCTCAGCATGTGGGAATCTTCTGCTCTCCCTTCCTCGTTTGGGTACTATTCCTGGGACTCTCAGAAAGAGGCAACATGTTGTAGTGGGCAAAAGCTAAATCCAGAATCAGGCAGACCTGGATTCAAATTTCAGCTTGTCATGTACCCGGAGGACAGCTGGGAATCCATCGTCTCCAAGCCTCAGTCTCCCTCATCTGTGCCAGGCAGATGAGATTATGAATTTCACAGCGTTTGAGAACTAAATTTACAAAACTGCAAAATACCTAGCCTAGCATCTGATACATAGCATACCTTTAATCAGTGTGAGCCCCGGTTTCACCTTTGACCCATTCTCGGTGGACTTTGATGTAGCATCAGGGCTTTCTTACCCAGGCCAGTTGGGAAGGCAAAAGGCAGGGATGGCGTCTGTGAAGAACATGACCCTGGGCTGGTCGCTGGTCCGAGGCCCGAGGCCTCCAAGCTCAAACCTGCACCTGCCGGGTCACTGCGGGCTTGGTTCAGCTTCCCAGGCCTGCCCTCAGGGAACTCTGCAGCCCCACCTGGCTGTTCCATGCTCCTGGGCCAGCCTTCCCTCAGTTTCCACTCTGGACCAGACTCAGAGGCCAGAGCCAAGAGAGAAATTGTTTCTTTCCATCCAGCTGTGGAAATGGGGAAAGTAAAGGTAGGGCTGCAGTGACCGTGTCTTTTGTGGGACAAGCAGGACTTCCGGGCTGGGAGGAGGTGATCTTGTACCAGAGTCTCCAAAAGGCATCTGCCCCATTGCGTCTCTGTGCACCGCAGAGAGGGGTGTGCGGGGCCCGTGGGTCGCGCCTGCACGCTCTGCTGTTCCAGGCGTTCGACCTCCTTGCCCCCTAGGTCAACGAGGGAAATCCACTCTGCCATGGGGAAGCCGCTGCCCCGTAGGGTAGAAAAGCTTCCCCATAGTTCACCCCTTCCTCCCTGGCCGCCCAGTCTGGAAGGGGAGCTAGGGAAGGCGGCAGGGGGCTTCTGTGGTTTCTTACCCTCCTGGGGTCATTTTTCCTCGGCTTCCTCTTTTAAGGAGGGGAAATCGAGGAAGAGGCCCATCTCCATGGAAACTTTCTGGTAACAAGGGTGTGAAAGAGGAGGGGACAGGTGTTTCAGGAGGAAGGGAAGGCGCTGAAGGTGGGCCTGGAGCGGAGGTGTCCCAGAAAGAGGTTCTGAGGCTGCAGGCCCGGCGAAAAGCACGTGTCCCATTTCCTGCGGGAATGGCCAGAAAAGGTTTCCTCCCCGGCTTCTGCCCCCTCTAGCCGAGTCCTGGACCTCTAGGGACGCCCACCTACACCCTTCCCATAAAATCTGACCCAGCTGGGACGCAAAGGCTAGTGTCCCCCTCCCCGAGTTGGTAGGGGCTGGGGAGGAAGGTGGTGTAGCCCGGAGCCCCAGGCGGAGGGCCCGGGCACCCGTGCATCCTCCCTTCTGCTCCCTGTTCTCTCACAGGAGGGCCATGAAACGCAACGCCCGCCTTAGGTGCCCCTTCCGGAAGGGCGCCTGCGAGATCACCCGGAAGACCCGGCGACAGTGCCAGGCCTGCCGGCTGCGCAAGTGCCTGGAGAGCGGCATGAAGAAGGAGAGTGAGCAGTGGGCGAGCGGGCGGGCCGGGGCCGGGGTGCACGGCTCTGTGTAGAGACGTGCTGTGGGTGCGTGCATGCGAGTGTGGAGATGCGCGGCGAGTGTGGGCGTGAACACACGTGCACATGCGAGCTGGTGTCAGTGTGCAACAGGCAGCCACCTGGGGGAGCGCTTGCAGCCGGCCCGCTGGGTGATGGAGGGAGTCTGTAATCTCTGTCCTGGGATGTGTGCTGGGCAACCCTGCCAGGGCGTGCCCTCTGTCTCCCTTCAGTTGCTCCTACATGATTCTTTTTGTCCCCTTCATAATTGTTGTAATGGTTTGAAACCACATTTGGGGGTAGGGGTGTGAATCTGGGGGAGGGAAGCAGGAGCCACATGGGTGATAGGACCCCCCGCTTTATAGCTACTAGCGCCCACCATCCGCACCAGACCTGGATCTTCACAGGGGAACTGTTAGCAGACAGGTGACAGGAGGTGTTCTCACTCTACCTATTTAACTTTGATATATTTGTGCTCCTAGGTCACTCTGAGATTAAGGCTCATGCAGAAAAGGCTAGATGCTTCTAGCGCATTTTTGTCTCCATGGAACACAAGGGGACCCAAAGCTGCTTCTTTCAGTTCTCTAGGCTGCTGGCAGGCGTTCTTGATCTCTCCCCACCAAGGACCTCATAGCTTTGCTCTACACGCATGAGTGGGCTCCCGAAATCCACAGAAGACCTAAGGCTCCGGGCTATATATGAAGTGTCTGGAGTTGCTATTTCTTGCTAAGCTGTAGCCCAGCTCTCTGGGGTCTTGGAGACCCAGACACCTCTGAAGAGTCTTGGTATATAATTCATCCGAAAAATGATAACAGTAGATGCCATTTACTGAACATCTCTTATGTACCAGGAACTATATTAGGCACCCTACATGCAAGGTCTCATTTAATAGCAGTGCAAGGTAAACACGGTTTCTCTGGATTACAAAGAAAAAACCTGAAGGCAGGAGAGGTTAAGGAGGTTGCTTGGGGTCACAGGTAGTAAGTGGCAAAGTTTTCACTCAAGCCTAGCGCCTTTGGATTCTGAAGCCCTTGCTCTTGCCAGGGCCCCACAGTGTCCTCACAAACTCCACTGCAGAGGGCGATACCCCAGCCGCACCTCACCTCTGTCCTCACCCAGGTGTTACTCCAGAGGAGCCCACAGGCCTCTTGAGTCCAGACAGGGGAGAATCGCTTGTCACCATTACTTTCCCTTTTACCCAATGCCTTCTGCTGCCTTGAGAGGGTTACGCAGCAGCTCCCTGGGGGGCTGGAGGCTGACCAGGGGCACGTGTGCCTGAGCCAGCCTCGCTGTCCCTGCAGTGATCATGTCCGACGCGGCCGTAGAGGAGAGGCGGGCCTTGATCAAGAGGAAGAAAAGAGAACGGATCGGGACTCAGCCACCCGGAGTGCAGGGGCTGACGGAGGAGCAGCGGATGATGATCAGGGAGCTGATGGACGCTCAGATGAAAACCTTTGACACTACCTTCTCCCATTTCAAGAATTTCCGGGTAGGAGGAACTGCACAGTGACTGAGGTGTCACCGCCATCTTCATTCTCACATAGAAACTGAGGTTCCCCAAGGATAAGAAACTTGTATGAGGTCACAGCTAATCAGTGGTGGAGGGTAGATTTGCAGAGCTGGCCCTAAGTCTGTGCGAGCTCCTCAAAGCTTTAGTCTCATTCCCAAAGGCTCTCCAAGTGTGGTCCCTGGGTCAGCAGCATCAGCATGCAGATTTTCAGGTCGCCCCAGACCAACTGAATCAGAAGCTCCAGGGAGGGGCAGGATCCCCGGGTGATTCTGTTGCAGGTTCAGGTTTGAAAATCGCTGCTCTCTCATTTAAAGCAGGTAGGAACTGGGTCTGAGCAGTAAGTGGAGGGAAAACTAGGCAGTCCCCCAGTGTGACTGGCATTCAGGGCTTTATGAGGACAGGGTCAGGACCTGTCGAGGGGTGTGACTTTCGTGAACTGGTGTTTCTTGATCCCAGGCACATTAGCCATGTCTGTGCTCCAAGTGCCCTCCTTCCCCTTTGCACTGATAGATATCTCAGGTGGCCCTTCCCAGCTCAAAGAACTGGATGAGCCCAGTGACCTCGGATCTGCTCTTCCCATCCATAGCGCCCTAAACCTTCTGAGTCTCCTGAGCCCAACATCTGGAATGCTTGGGACGACACACCATGGTTGGAGTCCCCCTTGCCCTCCATTTTAACCAAGCAGGGACGTGTGTGACCATTGATTCATAGATCCCCAAAGCACCTTCATCTGGTAGAGGACACCAGAGAGAAGAAACAAAGGCTGTGTGTCTGTATGTGTGAGGACACATGCGTGCATGTGGGTGTGAATGCCTGCATTTGCGCATCCTCTCGGGCTGCAGCTGTGGCTGTGCACGTTTGGCTGGGGCCTGAGTTGGGACCTGTCTATGAAAACACGTGCTGTCTCTCCCCTCTCCGCCTCCTGGCATGTGTCCTAGCTGCCAGGGGTGCTTAGCAGTGGCTGTGAGATGCCAGAGTCTCTGCAGGCCCCATCGAGGGAAGAAGCTGCCAAGTGGAACCAGGTCAGGAAAGATCTGTGGTCTGTGAAGGTCTCTGTGCAGCTGCGGGGGGAGGATGGCAGTGTCTGGAACTACAAACCCCCAGCCGACAATGGCGGGAAAGAGATCTTCTCCTTGCTGCCCCACATGGCTGACATGTCAACCTACATGTTCAAAGGCATCATCAACTTTGCCAAAGTCATCTCCTACTTCAGGTAGGACATGGAGACTGGGTGGTTGGGTGTGGAAAGGAACTGGAAGTAGCCAGGAGGTTCAAAGGACCTGGGGTAGATCCTGAATTTGGGAGATATTGGTGGCAGAAGACCCTCCTTTTCCTGTGCCCTGCCCCCCAGGGCAGCCAGTGCTGCGGGGACGTAGAGGCCTCGCTGTGTGGCTGGTTAGCTTTGTGGCTGTGGGCCTGCCAGTGTCTCTGCCTATCCACCTGCCCAATGGAAGCTAACAGTGCTTCCCCTGCAGGGCTGTTCTGTGAAATAAGAACACATCTGAAGAGCCCCCAGCACAGAGTGGGCATTCAGATAGCCTTTCCTACTCTCCCTTAAAGGGGCAGGAATCACATGTTGACAGTTCCAGACCAAAGAATGAGAGAAATAGACAAGAGAAGACTGCGAAGGCCGTGGGGAGGGTGGGTGGTCCTCAGAACTCAAGGGTCAGGTCTCCCCAGAGCTAGATATGGAGGCAACAACCACGGGGCAACTGGGGTTAGTGGGAGACATGGGAACTTCCTGGGGTGGCAGGAACCACAGCCCCAGAATATGTCTGCAATCTTAGGGTTA
Organism: Macaca mulatta; assembly: GCF_049350105.2. NCBI lineage: Eukaryota > Metazoa > Chordata > Mammalia > Primates > Cercopithecidae > Macaca > Macaca mulatta. Next base: position 163,912,123 of record NC_133407.1, on the reverse strand, counting down.
GGGATGGTGCCAGGTGTATCTGTCCTTGGGTAGGCCACCTTGCCCTGCCAAGCCTGGTCAAGCGGGGCTGAAACACACCCGCCAGAAGCTCCTGGTGTCTTCAGCAGGTTGAGGGTAGGTTATGGTCTGGGAGCCCAGAGGTGCTTCTCTGGCCCTGTAGGAGTCATGCATGACTTATTTAACGGGGTGATGCTGACAGCAGGTTTGGAATGGGGTTCAGATGGTGGCAAATTAGCTTAAAGGGGCAGGGAGAGAAGCCTACTTATAAATGTGGACATTAGAAGATCTTGGTGAAATCCAGTGACTGACAATTTAACACCAGGGCTCCCCACTTGCTATTTCTCATGGCCACCAATGTTGAGCACAGTGACCCAGGTGTCACTGCCGTCTTCATTCTCAGATAGAAACTGAGGTTCCCCGAGGATAAGAAACTTGTACAAGGTCACAGCTAATCCATGGTGGAGGGTAGATTTGGAAGTACCAAAGCCAGCTCGATGCCGGGTCCTAAGCCAGGCAATGGGAAGGCACAGAAGAACAAGATCAATTCCGTGGCATTTGTAGCTCAGTGTTACGGATCTAAAAGAAGGATGGGTGCCAGTAGCTCAGGGCCGGAATTCCCAAAGAGGCCAAGGCCAGAGGTAGTGTTTCCTCACAACCCAGAGTAAGCAGCCTCCCTCTCAGGCTGTGACGCTTCTTTCTTGTAAGGAATGCCTCCTTACTGGGGAGGTGGGGGTCCCTCCCAGGTTGGGAGGGAGTGGTCCCTGCAGGACCAGAAGGGTATCCGTGTAACCATAATCTCAGAGGCTTGTTAAGCCACCTCCATGGTGAGGCCTGTGCTCCGGTGATAGGACTGGGGCTGCAGGCATCTGGGCTGCAGGGAAACAGTAGAAATACGTGTGTGCACCTTAAACCCAACACTGACCGCAGGAAGCAAACGTCCCCACTGCTGGAGCTCAGGCCAAAAGGGCGGCACTTGCACTCTGGAGAGGGGAGACTGCATTCTGGAAAGACTTCTGAGAGGAGCAAAGACATAGCTTGGCTTGAGGGGCTAGCAGGATCTACTAAAGGGGCAGTCATTCCAAGGGGGGAAACTGAGGCAGAAAGGAGGCGGCCAGGGACTAGAAGCCAAAGCACTGGGTGTAGGTCAGGAGTTGTATAGGAGTTGAAGGAGATAGGGCCAGGCTGTAAGGGACCTGGATGCCAAGCTCAGTGGGTGGAGTTCCCAGAGGTAGCAGGGGAGGAGAAGATGCTGGGGGACAGAGCTGTCTGCTGGGTTGTGAGGGGAGAGATGAGAGGCAGCCAGACAGCAGCCGCAGTCATCCTCAGGGAAAGGAGCCATTCTCCCTCTTCCTCTCGCCCCCAACTTCCGGATTATGGGATGGCAGCTGGGGCTGGCCTGTGGGCCGCCTCCCAGGGAGCTGTCCTCCCCTCCCCATCCTTGCTGCCAGGGACCTGCCCATCGAGGACCAGATCTCCCTACTGAAGGGGGCCACTTTTGAGCTGTGCCAGCTGAGATTCAACACAGTATTCAACGCGGAGACTGGAACTTGGGAGTGTGGCCGGCTGTCCTACTGCTTGGAAGACCCTGCAGGTGCCCGAGAGAGCCTGCCTGCCCTGGCAGAGGGAGGGAAACACTGCAGTTGTGGGAGGAAGGGAGCTACGCCAGGATATGCAGGTTCTGGGAGGGCAGGGCAGGAAGATGGAATGGTGGAAAACAAGATATTGGTGAGGGATGACAGGATCTTGGTCAGGTTGCTGAGAAGCTGCCCCTCCATCCTGTTACCATCCACAGGTGGTTTCCAGCAACTTCTGCTGGAGCCCATGCTGAAATTCCACTACATGCTGAAGAAGCTGCAGCTACACGAGGAGGAGTATGTGCTGATGCAGGCCATCTCCCTCTTCTCCCCAGGTGAGGGTCTCCCCTAGGTTGCCTGACATTCCCCCAGCCTTATCTGCCCTCCCCAGGGAAGGTCCCAATCCATGGCCTTGCTCCTCATTCACTGTGCAGCCAGGATGGGGGCTGTCGCGGGCTTCTCCTGGGGTCAGTGGGTGATGCCCAGCCCTGGTCTTCCCTCACTTCCCTGCCTGGGTGACTCCAGCTCTGGAATGTGGTTGGTGAGCAATGCCCTGACTCTGGGCTGGACTGAGCTTGTCTTTGCCTCATGATCTTGCACCACACCTCCCTCCCCTCCCCTCCAGACCGCCCAGGTGTGGTGCAGCACCGCGTGGTGGACCAGCTGCAGGAGCAATACGCTATTACTCTGAAGTCCTACATTGAATGCAATCGGCCCCAGCCTGCTCATAGGTGAGCACAGCAGGGGGTGAGGACCCGTGAGGGTGGTGTGAGGGAGCCAAGGTTCAGGGAAATTGCCCAAGGCTTCACAGCCAGAGGGTGGCATCTGGAGGTAGAGCCAGCCAGACCAGGTCCAAAGCTCACACTTTTGAGCACTACCTAACCACTTCCCAGGAAAAACACAAGCAAACAGGGGAAATGTGGCCCAGAAAGGGACTTCTATACCTTCACTGGTCCTCCATAGCTCCCGTGACCTAGTGCCCAGACTGATGCCCACAGGCCCAGAGACAAACTTGGATTGTACTGAGCCCAAGGCCATGAAGGGTTAAGGCCAACACTGAGTATTAGAGTGTGAACTTATAACCTGAAATCCTTATTTGGCCTGTACAGCTTTCTTTTTGGCTTGGCATCCTTTGCTCAGCCCTTCCTTGTATGGAGGCAGGAGGCTGGAAGTGCCAGCTTTCTTTTCCATCGTGGGGAGACTGAGGCATATGGTACATCTCAGATACTGGATCCAAAGCTAGTTCCAGGAAGGGATTCCAGCCTGCAGCCCCTGACCTCCACGACGACTCTGCTCAGTCCTGGCCCCTGGACGTGAATGAAGGCAGTGACACCCATACCCCCAAACTGGTAGCTGCAATATCTGGATTTTCCCACGGAGGTCTCTGCGTACAAAGGTGCAGCTCCCGCAGCCGGGTGTCGTGGCTCACACCTATAATCCCAGCACTTTGGGAGGTCAAGACAGGAGGATCCCTTGGAGCCAGGAGTTCAAAGCCAGTCTGGGCAACATAGCCAGACCCCAACTCTAGAAAAAATTAAAAAAATTAGCCAGGTATGGTGGCATGTGCTCTAGTCCTAGCTACCCAGCAGGCTGAGGCTGGAGGTCTCCTGAGTCCAGGAGTTTGTCACTGCAGTGAGACCATGATCGTGCCACTCCACTCTAGCCTGGGTGACAGAACGAGATCCTGTCTCTTTCAAGAAAAAAAAAAAGACACAACTCCCATGGATGGGGTGGGAGTGGGGAGAGTACTGGGCAGGCTGTTCTGCCTTTCTCATCCACAGCGTGAAAGAGAAGCTTAGGGAATTCAGCCAAGCCTTGCCTCTTGGCTGACCTGAAATGTCCAGAGATTATGCTTTTGCAGCCTCAGAGCAGCCCCGAGGCTTGCGGGCCAGGGAAAGGGCGGGCTGCACCCCCAACCTTTTCTCTGGCTGACACGCAGGTTCCTGTTCCTGAAGATCATGGCTATGCTCACCGAGCTCCGCAGCATCAACGCCCAGCACACCCAGCGGCTGCTGCGCATCCAGGACATACACCCCTTTGCTACGCCCCTCATGCAGGAGTTGTTCGGCATCACGGGTAGCTGAGTGGCTGCCCTTGGGTGACGCCTCCGAGGGGCAGCCAGACCCAGAGCCCTCTGAGCTGCCACTCCTGGGCCAAGACAGATGGATGCTGCCGAGAGCCGACAATGCCCTGCTGAGCCTGTCTTCCCAGGGAACTCCTGCGAAGACAGCTGGCTAGCATTCCTCAGGAAGGACATGGGTGCCCCCCACCCCCAGCTCAGTCTGTAGGGAGTGAAGCTGTGGACCCTTATGTGGAGAGTACACTGACCTGTAGGTCAGGACCATCAGAGAGGCAAGGCTGCCCTTTCCTTTTAAAAGGCCCTGTGGTCTGCGGAGAAATCCCTCAGATCCCACTAAAGTGTCAAGGTGTGGAAGGCGAGACCAGGGCTGGGCCATCTGGGGTCTATGCCCACATACCACGTTTGTTCGCTTCTGGAGTCTTTTCATTGCTACCTCTAATAGTCCTGTCTCCCACTTCCCACTCATTCCCCTCCTCTTCCGAGCTGCTTTGTGGTCTCCAGGCCTGTACTCATCGGCAGGCGCATGAGTATCTGTGGGAGTCCTCTAGAGAGAAGCGAAGCCAGGAGGCCTGCACAAATGTCAGAAGCTTGGCATGACCTCATTCTGGCCACATCATTCTGTGTCTCTGCATTGAACACATTTTTAAGCACCGACAATAGGTAGCCTGCTGTGGGTTACACAGCGTTGACTCAGATACAGATCCTGAGCTCACAGAATTTATAGTTAAAAAAAACAAACAGAAACACAAACAATTTGGATCAAAAGGAGAAACGATAAGTGACAAAAGCAGCACAAAGAATTTCCTTGTGTGGATGCTGAGCTGTGATGGTGGGCACCGGGTACCCAAGTGAAGGTTCCTGAGGACATGAGTCTGTGGGAGCAAGGGCATAAACTGCAGCTATGGGTGCGTGTGTGTGATCTAGCGTAGGTAGGTCTGTCCCCATCTGATGGGGCCTGGGTTTGTTCCTGGGGCTGGAGTGCTGGCTATGCTCTGTGACAAGGCTACACTGACAATCAGTTAAACACACCAGAGAAGAACCACTTACATGCACCTTATATTTCTGTGTACACATCTATTCTCAAAGCGAAAGGGTATGAAAGTGCCTGCCTTGTTTATAGCCACTTGTGAGTAAAAATTTTTTTGCATTTTCACAAATTACACTTGATATAAGGCATTCCACACCTAAGAACTAGTTTTGGGAAATGTAGTCCTGGGTTTAATGTCAAACCAAGGCAAGAGAAATTAAATAATGAACTTTTGGCTAGAAGGGTAAACTTTTTTTGGCCCTTTTCTGGGGAAAATAATGTGGGGGTGTGGAAATAGAAATACACACAAACATACATATTTTTACTACTAATTTTATTATTGTCCTTCATAAATCTGAAGACTCTGGCGTAAGAACATAAAAATGGTGCAGCACACCAACATGGCACATGTATACATATGTAACAAACCTGCACGTTGTGCACATGTACCCTAGAACTTAAAGTATAATAAAAAAAAATTTATACAACTGTTGTTAAAAACAAAAGAACATAAAAATGAATTATTTAACTTGGCTTACTTATAAAATGATTATTCTGTATAAAAGTTTAACATATGTGCATACCATAGTTAAAAATGTAGGCCAGGCATGGTGGCTCACGCCTATAATCCCAGCACTTTGGGAGGCCAAGGCTGGCGGATCACAAGGTCAGGGATCGAGACCATCCTGGCTAACACAGTGAAACCCCATTTCTACTAAAAATACAAAAAATTAGCTGGGCGTGGTGGTGGGCACGTGTAGTTCCAGCTACTTGGGAGGCTGTGGCAGGAGAATCGCTTGAACAAGAGAGGTGGAGGTTGCAGTGAGCCGAGACCATGCCACTGCACTCCAGCCTGGGCGACAGAGCAAGACTCTGTCTCAAAAAAAAAAAAAAAAAAAAAAATGTAGGAATTGAGTTAATTTTAAACGTCTAATATTCCATTCAAATGAAACTTCACAGTAACTGAATTTTAAAGAACAGATAATTACTTAGCTTTTGACATTTTACAAGAAGCAGGCCAAACTTTGAGGACATGGTAAATCATCAGTAATATAAATCAAAGCAAGTAAACATATTCTGTCATCCCTCTGACTTTACCAGACTTTTCTGCATTAAGGAGATATAGGGCGCACTTATTTTTAGAAAAGATACTGAGGGGAAAAAAGAGCTTCTCTTTCCAAACTCAGTGAATACAGCTTTTGCTCCCAGGAATTTTGTTTAATTATGAATCCATTTGTAATTAGAAATACAAATTTCTAATTTGGAAACATAGATTTCATTCCAGTGTATTCATAAATCATATGCATCTCCCTTTCCTTACTGAAACAATTCGAGTGCTATTTGTTCAAGAGCCTGAAACTGTTGTTAGCTGTAGGACAGGGTAAGGCGAGGTTAAGATAGAACGGAGGACAAATTTCCATCTTCCAGTCTTGATTTAAAAACTCCAGGGCAGTTCCCCAAACACTGAATTGATATATAGATTTATATAGATTATAAAAACTAAGCGTATTTCAAGAGTAAGGAAAGATTCAATGTTAGATGCACTGAGGAGTTCACACAGGGGACTTCCTTTCAGTAGTTTTGTGGATCACAAGTTTATGGGACTAGGAGCCAGATTGTAACTTTCCTACTCCAACATTTGGGTTTCTTCTTTACTCCCTTCCCTGAACTTTTGAGTACGCAGAATGAAGCATCAGTTTTTAGGCATCCCTGTGACCACTTTTTTTTTCTAGGTCAGTGAGGAGAGGATGGAGTCAGTCTCCAAAGCTCAGGACAAAAGACCAAAGCAAGCTACTGCATACCATCTGCCCCCTCATTAGTCAGGGCCACTCAACAGCCTCTCTCTACCTGGCCCTGAACTTTGTCTAATTAAGTCTTGATGTTGATGACAAATCTGTGGGGAGGGCCAGAGTGGCCACTCCCTTCTGGAGAAAGAGGATGTAAGGAGAAACATACATATGATTATCCATCCCTTCCTAACTCCTAACTTGTGGGCCTCATTATGCCATCTTCCACGGCAGCTTGGTTTTTCCTGGTAGCTTTCCCTTTATGTCCCTCAGCTCTCCTAAATCCGATGGTGGTGATGAGTGAAATATACCTACACTTGAGAAATGTGTGACCCTCCCAACACTTTTGTTCACTTCCTTTCACAAACTTCTCAACGACAGGGATCTAAAACCTGATCTCTCCTTTCCTCACTACCTTCCTAGAACACATTTCAAAATGACATCTACCGGCTGGGCATGGTGGCTCATGCCTGTAACCCCAGCACTTTGGGAGGCTGAGGCAGGCAGATCACTTGAGGTCAGGAGTTCAAGACCAGCCTGGCCAACAAAGTGAAACCCTGTCTCTACCAAAAATGCAAAAATTATCTGGGCATGGTGGTGTGTGCCTGTAGTCTCAGCTACTAGGGAGGCTGAGGTAGGAGAATCACTTGAACTAGGGAGGCGGAGGTTGCAGTGAGTCGAGGTCGTGCCACTGCACTCCAGCCTAGGCAACAGAGAAAGACTCTGTCTCAAAACAAAACATAACATAACAAAAACAAAATTACATCCATCATCACTGCTCTCCTGAAATAGGATCCCAAAGGACTGTTTGTGGTCAGTACTTCTTGGAAAGACTTAAAAACGAAAAAGGCAGTCTTCCAGGATTCTAAATTGAAAGGGTCTTGCAGGACACTAACACAATGTTTAACTCAATCCCAGAACCTATACAAGACAGACACCCAATGCACTTCAGTGCCAGCAGGAGGCCCATTGAACAAGTAACATCTTTTTTCACTAATCCAATCCTCCCGTCGCCTCTACTGGTTAAATGTGTTTAACTGTTTTACAAATGTTAGTGGAATTAGCCAACCCCAACACCACAGTAAATAAATAAGAGGACCACACTTTATCGAATATAAATTTGTTTTTATTGAAGCAGCAGTCACATGACCTTATATCTAGCCTTTAGATTAGGCCTGACAGAGTGAGCCAGCCCTAAAAAAATGATGTTTCTTTTTGCACTAAGAGACATAACATGTTTACATACATCATCCAGTATTGGAAATGAGCAGACTCAAACACAACATGTGTTGGTTACCTGGGAGGTACAGCCCCACTGTTTGTGGTGTCCATATATTTTACAGAGACTCCCAAAGACCATTACTAATAGGATGAAAGTTAAAAGAAAATACAGCCACACCAAATCATGAACACAGTAATCAAAGACAGCAGCTTATACACGTTTAAAAACTGTCCTTTTCAGAGTTGTTTTCTTTCTTTTCTAAGCAGTGTCTGCAAAGCTTCCTCTACGTCAAATCCAAAGGTTTCCAAGATGGAAGCTGCACCTCTTGGGGCTACACAATGGAATAAAATCATTGGAAAGAACAAGAAGTGGTATTCATATCTTGTTTTTCATAACAAAGATTAATGTTTCCCTAATTAGAGGAACGGAAATGGTGATGTGACTACATATTGCAGTGGCAAAATAGTAGGGTGAAGAACGAGGGTTGGGTACTGAAATAAAGACCACACACTTGTGAATTTTAATTTCATTTCCAGGCTAACCTACTTTTTATTTAATGCAAATTACAGTACCAGTTAACTATTTCCAAACCAAGTCACATAGAACAAAATGTATTTACAAGGGAATGGGGAAAGGGAAAAAAAACATTGAGCATACTTTTCACAAAAAAGTTTATATTTAAAATGAAAAAAAAAATCAGTCACAGAGGCATTCAAGTAGTAATAATGTTATACAGATTTTGCTTTTCCTTTATATCAAGACAGATTTGCACAAGTGTTTGCAATAGTTTGAATACAACCCACAGTCCTTTATATATATATATATATATATAATAAATTTTGTTTTTTAGGTTTGTTTTTAAGATGGAAGTGGTCACGCTAATTGGTATGTGTACAGGCCCAAGTGATCCATCGGCAACACATTTATAAATGCAAATTTTACAGGCAAGCAGATTTTCATACATCTATCTGTATCTGCCTGTAGACAGATATAGTAAGGAAAAAAAACTTTAAAATTAACACAAGGAAGTCTACTTTGTCAAGCTAACCCCTTATGTACTGGTTGTCATTTTGCTTTTATTGTGGAGGTGCAAAACGGAGCAACAAACTTGAATAAAACGGCATAACCCTTGTGAAAATAATCCAAACCCCAGGGATTACTTTCAAAGCCTCTCAAAGGTAGATCTCAGTCTGGGACTCTACTGTGCTTCTAGTTGTCTCTTTTACTTTCAGTGGCTCAGGTTTCCACCAGAAAAGACAGATTTTATTGTAAAGCATACCTACTTTTCTATACAGGGGAGGAAAGTGTTTGGCTCTGTGATTAGATGATCACTAACATGAACAGTAGGAATCAGATATAATTTCAGTTGAAAACAAAGAAAACCCCCCAAATGTCTGGGGATCTGGCATTGGCCAAACTTCCTTTGGAAGATTCCAAAGTTAAATCCTTTAAAAAGGAAGGGAAAAATAGATGAAATGCCAGTGTCTTTATATCCACAGGGATAGAGAATATAATAGTCCTCTCAGAAACCTTTGCATTGGTGCAGACAAGATGACTGGTTAGGCATACTTTGTTAAAACATAAACCAAAAATGTGTGTCTAAAAATTAAGAGGACTTAAAAAAAAATGACGCAGCATGTCATTGGAAAGAAGGTGCAGTCTTCTGCCTTGCTGGAATGAATACACGATGTTTCAAAAATAGTAACCTTTGGTTTGGTAGTTTTTTCTTCTATTCAAGACATTTTATATGGAGTACTTTGAGGCAAAACACTCTATTTTTCTTTCAAAAAAGGCCTTCGTGTTGGGCACACAGTAAGAATTAAACTGATTTTTTAGAAAGAAATTAAAATGGTTATTTCATTGAACAAGGGTAGAGATGGCGGGAGGGAGGAAATGGGCTAGGAGTTCCCTTGTTAAAACAACAGTCCTCTATTGGCACGGTGGCACTCCGTGCAGTAACTGCTAGTAATTGCACTATAGCATTTTAGACCACTGACGTATCAAAACCTGATACTATTAAGAAACTTCGATTTATAAAAAACCAATTCTCTCTCTCTCTCATTTGGGAGGGAAGTAGATAAAAGAGGAGAGAGAGAGAGCATGGAAGGCTCCCAGAATCTGCTGTTTTTAAGACCCATGGTTAGGGCTTGTGGAAGAGACGAGCAAAATCTAGTCTATTCGATATCCTCCAGCTCTAGGGCTCCCTGGTGCTACACTAAGTCCCTGAATGGACTAAGTATGAAATGAAACCGGTCACTGCTACTGAGGAGGAAACAGACATTCAGAACAAAAACAAAGGCAGGGCTTGAACGAAATGAGATTACGAATATGGTTTCCTCTTCCCACTCCTGAGTATGGTATCACTGAAACTTAACTGTGGAAGGGGCAAAGATACTGTTATGAGTGAGTTATTATTTCAAAGGGAAAGGGGGTGGACAGGGAGACATGGATACAGGAAACCAATTAAAATTTAAAAAGGAACAAATTAAAAAAAAAAACAAAAACAAACACATGGAAGCGAAGGCACTCCAAACTATATAGATACACTATACATTGCTAGAGTTATTGTTACAATAATACAGGCCGGTACCTACTGTACAGAGTTAAAACTATATGGCTTTAAAAAGCTCGTCTACATTTTGTCTGATTATTAAACAGAATCACTGCCCTGAACAGTAACTTTTTGCTCATTAATAACAGTTCCTGGGTCCACATATTTACATACAAAACAATAAAACTTAAATTTAAAAACATAGAAAGAAAATATAATGTACAAGCTTGAATTTGGTGAGGAGCTTTTTATTATTATTATTATATACAAAAAGATATTCAGAGACCTGGATCTCACTTGTATAAAAGAGTTCTGTGATCCCACCATGATCCTTGAGAAAGAAAAATCACACATCTCAGCCCACACACACACACACACACACACACACACACACGCACGCATGCGCACACGCACACACAATGAAATGAGAGAAAAGCGTGACTTTTCTCTCTTCTTTTACCCCAGTTGTGGGGGGCAACCTGTTTCCTAAAATAAGCACTGATTTTTGTGGACTCTGGCAAGTATACCACGTCCAGAGCAATGTCTGTATCCAAACGCTTGCTGGGCAGTTGGATCTGAACGCAGGTCCATTTCTCTATCACAGACCTGCCTTTTCAGATTCTTTATAAATTCTGTCTGAAAATGGTCTATCAAAGCCATTACCTTTAAGGAGTTATGCTGCCAAATACTCTGATTTCAGGCTTCTTTCAAATCTTAGCTTTCAGAAGCACTTTATAAAACATAAAATTCAATTTGTTTGATTTGGTTTGACTGAGCATGTTTCCTTTCTCATGAACTCTGATATATCCAGAGGTTTGTGAAACCCCTTTTGTGGCCCAAGACCTCAGCTAAACAGCCAGTGAAAACCAAGATGGCTCACAGTTGTCTTTCTGGGTACTGGTTCACTTCAGCAGGCAGGACAACTCTCTTGGAGAGTCACACACACAGTTAAGGAGCAGGACAGGGTGCTAGGGCCTGCAGGAGGGCTGCCAACAGACTCCATTTCCGAACCCTCTGGAGGACAAGACCCATAACATGACCTAAGGTGGCAATGAGGAGGGTGAGGGCAAGTTACACACAAGCAAGGGCTCAGCTCTGCAGCCCTACAGTTACCAGCTAACCTTGGAAGGCATGTGGGGAAGGAGCGGGTAGGAGGGAAAGGCGGCCATCACTCAAGTGATCTTTAAATGTGAAGTACAACTGATTGTGCCTTAAAGATTCTAGGTCAAGTAATGGCCCATAAGCACCAAGGTGACTAAAGTTCATTTTAGAGTATATAAGGCCCACATAGATGCCAACCTTAAAAGTATAAAACAAACTAGTCATGAAAATCTATTTCCTGACGGCAAACATAGTCCTTCAATCCTCCTTGCATTCCAAGGAATATTGCTTTTTCTTCAAAAAGAGAGACTGATTCTTACACCATTTACTGATACACAAAGAAAACAGACACAAAAACTCTTAACTGGGTGTGAGGGAAACATTCTTCTCATGCTTCAATCAGTCAATTTTGATACTGTAGACAAAAAAAAAAAGGCAGTATTGAATATATGTATATATAATGTATATACACACATTTATATCATCACTTTCCTATAAAGTCAGCAGGTATAAGTGACTATCATTCTGATGTATAGTTTTTAATATTCCTACCATCTGACATGCATCAATAAATAAATGTAAAAAGCATGAGGTTAAAAAACAAATACAGATTCTAGATTTGGATTTAAAATTAGAACTGTGTAGAATGTGGCTATTTCTGCAAGCTCAATTTTCAATTAAAAAATATGAAAAATAAACCAGTAGACGACTGTTACAGTTCACATTATTTAACTACAATGTCCTCTCAAGTGTATCTTTCCAAGGGAAGTAATTTTAGAAAAAAATCTGGAAAAACTTATTCACAGTGGTGAGATGTATTCCTGGCCTGTCCCCTTCCTCTGGGCTCGTCAGTCTTTGACCTCAGCAGCTAGCTCAGCCTGCTCAACACCCCTTCCGTCTCCTCCCAGGTCACTAGTTTGAAACTGTGCTAAGATTTGCAAAGAACTTTGGTCAGGCAAACAAAGAGCCACCTGTAGAGCATGTGTGCCTGAGTCTTGCTTGCTGCTTCCCCTCTGGCAGCCTCCTGTACAAGCCTCTACATCACTAGCGCTGACTGAGAGCAAAACAAAACCTTAACAAATCTACTAAGAATCTTCCCTGTAGAGTTCCAAACTTTACTGACCTCCCTGGGTTACGAATGATACACATTTCTTTGTCTGCCACACCTGCCACCAACATGCCAAAGGCAAGTCTATAAATACCCGAAGATATGGATTAATTTTACAAGTGACATTTAAGTCCCCGTTGAGTTATACCTGCTAAGCTCCCAACCAATTTCAAGCTGTGCACTATACCAAAGTCTGGCACTAGACTTTAAAAGAAAACAAAGTTCAAAAAAAACCCATCAGCACAGAACAAAGTTTTCTTCTTTTGTGGAAGGGGCATGAGGCAGGACTCCTGTTTTTAAAGTATACAACAGCAGACTTTTAATAAAAAAAGATTGTCGTGGGAGAGAGATTGTGTGTTCTAGTGCTCCGCTTTCCCCCTCCCCACAACCCCTCCCACCCCCTGGATCTCCCTCAAAGTGAGAATACAATGAAATTGGTTTGTATTTATAGATATTTTACAAGGTTAAATAAGAACAACAATAATAATAAAAAAATTGAACACTAAAATGAACAGGTTTTTTTTCTCTTTTTAATATTCTTTCCAAACGTGACCAGTGTTGCTGAGTGACACTCAAGTAACTGGTGGTTTTTCCTGTGCAGCTGGCTGCTCGGGACCGTTCAGGTGGAGTTGGAAGCTGATGCGGAAGCAGCATTATTGGTCTGTCCACGGTCTCCAGTATTAGCATCTGCAAGTCAAAAAGTCCCAAAAGAGAGCATGAGCAATGCTACAACAGCGAAAGAGAACAAGTACACTGTTCCAACTGTAGGCTGTGAATTGTATGGCCTTCCAAGCTGTTATTTGGAAGGTTGTTTTAAATAAGGCCAACACTATGAACTCTGAATTTCTCTTTTATTGGATTTAAGTTCATGCCTCACCATGGTCCTGGTACAGGGAAAACAGTGTCTTTGAGTAAGTTACAGACTCAGGGAGCCAGAGACCGTTTCAGTCAAAGCTCTTGCTACAGCTGGGATCAGCTGTATATGAACACTCAGCTGGAGTCTAGCTCACTTGAAAATAAATGAACAGTGCACAGCTGGGAAAACTTGCTAAAAATTCTGAACCATGTTACATCTGCTTAAGTGAGTAAATGGGTGGAGGCAATGAAAGTAACGTGGGTCAGTGTTCACAGGCAGAACAGTCCTTCTTCATTATTCATAGAGATGGAAGATAGACAACCAGCAAAAAAGAAACAGCAAGTGCAGTACCAATTCACTCAGTCAATTTAATAAAGCATCTTGTATCAACAGATGAATGGATAAAAGAAAACGTGGTATATACACACAATGGAGTAATATGTAGCTGTAAGAGAGAATGATGGGAGGCTGAGTGGGAGGGCTGCTTGAGTCAAAGAGATTGAGGATGCAAGTGAGCCAAGACCACCTGGGTGACACAATAAGATACTGTCTAAAAAAAAAAAGAAAATAAAAGAAAAAAGAAAAAGAATGAGATCCTGCCATTTGCAACAACATGGATGGAACTGGAAGTCATTATCTGAAGCGAAACAAGCCAGACAGAGAAAGACAAACTTTGCATGTTCTCGCTGATTTGTAGGAGCTAAAATTTAAAACAATTGAACTCATGGAGATAGAGAGAAGGATGATTACCACAGGCTGGGAAGGGTAGCGAGGGTGGGGGAAGTGGGGATGGTTAATGGGTACAAAAAAAAAAGAAATAATGAGTAAGACCTAGTATTTGCTAGCAAAACAGGGTGACTATAGTAAAAAAAAAAAAAAATTAACTGTACATTTAAAAATAACTAAAGGTATGACTGGTTTGAAACATAAAGGATAAATGCTTGAGGTGATGAATATCCCATTTATCCTGATATGATTATCACACATTGCATGTCTATATCAAAATATCTCAGGTAACCCATAAATATATACACCTACTATGTCCCCACAAAAATTAAAAATTAAAAAAAGGAAAGCATCTTGTAGTCAAATCCTGACTTAGAACTTACTTAGAGCTTACTTTGCCCTAATCTTTTAGAAATACGTACAACTCTACAACCATGGTCTCCTTCCCCCTTTTAAGGTCCATTATTATTTCACAGCATCCATTAACATTTAAGTGGGCATCTAACTGTGTCCAAATTGGTTTAGTAGACTGCTGTTTTAGTGGCTATCAAGCTGCATCCTTGTCATCTCACTAATGACTGGGAAAGTACTGCTAGCCAATTTTTTTCCCAGATTTCACACTAAGCCCTGAGCAAGAGAAGTGGCTTGACTGGGATGGGCAACTTTGAAAAGCCATCTCTCTAGAAGCCACAATGCCATCAAGGTTGGTGACACCAAAAGGCAGACTCAGAAGTTTTTTGTCTCTCTAGGACTGACGGGATTTGTGGATCTACCATGTGCTATGGTGAGCAGAATAACCAATGTCATGGTTGAATGTTAACATTTGGTCCTGGATCTTTCTACTTTGAATTTCTGAATTAGAGGGAGACACAAAAGACCCAAGGACACATAGGGAACTCTATGATGGATTAGCTGTTCAGTTTCTCATTTCTAAAGCCAATCTATAAAAATTATACTTCCTAATTTCCTGATAATCTGCCCTTATATACATTTAGCACAGCCTTTGGGGAATGAATGCGAATATCTCTTAATGTGAATGATTAGGTTTAATTCATTTAATTTCCTTCAAAATAGCTAAAGCTGCTTCTAATCTCGTTATCATGTACACAAGTGAAGATATTATGGCATCGGAATCCACACATGAGGTTCATATAGCCCATGGCATGGGGTCATATTAATTTATCGGTATGGCAAATGAACAGGTGGCAGGAAAGGGTACATGACATAGAACCGACTCTCCAAAGCCAGGATGACCACCTTTTCTAATAATCACTGAGGAACTATGCTAACACTTCATTCGTACCTCGTGACCTTCCTTAGGTTTGCCCTGTTTAAAGGAAGTTTTACCCTCAATGATCATCCACATTCTGCGCATCAATAACCTAACATCAATTCCTGTCTAGACCAGATTCCTCCAAGCCTTTCTCAGATAAAAATGTTCATTTTCATGATTCAGGCACAGGCTGCATTAAAAAAAAAATCCAGAGAAAACCTGGAACACCACAAACCCATGCTTATTGCAGCGTGTCACATGCTCTGATGACACTCAGAACCTATGCATGACCATCATCAAACAGCATTTCCTTCTCATTTTCAGTACGGGAAGATAACAGGTAGAACTGTCATTCTGGTCTTCCCCAGGACTTAAGAAAGGCACTGATCATCAGAAATTTATCTATCTGTTTCACCACTACATCAGCACCCATGCCAACATGGAGAGCAGCTCTGGCCACAGCACCCATTAACTACACTGGCTGACATCAGCCAGGGCTGACTTCAGTTTTACCTCATCTACATGGCCACCAGCCCATTTATGTTAATGGGCTCTTTAGCAAAATCCTATTTGGCACCAATGTGCAGATGTCCTTTCACTGACTACAGTCTGTGAGCTTGTGACACTGCCAAAACCAGTCTCCTCTTTCTTGGATACATTCAGTGACTGCTTGCATGATCACAGTAAAAAGCACAAGCCTTTTTTTATTTTATTTTTATTTTATTTATTTTATTTTTATTTATTTTTTTTTCAGACTGAGTCTGGCTGTGTCGCCCAGGCTGGAGTGCAGTGGCCAGATCTCAGCTCACTGCAAGCTCCGCCTCCTGGGTTTACGCCATTCTCCTGCCTCAGCCTCCCGAGTAGCTGGGACCACAGGCGCCCGCCACCTCGCCCGGCTAGTTTTTTGTATTTTTTAGTAGAGACGGGGTTTCACCCTGTTAGCCAGGATAGTCTCGATCTCCTGACCTCGTGATCCGCCCGTCTCGGCCTCCCAAAGTGCTGGGATTACAGGCTTGAGCCACCGCGCCCGGCCTAGCACAAGCCTTTTAAGTGAGCATAAAACCAGAAACAAATTCACTTTCTGAATAAAATTTGATGGACACCCATGCTCTTCAGATCTGTAATTACCTCATATTTTTCTCTTCAGTTATTTTCAAATCACTTAGTGAACATAATTTTAATGGCTAATTATTTTGATTATAAATATCCTTGATATCAAAAGTCACAGTCCTATAGACATTCTTCAAAAAAACTTGCGCCTGATGCAATGAGCTCCACTTAAAATCAAATCACACATGTCCTGCTGAGAAGAACAGAGTTCTCTTTTTAAGAGGAAGACAAAGTACAGAGAGGGAAAAAGTAAAACAAAAAAGGCAAAGTTCTATAAATTCAATACTCAATAGTAGGCTTAAAAGACCACCCAATTACTGACTGAATAAAGTTACATCTCATAATCTCTACAATCCCATCATAAAGACGGATTGGCCCCTTGGCCAAGAAAAGTAGGAGGAGCTGACCTCTTGGTGGCTAGGAAGAAACTAATTCAAGAACAATCAGGAAACAAGATAACACAGATTAACATCTTTTTAGAAATAAGAAACGAATTTTGGCACATGCTTATTTTGTTCCCACCATCATTCTGTAAATTTATTTTTACACAATGGAATCTGAATTAATGAGTTTTCTATTAAAAATGTTTATTCATTTAAAATTTTGATAAATCGTCATTGGATTTAGTGTAATTTCTGTAACTTTTCTTCTCAAACGTTTAAATAGTGACTCCATAACATAAAAACAATAAAGTTCATTTGCTTCTCCTTACATTCCCTTCCCATTACATATGCACTGGTAAAGTGATGCTAAATGGCATTATGGTTTAAAAGAGAGGCTAAGATCATTTTCATTATAAATGATCTGACTATAGATCATTAACCAACTCTACAGTCTCTTGTTTTCCAC
The DNA here is from genome assembly GCF_049350105.2 of Macaca mulatta. Classification (NCBI taxonomy): domain Eukaryota; kingdom Metazoa; phylum Chordata; class Mammalia; order Primates; family Cercopithecidae; genus Macaca; species Macaca mulatta. The sequence goes on along the minus strand of NC_133407.1, from coordinate 163,894,859 downwards.
CAGAGATGCTCTTCTGAACTTCACACTGATATATCTTTCTTAAAACTAGACCAACTCTATAAACATTTATTGAGTATGAAGCCTACTTGTACAACTTAATAGCTGTGTGATTTTGGAACACATTATTTAATCTCTCTCTCCTTTCCTCACTGGTAAATGGTAGTGATACTACCTACCTAGGAAATTAGGCCTATGAAGTGCTTAGCATAGTATCTGGCATACAGCAATTGTTCAATAGATGGGAAGGTAAAAGGGACATCTAAAAACACATATATGTATAATCTAGTGTGACTGCAATAACCAACATCAATAAAGTAAATACTAACGACAGCATACTGCTGACCAATATGCCAGACATCACACTAAGTATTTTGTAGTCATGTCATTTAGCTCACACAGCAACCCTGAGAAATAGGTACAACTGTTACCTCCATTTTGCAAATAGGAGAAAGGAAGCACAAATAGATTAAGGAATGTGCCCAAGACCATGTAGCTAATAAGCAGGGGAGTGGAACACAGAGCACAAGGAAGGAGAATGATCCATATTATGGGCAGTAGGGGGCAGCAGAAAAGATTTCCTAGCAAAAGAAGAAAAGAGATTAAGGTGACTTTCATTTAGAACTAACCTCAATAAAATCACTGTGATTTCTACAGGCACATTTCTATTATCTGTAAGAGACGTTACATTAAAAGAGAAGAGTGAGTTTGTGATAAGAAAATTTAACAGCACAGTTACTTTGTTTTCAGTATGGGGTGTACAGAGAAATAAGTGCTCTGGAAACAACTACAGAGCTAACATTTCACTGACTTTGAAGCTTCCTATAAACCAACCCCCATTATCACCTGTCTAATGCTACTATGGAAAAACAAACAAGTAACAAAAAAACTCCCCCAAACCAAGGATGGACTTAAGAGGAAACAGACAGAACAATCAGCTTTGTGGGGAAGGAAAGGAAGGTACAAAATCATCCTTACACACTGTGGTAGCTACTTTCCAAGATGACCCCAATGATTCATGCCTCTTGGTATCCATGCCTAATGCAGTCCATTCCCACACTGAATAGGACTGACCTGTGTAACTAATAGGATATTCCAGAAACAACGGTGTGTGACTTCCAAGGCTAGGACATAAAAGACACTGTGGCTTCCGCGTTGCCTTCTTTCTTGGATTACTTAGTCTAGGGGAAGCCAGCTGCCATGATGTGAGATACTTAAGTAGCACTATGGAGAGGGCCAGTTACTGAGTGACTGAGGCCTCCTGCATACAGCCAGCACACATTTGATAACCACATGAATGACAGCCACTGTGGAAGTACAGCCTCTGCCCCCAGGCAAGTCGTCGGATGACTGCATCCCTAGCTAATGTTCTGACTATGTCACGAGACTCTGACCCAGAACCACCTAGCTAGGCTGCTTCTAAATCCCTGACCCACAGAAACTATGTGAGACAATAAACGTTTACTCTTGTTTTAAATAGCTAAATGTTGGGGGGTAAACTAATATGCAGAAATAGGTAACAAATACATATGTCAAAGAACTTAAATGACATTTAGGGTTTGCATTCACAAGCCAATGAGGGAATCACTGACAAAGTCTCCCTACATAATTAGGTGTGCTTCTAAAAAACTGTACAAGACAAAAAAAAGATTATATTAGATTTAAGTCTTTTTTCCAGAATTGTTTTCTCAGGAATCAATTATTTTCTGAAAAATTCATGGCTCTATGGCTTTGTACCAGATACTGCAAAGCAAATTGGCACATGTATTAAAACCAATTTTATTCTGTGTGACATAAGATGTAAAACACAACTTAGGCAATCCCACAGTGAAGCCAAGGGTAGAACCCTTAAGTATCAGGTTCCCAAAAGAGTCCATAAGGCTGTGATTTTTGTCCTGGAGTACATTTTCGTATGTAAAATTCCATATCTGGTATACATACATCTCTTTTTATAGGACAGGATCTACAGTGTTTTTTTTTTTTGTTTTTTTGTTTTTTTGTTTTTTAAGATTCTCAAGAGATCTGTAAGAGTTGTTAGATAATGGAGTCATGGATTAATGGATCAACTGTCTCAATACTGAGGAAACGGCCCCACTCAAATGCTCAAGTCATAAACACAGAAGTTCTTGCCTTGATTCCTTGCTGTCTGCACCCCCCGCCCACAAATGGTCCTGTCCATGCTCCCTGTCCCAAATGTGGTTGATCAAAGGTCCAAATGAGGAGCAGGAAGGAGAGTGAATGGAAGGTCTCCACTTACACCTACTGCCAAAGGATTTAAATGAAAAGAGAGTAAAAACAAGGAAATGGGTTGGGAGGAGAAGAGAGAAAATAAACATAGGAGACAGGATTCCAAAGGCTCTGCCACCATGAATCAGTATTCTGGATCTGTGTGTCCATAAAAATTTAATTCTTCTAATTTATTGAAATGCTCACTATCTGGCCCAGCAGCAATCACAGAAATGTTCTATTTATATTCTCTAATAGAGTAGTTGCTAACTACATAAGGCGATTTATTTAAATTTAAAGTAACTGACATTAAAGATTAAAATTCAGTTCCTTATTTGCTCTCAACACATTTCAAGTTCTCCAAAAGCTACAAAATTATTAAATATTTTATTATTTCTATTGCTGGCATATTAGTAAAATAACATATTTTAGATATATCAAATGAGTCTTTTTGTGTTTTACATGCACTTTATAAGTACACTTGGAAACATTAGGTTTTTTATTTTTTTGGAGACAGGGTCTCACTCTGTCACCCAGGCTGGAGTGCAGTGGCGCAATCTCAGCTCACTGCAACCTCTGCCTCCTGGGTTCAAGGGGTTCTCCTGGCCTCGCAAGTAGCTGGGATTACAGGCACACACCACCATGCCTGGCTAATTTCTTTTTTTTTTTGTATTTTTAGTAGAGATGGGGTTTCGCCATGTTGGCCAGGCTGGTCTCAAACTCCTGGCCTCAAGTGATCCGACTGCCTCGACCTCCCAAAGTGCTGGGATTACAGGTGCGAGTCACTGCACCCGGCCAGGTATATTTTTATTCCCTTATTTCCTTTACTATGCTCTTGCCCAACAACAATCTCTTCCAAGCACATTTTATGTGTTTCTATTTATCAGGTGTCCTCTTTCTATAATAGTTAAAAATGTCTTATGACAGGTCAATCTCTCTAGAAGATAAAATTAACAGCCTGGGAGATATTATTTATACTGTGTACCTAACTCAGGATGTTCCTACTCAAGCTGTTCCAAGTGGAAATGCTTCTACTGTAAAACTATGTCTTAGATGTTAGTGTTATTAACTGGCACATGAACAAACAAGATAATTACAGAGAATCAAAGTATACCCTAAACTTATATTTAATTTGAAATTATAATTTACACTCATGAAATCAAAGTACACTTGTAAGGAAAAGATATGGCACAGAACACTAAGGTAGACTTCAGTGATTATAAAAATAGAAGTAAAATTTGGATGCCTGTGAGTCAACCCATCCACCAGGATACCTAGAAGACCTGTCAATAAGACTGTTTATATTTGATCTGCTGGCAGCTGAGAGGTCTCAGTTCCCTGTGAGGTCTGGGGCAGGGCACATTTTATTTAAGAAGTTTGGCTGCTCAGGGCAGAAAACTGAAGATCATGGGGACACACAGGTAACATTTTCACCGTTCCTTTAAGTTAAAATGCTTAATTTAGGAATAAAGAAAAAAAAAGGGACATATAAATAAAAGTAGGTGACTTTAGGCAAGGAACTGAGGAACACTTCAGGCATACACGGAAAAATGTCTGATAGGGGATTCCAACTTAATCCAGATTTTAAATTACTTTTAGAGGGGGGGAAAAACCCAAATAAAATTTTTGACTTGATAGGAGAGAACATGTTTTGCACAGAAAGCGAGAACTTCTAGAAGTGATGTCTAGGACTGCTCTGGTGAGAATAATGACTAAGCTGGTTTGATTTTAGGTATCTATATACAAACTCACAAAGTGAACCTGAAACTCTAACATGGGGTAGATATAATCTCGGTGTCAGTGAATTTGTCAAAATGGTATAGTTCAAAATGGAAGTCTGTATTTCAGATGCAGAGCCCACAGGAGGAAACGGATGCAGCATTATACCTAAAAGAGATGCACATATTAATTGGCTATCAAGTTGGTAACACCTAAAAATGTGTATGTGCACACATGCACACTGTACTTCCCCTACTCCCACTCTACGAGGAAATGGGGCAATGGGGAAATAGAAAAGTACCTGTATTGACAGTGGGGAGTATGAACTGACAGCGGGACAAGCTTTCGGAAAGCAATTTGACATTAAACTTTAAAATTCTTTATACTTTTTGACTCTACTTCTAAAAATTTAGAAGAATAAGTACAGCTTTATGCAAAGATATCTTCAAAGCATTTTTCAGAACAACAAAAACAAAAAACCCCATCTTCAACACAAACCAAATGTCCAAGAATAGTAAGTTAATTATGGTATAGCCTTAGGATATTGGCTGAATACTATAGTCATATACCTTCACCCTCTAAATAGCCTAAGCCCATTTTTTAAAAAAGCATGTCTCTCTGCCCATTCATATACAGACTAAAACATAATGTTATGTGTGATTAGCTTTGAAAGTAGAATAGAGGTAATTTTTATTTCCTAAAATAACTATACACTATTATGTTCTTGATAGACAAAAATGCCTTTTTTTTTTTTTTTTAAGTTGCAGACTTTTATGAAATTTAACATCTATTTGGGTTAAGATACAGAGAAAACAGGAAGAACTTTACAAAGAAAAACAACAGGGCATGCACTGCAGCTTCTACATTAGACAGAATATGAATACAGCTTTCCCAATGTCCACTGTAAAACTGGCCCAAAGGCCAGGTATAATATTAATAGTACTTGGGGAAAGGATGAGGGAGGGTAACTCTCATTTTAGAAAAGCAAGCATCTAATAAACTGACCATTTGCTTAACATTTCACCTCTCAAAAACAGTAGAAACAAACAATGAGAGAAATTATTCTGTGCTTAATTCTGCCCAACTAAAAAGAATTGGCTAGTATGTAGGTAACAGGAATTCTGAGGTGAAAATAACTGTAATTGTAAGACAAAGGGGCCACCAGCCATAGCAAAATCTGAACCAGATTTTAGCCAGATGAATTTTTAGAAGTTTGAAGAACAAACAGGTATGATTCGGTGCTAAAGTCTTCAAAAGAGGCTAACAACTAACAAGAAATAGAAAAGTATGAACAAACTTTGATCAAGTAATTGCAATAATCTCAACGCAAATAAAGTAACAGCAAGAGCTTTTCAAACCAAGATGAAGACAAGTTAAGTTGGCTCACCACGTACAATGACCTCATCCAAATGTTATCATGATTCCCTCTTCTGTTAGAAGGGTTTTCAACTTGAAAGGATGTAACAAAAATCCTAATAAAAAAAATGTGCCTCAAGAAAGGTAAGGGCAATGTATACATTTTAAATGTCTTTAAACTCACAATCTATAGTCCAAGAAACAAATCTAAAATGGATTACAGAAACTCACAGCTTACAGATATTTAGGCACTAGAAATTTCCCCAAGTCTTAAAAACAACGGTTTGATTTCCATCTTTGATATGGTTACTTTTCTTTTTTTTATGGAAAAAAGCTGAAAGTTTTCTTAAAAGAAAGAAGCATTTTACAAAGTGTTTTTTTTACAACCTCCTCATACAAATGAGTATTTTAAATGTTGGTCTGTAGTTAAGCAAACAAGAGGAATGACCAGTCACTAAGAGGAATGACCAATCAACTAAGAGACCACCAGAAGAGTAATTTCTAGGAAACCCAGTCCAGTTCCAATTAATTTATCAGTAACTTGAATAAAGGCAAAACATTTCTAGTAGGCTCTGCCTTGTCCTCTTTGATATGTTTTATTAGTTGCTTGGATAGAGGTAAAAAACTGACATGTTTATGAAATGTACAGATGACATACAATTGTGTAGAAAATCCAACACCCTAATACTTTAGAACAAATCCAGGATTAGGAGTTAAAGCTGTCATTAGTATGGAGGGCAAGTTAGCTATCATTAACATTTGAAGGACTTTTACATGGATCTGGATGGTTCTGTTATAATTTCACAGTAGAATCACTGACTGGAAGAAGGCATACAGAAATAAATTTCAGGGTGAAAAAAGGATAAACTTTTCTAATAGAGTGATGCAAAGATAAAAAGGTGTTCATTCTTGCAGTAATGTCTATTACTGAATATATATAACCATGGGATAGATGACCACTTCTCGGTAGATAATGAGGGGTGGACTGAAATCAGTGGTTTTTAACAGCAGAACCACTGCATTGAAAGAAATTTTATGCAGATGACCAATATACCAAAGAGATAAACACAGAAAACTGCTCTAGTTGAAATTCCCTACAACATCTCACATTCAACTCATCTGAGCAGATGATCTCTAAAACAGTTTGTATTTGATTAAGAAAACAGTAATGTCTTGAGATTTATTACTTTAGATGTTCCAGATGCATGGTCTCCTAAATGGAATGAATGAGTTGACTGGGCATACAAAGAAAATAAGACACATATAATATATATTATATATTTTATATATATAAATGTTGAACATTTCCTATGTTGACCATTCATATAATATTATATGTTATTTATATATATAAAATATATATATATATTTTTTCAGTCAACATAAGAAATTATACTATGAATTTTGGCTGGCCACAGTGGCTCACTCCTGTAATCCCAGCACTTTGGGAGGCCAAGGCAGGCAGATTACTTGATGCCAGGAGTTCGAGACCAGCCTGGCCAACAAAGTGAAACCCCGTCTGTACTAAAATTACAAAAAATTAGCCAGGTATGGTGGTGCGCACCTGTAATCCCAGCTACTTGGGAGGCTGAGGCATGAGAATCACTTGAACCCAGGAGTTAGAGGTTGCAGTGAGCTGAGATCACGCCACTGTACTCCAGTCTGGGAGACAGAGTAAGATTGTCTCAAAACAAACAAACAAACAAACAAAAAAACCCCACACACACACCAAATAAATTATACTTTAAGAATTGAGAGTAGTATGCGTAATTTTCAAGAGATTCTCATGTCAATCAGAGCCATGATTAACAATAATGCCTCTAGATACTAAAGCATTTTAAAAACAACTTATAAAGAATATTTTTTCGGAAAAAAAAGTCAACATCCATACCCACTAATTTAGCACAACAGTTTACAGTTTTGTATATTTCTGTCTAGTCCCTATCCACATGAAAATAAACATTTTGACAATAGTAACCAACAAGGTTCATGAGATTTTAAAATTTTCTCTACATAAATTAGGATGAGTATTTCCACAAATGTCCATAAGCTTCAGGAAAATTGTTTTTTATGGCTGCATAAAAACGGAGATTTCGTAATGTATTAAAACAATTTCCTACTGTTGACCATTCAGGTTACATTGGCTCTCCTTTTTGTTATATATTAATACAGAATTTTTATTATATAATTTATTATTATATATATTATGAGATTCCTCTGTCTGTACATGGTAGCCTTTTTCTTTCCAAAATATTTATCCTGAAGTTAAAATCCCTAAAGTGGAATTACTGAACTAAAAAGTCTGAATTCTGACAGCTCTTGTTTTATACTATAATACTTTACCATAAGTTTTTATCAGCTCACATATAGTTGCAGAACACAACAAAAGGAAAGTTGAAACATCTGCAAAAATAGTTCCCTCAGTGTTAATGTCCTCAAACTTAATACTGGCACAATCTTTACCATTTTCAAAGAAGGTGAGAAAGAATTGTGATATTTTGTTGTACTAGTCAAAGTTTGTTGGTGATGACAGAGAATAATTATATATTCCTAGAATTAGGATGGTATGATTTTAGGCCACAATCTGGGTATGAAAATGTCTATTTTCTTTTTTTTTTTTTTTAAGACAAGAGTCTCACTCTGTTGCCCAGGCTGGAGTGCTGGGGTGCAGTGGCACAATCTCGGCTTACTGCGAGCTCCGCCTCCTGGGTTCACGCCCTTCTCCTGCTTCAGCCTCCCAAGTAACTGGGACTACAGGCGCCCGCCACCACGCTCGGCTAATTTTTGCATTTTTTAGTAGAGACGGGGTTTCAGCGTGTTAGCCAGGATGGTCTTGATCTCCTGATCTTGTGATCTGCCCCCGTCGGCCTCCCAGAGTGCTGGGATTACAGGCATGAGCCACTGCGCCGGCTGAAAATGTCTATTTTCTTTTGCTTTTTTTCAGAAGCAGCAATATAGAGAATTAGATTTCAGCCTATAATATATTTAAAATATTAAGACTTAAATATCTGAAAACCATTTAACAGCTTTGGCTAACAACAGTAACTGACTAAAATCTGAAGTTGATTTCACCATAATATAGTCAGTATGATCATGGTTGATGGCATCTTTGGCAATCTGCTTTGTTTTTCTGCTTTTATTCCACATACTTTAGGATTGAGCTTTGTTTCCAGGTCTACACAAATGTCAGAAAACTCCATTCTTGTTTAAGCCAGCTATAAGCAACGTAAAAAGTGTCCCAAGCAGTTTATCTAGGAGCCTCTGTATTCCGATGATCTTGCTCTAGACACAAATATACTTGACAGAACCTCAATTGCCATGATGCTGAGCAACAATAGGAATGGTATTTTAACAGATCAGATGATAATTCAGTTATGGTACTCTTTTGAATTTGTATTTTAGTGATGCAAGGTCATTTTTAGATGATTTGCAGGCACATTCTCAGGCTACTGAAAACAGGTTAAGTATTATTTTGCTTCTTGTTGATATGACTGTTATAAACTAAAAGTAGCTCCACCTCTAAAATATGAATCATTTTGATGTTATGTGCTCCATTACACTGATTTAAATTAAGTATGACAACTAGTTTAGTTACTTAGGGGTTCATAGTGTAATCAATTCTCCCCAGGTTATTTGGGGTATATTACCGTGGTGATGTAGCTTAGGTGGGTGATAAGAAATTCTTTGAAAATTTAAATTTGAAATATTTCCAGGTTCAGATATTCAAGGTCTAGAACTTTATAGCTTAACAGTTTATTTATTTATTTTTTTGGACTCTGGAGCAGATCCTGAAATGCTTTGTGAGGAAAGCTTTGGTTATGTCTGTAGCTTAGCAGTCCCTCACTCTGTCTAGACAGTGTGGAGAGATGCATGTCCATTTATCCAGGAAAGAAAAGTCATAGATTCTTTTGTCATAGAGGATGGATGTCAATCCTGCCCTCCACATGGCTTTTTAAAAAAAGCATGTCTGATGTGTCCTTAACTTTGCAAAAACAGTAATAAAAAAAGCAAGAGCAGTTTCCTTTCACTGAGAGCCTACTGTATGGGCAGGCAAAGTGCTAATAAGCACTCTGAACACTTTATATCTTACTTCTTACAACTCTATGTAGTGGATATTTATTATTCCTGCTTTTGGACAAGGAAACCAAATCTAAGAGAAACAGAGGAGATATATATATATATATTTTTTTTTTTTTTTTTTGAGACAAAGTTTTTCTCTTATTGCCCAGGCTGGAGTGCAATGGCAATATCTCGGCTCACTGCAACCTCTGCCTCCCAGGTTCAAGTGATTCTCTTGCCTTAACCTCCTGAGTAGCTGGGATTACAGATATGCGTCACCATGCCCGGCTACTTTTGTATTTTTAGTAGAGACAGGGTATCTCCACATTGGTCAGGCTGGTCTTGAACTCCCAACCTCAGGTGATCCGCCTGCCTCGGCCTCCCAAAGTGCTGGGATTACAGGCGAGAGCCACCGCGCCTGGCTGGGGACTTATATATTTTAAGGTCTTACAAAAGAATGTAACTCACACTGACAAATTCTTATTTAAAGTATACATGAATCTTTAACTACAGGCACCCAGAAGGCCAAGCAATCAATCACTTGGTCTAGACCAGCATTTCCTGAGGTATGTTTGGTGACATACTTGGGGCTTCACTACTGCAGCGCCATAGAAAACTGTTTAACTATACTGTGGTTAAACTGTTTTTGGGTTACAATGAGGGGAACTTTAAAAAAAGTTATCTATTTGAAACTCACATTTCTTGTTAAAATGATGATGTTAAGTTCACTTTCTCTATCTCTTTCAGTAACAAATCTGAGGCCCTAAAGGAGAAATATTTCTTAAACAGCGGGGCCAGAAACACCGTTTTTTCTATGACACCAGTGTGCTTTTATCTAATGAACAATGGAAAATTTTAACAGAATTATAACACTTCTTTATTTACTTTAGCTCAGACCAATATCTGAAATATCCTCTTTGGTAATTATTAAGGTACTCAAAGCATGCATTTCTCTAAACTAATTTTAGCTCTGACCTCAGCTTACCATTCCTCTATTAACTTCCCCATACCCCAATTCAACTTTGGAGTAAACTCTCAGAGTCAAAGTTCAATGTCAGTTTCTATTTTTATGTTGAAATCTGATTTCTACAGCTGTAAAAATATACACATGTAAATTATTATTATTATTTTGTGGTTTGCTGTAACCTGTATCAAAACAACATGAAAATCAGGTTATACTAAGCTCCTACTAAGCAGACAATTTGCTCAAAAACATAAGTCACAATCATTAATTAAGTTTGGTATCCTGCATTAAGAAAGTTAGTTTAAACTGCTCAAAACCTACTCATTTTTATACACCGTGTAAAGCCATTCTAAGTAAAACTGTGGAAATGAGCTCAATAAAATAAGTAAATGTGTTAGTTCAGGGTTAGGGCCTTTTTCATATTGTAAACAATTAATGTAACCTGGGCCAGTATTAAATTTGTTAATGGCTCATAGCAATTCTGTCTTGATTCTAAATAGGTCATACTTTAAAAAATATTTTTACCTTAAACACTTTAAAGCAGATTTCAGCACACTTTCTCAACTGTAAAATGGAGTGGCAATGCTGTCCTAAAGTACAGACAAATAAAGACAAGTAAAGACAAATGTTGTCCTAAAGTAATTGCCACTCCATTTTACAGACTGGGAAAATGAATATGACACTAATAAAACTAATAAAGTTCAAATGACTTTCTCAAGGTAGCATGTGCTGATAAACTTGGAACAAGAAAAGAGATCTTTCTTTCCAGACTTTTCCTGAACATGAACTAGAATGTTTTATATCTTTATTAGCAACATTTTAAAAGATTAAGATTAGACAGAAACAACACCATATCAAATGGGACATGGTTTTTGACCTTACTGTTTAATGATGAGAACTAGTAATCAAAGATTTTCTCTCCTGCAGCATAAATACCCTTAGGCAAAAATGGATCTGATCCAACTCAGTTCAAGACTATTTAAAGAAAATGAAGTCAGCTCCTGCCATTAGCTTTTTGGACAGAGAGAGAGAAAATAAAGGTGCCAAATTCTGAGCCCCTAATTGTGCTACCTATTATGTTTCTAGCTTTTAAAAGCTTTTAAGTTTTAAAAACATCCAGTCATTATTTGGAAGAACTTCACTTCACTCTTAAGGGTTGGATATTTTCAGAGTATCTCCAAGGACACCGATTCTCACTAAATCAGGCCTCACCATTAGCTGGCTTCGGGCCCACAGTACACCCTAGCTCTAACCCGTGAATAATTTTTTTTTTTGGTATATAAGAGTCTCGTCACATTCTGATCTAAATCTCAGCTAAACGTATTTGCATTGCAGTTTTAGTCCTTTCAAATGATTAAAGAAAATGATTAAATATAAGTATAAACTTATACTTCTTGGAAATTTGCCTCTCTAGTATACTACTATAATTTACATTCGAGGGGAAAAAAACAAAAGTGAATTATTTTCAGTAACAATATATTTATGTTTTCAGCTATAAACCTCTCATTTGATTTGACTTCCTACTGAAATTACATAAAAACCGTTAACTTAAAAAATTTTTTTAAATTTATTTTTATTTTTTAGATGGGGTCTCACTATGCTGTCCAGGCTGATCTTGAACTCCTGGCCTCAAGTGATCCTTTTGCTAAGATGACAGAATTTAACATCATTATCAGAAGATATTTATATCTTATATATAAGGTCCTGGTGGGTACTTTTGTTTTATGCTTTTTGGAAATAAAGCAAAAAATTTTATTCAGGTTTACTCATTTGGTTGTGCTGTTTTTGATACATAAAAGGTATTAAATGTTCATACTCATCAAATGAAATGAAAGGTAATCATGTCTTTTGAAAAACAATTTTTTTTTTTTTGAGACAGAGTCTTTCTCTGTCACCCAGGCTGGAGTGCAGTGGCACGATCTCAGCTCAATGTAACCTCTGCCTCCCGGTTTCAAGCAATTCTATCTCAGCCTCCCCAGACGCTGGGATTACAGGCACCTGCCACCACACCTAGCTAATTTTTTATTTTTAGTAGAGAGGAGGTTTCACCCCTTGTTGGTCAGGCTGGTCTCGAACTCCTGACCTCAGGTGATCCACCTACCACGGCCTCCCAAAGTGCTGGGATTACACGTGTGAGCCACTGCGCCCAGCCCAGAATATGTTTTTATAGAAGAGACTTAGAACGTTCTTACCTGAGGCTGCTGTGGCATTTGTGGGGGTTGAAGCAGCTGCTTGAATCCGAGCATGAGGAGGAATAAGGATGGTAGCCAGAGGTGGATTACTTGACAGTTCTATAGAAGGTTAAGACACAAACGTTAGAGTCCACTCTTAACTTTGTATGCAAAACCATTTTATTGGTAAGAGTGAAAATAAGATTCTGCATTAAACTACCAGTTTAGGCGGGGCGCGGTGGCTCACGCCTATAATCCCAGCACTTTGGGAGGCCAAGGTGGGTGAATCACCTGAGGTCAGGAGTTTGAGACCAGCCTGGCCAACATGGTGAAACTCTGTCTCTACTAAAAATACAAAAATTAGGGGATCAATGCAACAAGAAGAGCTAACTATCTTAAATATACATGCACCCAATACAGGAGCATCCAGATTCACAAAGGAAGTTCTTAAAGACCTACAAAGAGACTTGGACTCCCACACAAAAACAGTGGGAGACTTTAACACCACACTGTCAGTATTACACAGATCAACAAAACAGAACAGTAACAAGGATATTCGGGACTTGAACTCAGCTCTGGACCAAGTTCTGTAGATAGATATCTACACTCCTCGGCAAATGCAAAAGAACAGAAATCATAACGAACAGTCTCTGAGACCACAGTGAATCAAATTAGAACTCAGGATTAAGAAATTCACTCAAAACTGCACAACTACATGGAAACCGAACAACCTGCTCCTGAATGACTACTGGGTAAATAACAAAATGAAGGCAGAAATAAGTAAGTTCTTCGAAACCAATGAGAACAAAGATACAACATACCAGAATCTCTGGGACACAGCTAAAGCAGTGTTTAGAGGGAAGTTTATATAGCACTAAATAAATGCCCACAGGAGAAAGCAGGAAAGATGTAAAAATTGACACCCTAACATCGCAATTAAAAGAACCACAGAAGGAAGAGCAAACAAATTCAAGCTAGCACAATACAAGAAATAACTAAGATCAGAGCAGAAGAGAAGGAGATACAGACACAAAAAAAACCCTTAAAAAAAAAATCAATGAATCCAGGATCTGGTTTTTTGAAAAGATTAACAAAATAGATAGACTGCTAGCCAGATTAATAAAGAAGAAAAGAGAGAAGAATCAAATAGATACAATAAAAAATGATAAAGGGGAGATCACCACCGATCCCACAGAAATACAAACTACCATCAGAGAATACTATAAACACCTCTACGCAAATAAACTAGAAAATCTAGAAGAAATGGATAAACTCCTGGACACATACACCCTCCCAAGACTAAACCAGGAAGAAGTTGAATCTCTGAATAGACCAATGGCAGTAATTAATAGTCAACCAACAAAAAAAGCCCAGGACCAGATGGATTCACAGTTGAATTCTACCAGAGGTACAAAGAGGAGCTGGTACCATTCCTTCTGAAACTCTTCCAACCAATAGAAAAAGAGGGAATCCTCCCTAACTCATTTTATGAGGCCAGCATCATCCTGATAATAAAACCTGGCAGAGACACAACAAAGAAAGAAAATTTCAGGCCAATATCTCTGATGAACATCGATGCAAAAATCCTCAATAAAATACTGGCAAACTGAATCCAGCAGCACATTAAAAAGCATATCCACCACGATCAAGTCGGCTTCATCCCTGGGATGCAAGGCTGGTTCAACACACGCAAATCAATAAATGTAATTCATCACATAAACAGAACTAATGACAAAAAACACATGATTATCTCAACAGATGCAGCAAAGGCCTTCAATAAAACTCTACAGCCTTTCATGCTAAAAACACTCAATAAACTAGGTATTGATGGAACATATCTCAAAACAGTAAGAGCTATTTATGACAAACCCACAGTCAATACTGTACTGAATGGGCAAAAGCTGGAAGCATTCCCTTTGAAAACCGGCACTAAACCAGGGTGCCCTCTCTCACCACTCCTATTCAACATAATATTGGAAGTTCTGGCCAGGGCAATCAGGCAAGAGAAAGAAATAAAGGGTATTCGAATAGGAAGAGAGGAAGTCAAATTATCTGTTTGCAGATGACATGATTGTCTATTTAGAAAACCCCACTGTCTCAGCCCAAAATCTCCTTAAGCTGATAAGCAACTTCAGCAAAGTCTCAGGATACAAAATCAATGACAAAAATCACAAACATTCCTATATACCAATAATAGATAAACAGCCAAATCATGAGCAAACTCTCATTCACAACTGCTACAAAAAGAATAAAATACCTAGGAATACAACTTACAAGGGATTTGAAGGACCTCTTCAAGGAGGACTACAAACCACTGTTCAAGGAAATAAGAGAGGACACAAACAAATGGAAAAACATTCCATACTAATGGATAGGAAGAATTAATATGGTGAAAATGGCCATATTACCCAAAGTAATTTATAGATTATTCAATGCTATTCCCATCAAACTACCACTGACTTTCTTCGCAGAATTAGAAAAAACTACTTTAAATTTCATATGGAACCAAAAAAGAGCCAAGACAATCCTAAGCAAAAACAACAAAGCTGGAGGCAGCACAACCTGGCTTCGAACTATACTACAAGGTTACAGTAACCAAAACAGCATGGTACTGGTACCAAAACAGAGGTATAGACCAATGGAACAGAACAGAGTCCTCAGAAATAACACCACACATCTGCAACCATTTGATCTTTGACAAACCTGACAAAAACAAGAAATGGGGAAAAGATTCCCTATTTAATAAATGGTGCTGGGAAAACTGGCTAGCCATATGTAGAAGACCATTAAACTATATCTTATACCTGGACCCCTTCCTTATACTTTATATAAAAATTAACTCAAGATGGATGAGAAACTTAAATATTAGACCTAAAACCACAAAAATCCTAGAAGAAAACCTAGGCAATACCATTCAGGACACAGGCAAGGGCAAAGAATTCATGACTAAAACACCAAAAGTAATGGCAACAAAAGCCAAAATGGACAAATGGGATCTAATTAAACTAACGGGCTTCTGCACAGCAAAAGAAACTATTATCAGAACAGGCAACCTACAGAATAAGAAAAATTTTTGCCATCCATCTGACAAAAGGGCTAATATCAAGAATCTGCAAGCAACTTAAACAAATTTACAAAAAAAAAACAAAACTCATCAAAAAGTGGGTGAAAGATACGAACAGATATTTTTCAAAAGACGACATTTATGTGGCCAAGAAACATATGAAAAAAAGTTCATCATCACTGATTATTAGAGAAACGCAAATCAAAACCACGATGAGAAACCATCTCACACTATTTAGAATGGCGATCATTAAAAAGTCAGGAAACAACAGATGCTGGAGAGGATGTGGAGAAATAGGAACGCTTTTACACTGTTGGTGGGAGTGTAAATTAGTTTAACAATTGTGGAAGATAGTGTGGTGATACCTCAAGGATCTAGAACTTGAAATACCATTTGACCCAGCAATCCCATTACTAGGTATATACCCAAAGAATTACAAATCATTCTACTATAAAGACACATGCATACATACGTTTATTGCAGCACTATTCATGATAGCAAAGACTTGGAAGCAACCCAAATGCCCATCAATGTATTAGAATGGATAAAGTAAATGTGGCCCACATACATCATGGAATATTATGCAGCCATAAAAAAAGAATGAGTTCATGTCCTTTGCAGGGACATGGATGAAGCTGGAAACCATCATTCTCAGCAAACTAACATAGGAACACAAGACCAAGCACTGCATGTTCTCACTCGTAAGTGGCAGTTGAACAATGAGAACATATGGGCACAGGGAGGGGAGCATCACATACCAGGGCCTGCTGGGGAGGTAGGGGGCAAGGGGAGGGATAGCATTAGGAGAAATACCTAACGTAGACGATGGATTGATGGGTGCAGCAAACCACTATGGCACACGTATACCTATGTAACCAACCTGCACCTTCTCCACATGTATCCCAGAACTTAAAAATATAATAATAATCACTAAAAAAAGAATAGGTTTTTTAAAAAATACAAAAATTAGCCCAGCATGGTGGCACACACCTGTGATCCCAGCTACTCGGGAGGCTGAGGCAGGAGAATCACTTGAACCCGCAAGGCAGAGGTTGCAGTGAGCCAAGACCGTGCCATTGCACTTCAGCCTGGGCGACAAGAGCGAAACTCCGTCTCAAAAACAAAACAAAACAAAACAAAACCAAAAACAAAACCCTACCAGTTTAACAGGGGGAAAAAAAACCCACATGACAAACCTGTATCTCAAATTAGCTAAATGAGTCAGTAATCAACTTACAGAAAAAGCCCACAGAAGCACTGTGATACGTAACAAAGGCATTATCTGCTAAAATTATGTCTGAGAACTAAAAATATCTCGGGGAAAGATGTGGCCAAAGTTTTGGAGTAGGTATATTAATAAGACATATCTGCATCTTTCATTGATGTAAATATATTAGGTCTTCCTGTCCTACTCTGGCAATATTTGACTACAGGAAATACTGTACAAACATATTCTTTATGTTTTTAAATGGTGGTGGTATCATAGCAGAGAGAATATGAATGAGAATGTGTGCCTGTATGTGTATGTATGTACAACTGGATGTACTGACCAACCTACCCAGCTGTTTATGAGCCAATGGCAGATAAGACTTATCTAGACACTAGTGGAAAAAGGATTTGAGAAACATTTGTTTAAAGTATCACTGCTTTTATTAAAACTGAAAATGTCTTTATCCAATTTACTCAGTAAGATTATTTTTGTTACTTTTTACAAGTTTGAAATAGGCTTTTTATCTGCATGGGGGAAGCTGTTTCTGTCAAATGTACTTATTTCTCTGAAGAATCAAGTTCTGTAGCAAGTAGTGGTAGCGAGCTTGAACATAAAAGCATTTGTTGTTAGTTTTAGGTAATGTTTTAGGTTCTCCCAGTTTAGTTTTAGGTTCTCCCAGTTACCTGGGATAACCCTGGTTCATGCTTGTTACTTAAGTATTTAGCCTGTAAGTACTAATTTTCACTCTAATATGTTTCACAGTTTGAAGAAAAAATCATAACCATAACTAGCTACAGGAGTACATTATCCTCTGAGCTACAGCACACACTTTGGCAATTTACAGATACAGCATGAACTTTAAAAAGTTCAAGAAAAGCTTTTTTTTTTTTTTTTAAATTAAGGTATAATTTATATTAACATGAACCATTTAAAAGTGTACAATTCAGCA
Source organism: Macaca mulatta (assembly GCF_049350105.2). Classification (NCBI taxonomy): domain Eukaryota; kingdom Metazoa; phylum Chordata; class Mammalia; order Primates; family Cercopithecidae; genus Macaca; species Macaca mulatta. Next base: position 163,877,144 of record NC_133407.1, on the reverse strand, counting down.
CAATTCAGCATTTAGTACATTTAGTGCATTCGCAATGTTGTATAACCATCACCTCTAGTTCCAAAACATTTTCATCACCCCAAAGGGAAACCCCAAACTCACAAGCAGTCACTCTACATTAATCCCGTCCTCTAAGCCCCTAGCAAGGGAAATTGTATTTTTAATGTAGTAGTTTTAAAATGTCTTCTGGTGCAAAGCCCCTGCCAATAATATTTATTCAAATTGGTACCTAAATATCTAAATTTTGTACTAATTTACATATTAAATGCTATCAGATTGTGGTAAAGAAAAGCAACAAATTGATGCTAAGATTTATTAAAAATGAATGAAAGGAAAAGCTTAAAACTGAGAGAAGACTATTCATTTTCCTTTCCCCTTAAATGAGAAAATTTAGTCCAGCTCATCAAATAGTCTTCCCTGGGAAGACAGTTGAAGACTACTGCCCTAATTATCAGGTTCTAGGAGACACTGTTTTCTCACAATCAGACTTGGTAGCTATTTTGGTTCTTGTTAAGGAACAGAAAGCTCCTATGCCATTTTACTTCAAATCAGTTCAATTTTAACCCACAGTCTTATATGCAGGAAAGTAAAATAATTTCTAGCAATTGTGATGGCTGAAAACTTTATGGTTCCAGGTACAAAAAAGTATTAATATGTGGTTTTCATTCTAAAGAAATTCAGATTTACCCTTCTCAATTAAAATCACCTAATATAGAAAGGCTTCTTTAAAATCCATCCATCCATCAACCCACCCACATACCCATCCATCCACCTAACAGTATTGAACATGAACTACGTAAGGTCCCAGGATAGGGAGATAAAAAGATAACCGTCCTTGTCTGATCAACAGAAATTGACAAGAACAACTGAAAAAACAATCTGGCAAGAAAGGCAACCACTTAGGACAGCGGCACTGTCAAATGAAAACATCTCGATAACCATGTGCCCGATACCTAAAATAAAATCTAACAATGAAAAGAGGACCGGAGTTTTTAATAAGACATTTTGACAAAGCTGTTAAAAATAATCTATAAAATAAACGGCGTATCAGTGGTCTGTGGTCCCTCTCCTTATGGCCCATCCTGCCCATTTTCTCCCATATACTCTCGCTTACCACATCACCTATCCTTCTGTGCATCTGAATGCCCAGTTGAAGGCCATAGCAGTTTTGTTTCTTAGTCTGGACAAGAATATGTAATGTATAGTCAGTTATCCCTTGGTATCCTGGGGGCTTGGTTCCAAGACCCTCCTCAGATACCCAAATCCAAAGATGCTCAAGTCCCTTGCATAAAATGGAGTAGTATTTATAGGTAATCTACACAGAGCCTCTTATATACTTTACTTTTTTATTTTTTATTTTTTATTTTGGACAGACTCGCTCTGTTGCTCAGGATGGAGTGCAGTGATGTGATCTCGGCTCACTGCAACCTCTGCCTCCTGGGTTCATGTGATTCTCATGCCTGAGCCTCTCATATACTTTAAATCATCTCTAGATTACTTATAATACCTAATACAAAGTAAATACTACGTAAATAGTTTTATAGATGTAAATCTATAGATGTATGTATGTAAATAGACTGTCATTTTGGCCTTAGATAAGGAGAGAGGGGTAACTAATGAAGGGTAAGGGGGAAAGAACTGAAGAAATTAAGAAGACAAGAAATGGAAAAGATCTGGGATCTCGGAGGCTTTGCCACACCCGAAGACACAGAGCGTGGGTGAGGGCGGGGTCCAAGATGTGAAGGGGGGTACTTTGTAAACCTTTTTCAAGCAAACATCCTAGAAGTTAAGAATTCTAAAATGAACAGTCACTACTACTTCTACATAGTTCCAACTTTTACACCCCATTGTTGTTCTTCTTTTCCTTAATTACAGGCACTCTTTAAGATCCATTGCTTTCATCTGTTCAGTCTTCTCTACTTCAAAGAAGTTGTTAACTGTTACTTATAACGTAAGCCTCCTTGCACTCTTGCTATAGTCCTATTCTTGCCACTCTAAGTCCACACTTTTTATGAGGACAGACTATGGGCACTTCTAAGGGCTATCTCAACCGGTTCAAAATGGTTTATTTTTCAATCCCAACCATTACTACCTACTTCGAATCACTTTGTCTACCCATGGCAATGAATGATAAGGAAATGGAATCAGTGAGGGTGAATATAAACTGCAGTGAAAGAATAGAAAAAACGGTGGCATTTTGGAGGATAGAAACAGCAAAGCAACAGCACCTGTCAGGATCAGACACAGTATATGTATTCTTGAAGGCAGAGGAGGAGTGTAGAAGAGATTGAAATTGAAATGTAAGGTAATATTTATTTACTAGACATGTGTGCTAAGCTTGAGAGTAGGGGGGTAATTAAGGGAACAAAAAAGTCCATAATGAAGTGGGACAGCTCTGGAAAACTGAGAGAAAAATGAAAAATAGGAAGGATAAAAGATAGACTGTGTTACCTTAAACACATGGTTTAAAACAAAATGGCAAGAAATTCCAGAAAACTTTAGAAAAATTAATGTGATAAAAATTTCTTCAGTCAACTGAAGATGTCATGAAAACTATTCATCAAAAAGCCACACAGTTTATTAGGGAAAACTACAAATGTTTTGATGGTGCATCAATCATTACATGTTCCATAATTAAACATTTTAATGCACAATTTAAACAAAAGCAAAATGAGTTTAAAAATAGGTATGAATCAACCAAAAAGTTAATAAAACCCATTTAACTAAATTTTGCTGCATTGTTTTATACTGAAAACCACAGAAGAAAAATTCCCATGAAAAGACAAACTGAATAAACTCAAATATGCCTAATAAAGCAATCTTTTCCAATGGAAAAGTGAAACCTACATCTAGTTGGTAAAACCTGAAATTTCCCTTGTAAGTTTCTATTCTTCCAAGTACAAGACCCCCAAATTCATTGATAAAATGGGACAGGTAAGAACTTTCCTAGTTTTCTGAGGGGGCAGGTAGGTGGTAGTGGTAACGTGCTAGTACAAACTGTTGTGTGAAAGCTGAGGACAAATTTGAGAGCAGCAATCAATGTGTGAACCTGAGGGAAGAAATCAACCCCTCTACTGAGTAGATCTCCTCTTACAGTGATGTAACAAAATACCTAGCAGTCATTAGATAAAAGGGAATCTTCCTCCTTTATTAGCTTTGAGGGAGCTCACCCTGCAGATCTCCAAAAAGGAGTCACTAAAATAAGCAAACATTCTTTTATTTTCTACAAGAAGTCTGACCTCCTCATGTGTGTACCAGGCCTCTTATTACATATAATAAATGTCGGTGGTTGTCCATATAATTAAAAGTGCTATTTCTCTCTATTCACAAAAATGTTTAAATGACTTAATAATAGAGTATCCCCATTACATTTGTGTATTTTTTTGGGCAATAATTCAAATGCTAGGATGATGTCCCTTGATCTCACACATTTCTGAATTCTAATGGTGCTTGCTTACTTGTATATATTTTCTTGTAGATGAATAAATAAACCACATCATAACTGCTTCTCTCCTTGGTAACAATTCCAAAGTGCCCAGGAGATTCCTGACCATGTTCCTAATGCTAAACTAACTAGAAAATCAGACAAACAGTAAGCAAATTACAAGGCTTACTCATACTGTTTTGGTAATACTGATGATGTTTCATGTGAGGACTACATGATATGATACTTGCTGAAAGCCATGACGACTTTGGGAACTTTCCAATTTATACTACTCACCAAAAAATGTCTGAATGCTTTTATTGAACTACACTATAGTACAGGTGTTTTTAGAAGTTATCTAGCAAAGTGTTAATATTTTTAAAGTTCTAGTGATTTACTTGAAAATCTTATATTCAGAACTCTATTCTTTTTTTTTTTTTTTTTGAGACGGAGTCTTACTCCGTCCCCCTGGCTGGAGTGCAGTGGCGCGATCTTGGCTCACTGCAAGATCCGCCTCCCGGGTTCCTGCCATTCTCCTGCCTCAGCCTCCCAAGTAGCTGGGACTACAGGCGCCTGCCGCGCCCGGCTAATTTTTTGTATTTTTAGTAGAGACGGGGTTTCACTGTGGTCCCGATCTCCCGACCTCGTGATCCGCCCGCCTCGGCCTCCCAAAGTGCTGGGATTACAGGCAGCACTCTATTCTTTTTTTTTTTTTTTTTTTTTTAAGACAGAGTCTCACTCTGTCACCCAGGCTGGAGTGCAGTGGCGCCATCTTGGTTCACTGCAACCTCTGCCTCCTGGGTTCACGCGATTCTCCTGCCTCAGCCTCCTGAGTAGCTGGGATTACAGGCACCCACCACCATATCTGGCTAATTTTTGTATTCTTAGTAGAGGCGGGGTTTTATCATGTTGGTCAGGCTGGTCTCCAACTCTTTACCTCATGTGATCTGTTCACCCTGGTCTCCCAAACTGCTGGGATTAGAGGCGTAAGCCACTGCACCCGTCCCAGAACTCTATTCTTAATGAAAAGCAATAAATGAGGCATTACCAAGTTTCTCAAATCCAATTTTAAAAATAAACTTATTGAGCATTTAAAAATAATACTGCTCTTTGCCCACTTTTTGATGGGGTCGTTTGATTTTTTCTTGTAAATTTGTTTAAGTTCATTGTAGATTCTGGATATTAGCCCTTTGTCAGAAAGGTAGATTGTAAACATTTTCTCCTATTCTGTATGTTGCCTGTTCACTCTGATGATAGTTTCTTCTGCTGTGCAGAAGCTCTTTAGTTTAATTAGATACCATTTGTCAATTTTGGCTTTTGTTGCCACTGCTTTTGGTGTTTTAGTCATGAAGTCTTTGCCCATGCCTACGTCCTGAATGGTATTGCCTAGGTTTTCTTCTAGGGTTTTTATAGTTTTAGGTCTAACATTTAAGTCTTTAATCCATCTTGAATTAATTTTTGTATAAGGCGTAAGGAAGGGATCCAGTTTCAGCTTTCTACTTATGGCTATCCAGTTTTCCCAGCACCATTTATTAAATAGGGAATCCTTTCCCCATTTCTTGTTTTTATCAGGTTTGTCAAAGATCAGATGGCTGTAGAGAGGTGGTATTATTTCTGAGGGCTCTGTTCTGTTCCATTGGTCTATATCTCTGTTTTGGTACCAGTACCATGCTGTTTTGGTTACTGTAGCCTTGTAGTATAGTTTGAAGTCAGGTAGCGTGATGCCTCCAACTTTGTTCTTTTGGCTTAGGATTGTCTTCGCAATGCAGGGTGCTTTTTGGTTCCATATGAACTTTACAGTAGTTTTTTCCAATTCTGTGAAGAAAGTCATTGGTAGCTTGATGGGGATGGCACTGAACCTATAAATTACCTTGGGCAGTATGGCCATTTTCACAATATTGATTCTTCCTATCCATGAGCATGGTATGTTCTTCCATTTGTTTGTGTCCTCTTTTATTTCACTGAGCAGTGGTTTGCAGTTCTCCTTGAAGAGGTCCTTCACATCCCTTGTAAGTTGTACTCCTAGGTATTTTATTCTCTTTGTAGCAATTGTGAATGGGAATTCACACATGATTTGGCTCTCTGACTGTTACTGGTGTAGAGGAATGCTTCTGATTTTTGCACATTGATTTTTGTATACTGAGACTGCTGAAATTGCTTATCAGCTTAAGGAGATTTTGGGCTGAGACAATGGGGTTTTCTCAATATACAATCATGTCATCTGCAAATAGGGACAATTTGACTTTCTCTTTTCCTAATTGAATACCCTTTCTTTCTTTCTCCTGCCTGATTGCCCTGGCCAGAACTTCCAACACTATGCTGAATAGGACTGGTGAGAGAGGGCATCTCTGTCTTGTGCCAGTTTTCAAAGGCAATGCTTCCAGTTTTTTCCCATTCGGTATGATATTGGCTGTGGGTTTGTCATAAATAGCTCTTATTATTTTGAGATACGTCCCATTAATACCTAGTTTATTGAGAGTTTTTAGTACGAAGAGCTGTTAAATTTTGTCAAAGGCCTTTTCTGCATCTACTGAGATAATCATGTGGTTTTTGTCTTTGGTTCTGTTTATATGATAGATTACGTTTATTGATTTGCGTATGTTGAACCAGCCTTGCATATGAAGCCCACTTGATCGTGGTGGATAAGCTTTTTGAAGTGCTGCTGGATTCGGTTTGCCAGTATTTTATTGAGGATTTTTGCATAGATGTTCATCAGGGATATTGGTCTAAAATTCTCCTTTTTGGTCATGTCTCTGCCAGGTTTTGGTATCAGGATGATGCTGACCTCATGAGTTAGGGAAGATTCCCTCTTTTTCTATTGATTGGAATAGTTTCAGAGGGAATGGTACCAGCTCCTCTTTATACCTCTGGCACAATTCGGCTGTGAATCTGTCTGGTCCTGGACTTTTTTTGGTTGGTAGACTATTAATTATTGCCTCAATTTCACAGCCTGTTATTGGTCTATTCAGGGATTTACCTTCTTACTGGTTTAGTCTTGGGAGGACTGGAATTTATCCATTTCTTCTAGATTTTCTAGTTTATTTGCGTAGAGGTGTTTATAGTATTCTATGATGGTAGTCTGTATTTCTGTGGGATCGGTGGTGATATCCCCTTTTATCATTTTTTTATTGCACCTATTTGATTATTCTCTTTTTTCTTCTTTATTAGTCTTGCTAACAGTCTATCAATTTTGTTTTCATCTTTTCAAAAAACCAGCTCCTGGATTCACTGATTTTTTTACGGGTTTTTTTGTGTCTGTATCTCCTTCAGTTCTGCTCTGATCTTAGTTATTTCTTGCCTTCTGCTAGCTTTTGAATGTGTTTGCTCTTGCTTCTCTAGTTCTTTTAATTGTGATGTTAGGGTGTCAATTTTAGATCTTTCCCACTTTCTCTTGTGGGCATTTAGTGCTATAAATTTCCCTCTACACACTGCTTTAAATGTGTCCCAGAGATTCTGGTATGTTGTGTCTTTGTTCTCATTGGTTTCAAAGAACATCTTTATTTCTGCCTTCATTTCGTTATGTACCCAGTAGTTATAAGGAAGACATTTATGCAGCCAACAGAAACATGAAAAAATGCTCATCACTTGCCTTCAGAGAAATGTAAATCAAAACCACAATGAGATACCATCTCACACCAGTTAGAATGGTGATCATTAAAAAGTCAGGAAACAACAGGTGCTGGAGAGGATGTGGAGAAATAGGAACACTTTTACACTGTTGGTGGGACTGTAAACTAGTTCAACCATTGTGGAAGACAGTGTGGCAATTCCTCAAGGATCTAGAACTAGAAATACCATTTGACCCAGCCATCCCATTACTGGGTATATACCCAAAGAATTTTAAATCATGCTGCTATAAAGACACATGCACACGTATGTTTATTGCGGCACTATTTACAATAGCAAAGACTTGGAACTAACCCGAATGTCCATCAATGATAGACTGGATTAAGACAATGTGGCACATATACACCATGGAATACTATGCAGCCATAAGAAAGGATGAGTTCATGTCCTCTGTAGGAACATGGATGAAGCTGGAAACTATCATTCTGAGCAAACTATTGCAAGGACAGAAAACCAAACACCACATGTTCTCACTCAGGTGGGAACTGAACAATGAGAACACTTGGACACAGGGTGAGGAACATCACACACTGGGGCCTGTTGTGGGGTCGGGGGAGCGGGGAGGGATAGCAGGAGAAATACCTAATGTAAATGACGAGTTAATGGGTGCAGCACACCAACATAGTACATGTATACATATGTAACAAACCTACACGTTGTGCACATGTACCCTAGAACTTAACGTATAATAATAATAATAATAATAATAATAATAATAATACTGCTAATATTTTGATTCTGGGGGAACCAGTCTAGATTTTCCTATATTTATGTCATGATTTTGTATCTTAATCCAATCGTGGTCTACATGTTTGGCTTCGTCATTTTTTCTTTATCTTTCTGGAGTCAATTCATTTTTATAATTAAAATTTTGAAGATGCACATGTCCTTGAATATCCTTAAATCCAACGATCTCACTTATTTAAATGGGAAAACTCAGGTAGGGATAGTGTGTTGACCAAGGTCTACAACTATGTAGTTACAGGGAACTAGGCTTTAGGTCTGACTTACTCTTTGCTCCTGCAATGTTGCATTTCTTTATTGTCTTGTTTATATATCATATACCACCAGTGTTCTGGTCTTCTGGAAGTATATGTGTCCAAACTACACACAGAACTTTCACTGAAGATACTAGTTTTTGATTGATTGTTCCTATACCATGCCACATTTTCCTCAGTAGAGTATGTCCAAAGTAGCAGCGTGGACCAAATAATCTCAGGGAAAACAATAAAAATTCATATATAAAATACATAATTTAGAGCCTAAAATCTTGAATACAGTCACTCATTATTTGTCATTACTGCTGTAGTTACCTGAACTAAATCCTACCTGCCCCCTTTTAGTCCACTCATAAATTTTCTCAAGTTCTCCCTGTGGTGTGTCTCCAGTAGTATACCTAGCATTTCATTGCCCAGAAGAGTATAACTGATTACACAGATATTTTACTCTTCTAGATTACTTAGAAAGTACTGAAGAATAATTCTGACATCACTTCTATTGATGTGTCCTACAAACATCAAGAATTCCTATTCCAAGTAAATTTATCATGGCTGTTGTAAATAGTAAGTCTAAAAACCATTAATACTCACCTCAGAGTTCATAGTAATTTGAGAATAACCTTGGAAGATATAGGAATACCTCGGAGATACTACAGGTTCGGTTTTAGACCACTACAATAAAGTGAGTCATGCAAATGTTTTGGTTTTCCACTGCATATAAGTGATGAGTTTACCCTACATTATAGTCTATTAAGTGGGCAATAAGCATTACATCTAAAAAAAAAAAAAAACCACATATATACCTTAATTTAAAAATACTTTAAGCTAAAAAATCCTAAAGATCACCTGAGCCTTCTGCAAGTCATCTTTTGTGGGTGGAGGGTCTTATACCTTGATGTCAATGGCTGCTGACTGACCAGGATGTTGGTTGCTGAAGGTGAGGGTGGCTGTGGCAATTTCTCAAAACAAAACAACCATGAAGTTTGTCATATTGACTGACTCTTCCTTTCACAAAAGATTTCTCTGTAGCATTTAAGGCTGATAGCATTTTACCCTGGTAGAACTTCTTTCAAAATTGGAGTCAACCCTCTCAAACCCTATCACCGCTTTCAACTAAGATTAAGGAATATTCTAAATCCTTTGTGGTCATTTCAACATAGCAGCTTCACCAGAAGGAGATTCCTTCTAAAGAAACCACTTTTTTTGCTCATCCATATGGAGTAACTCCTCATTCGTTCATGTTTTATCATAAAGACTGCAGCAAATCAGTCACTTTTCAGGCTTCACTTTTAATGCTAATTCTCTTACTATTTCCACCACATCTGCAGTGACTTCCTCCAATGAAGTCTTGAGCCCCTCAAAGTTATCCATGAGACTTGAGATTAACTTCTTCTAAAATCCTGTTAATACTGATATTTGGACCTCTTTCACAAATCACAAACATTCCTAATGACATCTAGAACGGTGAATCCTTTCCAGAAGGTTTTCAGTTTACTTTTCCCAGATCCATCAAAGGAATCACTATCTAATGGCAGTTACAGCCTTATGAAATGCATTTCTTAAATAACAGGACATAAAAGTAGAAATTATTCCTTGATCCATGGGCTGCAGAATGGATGCTGTGTCAGTAGGCATAAAAACAACATTCATCTCCTTGTACATCTCCATCAGAGCTCTTGGATGACTAGATACATTGTCACTAAGTAGTAATATTTTGAAAGAATCTTTTTTTCCTGAGCAGTAGGTCTCAACAGTGGGCTTCAAATATTCAGTAAACCATGCTGTAAACAGATGTGCTATCATGCAGGCTTTTTTGTTCCATTTATAGAGCACAAGCAGAGTAGATTTAGCATAATTCTTAAGGGCCCTAGGATTTTTGGAATGGTAAAGAAGCACTGGCTTTCACTTAAAATCACCAGCTGTATTAGCCCACAACAAGTGAGTTAACCTATCCTTTGAAGCTTTGAAGCCAGGCCACTGACTTTTCCTCTCTAGCTAGGAAGATTGTTGATGGCATCTTCTTCCAATAGAAGGCTGTTCTGTCTCCACTGAATATCTGTTGGTTAGTGTAGCTATGTTAATCAATGCTCTTAACTAGAAGTCTTCTGGATAATTTGCTGCAGCTTCTATATCAGCACTTGCTGCTTCACCTTGCACTTGTATGGTATGGAAATGGCTTCCTTCCTTAAGCCTCATGAACCAACCTCTGCTAGCTACAAACTTTTCCTCTGTAGCTTCCTCACCTCTCTCAGCCCTTACAGAATTGAGTAACATTAGGGCCTTGCTTTTGATTAGGCTCTGCCTTAAGAAAATATTGTGGCTGTTTTGATCTCTATTTATTTCTTTGTGTGTTCACTGGAGTAGCACTTTAAATTTCCTTTGACTACTTTTCTTTGCATTCACAACTTGGCTAACTGTTTAGCACAATGGGCCTGGCTTTTGATCTATCTCAGCTGTTGACATACTTTCCTCACTAAGCTTAATCATTCTAGCTTTTGATTTAAAGTGAGAGTCTGTGTGACTCTGCCTTTCACTTGAACACTTGGAGGCCCTTGTAGGGTTATTAAATAGCCTAATTTCAATATTGTTGTGCTTCAGGGAATAGGGAGATCCAAGGAGAGGGAGAGAGATGGGGATTGGCTGATGGGTGGAGCAGCTGAAACACACACATTGATCAATTAAGTTCAATACAAACTTCCAAAACAATCACAATAGTAACATCAAAAAAATTACGATCACAGATCACCATAATGGATGTAATAACAATGAAAAAGCTCTAAATATTGCAAGAATTACCAAATGTGGCACAGACACACAAAATAAGCATAGGTTATTGGAAAAACAGGCTCAATCAACACAGAGTTGACACGAACCTTTTATTTGTTTAAAAAAAAAAAAAGCATTACCTGTGAAATGCATTGAAGTGAAGCCCAATAAAACAATGCATGTCTATACTTTAATTAATCTCAGGTAGTTGAAATACTATATTCACTTCAGATGTGTCTGAGGATAAGGCAACTTAGAAGAAAAAGGCAGGACATGGGCAGATAAATAGATGAGCTGACCCTATTTATGTCTATCGCTATTTTATAATGGGAAAATAAGTTTAAAAACCATTGTTACAAATATGGAATCTGCTAGTTATCATAATTAATTACAATAGATTTTATAAATAAGTAGCCTACTGCTTTCAAATGAAAGAAATATAAATCTTTGATGAACTAGGATTCTAGAACACTTGCTTTTGCTGCCCATCGCCTACTCATTTTCAATTCCATGTTTTCATCAATTCCTATTTTGTAACACATTCTTATACTCTTTCAAAAAATATTTTCTAACGCTTTCCTTATTTTCCTTTGTTTTTTATACCTTAGTCTCCCTTTTACTGTTCTTTTATTTACTTGCTTTCTGGAACACCTTTTCTATCTCATCACCTGCTTTTTTCATGTCCAGATACTCTTACTCCCCGCCTCAAAATATTCAGTCTGTCTGAGTCTGCATATTGCTCAATGGCTGCCCCAAATATCCCATTTCAACTCTCAATTAACAGTTCCCCAGAGTTATTAAATCACTGCTTCTTCTGGCCTAGCCAACATGCTGCCACTCTTACTTATCTCCCCACAAAGCTACCATTCTCTCACATAATCCTGCCAAGTGGTAGAGGAATAGAATGTTTACATTAGCTCATACTAAAGTAAACGGATAATATCTTTACCACCTCCATCCTACCCTATACTCTTAGGAGGACAATATTTACTAAATAACTTCAATTGGTAAAATTTCATACAAATTAGGTAAAAAACTGAGATTGGGGATGTGTGTGATAGAGTTTGGGGAAGACTCACCTTTAAACATACAAAACAATTGATTTCCTAATATATTCCAGCCTTGGAATAGGCAACAAATTAGTTAATAAGAAAATACTGATCCTTACTGGGCTTTCCTGATTCTATCTGCTTCCTAAGGTCTGATTCAGCTATGGCTGAATTTGAAATTCTAATGACAGGAAGAAATGGAAAGAAGGGGGTGTGCCAAAGGTTTATTCCAATTTCCAACATCTGAGAGCAGATAATATTGTCAGTCATGGGGTCCTGGAACACTGAAGCTTCAGTGCTGGAAAAATGAGAGAGGTCTGATGTTCTCCTGAGTTATGGATTTAGGCAATCAGAAAGATCTCAAAGTTGTCCATCTCATATCTGTTCATCTCTCTCCTTCCTCTATCTGAATATGGAAATATTGTGATTATATGAAAGTAATGCTAATTACTGTTTATGGCTAATTACTCCATGGTACAGTAACAAACATCAAATTGCAGTTAGCTTTATTGTAAGCTTTACCTTAATAAAACACTATATTTTACTCAAGTGTTTAATCTTTATAGTTCCGTATATATAGCAGGTTTACTTTAGAAATTAAAACAATAGTAATGACAACCAGAGGGAACATTAGAAATGCCCCAAAAATACTGGTTGTATGAATTAATGAATATTATGTTTATTTAAAGTGGTACATGGCACTCATACATTCATTGAGCACCTACTATATGTAGATCTTTATTTTATTTGGGGGAAGCAGTGCTGCAGATGTCACTGACAATTTGTTATGAGGATGGAGGAGGGCTTTATGCTGCCTTTAGAAGAACCTCACTAATATCCCTCACCCTTCAACCAGACCCCCCACAATGTTTCTATCTCTAGATTTCCTTTAGCTATACAACCAACTGGAAGATTGATTCTCCTTCTTCAACCCCTTGGATTACCCAGTTTTATTCTGGTCATCCATTAATTACTACTAACTAGCATGTGCTTTAAAGTTGCATCTGTACACAGTTACAGCTGCCTCAGAAAACAAGATCACCATTTGGAAACACTGCTCCAAAATTAGAATACAGAGTATCATATCAAATACAATGGCATCAAGGCTAGGCATGGTGGCTCACACCTGTAATCCTAGCACTCTGGGAGGCCAAGGCAGGCAGATCACCTGAGGTCAGGAGTTTAAAACCAGTCTGGCCAACATGGTGAAACCCCGTCTCTACTGAAAATACAAAAATTAGCCAGGCATGGTGGCAGGTGCCTGTAATCCCAGCTACTAAGGAGGCTGAGGCACAAGAATTGTTTGAATCTGGGAGGTGGAGCTTGCAGTGAGGCAAGATCATGCCACTGCACTCCAGCCTGAGTGACAGAGTGAGACTCCGTCTCAAAACAAAACAAACAAAAAAAAACAAAAAACAAAAACAATAACAACAACAAAAAAAACCTCTCTTCCCTGGACATCTTACATAGAAACACTGTTCAAAAACAGTAACAATAGTGATTTACAAAGACCGTGAGAAAGTACTACTTTGTGATTACAGCTCAGTTTCAGAATGGGTGCTAAGACAGAGCATTTTAACACTTTTTAAAAAGGGGCCATATCTCAAAATGACAGCACTTTCAATAATAAGTAGGCATAAGCACACTCTGTGACGTCTGCCCAAGGACGAAAATTGCTGAATGACACATTTCTCAGAACATATCTGCATCACTAAGGAATACATGACTGTGTTTACAGGGTCCAGTTTTTCACTGATACTCAGAATCACATAAACACTCTGATAACCACAGAGACCACACACTCTATCTATACACATTACATCCAAATATAAATGCATTCTCCAAACCCTCAAAAACATAAATGTTCAAGACCCACATCATATTTATATCTAATGTGCTGGGCAAACATATTTTAAAATACCAAAATAAAAGAGTCTTCTTTTTTTTTTTTTAAAAGAAAGATATGATATATATGAATAAAGGAAATAGATTTCTTTCTTTCACAGAAAGCTCAACATCTCCCTTTTCTGTTTTCTAGCCTGAGTATGCTTACTAATCAATACATCAACTGTGTTTTTTTTGGTAATGAATTGTACATTTTTTATGCTCAGTGTAAGAAGAAAGTCACATCATCAGAGGTAGTGTGACTGAATGAATGAATCACTTAGGTCTTAATCAAGGAGAAAAGAAAACTGAACACAGAAATAGTGAAGAAATAGTGACTATCCCAAGGTCTTCCAGAAACCACAATGCACAAAGTTAGTTTTCCTTTCAGTATTTTCTCTGCAGCAGCGATGGTGCCAAATCTCAGAGGGGATGGAAATTTCCTTGTCTCTATTGTTTGTTTAAGTTCTTAGAAAGGGTTTATAGGGCTCCAGTTTTCCTCCTGTTTGGAAGACAACTGAATTTATACAAATATAGCCAATTCATTCCAGGTTTAAAAAAACTTGATACAAACTCTAGGGAAGCAAGAAATGCTACTATTTTAAGTTTCAGATCCAAACCTAAAGGTTAAATTGTACATTAGTCCAATTAGTGATAAACTTCACTCACTGAACTCTCTGTAACTTCTCCTGTGCCAACATTATATTCTGCTAAAAATTAAAGAAGCTATGCCTATTGGAAAACTTTTATGTGCTACTCTTTTCTTCAAAATCATATAAGTAGTGACCATTAAGTTAGAAAGGATGCTCTTTTCGCCTACCTAAGTACTTAATATGTCCATTTTTGTCTCCCACAGATTTTAATTAATAGAATGTCATTTCACACCCAGTGTGTAGCTTTCCTAGAACTGGTGAAGAGCAAAGTGTTTGGATTTACCTTGAGTGGTGAAGTTGAAGAGTGCAGGTGTGTCTCGCCCATTTGGTAGTTTGACATTTGGGTCCCGTAATTCATCAAAAAATGAATGTGCACAAGCTTCCAGTGGTGTTAGTCGGGCAGTTGGCGTATACTCCAGCAGACGGCTACACAGTGCAATTGCCTCTGGTGGAGTTCGGGGTCGGAAGACCTGCAGTACAAAAAAAGGGAAAGAATAATTAATGTTTTAAGAAACTAAGTAAATACCCTGTGAGCAATGACTTAATTACCACCATGCACAGAAACATGGTTGCATTTGGGAAAGGACCTTCTAGAATGGAAAAAGTTAAATGCATATGATTCACAGGAGTGAATTGCTAATTAAAGATTATATGAGAAATGCTCGGAGAAAAATCTATATATGCTAATCATAAAGTAACAACAATCAGACATGCATACAAAATATGATAGGCACACGGGAAAGGCTGAGTTCTGGAGGCAAGTACAACTAGAAAATTATTTCTTAAATTTTAAAGTTTTCACTGCTATGGCAGTAAATAAAAGATTGCCTCTTTTGCATTGTTTTTTAGCAGAACAATTGTTAATGATGGGCAGTACTGTTCAAAAATTTGGCAATCAAAAAGAAAAGAAAGAAGAGCTATTTACTCTAGGTCTATAAATGCTACTGATTTGGTATTATTTCCAATAAACAGAGCCTACCATTATTTGAAGAAATTCTTGAATACCTTGAATTTGATTAAATGTCCTATTTTTTTTTTCTCAAGTAGGTGTTACCATGAATATGGCCAGATTTCCCCCACTTGAATGAATATTCCAGGGTTTTAATCAAGGAGAAAAAAAATGTATTATCCATTAAGAATGATTAAGACACAGAAAAAGTGAGCTGAAGGCAATATTGAAGAAAAATTCAATTAAATTGATCTACTTAAAGGAATAGATAGCTTTCTACTAATTTGTGTCTTAAATAAAACTAATCATCAAAAACTATAAAAATATGCTTCATTCTAAATTATGGCCACCTACAGAATAAAAATAAAAAGGTAAGGAACAGAAATAAACAGACGAGAAGCCTTTGGAACTAAAGAAAAATGAAACATATATCCCTCGACAGGAAGAACATACAACCGGAGGTGGACAGAGAAGTAGACACTTATAAATGGAGGCAAACAGACCCACAAGTGAGAAAAGTCCATGCAGATTGTGACAGGGCATGGAGCAGCCTGGGAGGCTAAGGTTTCCTAGTAAGAATGGCTCATATAACATCTGGTTGTTCACTTATGCTGATGGTTAGAACTAGTTACAACTACAGAGCTCATTAGACTTTCCAGAGACTATTTATGAGTACTGTCTACAGTGAAAAGAGGATTGTATTTGTTTTTAGTTTATTATTGAAAAAGACATTTTCCATGAAAATTGAGAAATTAGGTAAAGCAGGCTCTTAGGAAATTATTTCAGAACATAAAGAAAGGCCTCAGTTAATTTCTTGGTTATGTTAAAAAGAAACCTTTTTGTAAGGTCAAAACCCGCCTCATCTATTCTTTTGAATACTCTGACTTGCCTCAGTCAAGGAAACCTTAGAGTTACTGTCAAATTTGAAAGGTTCAGCTCTTCTACTGTTATTGGTCCCCTCTCTTGCTCCCAAGGTCTATAATCATATACAGAATGTAAAAAGAAAATAATCAGTGGGAAAACCCAGAACATTTTTGTAAAAATATTAAACACCATTGGCATATTTTATCCCTGAAGGCAAGTTTGCTTCTGTTTGATAGTATAAGAATTTATTTTGCCAGCTAATCCAAAATGTTTTTGCACCAATATGGCAGCACATAAGTGGAATTAAAAGCAGCACCAAAAGTAGAAATAAATATCTCCTGCTAACATTCAAATGTAGGATGGCTGGGCACTGAGTTATTTTAAATAAAAAAATTTCATGTTATATTTTCAAAGATTTTGTGTTAAAGCTGTTAATAAACCTGTATTACAAGCTTGTTTCTGCTATTTTTTTAAGTCACCCATCTCTTTTGGTGTTTTACTGGCTACAAGTGATCATCCATATTGGTACTAAGACATTTATTAGCGTATATTTGTCAGAGAATCGTAACTCACGAAATTCAACAGTTAAAAACAATAAAGAAAATAATACATGCCAAGAGCCTACTTTAAAATCAAGATTTAACCTGCCTTTACAAAACGTATACACTGTTATTTTAAACCCTTGAGAGATTCTTGATGAGAAAAGCCTTGGTTCAGTACTCTGTGAATAAAGGTTAAGTGGAAAACTATGTAGGGTCAAAACCCAGTATCTCCCACAGTTCAGATTTCTGACCATAATACAGGGTGAGTTAGCATGTAACTTCTAAAAATTACAGGGCAAACTAGAAACTAGCTCATCTGAATTATTTTTGCTTCTAAAGAAAAGGAAACCACCAAGAACTGAAATTTGTCTTTTAATTAAAGAAGCTTCCACTGTCACTTCTTTCCTTACTCAATGAAATTGCTTAACACTCAGACCTTTGGTTTCATGGATCTTCATCAATATTTATTCTTGTAATAGAAATAATAATCTTAAAATCCCACAATTCCTAAACTTCAGCCTAGATGTCAATGAATCACCCAAGAGACTGACAATCTAAATATACTATAAACGAAACCTATGCCATACAGTGAATAAAAACAGAAATCACAGCTACTTACATCGTTTACTATTACATTTCAAGAATGAATAATTGTTTAGCCTCTCAAAAAAGATTTCCCCCAAGTTTTATAGACCTGCCCTGAAATTTTGGGAAAAAAAAAATTAAGTACATACCCGCACTCCTGAGGTGAAATGTCCTGTTCCTGACGAATCCTAAAGATGATAATGCAGTGAAATAATCCAAACAGGGGAAGTCAATCCAAAAGAGAATAGTCCAGCAAGGAAAAATATATCCAATGTTATAAGAAATCCATGGTGTGGGGGGGACATAGAAAATGTTTATACAGTTATAAACTTTAAACATCAGTCTTCACAGTAGCAAGTCCAAGTTTTAAAAATTATTTCACCACAGTGTATGCAAAAAAAATTTTTTTGATTGTGCAATGGTGAGGCACAGTAAAGAAACATTTTAATTTTAGTTTATTATGTTCCAATGCCAGTGCGTTTATTAAAAAAATACAAAACCAAAAAAAGTTAAAATCAAAATGAAATCTAGAAGTAAAGTTCCCAAAGTAAAGTGGTCTTCTACGACCTGGATTCATCATCCACAGACATGGCTGGGAGGGGGCATATTAGCTTGCTTTTAAAGTTTCAAGTTCCAAATATGCTACTTTTTTCTCTATTAATGTGTTCCAGTTACACAGTATAAACATTTTTTTTTTGCTAAGTTATTAGTGATGAGAGGAAAGTAGTAAATATATTTAAGTTATAATGCTATAGATTTCAAGCCAGATACTTTTAATTTGTGTGAGCTAAGAAGGATCAGGCCACCGCGGATTATTCTCCATTTTGGATTGACTTCTCTGCTAAAAGATGTTTCTTTGCTGACATTCTCATTATCTTAGGACTCATCAGGAAATTGACATATCACCTCAGGAGTGCGGGTATTAACTTACTTTTTCTATTGTGGGCTTTGCCCGCTTATACCCTTGCACCCATTACTTAGGAAAAATAGAGAACATTTTTTCCTCTTTGGAAAAACTCTCTGAAAAAATAAACCCTACATCTTTGAGCACTACAAATTAAACACAGTTCCATCTGCAAATATGCCCAATTCACCCACCAAAAGCTAAACAAAATATGTACAATTAACAATACAACTAAGGGACAGTCACAGTTACAGGTGACAGGCATAGTAATGTATACCAACACCTAGGCACAACGGAGCCAAATATGCAAGGGAGGTAGCAGGGTCTATTATGTCTAGGTATTGA
This sequence comes from Macaca mulatta, assembly GCF_049350105.2. Taxonomy (NCBI): domain Eukaryota; kingdom Metazoa; phylum Chordata; class Mammalia; order Primates; family Cercopithecidae; genus Macaca; species Macaca mulatta. Next base: position 163,858,554 of record NC_133407.1, on the reverse strand, counting down.
GAACAAAAAATGGCAGAACTCACCAGTATCTGTGAACTCCCCTGGCTATTCTAAGAGAATTTAACATTCTTTTAGGATAGTTTCCAGTGGGGGAATTAAATATTTTTCAAAAATAAATAATCCGCGGATTACTTTTAGTCTGCAGACTAAAATTTAGTACACAGATTAAAATCTGGCCCATCAGAATAAATTCTCTCATGAACTAAAACACAACCAGGTGGACAAAAATAGAAAACCAGACTGAAAGAACTGAGAGCACAAAATAAGACTTACTGGGCCAACTAACAATTAGTACGCAGACTAAATATGGCCAGCGAAGTATGCAGCAAGGCCACAGAGATCCCAAAACACCCCTTTAAAAACAAAACCAAAAGTAAATCAATAAAACAGAACAAAATAAAACAAAGGAAAAAAAAAAGAAGAAGAAGAAGAAGAAAAGAAAAAGAGAAAGGAAAAAAGAAAGAAAAGAGAAAGGAAATATTGAAAAGAACCAAAACACTGACATGAACTTTTAAAGTGATTCAAATACTACCTCACCTATGCAGCAACTCATTTTCTTAAATTAAAACAAATATCAACTCTCATCACAAATACTAGTCCATAAAAGAAACTAACAGAAAAAATTCATTTTTTAAAAAAGAAAGTTTCCGCAGTATTGAACAAATGCAAAGAAGTCCTTAAATGAAGAATTATTCAAAATAAATTTGCATTTGGGTAACTAAAAAATGGCAGAGGCAATTTCTGCCCTACATGTCCTAGAATAGACTTTGGCCTTCCAATTTCAACCTGGAGCTAAGTGTTGTGACTGAATCTCAAGCACTTTATAAAAAGGCCATTTTTAAGCAATCACATACACCATACCAAAACCTATGGTTAAGATGCATCTCACAGCGTCAGCTCTTAGCTACTCTGTTGTATTATGCAGCCAATCAGAGCAATGTAAAAATGTCCATTTTAAATGGCTGTTGGCAGTGATAATTAATCTAACAGAACACAGAACAAGAGCCATGCCTGTTCCAAATAGCTATTCCTCACTAGTTTTTATTATGATAAATGTACAACACTCACCCTATATCCTGGTCATATACAAAATATAAGCATCCAGTTTTAAAAACTAATAAACCATGAATACTCCTAAAGAGCAACCCCAATATTGACTCTCAAGTAATCTATTAATCATCTGAAATTATATGCAATTTGTAAACCTAAACACAGGATTAAAAGTGAGACAATGCCATGGACTGTAGAATAGGTAATTATGTTCACTAAGAGAAGAAATTAAGTCTACTTAAGTGCTCATATGGCGCACAGAATTCAATAATTACTTAATAAATTAGTCCATACTATTTTTAAAAATATTCTCCCTATCTCTACTAAAAATACAAAAATTAGCCAGGCGTGGTGGTGGGTGCCTGTAATCTCATTTACTTGGGAGGCTGAGGCAGGAGAATCACTTGAACCTCGGAGGCGGAGGCTGCAGTGAGCCGAGGTTGTGCCACTGCACTTCAGCCTGGGCAACAGAGTGAGACTCCATCTCAAAAAACCCCCCCCAAAAAACAAAAAACATACATTCTCTGGCAGTCTTTCACATGCTTTGCTACATTGATCTAATGATGCACGGACATACAAGCTAATCCAATTCACTTTAAGTACTATCAAAAATGATTACCAGAGGCTACTGAAAACAACTTTCAGAGCCCTCCTCCCAAGTAAAATTGCTATCTATGAAATCAGCATCTAACAGGGTAGGATACACAAAACTGAATTCGGCTCAGGCCTACTGCGTATTTTTCTAACCTTTTCGTTAAGATACCAGCTCAGGTAAAGAACGCTGAGCATAAGAAACACAAAGAATCCTTTCCTTAGCCATGACAGATCTAACATCCAGTGAATTTCAGCTTTACTGATTAAAAGCCTTATTTAGTTTTCCCAAGTTCTACTACAGGTAAGAAAAGTTACACAGTAAGTCTTCATTTAATGTCATTGATAGGTTCTTGAAAACTGTGACTTTTAGTGAAAGGTGTAATAAAACCAAATGTTTTCCCTCGTCAACGTTGAATGAAGCAACATTATTTGAGAACCTATTGTACATCATTTCACTTAAAGTTGCAGTTTCTAAGCACCTACTAACGATGTTAAATGACTGGCTGTATATATGTAGATATCAGCATTTAACTATGTAACATAAATTTCCCTCCCTCACATCATGCACTGATGAAATAATACTACATGCCTACACAGGAGTGTGATTTGCTTATCTGCTTATCCAATTTAATCTTTCAATGTTCACAAAACAGTTATTACAGTCAGGCTGGCCCTCCTAAGAATATAGAAATATTTTCTTTCCATTCATCTCTCTCCACCTTGAGAGATATTCACCCAGGCTATAACAATTCCTAACCTTTTCTACACCTAAGCAAATCTTAAACCTCCCTTCAACATCCCATCTCATCTATTATCTTTAAGGGGAGTTCCTTTTTCCCTCTACCATCCTCACTGGTCTGCCTTATAACACCTACAGCCATGTGGAACACCTCTGAACACTTACAGCACAGCATCAAGTATATGGTTATATGGTATCTCACATTATTCAATACTTGCTTCAACTGAGCTTTTCAACTGTCAGCTTTTCAAGGACAAAGACTATATATTTTACTTCTTTTGCATGCTTTATGGTACCCAGCACAGCACTGGTTACATAGAAGACACAAGATTTAAAGAACAAATGATAAATTAAAAATAGAATTTTGCCTTCTTTTCAAATCCACCCCAACCTCATCCTTTGCCTCCCACAAGCAATCTGAAAATTATGTCTTACTGAGTATTCTCCCTTTTTCACATTATTCCTTTCACATGTGGATTAGCCACCCTAAAAGCTGGATTTTAATGTGGATTTCCAGCAAAGAAATAAGAATATATAGCCAGTAGAAATAAATAAGTGAGGTCTAACATAAGAAAATGGTATTAGAAAGGGAGATGAAGTGACTATTCTAGCAATAAGGATGTGGGTAGAAATTTCAGTAGAGAACATACTATATGTATTTGTGAGACAAGTGAGAATGGTCTAGGTAGAATGCTCAGGGCAGAGGGGGGTTGAAAAATAATATAAAAATTGATTTACCATAAGCAATAGAACCAAATAGACAAGTAGCAACCTTAGGAGTCAACAGAAATCCCCAACATGGTTTTATGCTTTCTGGAACACATGTGAATGAAATGAGTAATGCAGAGAGACCAGAAAAGAAAGATAGAATGGATGTGCAAGAAAACTTTGGCAGCAATTTCTGTTTTGTGCCCTCTAGGTCTCTCTGAAGGCATTTTAATAATATACTGAACAACGGTTAAAACAGGTAGGTTTACCAAGTTCTGAAAAATCTATTGAATGGTTCAGGGGAAAAAATGTAACATTATGGACAAAGTCTTAAAAAGAAATAAGTATAGTGGGGCTTTCTGGGTTGGCTATAAGCATAGAGAATAAGTAACTTTTTCAGTCTAAAATAATTCCTTTGAAAACTGAAATGACCCGATAATTCAATTTTCTGCTTACTCTGTTAGCCAGTTAGAAATACTAGTATTGATTCACTATGAAGCATGTTGACAGTGTTTTAGGAAATCAGGTATGCAAGGACTAATTTTTGTGAATAACGCTTTCTGGGAGACTTACCAAATGACCTACGGTCATACAAACGCTACAGACACTTAAGTATTAAACTACCATATATGCCAACAACATGGCGACAAATATTTTGAAGTAATTGGTATTAATATTATTATAAAAAAGAAATTAGGAATTGCTATAATATATATGGTATAATTTGGTAGGTACTATAGGAGTTATGTGGTAGGATAATCATAAAGAACTTAGATAATGAGAAAGTATTTCATGGGAGAAGTGAGATTTGAGATCTTAAGAAAGGTTAAGACTTGGTAAGCAGAGAAGAAAAAAAGAACATTCTAAGACAGTGGAAGGGGAGGAGAGAGAGGGAAGGGAGACACTAGCAAGAGGCAGAAATGAATGCGGCTTCTCTGGGGAACAACTAGGAGACAATCTGACTAAACCAGAAAATCCAGTGTGGCTGCATGGTCCCTTCAAAGTGATCTACAAACTGGACAACACTCCAATATGTAGCCAACATATTAAATAGCAGTAATGTAACTGTTACGAGATCAGGGGCCTTGGGATTGCAATCTACTTCCTTCTACTAACCAGTTGTTACTTTATTCTTTCATTACTCTGAAAGAATAAAACAGACATCTGTGTTACCTAACTGACCACACAGGATTATTTATTACTAGGATAGAGGAGAAATGCTTGTCACAAAGAAATTTAAACAAAAGGGTAGAAGGATCACACACTCGAAAGTGGGTGGGAAGGCACCTCGTACACCTACTATGATAAAACTTTATTAAAAAATCCCTAATCAACCCTAAGTAGACACTAAACTTTTAAATTCATTGCCTAACAACATGCATTTAAGGATACAGGAAGCTGTAAAACTTGGGAAAGAGACTGGGTTCAATAACTAGATACCTCAAGGAAGGTTAGGAATAGGACAAATACTAAATACTCTATTTTTCTGGAAAAGAAAGGCAGAAAAGATCAAGAACAGAGTGACTAAATAATCTGCCACCCAAACTGGGACCTTCCTGAGAGTGAAGAGGCAAACAATTATTAATTACACTGGACAAGCATAAATTGGCACATAGGATCACTCTTGTCAGTATATGTATATAACACTAAATTCTCCTAAAGGTTATGAGGAATCAGAGAAGAATTTTAAATAGGAGTGACACTATCACACGTGCTTTTAAAAAAAGCCAACTCTGACAGAAATGAAGAGGATGGATTAAAGTGATGTGAAACCGAAGGATGGAAATCAGGAGGTAGGAGGTTGTTTTTAATAATTCTGTGATATGATGGTGACCTAAACTAAGGTCAGGGCAGTGGAGACAGAGAAGACAAATCAGAAAACTACATTGGAGTGCTACATCCTTCACATTTATTCAAAACTAAAGTAATCCTTTATATGTATATTATGGCTGTATTTTCAAAATAATCCTGAGAAAAGACACAGCAGATATTCGCCATCTTACAAAATAAAAAAAGCTGAGGCATAAACATTAGGAGCAGTGTTTAAACTAGATTCTCACTCTGTATATAATAGCCCATCATTTAACCACACCTCCACATACTAAATGCAGAATTTAAATTTCTTCTCTTCTTCCAACCAATCTCTGTCTCTACTTAATTCTCAATCTACTTTTGCATCACTTCCTTTTCTTTCCGTGTGTTTTTCTTCTTTGTAGTGTACAGTGTACACCAAGGCATAGGTCTTCATTCCCTCACCTCCAATAATAATCCTTGTTTCAAAATATTAGCACCTATTTCCTTTCCTACTTAAGCCACAAGTGCTTTATTAAAGAATTATGTTGCGCTGGCTATTGCTATTATGTAATAGCCCAGGGCAACTTACTGGAGTTTTTAATTGTCAAGATTTCTGCCATACATCACACTGGGATCACCTCAGTGTTATTTTTCTGCTATTTCTTCTACACATCTGTATCGCCTTACCTCAATGTTTTCACAAAAGACATTTTCTCTTTTGATCTCTATTTCTGTCTCCTTTTTTTTTTTTTTTTTTTAAGAACAGCAAGTCCCAATCTTGGGGACATAGCTGCACAACATTGCAGCACAGGAAACCAGGGTTCATATGTCCACAGCTTCAGGAGATGGGACTAACAGAAGACAGCAATAAAGGTTAAGTGGTTCTTGTTTCCAGACTCCTGTTTACCTGCCCTCGAAGGGCAAAATGGTCTTCTCTTTGGGGGACATTCTATATGGTCTTTAAATGACTTAAATGGCTGCTTACCCTAAGAGCATTTCTCAAGTTGCTGTCCACTATCACAATGGTAGGGAAAGGAGTCCGAGTTCCCTCTAGGAATTTTAAGTTTTGTATTTTAATTCTTATGATAACCTATTTTTTAAAAATCAACACAAGCATATTCTCAATCATCTAGATGACAGAGAAAAATAATAAAATTTCTGCATCTGAATTTACTTTTTTGTTTACAATCCCAGTAACACCCACTCTCATGTGCACAAATGAGGAACCAGCATAAGTGCACTTATTACATAACGCATGTGTATGAAGTGAAAACCAGATTATGTCAAAAGACGCCAGATGAATGAAAGGTTCAGAGTCCTTTTAATAGACAAAAAAGATGGGAGAACTGAGTCATTTTTCTATACATGGTACAGGAATGGAAATCTAAATAAACGGGCTTTACATAGACGATTCAGGTTTGAAAAGCATTAGTATAAGATATGGAAACATCAAGAATTCAAGAGGGCAAAGATTTAAAGCATACATATTTAGCACAGCTCTTTCGTTGGCTACATTTTAATTATAATCAACTATTTCTCACATTCTACTCTAGCTAATACTTGCATTAGAGAGAGACAATTCAGGGGGAAAATGCAGAATTTGACACACACTAAATACAGTGCCCCCTCCCTTTTATCTACAGGGGATATGTCCCCAAGACCCTCATGTGGATGCCGAGACTGCAAGTACTACTAAACCCTACATACACTGTTTTTCTCTATACATACATACCAGTAATAAAAGCTTACTTTATAAATTAGGCACAGTAAGAGGTTAACAATAACTAATAATAAAATAGAATAATTATAATATCTATCATAAAATAATGTGAATGTAGTATCTCTCTCAAAATATCTTATTGTACTATATCACCTATTTCAGACAGAGGTTGACCAAGTGTAACTGAAACCTTAGATAAAGGAGGACTAGTGGCAATCTTGATAAATAATAATAATAATAATAATAATGGAGGATGGGGACTGTTAAATAGCATCTCATAGACTCAATTTCAGCATTATATTTGTCAGAAACTCTATAAGGAGGGTAATATGTGATGAATACTTAGATTATACCAAAAAGAATTTTTCCTTTTCCTCTTAAAAATAACATCATTATTAAAGAAAATATGAAAGTTTGAAAAGGTAGACCAAAGAAAATAAAATCGTGCACTTTCTTCTTAACCAAACTACTGTTGGCATTTTGGAATATTTCTCTGTATTTATTTAATACACAGAATTCTCTTTGATGTTTTTCACTTAACACGGCTGAAGTCATAGTATACTACAAATCACTTATTATAAACAATTTAACTTGCAGTAACTATAATGGACTCAAACTGTAATGCAGCCCCTAAATCCAAGTAGGCCACCTGAGATTTCCTGGGTTTAGAGTCAGGTGAGAATCCCTAAATATCTTCTGACCCAGATTTAAAATAAGCTTTGAATACAAAGGTCAAAGAACACTTTTGAATCTCAGACTATTTAGTGCTTACCATAAACTTTTAAAAAGGGGAGGCAAGATCGTGGTCTGTTGGCCAGGTTGTAGTAAAAGCTACAACCTATAATTCTGGCACTAAAATACAATTGAGGTCTTTGATTCTAAATAGGAAATAAATAATTAGTAATGAGAATTTTCTGAAGATAGATAATGAGATTATGAGAACTTAAAGAAAAAGTAACTGGAATCATAATATACATAATTGAGAGAGAGAGAGAGAGAAACATACTTTGATTCTACAGAGTGTAAATTATTTCACCTATAGCCCTGAATTACTTCACCTCTAATTATAAAAGATCTATAACCAACTAAATGAACAGTATATAAAATGAATTGTTATATGTACATTTTAAAATACAGAAAGTCTCTCCTTAAAATACATATTATAAAGTTGATCATTTGTAACTCATGACACATACACACACACACACACAAGCGCACACACACACACACACACACAGAAGTTTAATCCCGGCTTTGTCACAAGCCATCCATGTAATCTTGGGTAAGTCACTTTGAATCTTTGGTCAGAGTTAGTTAGAGATTCACTCTACTTATAAACCCTACTGAGAAATTTTATATTTTTTCTCTTCATAATCTCACAAATCAAACTGAGGTGAAAACACTTTTTAATAAAATCTCTCTTAAAATCATTCCAATTAAATACCAAAGGAAAAAAAAGAAGTTCCCTGGTACATTAGCAATTATGCTCTTTAGAACTGGTTCCATCTAATGTTAAGGTTAGGTTTTTCCAAAGGCTAGTGACATCCAGTTAACCTATCAATTGTTTTTAATGTATACTCCCAGCAAGATTACATTTGCTTTCTAATCATGTTTCCAAAATGCCAGTAGGAAGGTAAACAAGAGAGGAAAAACACAAAATGCCATCTATAATAAGGTATGTGTTTTAACAGTTTAAAAGAATAATGTTTGAAATGTATGGTATGCTATATGATATTAAACTATACACCTCTATGTAAATAAACTTCTGAATTCTAGGTTGCCAAAATTTTATATAAGATCCTACTCCTAAATCATTAATTCTGTACTTTAATGATATAAGTACACTGTCCTTACCTTGTAAACAAAAAACCAGGCTAGAAACTGTCTACGGGAAATCAATGAGACTGAAACTATATAAAGTCAATGAAACACTCAAGTACATCTATACAACTATCTTTACATGCAGAACTGCTTGTATTCATGCAACTATCTGATCTCAAAATAGTTTAGTTTAAGAACGAGAAACCTGTTTTAGTTAACTATTGATTAATATACTTTAAAAAAAATCTGACTCACCTTAGTCCAGGGATGTGCCTTAATTTGAGGGAATTTAAATTCTGTGTAGTTTGGGTTCATTTCTCTGATTTGCTCCCTTGTTGGAGTTCCCAGGACCTAGATAAAGAAAGCAAGTTATTGCCATCTTTTCCTATATATTTAGAAATTTATATGTTTTAAGGCATTGGATTCACTTAAAAAAGGAATTCTCAACTTAAATAAAATACTTAACTCATTAAATACAGCAGTGCTATGATTTGAATATGTCCCCCAAGGCTCATGTGTTGGAAATTTAATACCCAATTCAACAGTGTTGAGAGGTGGGATGTTTAAATGGTAATTAGATAATGTCTCTGCCCTTGTGAATGGAGTCACATCATTAAAGTGGAAGCAGGCTTGTTATTTCAAGAGTGGGTTGGTTAGCAATGTAAGTTTGGCTCCCTCTCACTCTTGCCCTGTCTTGACTTTCTGCCTTCCAACATGAGATACAGCAATGAAGGCCATCACCAGATGTGGGCCCTTTGACATTGGACTTTCCAGTCTCTGGAACAGTGAACCAAGTAAATTTCTATTGTTTATATATTACCCAGTCTTTGGTATTCTGTTACAGCAGCACAAAACAGACTAAGGCAAACAAACTTTGTGAAAGCCTTTTATCTGTAGCTGACTACAGATTTCATGCTGTATTACCATAGACAGACTTCTATGATAACAATAATGTTAAATTTGGGTCATAAAAAAGATTACCATACTCATAAATATTCAATTAAAAATCAGGTATATTTGTTTTCTCTAGAAAAACTATCTATTGCAATAATCACATCTGAGAGTACTTTTTCTTCACTTAGTTCAGTAAAGCCAAAGATTATACAGCTGTCCCTTGGTATCCAGATTGTTTCAGGAGCCCCCTGAGGATACCAAAATCCAGACATGCTCGAGTCCCTTATATAAAATGGCATAATAGTTGCATATAACCTACTTACATCCTCCTATACTTTAAATCATCTTTAGGTTATTATAATACTTAGGTTATGATAATACTTAAATAGTTGTTACATTGTATTGTTTTTAAGTTGTACATTATTCTTTATTAATGTATTTTTACATTGTTATTTTCTGAATATTTTTGATCTGCAGTTGGTTGATTTTGCCGATGCGGAACCTGTAGATATGGAAGGCCAATTGTATTATCAATATATCAGGCAAACTTTATTATAAACCCTCAATAATTCATTCAGTCGTTGAATACTTAGTGTCCCTTGTGTATAAGGAACTATGTTAGGACTTTTGGAGGATACAAAGAACAAGAGATTTCCTGCTACCATAAACTTACATATTTGTATGTCAAAAAAGTATAACTACAGTACACAACAAAAATGTATTGAGCACTTCATTGTTTCTAGAGCTATACTAGGGACTGAACAAAGGAAAGTACATAGACCTGGCTGTACAAGATGGGTGACAAGAAGAAACATTAAATGCTAAAAATTGAGGACTTTGAAGAGAAACACCACATATTACTCATCTTTATAACTATAAGACCTTGTATAAGTCAAATTTGTTGAAATAAAATATTAAACCAGTTACAGTTCAAGAATAATTGCACAGAAGTAGAAGAAAGGAATGTTAAGTACTAGATTTGTGGTGGCAACCAGTGAACAATCAGGCATAATTCTGTAACCATTCAGGGCAAAGTGAGAATTTGTTATGTTTTTGTTATTGGTTCTAACTCTCTAGACTCTGCTAAAACTTTCAGAACTTTATTCAAATTTTTAAAAGTTTGTTCTTTAAAAGACACTTAAGAAAATGAAAAGGTTAGCCACGAACTGAATATATAAAAAACTTATAATTCAAAATAAGACAAGTCAATACAAATCAGCAAAAGATATGTACAGACATTTCACCAAGGATGACATAGAGATGGCAAATAAGCACAAGAAAAGATGTTCGGCATCATTAATCATTAGGGAAATGCTAATTAAGACAAGATACCACTATCCACCCAATAAGAAGGCTAAAATTAAAGACTATGTATAACAAATCTTGGCAAGGATGTAGAGCAACTGAAGCTCTCACCATTGATGGTGGAAATGTGGAATGGTATACAGCACCTTGGAAAACAGTTTGGAAGTTTCTTAAAAGCTAAACACATATGTATCATACAACCCAACATGCCCACTCCTAGGTACTTACCCAAGAGAAATGAACACATATGTTCATACAAAGACTTGTACACAAATATGCATAGCATTTTTTTGCAACTGCTAAACAGTAGAAACAAACCAAAATGGCATTGACAAGTAAATAAATGGTACACAGCCACACAGTAAAATATTACTCAGTAATTTAAAAAGAACAACATGGATGAATCTAAAAATAATAAAGCTGAGTGAGAGAAGCCAGACCAAAAAGAGTACCTAAAGTATAACCACATTCATGTGCAATTCTAGCAAATTTTCTGCCTATAGTGACAGAATATCTACAGTTTTGAGAAGCAGGACTACAAAGGGACACTAGGAAGCTACTGGGATTATGAATGTTCATTATCTCAGTTTCATGGGTGTAAGCATACGGCGAAACTTATCAAATTGAACCCTTTAAATGTGTGCAGTTTTTAAAAATATTTATTTCTGTGGATACATAGGTGAATATATCTATGGAATATATGAGACACTCTGATGTACGCATACAATGTATAATAATCACATCAGGGTAAATGTGGTATCCATCACCTCAAGCATTTGTCCTTTGTTTATTTTTATTTATTTATTTATTTTAGAGACGGAGTCTTGCACTGTTGCCCAGGCTGGAGTGCAGTGGCGTCATCTCGGCTCACTGCAAGCTGCACCTCCTGGGCTCACGCCATTCCCCTGCCTTAGCCTCCCGAGTAGCTGGGACTACAGGCGCCTGCCACCACATCTGGCTTATTTTTTGTATTTTTCAGTAGAGACGAGGTTTCACAGTGTCAGTCAGGATAGTCTCGATCTCCTGACCTTGTGATCCACCCACCTCGGCCTCCCAAAGTGCTGGGATTACAGGTGTGAGCCATCATGCCCAGCCTATCCTTTGTTTTATAAACAACCCAATTATACTCTTTTAGGTATTTTTCAATATTTAATTAAATTGTTATTGTGTATAGTCACTCTGTTGTGCTATGAAATACTAGATTTTATTCTTTCCATTGTTTTGTACCCATTAACCATCCCTATTTCCCCCTCAACCGCCCTTCCCAGCTTCTGCTAACCATCATTCTACTCTCTATCTTCATGAGTTCATTTGTTTTAATTTTTAGCTCTCATAAATAACTGAGAACATGTGAAGTTTGTCTTTCTGTGCCTGGCTTAACACAATGACTTCCGGTGCCATCTATGTTGTTGCATATAATAGGATCTCATTCTTTTTGAGTGTGTGTGTGTGTGTGTGTATATATATATATTTTTTAAAATCTATTTTTCTGTATCTATTCATGAAGTGTCCATGCTGATGAACACTTAGGTTGCTTCCAAACCTTGGCTATTGTGAAGAGTGTTGCAATAAACATAGGAGTGCAGTTATCTGTTCAATATACTGATTTCCTTTCTTTTGGATATATACCTAGCAGTACAACTGCTAGATGGTATGGCAGCTCTATTTTTAGTTTTTTCAGGAGCCTCCATACTGTTCTCCATGGAAGCTGTACTAATTTACATCACCACCATCAACATACAAGGATTCTGTTTTCTCCACATCCTTGTCGGCATTTGATACTGCCTGTCATTTAGAGATAAAAGCCATTTTATCTGGGGTGAGATATCTCATTGTAGTTTCGATTTGCATTTCTCTGATGATCAATGATGTTGAGCACCTCTCATATACCTGTTTGCCATCTGTATGTATCCTTTTGAGCAATGTCTATTCAGATCTTTTGTCCATTTCAAAATCAGATTATTAGATATTTTTCCTATAAAGTTGTTGGAGCTTCTTATATATTCTGGTTATTAAGCTCTTGTCAAATATTTTCTCCCATTTTGTGCATTGTCTCTTCAGTCTGTTAACTGTTTCCTTTGCTGTGCAGAAGCTTTTTATCTTGATGTGGTCCCTATGTGTAGTTTCTTGTATGCCAATTACACCTGTAATAAAAACTTTCAGAAATTATTTAACTATTAGAATACATAAAGTTTGGGTAAGATAGATGGAAGAATATTCTGAACTACAGAATCATTATTGACATAAATCAAAAGGGAATCTAGTTAAAAATAAACTGACCTTTAACTGTGTATAAGGTAATTTCTGAGCAAACTCCTAATGTAATTGGAAAGAAAATAAAAAGGTGACTGTAAAAATATTCTAAATTATTAACACTTATTCTAACCCCTATTTCTAACATTGTTCTGGTGATATGTGCATGTGTCTGTGTATGTGTATACATGTACCTGGTGAGAGGGTGAGGAGTGAAAAATGAGGGAGCAGTACTAATAAGCTTATCAATAATTCTGTCACAAGCAACGCTACTGGATTCTTTTGAGAGCTGAAAACAAACAACGGTAGCAATGACATGAATAAACGAGTGTTTATAAATGTATACCTTCAGTGACCCTACAACCTACTGATTTCCATTTCAAGCTATTATACCCTAACAGAGAAATTCTTATACCTCTAAAGCAACATTGTTCATAATAATAAAATACTGCCAATAAAAGCAAAAATCCACCAGTAGAATTAACAAATAAATTGTGGCATAGTCATACAATAATATACTAACTAGCAATGAAGAGGACTAAACCAGAGCTACACATACCTTTATGGATGAATCTCACAAACAATGAATGCACACAGCATGACTGCCTTATATAAAGTTCAAAATCAGACAACACATAGTTTACATAGTAAAACTGTGTAAAACTAAATAAAAAACATAAGAATACTCATCATTAAAATCAAGTACAGATTATCTAGTTTAACAAAGAGGATGTGCAAAAGGGGGCTGTGACTGGTATGGGGCAAAAGTAATTCTTCTACCTCTAATTCTTAACGTAAGTTGTAGTTACATGAATATTTACTATTGTACTTAGAATATATTTGTACATATTTTTTCATTATGATATATTTAGAAATAACCAAAATGACACTTCAGAAATGCCCACTCTTGAATCAGTATTTGTTGTACAGTCATCCTCTATATATTCAGTACTTTGCTAACATAAGACACAGTACTAACTCTCCAAAAGAAATGAGAATTATATGATGTCCATTAGTAAATGCACCTGTTTACTGTGTGAACAGAAATCACATGGACTTCTCAAGCATTCAGCTAACTTTCCTATAGAGGTTATGGGGGATAATTCAAGAGTTACTGATATGGTTTGACTATGTTCCCACCCAAATCTCATTTTGAATTGTAGCTCCCATATTTCCCTTATGTTGTGGGAGGAACCCAGTGGGAGATAAATTGAATCATGGGGGCAGTTTGCCCCATGTTGTTCTCATGATAGTGAGTAAGACTCACAAGATCTGATGGGTTTTATAAAGGGGAGTCTGCCTGCACAAGACAAGCTCCCGTCTCTTGCCTGCCACCATCCATGTAAGATATGACTTTGCTCTTCCTTGCCTTCTGCCATGATTGTGAGGCCTCCCCAGTCATGTGGAACTGTAAGTTAATTAAACCTGTTCCTTATTAAATTACCCAGTCTAGGGTATGTCTTTATCAGCAGCGTGAAAATGACTAATACAGTTACAATGTATAACGTAAGTCAGGACGTTCCTTGAAATGAAAGTTTTATAATTCTTGTTTTTTTTTTTCACTTATAACCTAAGAATATTCCTAATGGAAGCAAATCTGTGAAATATACAATAAAACAGTTGAGAAGCATGTGCTTATACACAAAGTATGCTAAACATATAAACTTTTAATAATTTATTTAAGGTACACCGTGTGTGTGTACTCACTCTCAATCCTTCTCCCTAAACTCACTGTCTCACAGCCACTTAGATCTAAACATTTTACCTAATATTATGTCAAGGAAAATTTCAAACAAAAAAGTTGTGAAAGTTTTACAGTGAACACCAACCCACTATATCCAGTATCCATATTCTCCAACTAACATTTTACTCTATTTGGTTAATCACATATCCAACCCTCTATCCATACATCAACCCAACTATTTTTTGATGCATTTCAAAATAAGTTGCAGATATCAGTACACATCAGCATGCATATAATTAAGGTTTGATATTTACAACTTTATAAGTATTTTTTACATACCTTGAATCCTCCTTTAATATACACCAGAAAACGCATGTGGAAAATCTTTATCACAATGGGAAATAATCTGCTTTGATGAACAGTGATGATATTTAAAAAGCATTTTTTTTCTTCTGCAACTCATTCCTTTATAAAGATTTATACGCTTTTACTGTTGATTTGCATTTATTTCACCTGGGTTCCCCACTGGTTAAAAAAGGTTTCTTTATTATACTTACAATCAGTGGTCAGAGTTTTAACTAGGTATATTCTTTACCTTCAAAATGTAGTTATCACTGACTTTTAAGAGACTTTAACTACCAACCTGTAAATAGAATTGTTGTTGATGTATTCACTATAAATTATTTTTAAAAAGCAATTAACTAAAAAAAGTCTGTCAGCACAAAATGGCAAAGAAAATCCTATTCATCAATTTACTTTCACATGACTATGAATCACGAAGGCTATTAGATGGGAAACAGAGATCCTAACATTACAGTATGTTCCATGTTTAATTCAACTACTATCATTTTTCTAGTCTTTTCCTTATTGTTTTTTAAATCTTAACGCCAGGTTCTCCTTAGGGTGGCTGACAGTAGGATTTACAACATATTAAAAAATACTAAAAATTCAAAAAGCTCTCAAATTTGAAACACTGAAGAATATTTTATTACGACAAGGTCCTCACAATATAGGAAAAAAACTACTTATTTCTGTTGGTGACTTCTAATGATAAACCAATTAAAATAAAACTTTAGGGAGCAATTTAAAAATGCCTACTATCCCTAGACGTGATCATGAATGGTCACAAAAAACACATTTAAAAAAAATGGAAACTAGATGAGAGATTTTCTAATTCAGGGGTCAGCAGACTTTTTCTGGAAAGGGCCAGAGAGTAAATATTTAAAGCTTGTGGGACACGAAGTCTCTGTCACTACTCAACTCTGCAACATAAAAACAACCACAAACAAAGTTTATTTACAAAAATGGGTAGCAGATTGTGTTTGGCCCCTGGACTCTACTGTGTTGACCCTTAACCTAACACAAACATTTTTAAACATGAGAAAAACAGACCCAGAAGGAGTATCTTTTCAGAGGTCGTAACTAGAAATAGAGCTGGAAAGGAATTTAAACCTTATCAGTGGTAAACAAATTTTAGGAGGTGGCATCAAAGAATCTGGTTATTGAATGTGGCTAGAAGGTAAACAATTTCAGTAGCTGTGAAAAATCTTGATGATATTAGGCATGAAGTAGTAGATCTGGAAGAGAAAATAATATTTGAGATCAGACATTCAGGAAGAACCAGGAGGAGCTCTCCACCAAGTGGTAGACATCAGATACATTACTTAGAAGAGAGCTTGAGGCTAAAAGAACTGCTTTGGTAGTACCTGTGGTATAAGCGCTAGGTGGCTGTGACAGTGCATAACAGGGAAAGCAGACAAAGAAGAGTGCTAAAGATGGGCATTCAAATATACAGAAAAGAGAGAAATTTAAACAGAAGGCTGAGATAGAAGTACAAGGAGTTGGGCAAGGTCCCATAAACAGTGACACCATGGGGGCCAAGGAAGGTGAACACTTAAAGGACAAAGAAGTATCTTATGACACAATAAATCCAGGCAAAAAATAAAGTCCAAAAGGTGTTCACTGCAGGTGGCCATTAAGATTTCCTTTCTGATCTTGCTGAGGTCATGAGAAGAGCAAGCCGACCACAATCACCTGACATGAGTTTAGTGAAATTAAGTTTTCCTTTCAAAACATACTGCCAGTGAGAGAAAGGAGAGAACAAAGAACAAATATTTATTAAGCACACAGCATGTAAGAGCAGTGTGCTAGATATATCAATTTTCTTTTCTCATTTGAATTTTGCAGATACAATATTATCCTCTTTTACACTTGAAAAACCTAAGGCTGACAGAAGTCTCAAGGTTACAATTTGTCAGTGGTAGACAGGGATACAAATGCATGTGTCACTGACTCCCTAAAATGGTCTATCCAATGTTAAGGGCAGAAAAGAAGGAAGACTTTTTACAAAATAACTTTTAAAAAGTCATTTTCTTAAACTACACTGATTATACCATAAAAAAGAAACCTGAATCCTTTTGAGTTGTATAAAATATATAAAGGTTTTGTAAGATCACAAGGCTATAAACAAGTTTCGAAAGTTAAACAGACTTTTTGGCAACTTAAAAAAAATACCGATTTAAATAAAACCTACCCCTATCATGGTAATTCAACTTAATAAAATGAGTATCAACATTATACTGAATGGGCAAAAACTGGAAGCATTCTCCTTGAGAAGTGGAACAAGACAAGGATGCCCACTCTCACCATTCCTATTCAACATAGTACTAGAAGTGCTAGCCAGAGCAATTAGGCAGGAGAAAAAAACAAATGGCATCCAAATAAAAAAAGAAGTAGTCAAACTATTTTCTTTGCAGATGATATGATTCTATACCTAGAAAGCCCTAAAGACAAAGGTTCCTGTCAAAACGTTCCTGGAACTGATAAATGCCTTCAGTAAAGTTTCAGGATACAAAATCCGTAAATGAAAGTAAGTAGCATTTCTATACACCAATAATGTTCAAGCTGAGAGCTGAATCAAGAACACAATCCTATTTACAATAGCCACATATAAAATACCTAGGAATACCTCTAACCAAGGAGGTGAAAGATCTCTACAGGGAGAACTACAAAATGCTGCTAAGAGAAATCAGATGACACAAATGGAAAAGCATTCCATGCTCATGGATTGGAAGAATCAGTACTGTTAAAATGGCCATACTGCCCAAAGCATTCTACAGATTCAATGCTATTCCTATCAAACTACCAATGTCATTTTTCACAGAACTAGAAGAAACTATTCTCAAATTCATATGGAACCAAAAAAGAGCCCATATAGCCAAAGCAATCCTAAGCAAAAAGGACAAAGCCAGAGGCATCACATTACCTGACCTCAAACTATACTGTAAGGCTACATTAATCAAAACAGCATCATATTGGTACAGTCGACAAAAATAAACAATGGGGAAAGGATTCCCTATTCAATAAATGGTGCTGGGATAGCTGGCTAACCACATGCTAAAGAATGAAACTGGACCCCTATCTTTCACCATATACAAAAAGTGACTCAAGATGGACTTACGATTTAAATGTAAGACCTCAAACTATAAAAATTCTACAAGAAAACCTAGGAAACACTATTCTAGACATTGGCCTTGAGAAATAATCTATGACTGAATTCTCAAAAGCAACTGCAATAAAAACAAAAGTTGGTGAGAACTAATTAAAGAGTTTCTGCATAGCAAAACCAACCATCAAAAGAATAAACAGACAATTTACAGAATTGGAGAAAATAGTCACAAACTACACATCTGACAGGTCTCATACCCAGAATCTGTAAGAAACTTAAATCAACAAGCAAAAAACAAATAACCACATTAAAAAACGGGCAGAAGACATGAACAGAAACTTCTCTAAAGAAGACATACAAGTGGCCAACAAACATGAAAAAAATGCTTCACAATCACTAATCATCAGAGAAATGCAAGTCAAAATCACAATGAGATACCATCTCACATCAGTCACAATGGCTAATTAAAAAGTAAAAAAACAACAGACATGGTGAGGCTGCAGAGAAAAGAGAACACTTATATGCTATTGGTGGGAATGTAAATTAGTCCAGCCACTGTAGAAAGCAGTTTAGAGATTTCTCAGATAACTTGCTTGACCCAGCAATGCCATTACTGTGTATATATCCAAAAGAAAAATTGTTCTACCAAACAGATACAACCACTTGCATGCTCATCACAGCATTCTTCACAATAACAAAGACATGGAATCAACTTAGATGCTCATCAACAGTGGACTAGACAAAGAAAACGTGGTACATATACACCATAGACTACCATGCAGCCATAAAAAAAATTATATCCTTTGCAGCAACATAGATGCTGCTGGAAGCCATTATCCTAAGCAGATTACTGAATAGGAAAGCAAATACCGCATGTTCTCACCTATAAGTGGGAACTAAACATTGGGTACTTATGGACATAAAGATGGCAATAATACAAACTGAGGACAACTAGAGAGGGAAAGAAGGCTGCAAAACTAACTACTGGATGCCATGCTCAGTACCTGGGTGACAAGATCATTCATACCTCAAACCTCAGCATCACACAAGATATCCAGGCAACAAACTTGCACATGCACCCCTGAAACTAAAATAAAAGTTGGAAAAAATATTTTAAACTGTTAATAACAGAGGTCTTTAGCAACAGAAGAATACTATGAAGAAACAGTCATCTAACTGGCTAAACAAGATAAAATTGAGTATAAAAAATTTAAAACTTATTTTAAAATGCTTTGTAAAATAAACTTAATAGAATACCATGCAAAGGCTTGCATTGTATTATTATTTTTTAAAAGGCTATTATAGACTTCTGCATCTAGCTGTGATGAAATTCTGAACACTGAAACTGCCCCCCAGGTGTAAACAACTAAGAAACTGGCTGACAAACAAAATTCAACATTTTTAAAGAAGTAGGAAAATATAAGAAGAGAAAAAAATCAAGTCAGTCAACAGACAGAGGTCCAGATATGACAGAGATGACAGAATTAGCACATAAGTACTTTAAAATAGCTATTATAACAAGGAGAGAAATAGAAGATATAAAAAAGAACCAAATGGAAATTGTACAGTTAAAAAAATATAGTATGTGAAATTAAAACTTCACAGGAGAGGATTAACAGGTTAGACACAGGGAAGAAACTGAATCACTGAATTAAAAAAACAGCAATAGAAACTATCAAAGCTGAAGCACGGAGGGAAAAAACGTACAAATGTGACTTGAGTCTGATGGTGGGAAGTAGGGCAGATGCAGAAAAATTATTTGAAGAAACATTACCAAAACTTACCCAAATTTTATAAAAATCATGCATTATCCCACAAATACAAGAAGTTCAATGAACCTGAATGAGGACAAATACAAACAATACTATAAAAACTCATAATCAACTGGTAAAAGCCACTCATAAAGTGAAAATCTTCAAGAATGCCAGAAACACATTATAGACAGGGCATATACAGGGTATCAACAGCTGACTTCTTATCAGAAACAATGAAAGCCAGAAGAAAAGAGAGATCTCTCCAAAGAATGAAAGAAAAATAAATCTGTCAAGTGAAAATATCCTTTAAAATAAATTTTTAGGCAAATAAAAGCTAACTGAGTTTGTCACCAGCAGATCTTCACCACAAAAAAGTAGTTCAGGATGAAAGAAAGACTTCCAAATGGGCATTCTGATCTACACAAAGGAATAAAGAGCACTGAAAATGGTAAATATGCAGTTAAATGTATGACATTTCCCCCTCATTAAAAAATTTCTCTTGAACAAATTGCTTAAAACAAAGTAACAACTGTTGCAGGAAGTCAAGGACTCTGAACAGAGGGACTGGCTGGAGCTGTGGCAGAAGAACATGAATTGTGAAGATCTCATTTTAATATGGACATTTATCAGTTCCCAAATAATACTCTCATAATTTCTTATGCCTGTCTTTACTTTAATCTCTTAATCTTGTTATCTTCGTAAGCTGAGGATGTACACCACCTCAGGACCACTATTGTGTCAACTGTACAAATAGATTGTAAAACATGTGTGTTTGAATAACATGAAATCAGTGCACCTTGAAAAAGAACAGAATAACAGCGATTTTCAGGGAACAAGGGAAGACAACCATAAGGTCTGACTGCCTGCAGCATCGGGCAAAATAGAGCCATATTTTTCTTCTTGCAGACAGCCTATAAATGGACGTGCAAGTAGGGAAGATATTGCTAAATTATTTTCCTAGCAAGGATTAATACTCTGGGAAAGGAATGCATTCCTGGGGGGAGGTCTATAAACAGCTGCTCTGTGAGTGTCTATCTTATGCTGTTGAAGTAAGGACTGAAATACGCCCTGGTCTCCTGCAGTACCCTCAGGCTTACTAGGGTGGGGAAAAACCCTTCCCTGGTAAATTGGAGGTCAGATGGGTTCTCTGCTCTCAAACCTTGTTTTCTGTTAAGATGTTTATCAAGACAATATGTGCACTGCTGAACACAGACCCTTATCAAAAGTTCTGCCTTTTGTCCTTTGTCCTGTTTCCTCAGAAGCATGTGATCTTTGTTCTTCCTTTTGCCCTTTGAAGCATATGATATTGTGACCTACTTCCTGTTCTTGCAACCCCTCCCCTTTTGAAATCCTTTTTATGTGCTGGTTTTGCGGCTCAGGTGGGCATCACGGTCCTACCAATATGTGATATCACCCCCGGAGGCAGAGCTGTAAAATTCCTCTCTTTGTACCCTTTCGCTTTATTTCTCAGCCAGCCGACACTTATGGAAAATAGAAAGAACCTATGTTGAAATATTAGGGGTGGGTTCCCCCAATAAACAACAAATATTGTAAGGATTATAACATGTAGAATTAAAAAGTATGAAAACTATAGCACAAAGAACAGGAAGGGGAATGGAAATACTGTCACATGGTTCTTGTTTTCCATATGACATTGTACATTACTATTTGAAGACAGATTGTAATATATTGATGCACATTTTAAATCCTAGACCAACCTCTAAAAATGCAACAAGGAAGTATAGCTTAAAAACCAATAGAAAAAATAAAAACTACTGTTTTAATCCATAGGTGGCAGTAAAAGAGGGGGAAAAACAGAGGAAAGGAAAGATGGGATGAAAAGAAAACAAACACTAAGGTGCAAATCTTAAACTCAACCACAGTGATAATTATACTGAATGCAAATAGTCTAAGTACTTCAATTAGAAAGGGAGAAATTGTCAAACTCAATTAAAAAACCTCACTATACGTCTGTAAGAAATGCACTTTAAATTAAAACACATAGATTAAAAGTAAAAGAATGCAAGAAGTTATACCATGCAAATACTAACCATAAGAAAGATAGAGTGCCTATATTAATATAAGAAAATGAAAACTTCAGGATAAGAAAATTAAACAAAAATAAAGAGGGGCATTTCCTAATGATAAAAGTCATTTTAAGACTAAATCTAAAATTATTGAGAAGACCATGTGTTGATGACAATGTGGAGCACTGGAGTGCTCATGTGTTGTTGCTGGGAGTGTCAAATAGTAAAACTGCCTTGGAAAATAGTTTGGTAACCATACTTACTTACCATATGATCAGCAATTTCAGTCCTACTTTTTTATTCAAGAGAAATATAAACACATGTCTGCAAAAACACTTGTAAACAAACATTCACAGGAGCTTTACTCATAATAATCAAAACTCCAAAACAAGTCAAATGTCCACTCACAGGTGAACGGATAAACACATTGTGGTATACTCATAAAATAGAATACAACTCAGCATAAAAAGGAATAAACAGGTGATATAGACAACAACACTGACAAATCTCACAAACATGATATTAAGCAAAAAAAGCCAAATACAAAAGAAATATATTTCGTTTATGAAATTCTAGAATAGGCATCTGTAGTGACAGAAAATAGATCAACGATCACCTGAGACAGAAGATGGGAAACTGACCACAAAGGAGAATGAACAGGGTGACCAACCATCCCAGTTTGCCTGGGACCATCTTGGCAAACCCCTCAGTCTGGGCAAACTGAGACATTTGGTCATTCTAGGCTATAAAAGGAAACATTTTTAGGACGATAGAAATGTTCTAAATCTTGACCAGGGTAGTGGTTATATGGCTTTGTTTGTTGAAATTTACTAAACTGTCATTTAAAATGGCTATATTTTATTATACATAAATTATATTTCTATTAACTTGATTTAAAAAGTTAAAAAAAAAAGGGACCATTATGTAACTTGTGTCGCCTTTACTAAATGCAAACGGATGTTTAACCTTCTTAAATTACTATTTATAAGGCTAGCATTAAAAGTATCAGAATCTGTCAAACCCTAAAATCAGAACTATTTTATATACAATATGCATATTTTTTTAAGAAACCAAAGATGAGACATAATCAAGAGGCATTTAAGAAACTTTTCAGTCTCTGAAGTTGTTCATATTTCAAAACATTTATTTAGTGTCTATCCTCAAGAAGCTCTACGGCAGAGAGACTTGTACATAAATCAACAACAATCAGGTGACAATAGTATAGCAAAGTAAGTATAGGTAATGTGTGAGGTGAAAGTCCTACACTGCAATGGAAAGAGGAATGGATTCAGAAGGTTCTGGAAGGGGAGTCAAGAGCTGATTTTACTTAAGGAATGTAGGAGGCAAATGAGTAAAAAGTACATTCTATGCACATTAGGTGTGTAGGTGAAAACCAGCATGCTAAAAGGAATAAGGACTGGATTACAGATGGATGATATAATTAAAGGCTAAAAGGCAAGCAAGTAACAGATATGAAGAGCAAAGATTCTGAATGCATGACTATCTTTAATAACACAAACATAAGACATTTTAGCAACAATCCTATTTCAACCTCTGAGTATATCTTTAGGTTTTATATTAAGATTTTATTAGGTTCAAAGTATATTTCTACCTGATTTACTCTGGCTGAATTCTACATTTGGAACTTTTGAAACAGAATAATTGAAAAATAATTTTATAGATTAAAAAAGATGTTCGATAAATTCTCATTTCATACACAAAACAAGACTTAGGGTTCACTTGAATTTAAGAGATGGAAATTTTCTTCCCCAAAACGTTTAGACTAAAGATATATACTTTGAGTAATTAATACTTATTCCTGGATTTCCTGAAAAGTGAGTCCTTTTTTTCACTTAAAGGAAGTTAAACCACATGGAAATGTTTTATGCACTCTTCTGTAAGTATATTTCATACAAAAGAGGGGGGAATTTTAAAAACTATCACAACAATGGGAAGAGAACATATTCTCAGTTATCTATTACTAGAACTCATGACCTTTCCATTTGTTGCAAAAAGCACCAAGATCAGCCTGCCCCACCCCTTTGGGGATACTGTTTATCCCCTTACTATTAAATCAATCATTTTATCTGTTCCTAGTCCCACCTGGTTACAAATTTATCCAAACACGGAAAAACATCAACACAGGAATTATGAGTTGATAACTACTGTCTTCAAAGAAATAATATGGCCCAAGAAGCATGTGACAAAAAGCAACTGACAAAAGCTCTGAAATGCTAGTATTTCTTCCACAACCTTGTTTATTTTATAGTTCACCACCAGAGGTCGCCAAACTTCAGCAATAGAGGTGCACCTGCAGCCTTTAAGAGCGAAGTAAAAGAAAGTCTATTAGGAATGTTGCTGCTCTGCTTAAATCCTGCAGTTGCTTCCAACTGCTTACAAGCTAATGTGATCTGGCCACTGTCAACAGCTCCAGTCTTCTCTTTCCCAGTAAACTCGTATTCTACCAACCCCACCAGGCAGAACCTTAAGTGACAACCATAAAGAAACACATGAAACCTAGTTTTACTAAATATTTATCCACTCCCTTCCCCTCCCTATCTGGTAAATACATTTTGATGTTTCAAGATTCAGCTCAATGGTTAGCTCTCCTATGAAGGCTTTCCAGACAGCACTACTCTAAGTGAAATGCTTCTGCCTTTGTACTCTGCTCAGACATCTGGAATAATACTGGGTTTGCGCTATTGCCCTCAGTTGTTCCTCTCCTCCCATCCATCAGTCTCTGAAGTCCCTGAAGGCGAGAACCCTCTAAGTTCTTGCCCAGCACCTAGTAAAAACGGTTCACTAAATTAATGCATATAGTTAATGTGGTATGTATCTTGAAAGACTAAAGGAATGTATGGCTAGGCCTATAGACAATGAATTCAATAAAGGCTTTAAAAATAAAATTATATAACACAATATAATCATTGTATAAATGGTTGAATACCTAAACATCTTCATTTCTTTTCTGCATAAAATAACTGCATATGGAAATTGGAGTGTTGGGTTATGTGAGGTTGGCCGTTATATCCTCATCAGTTGCTAAAAATTTTAATTGTTCCCTTTTTTGGCGATTTAACATTGCTATAAACTTTGCATACATGTTTTGTGTGGATGTAAGTTTTCAATTATCTAGTACATATACCTACAAACTGAATTGCTGGGTCATATAACTCAATGTTTAATATTTTGAGGAACTGCCAAACTTGTTCAAAGTCTGCATTATTTTACAACCACATCAGCAATGCATGAAGGTTCCAGTTTCCCCATATCCTCACCAACATTAGTTACTGTCTTTTTACTTTAGTCATTATGGTGAGCGTGATAATAATATTCATTATGGTACTGACTTTCATTTCCTTGATGAATAATGATGTTGAGCATCTTTTTGTACGCTTACTGGCCATTTGTGTATCTTCTTTAGAGAAGTGTCTATGCAGATTCTTTGTCCATCTTTCAAGTGGGCTTTCTTTTTATTATTAAGTTGTAAGAATTCCTTATATACTGTAGATACAAATCCCTTACCAGACATAATTTGTAAAAATTTTCTCCAATTCTGTCTTTTAACTTTCTTGACGCTGTCTTCTAAAGTGCAAGTTTTTAAATTTGACACAGTCCAATTTACTTGTATTTTCTTTTGTAATGTGTGCTTTTGTGTTACACGTATGAAAATATTGACTAATTGAAGTTTACAAAGATTTATAACTATTTCCTTCTAAGAGTTTTATAGTTTTGGCTCTAACTTTAGGTCTTTGATTCATTCTGAATTCATTTGTTTTTAATTAACTGACGAATTATAACTGTATACAGTTTTGAGGTAAACTGATATTATGTGTACACTGTGTAATAACAGAATCAGACTAGTTAACATACTGATTACATTAAATACTTATCATTTGCTCCTCCTGTCTAACTATAATTTTGTACCCTTTGGCCAACATTTCCCATCCTCTCCACCTTCTGGTAAACACTATTCTTCTCTCTGCTTCTGGAATTCAATTGTTTCAGAATCCACATATTAGTAAGACCATGCAGTATTTCTCTTTCTATGCCTGACTTACTCTACTTAGCATAATGTCCTCCAGGTTCACCCATGTTATCACAAATGACAGAATTTCCTTCTTTCTTAAGGCTAACTAGTATTCTACTGTAGTGGATATATATATACCGTATTTTTCCTTCCATTCATCCGCTGATAGGTACTTCCATTGTTTCCATATCTTGGCTTTCATGAATAGAACTAGGGAGTACAGATATCTCTTTGACATAGTGACTTCAAGTCTTTAGGATAGATACCTAGAAGTAGAACTGCTGGATCATACTGTAATTTTATTTTCAGTTTTTTGAGGAACCTCCATATAGTCTTCCATAATGGTTGCACTAATTTACATTCCTAAAAACAGTGTAAAGGATTCCCTTTTCTCCACAAGCCATATAATTTTTGTATATGGTGTGAGGTGGGGGTCCAACTTCATTCTTTTGCATATGGATATCCAGTTGTCCAAGCACCATTTGCTGAAAAGACTATTCTTTCCCCATTGAATTGTCTTGGAATCCTTTTCAAAACTCAACTGACAATAAACATACAGGTTTATTTCTAGACTCTCCATTCTACTTAATTGATCTATATGGCTACATTCACGCCAGTAATACATTGTCTTGATGACTGCAGTTGTGTAATAAGTTTTGAAAACAGAAAGTGTGGCTGGGCATGGTGGATCATGCCTGTAATCCCAGCACTTTGGGAAGCCAAGGTAGGTGGATCACTTGTTGAGCCCAGAAGTTTGAGACCAGTCTGGGCAACATGGTGAAAACCTATCTATAACAAAGAATACAAAATTTCACCAGGCATGGTGGTGTGTGCCTGTAGTCCCAGTTACTCAGGAGGCTAAAGGTGGGAGGAGAGCTTGAGCCAAGAAGGTGCAGGCTACAGTAAGCCATGATTGTACCATTGCACTCCAGCCTGGGTGACAGAGCGAGACCCTGTCTCAAAAAAAAAAAAAAAAGTGACTCCTCCAACTTCATTCTTTTTCAAGACTGTTTTGGACTTCATTCTTTTCTTACTAAATGAAAATTTATACTTGAAAACAAGTCATCTCCCTCCCTGTCAAAAAGTTTTAGTTAGGTAAACTACTGAACATAAAGTGAAAAATTCGTTCTTGGTTGATACATATTCATAGGAGTCAAAAGACCTTTTTTTCTAGGTGAATTTCAGCTAAAGTGGTATTCTCAAGGAAGAAGTATAAAATAGAAAGGGGGGTATCTGAATCTCTTGGATTAAAACAAAATACATGTAAAAATCTGTATACACTTCGATCAGTTTTACTTTCCTTTGAGAATCACTAACACTATAGTTCTTTGTAGCACCACAAGCCAAGATTTTCTTCACATTTTCTTGATATCTTATATATCAAATAAACAATAAAATATTGCTTTATAAATATGCAATAGCATTCAGTATACTTTTAAAAACTAGAAATGCCCCTTTCTACAAGATTGCTAGTTTCTTATACTTTTCCTACTAGCAAACTATTAAGAATCATTTGTGTCAAATATTTTAACTATTTATTGCAAAAAAGGAAGCAAGAATTCCTTAGTAAAACGTAAGTCCTGAAGTCAGGGATGTAGCATATGCATGCTGTCAATCTGATAGATTTCTGTCCCTGTCCCACCTCTCACCTGACCCTTCATATACTTTATAGATTGCTCCAAAGAAAATGTATTAAACTGAGGCCCTGGAATTAGGTAAACACACAAAATAACTCAAAAGGCAACCCTGCACAAGAATCTGCAGTTGATAATTACAGGGTATTATATCCCAGGAAACATATGGAGGGTCTTTTGACTCAGGTCCTAAAATACAACTATAAATAAATTAGCTTTGAAGTGACAATGTCATGAAACTTCAGTTTGTCTGGAAAAAAGTTCCTCTGTAGAAATAAAACATCACTGGCAAATTAGTAAATAACTTTACACTGCATATTCTGGGACAGGTAACAATTTCAAATGGATGCCATTATCTGCAAGTCAAAAGTTAAACTGAGCTACATCGCCAGGAAGTTATTTTTCCATGCCTAGGCACACACAACACTTTTAAGTATACAGGGATTTAACCAAGTATGAGTAAGTTACTGTAGACCCAATAAAATTTCACATTAGTTAAAATCAATGTTTCTTTTGGTCTATGGAAAACACTATACTAATGTAGAGCAATTATTGCATTAGAATAATTCTGTTAATGCCTCTTTACTGTTTCACTTATTTTTAAAATGTTGGCATCATATCGTATGTGTAATACCTACTTTCTACAAGTGGTTATTATGAACTATAGTCATATTTCCTTGTACTATAATAGAATAAAGATGTTTACCCTGGAGTTCTTGGGAGAGCTATGGGAAGGCCAAGAATCACCTAAAGTTGCATACAAACTGTCTGGTATTTATTCATTTTTCTGGGGGGAAGTGTCCACTGCTATTAATGCATTTTCAAAGTAGTCCATGATTCAAAAACTATTAAGAGCTGCTGCTTTAGTCAGCAATAAATGAAAAAATTTGATAATACAAGAACAAATTAAGTACCAACTAACACAATCAACAAACGTCTTGTTTATGTATTACAAACTATGTGTATTACAAGTAAAAAAAACCTGTATTAAAATGTGTAAGAGGGTGTACATACATGTACTGGGAGTGAAAAAATGATATCAGTTTAATAAACAGTCTCTGCAATCTATTAAAAACACAAAAGCTCGATAGCAGCACAAAAAATGTCCAAAGGTAATATATGATACTAAACTCCAAATGCATGTTTATAAAGATGCATCATATATCTATCAAAAACTTACCAAAAAGAGCTATTTTATACCTACTACACTCTGATTTGATATCTTAGACCTCTAAAAGATTGTCTGGGCCAGGCGTGGTGGCTCATGTCTGTAATCCCAGCACTTTGGGAGGCTGAGGCGGGTGGATCACCTGAGGTCAGGAGTTTGAGACCAGCCTGGCCAACACGGTGAAATCTCGTCTCTACTAAAAATACAAAACTTAGCCAGGCATGCCTACAGTCCCAGCTACTTGGGAGGCTGAGGCAGGAGAATCGCTTGAACCTGGGAGGCAGAGTCTGCAGGGAGCCAAGACAGCACCATTGAACTTCCAGCCTGGGCAAAAGAGCAAGACTCTGTCTCAAAAAAAAAAAAAAAAAAAAAAAAAAAAAGATTATCTGACAATGAAAATGTTAAGCCAGGAAACAAGAGTGTAGATACACATGGGCACTGAACAAACTACAGGACAGGGATAAGATAATTAAAATCTAAAATATTGCTAAATGAAGATAGTGAAAATAAGGTTGAACTGTACAGAAGCTCCTTGATTTACAATGGGATCATATCACAGTCAACCCATACATAACAAGTTGAAAATATCCTAAGCTGAAAATGCAAACAGTATGTCCAATCTACTGAAATCATAGCTCAGCCTAGACTACCCTTAAATGTGCTCAGCACAATTACATTAGCCTACAGTTGGGCAAAATAATCAAACACAAAGACTATTTTATGATAAAGTGTCAAATATCTCATGTAACCTATTGAATACTGTCTTGAAAGTGAAAAACAGAATGGTTGTACAGGTACTCAAAATACAGTTTCCACTGAATCTGTGCTGCTTTCACAATATTGGAAAGTCAAAAAAACATTAAGCCATCCTAAGTCGGGGACTGTCTGTAACTGAAAGCAAAGCAAAGGAATCATGGGGACCATGTGTAATTGAAAGCAAAGCAAAGGAACTGACCATTACAATGGTTGAAACAAAATTAAACTTAAAGGTACCTCAAACTGATTTCATATATTCACTACAGTAAGATTTAGGGGTTGCACTAATTTGCTGGTAGACACAAATTTTTACACTATACATATAATAAGTAATAAATATGACTCAATGGGTTCTGGGTATCAAGTTCACATTAAGGATCACATCGTTTTTCCCAAAGGTACAAAATTCCATGAATAGAGGCTATCAATTGAGCTACCGATGAATCAGATGGTTTTTCCACCACCCTACACCAACTATTACTGTATATACTGTAATACAGTAGTTTCCCCTTAACTGTGGATGATATATTCCCCAGTGGATTCCTGAAAACATATATAGTACCAAACTATATACTATGCTTTTCCTATACATACATACCTATGATAAAGTTTAATTTATAAATTAGGCACAGTAAGAGATAAAAAAACAATTAAAATGATATACTATAATTAAAGTTCTGTGAATGTAGTCTCTCTCTCTCAAAATATTTTCTTGTACTACACTTATCCTTCTTCTTGTGATAATGTGAGATGATAAAATGCCTATGTGGTAAGATGAAGTGAGGTGAATTACACAGGCCTTGTGGCACAGCCTTAGTCTACTAATGATCTTCTGACCATACACCAGGAGGAGGATCATCTGCTTGGAATGATCCTGGATCAGTGAGCCATAATAATGTCCATGGCTGGATGTCAGGAGCAAATGATGTCGATGACTAATGGGCAGGTAGTGTATACAGCATAGATATACTGGACAAAGGGAGGATTCACATCCCAAGAGGAATGAAGCAGGACAGCATGAGATTTCAGCATACTACTCAGAACAGCATGCAATTTAAAACTCATAAATTGTTTATTACTAAAATTTTCCACTTAAAAAAATGTTTCTGAACTGTGGTTGGCTCTGGGTAACTAAAACAGTAGAAAGTGATACCTGTGGATATCAAGAGACTACTGTAGTAACAGTAATAGTAGTAGTAGTGATGCTTACTTCTTACGGTTAATATAAGAATTAAGTGTGGTAATGAATGTAAAGTGCTTAACCCAGTGCCTGCACAAAGTAAGGTCTCACTGAGTGGCAGCTTTTATGATGAGCAGTCATTTCTCAATATGGGAAAAATGCAGAATTCTGAGAAGCCAGGGATCCACTGATCTTTTTGTCTAAATTATACCACAAACAAGCATCAGTCAAATTGAAAGCCTAGGAAAACAATTATTTAGACAAACATTTGTAACAAAAATGTAACTCTCAACTTCTATAGAACTGTTTTTGTTTACTAACAAAAAAAAATTGAAAGCAACTACTTTCTCATAAGTCCTGCAATTGTAAAAAGATATGCTTGCTTAAAAAAATTAACATCACAGAATAGTAAAAAGCAAAAAATAAAAGTTCTCTCCTTTTCACCTTCCCTTAATTCTATTCTCCATTGTAGAATTTGCAGGTCCTTCTAAATCTTTTTCTATGGATAGGCATCAAGAAATGAAGTCCATCTACTTGGCTCCCATAGCATAATCAAAAGTTTATTTGCATCTGTGTTGCACTTTCAAATTTCTTACATAAAATTGCAGTTAGAGATAACCGAAATTACTAGCTCTTCCCTGCGTAAGAGCTATCTACATAGACATCTAAATTGGTAAATGTTAAGAGAAAACTAAACAGTAGTTTAGTAAAGTTGTATTAGAAAAGAAATTAAGAAACTTTAACTGCCTTATAATTTTATTATTGCAAATAATTTAAGATTCAATATGTTTAATGTCAAGCTTTTTAAAAGAGATATACCCAAATTCTAAAGGGCAGTTACGAAAACTATGAAAATTATACTGAAATTCCATTATCAAGAGGTGGAGATGAAACTATCTCTGTAGGAATTTTAATATTTAAAATTAAAAACTTCTACAAATGGTTGGTTTATTTTAAAATTGTTAGTTTTGTGAAAATTTAATCCAGAAATAAAACTCTGGACTAAAGTTCATCTTACCTTATTTGAAATTTATGTTTTAAAGTTTGGAGAGTGGAGGGGAGAAATTATTAGTAAAACTTAACAGCATTCTCAGATTCAAAACTTCCCAGATTGCTTATATGGAATTTTTTGGGGACACTTGTCATTTATGTAAGAAAGTTAATAATCAAACTTAGGAAAGCCAATGTATCATGTAAACTTTTTGAAAGACAATGCTGTATCACTTTACCTTAATGCTGTTATTTTCAGAATCAATTATGTAATTCGAAATACAATCATGCAGTGCAATCTATGTAATCATTAAAAATATACTTAATTGTTCAGTTTTTAAAAGTCCACAAAGCAGTAAGATGGTATTTTTATTTAAATAAAAAGAAAATAAAGTATATGAAAATATTTATAGAAGTATCTTTCATGATGTGCTAGAACAGTAAGTGATTTTTTGTCTATTTGTCTCTCTGTGCTTTCTCACTCTTTCTTCTGCATTGAGCATATAAAATCTAAGACTATGTAGTTATAAAAAAAGTGACTCTCATTAAAAACTATTATCTTCACCAGCATTATACAATCCTTCACAGGACTCTCTTCTATAAAGCTCCACTGCTATGGCCAACTGCAGAGGTGCCAAAGGATAATGTTATACGTCAGTGAACATTATGTTTGGCAAAATTCCTGGTAGAGGTTTTCTAAAAATGTTTTATTTTTTTCCCATGTTTCTGGAACTATATCAGATATTTCTTGAGATTTTTATATTAAGGAAGATTTTAAAGGAAAAAAGCACATTGAGAAGTCCCTAACGGAATTTGTCTTTTTACAAATGCTGTGAAAATCCATGCATTTTTGATATGTAGAGGTCAAACGGCATAACGAAATGATGATCTGACAATTGTATGCATGAAATTAACTTTAGAAAGTTAAATACTTGTGTTTTTCATGCTTAGAAATGATTTTCCATGACTTTCAAATCTGTTCTTGTACTTTTAATTTAATATAATGTATTTGGATTTTACTCTAAATATTTTAGAAAAACCTTCTTATTAGAGGGCAGTGAGGAAAACGAAAAATGTTAGCTAGAATGAGATAAAGTTCATTTAATTAAACTGTTTTACTCATGCTGTAAATTATTGGCATAGACATCTGAGTCAATAAACAACATACACAACAACCACATTAACTTTTCTTATTAATTCCCAGCTAATTTCAAATTCATGAATGGACAATGGTTTAACAAGTTAATTCAATACAAACCTTAACTGAAAATTATTTTGGTGCCCTCAGATATTAAAACACAAGAATAAAAAAAGTCCCTGCTCAGAAAGTTTATAAAATAATGAGGCAAAAGTTTATAAAATAATGAGGCAAGTCTACCACATAAAAAAAACTTCATAAAGTTTATTATATGATTATTCACTTTCCTTTTTCTTGCTTAAACTCAAATTCAGAGAAGAGTTACCTATTTTTGCAAGGTTAGCTTCCCCCAGATACTCTATTACGAGGTTTTCAAGGGAGAAAATGAAAAGAAAGCAGAAAAGAACAGTTTAATACGAGTTCCCTAGTTATCATAAGCTGTTACCTTAAAAAAAGTGAGAACTGAACTGGGCATCTATGAGACCACCTTTATGAAAATTTCGAATCTATTCCTAAAGTCATGTTTATCAGTCTATGAAAGTATTTGTTTAAAATACAGAATGTCTTAATAACATTTAACTTTGAAAACAAACACATATAACTTCTCTTTTCCAACTTGTATCATGAAAACTAAAATAGCTAGATCAGCATTTCTCAGGAATTTTCATTCAAATGAGACCGTGTATATATTTAACATTTGAGGAACAGATGTTAGCAACAATAGGAAGGAGGGAGGGATGGAGGCAAGCAGAAAGGAGAAAGAAGAAGATTTGGTATTTATTATTTATTTATTTATTTGAGACAGAGTCTCGTTCTGCTGCCCAGGCTAGAGTGCAGTGGCACTTGGCTCACTGCAACATCTGCCTCCCAGGTTCAAGCAAGTCTCCTGCCTCAGCCTCTGGAGTTCCTAGGACTAAAGGCGCACCCCATCATGCCTGGCTAGTTTTTGTATTTTTAGTAGAGACAGAGTTTCACCATCTTGGTCACGCTGGTCTCGAACTCCTGACCTCAAGTGATCTGCACACCTCGGCCTCCCAAAATGCTGGGATTACAGGTGTGAGCCACCACGCCCGGCTGTGATATTTATTATTTAATTGATGGACTCATTGACACAGTCTTGCTCTGTCACACAGACGGAGTACAGGGGCATAATCTTGGCTCACTGCAACATTTGTCTCCTGGGCTGAAGCAATCTTCCCACTTCAGGCTCCCAAGTAGCTGGGGCTATGGACGTGTGCCGCTATGCTTGGCTAATTTTTCTATGTTTTGTAGAGACTGGGTTTTGCCATGTTCCCTAGGCTAGTCTCAAACTCCTGGGCTTAAGCAATCCACCCACCTCGGCCTCCCAAAGTGCTGGGATTACAGGCGTGAACTACTGCCCCTGGCTGGACCAGTAACATCTGGGGCTATATTAAACACACACACAACACTCCTATGAAGTTTATTAACCTTCATGCAATAAGACTTAGAACTATACTAAACATATACACACTTGCACAAAATACAAAGCCCATGAGCCTCCGTGCAATGTGTAGCAACTTCCAGTCAATAAATGGATGGTAAACTACTACTGGTAATTCCATCTATCTTGGGCAGCCATGGTCAAGGACGTAGAAGGGACCTCGAAACCAGATATCCCAAAATGCCCTGGATGCTTGGAAATACTTACAATTCTCTTATCTTATATCATTATCAAAACCTCCTATAAGCAGTGATCTTGGAACTTACCTACTGTAGTAAGGTGATATTTCTTAAGTATAAATGCAAGATGACAGCACAGCACATGACGAGCGTTTTGTTTCAGAGTTGGCCTGCTACTACATATCGATCATGGATCATTTTGCAAAAAATAAGTGCTTAATGAAAACGAACTCTGAAATTATCAGTAACAAAATCTATTAAGCAGGTAGCATAAACTAATATTAGCAGAAAAATGAATTACAAGGACTAACAAAAGTGGTACAAGCAAGCTCTAGACCTAAAGGTTTATAAGGTATTACAGCAGGCATGAGATAGGGAATTATCACAGATGCTCACTTAGCTTCCTCAAAAATTCTACTTGTATTATTGTGAATTAATTAAAATTAATGACAAATCGCCACAAAATTCTAAAATATAATCAGTAGAGAAATGATACAATTCTAATGAGCTAAACGTATATGACAAATAGAATGGCCAATATGCCCAGAGAATTTTAGCATGGTGATGGTGAGCTCAAGTACATCAAATAAAAGCCTAGGGACAGGAGAAATGCTGAATGGTTGTGTAAGAGCAGAGATCAGGAAACTACAGTCCATTGTCTGTGTGAGGCCCATAAGCTAAGAATTAACAGATTTGCAATCAATTTGATGATTAGAAAGTACTAACTTTGAACATCAATTAAGAGAAAGGTTAAAGGTTATATTCCCCCAAAAAGAACTCAATTCTTCTGGTTAGTAGAGCTGTATTTAAAAAAAAAAAAAAAAAAAAAAAAGTACTCAATTATTATACCTCTAACTTCATCAATAAAAAAATTTGTGAAAATGTGTTTTCTCTTTTGTTATTGAAGTACGTATATGATATCCTCGATTTTGCCTTTTGGCCCACAAAGTCTAAAATATTTTATCTAGTCCTTTACAGAAAAAGTTAGCCAAGTTCCGTATTCGAGCATTAATTTACATGACGGGGTAGGCTTTTAGAAAATAAAGAAAGCGGATCACGAGGTCAGGAGATCGAGACCACCCTGGCTAGCATGGTGAAACCCCGTCTCTACTAAAAAGACAAAAAAAATTAGCCGGGTGCAGTGGTGGGCACCTGTACTCCCAGCTACACGGGAGGCTGAGGCAGGAGAATGGCGTGAATCCGGGAGGCAGAGCTTGCAGTGAGTGGAGATTGCGCCACTGCACCCCAGCCTGGGCGACAGAGCGAGACTCCGTCTCAAAAAAAAAAAAAAAAAGAAAGAAAATAAAGAAAGCAAACTATTCAAATTTAGATCTGAGTGTAGCATAGAAATCAAAAAGAAAATAGTTCTGTTAACAAGGGTAAAAGGTTAGATCTGAAACTCAAAGATGGTACCAAAAAGAAGATGCAAATACCACAGCAGTCTAAGCTGCAAACTGTAAGAAATTATATGGATAATAAAGAAGATTGCTGATTACACACTGATCTTTTCACAATACTTGTACACAATGACATCTAGCAAAACCACCTTTGATTTTAAAAATCCCTATTTTTAAAGAATGAAGTACAAGGGTTTGAAAAGAACTTGATCACAGTCCTATGTTCATGGTATAAGCTACTGAGGAGTTACAGCTCAGTATAATAAAAACTAAATTCAAGCTGTCCAACACAGAATAAGCTGCAACCCTAAGTAGTAATCTGATGCTGGAAGGGTTCAAGAAAATACTAGAAAATCATTTGTTAGGAATGTAACTAAAAGGTTATTTCATTGTGTGTTGGATAGGACGACATGACCTCTAAGAAGATTTTTCAATTTTACAATTCTATGAAAAATTTGGGGTATCACAAACAAAGCCCCAGAGACAGTATGTGTTGTTGCTTTGTCCAAACTGAAACCTTAGAATGAACCAATCTAGTGATATAAATCTAGACACTAGGTTTTTGTTTGTTTGTTTGTTTGTTTGTTTTTAAGTAAAGGGCCTTCTTTTAAGATTTCAAATATTTAAAACTTAAAAAAATTACATTTAAAAACTCAATTAAAAACTCAGCTCTACTGTTCTTAAAAGGAAACATATATTCTAAGATAATATTTAAATATTTGCTGTTAATAAAGGTGTTATGTATGCAAAGCTAAATGAAAGCAGAAGCTGTGTCTGAGCAAAACCAGACATATCTTCTGCTTTCATTCAGCTTTAAATAAAATTTAAAATAAATAAAATTATATTTAATCCATATAGACCCAACAAATAAAATTATATTAAATCCATAAGTCAAATGTTTCTATCAATGATCTAGCCAGACATGTAGGCATTCATTCTTTCATTTTATAAATACTGAATATATATAAATAGTGACCAAATACAAGTATCTCCTATGTGCTCCACAGAGTATTAGGAGCAGGGAGTATACAGTGAGCAAAAACAGACACAGCTTCTGCCTTTATTCAGTTTACATACATTTTAGTGAGCTTATAGTCCAATTTTGCTTTTAAGTACTTTAAATAACAGATATATACCTTTCTTGCATTAGATATACATAACAGCTTTTCTAGAATCATACAAGCAAAGAGTAACTCAAACAAAAACCAAAAGGCTGGGGGGCGTTCTTATACCCACTTTATAGCTGAACTTGCTATGTGACCTTGGATTGCTTCCTCCATTTTTTAAGTTTCTCATGTGTGTATGTGTGTGATATATTATTATTAAAGTAGTACCAAAATTCCTTCCAGTTCAAATATTCTGATTCAACCTTCTCACCTTGATTATTTCCACCAATTGATCCACACCACTATCCCCTGGAAATATTGGTTGTCCTAGTAGCAGCTCAGCCAACACACAGCCAGCAGACCATACATCTAAAGAGAAAAGAAAACAAAGCCTTATTAATACTTTATAGCTTGAACTGAAAAATGTTTGTATACATTTTCTAATTTTACTGTGATCACAGAGTAAATATCACAAGGAAAAGATTATACAATCCAAAACAGAGAAAACTTCATAAAACTTCCCTAATGTTCTTTTTAATTAAATGTTAAACTTACCAAAGAGGAAACCAGACCAATAAGAATATTCTAATAAAGGGTAAAGTCTATTATTATCAAATTTCAGGTATTCAAGTCTTCAAATAGCAAGACAGAGGATTACAGTACCAAAGCTATGGCAGGACTATCTATTTATCATACTTAAAAATAATTCAAAGTGACACAATCTCTGCATATTAGTAGGTACTTACAGAGGAACAGCAAGGAAAGGTTCAATCTCTCCCAGACCCTGGGCTTTAAGTCAATGCAAATTCTGAGGAACACTTTTAATACTTTAAATGGTTGATTTTTATGTTCTAGGATGACTGACAGAAAAATGTGCTTAAATATATTATCATTTTTAAATAAAACGGAATGGCAAGATACAGGAATATATTTTACTTCATAAATTATAAAAATAATCCACTTTTAAGTCAAAATGAAAACCTCAATCCCTAGAGAAAATTTTAAAAATTAACTCAATTAATACACTTTAAAAATACTTTAAAGTATACATCCTAGTTTACCCAGGATAGTTATGGCTTATATATTATCCTGGGATAATTATTAGTAATATCCTCTTTCTCTCTCAAAAGTATTACTGGATTAGAAGATAAACTACAATCACTCTATTTTAAAGCCCACTATTAAAACTTCCTACAAGAAAAGGCTGCTTTTTAGCTTCCAGATATCTGAGATTCCTAGGTTTCTAATGTACCAACACTCAAGTGCTTTAGGGAGACGAATATGAATCATTGCTGGACTTTACCACCTACCAGTAGGGAAGGAGAAGAAGGAACAGTAAATGGTTGACAACAAAAATTTTAAAGGTCTGATGTGGTGAGATGTACTATCAAGAGAGACTGGAAATCACTGCTCCAGTGACTACTTTTTATTGACCTAGAAAAATGACATAGTATTCATTTAACAAACTCAAGTTGATTTTGTTCAGACCTAAGTTAATAACCAAGACATCTATTCTGCAAATATAGACCAAGAATCCTATTTAATATATTAGGAAATTGATAAATGAAGCAAATATGAAAGCTTGCTAGGGAATCTTTACTCAAAGCCAACAGTAATACTAACTGTTATAGTCAAGTGGAAAAGATGTATCTCCTTATTTATGTAAATGCTTATTTTAATCCAAGTTTTAAAATATCCCTTTACCTAGTTAATAAGATGGAAGGTAAGATGCACTCAACTTTTTTCCTCTCTAATACGGAATGATTCATCTCAGAATACAAGGCTGAAAAAATTGTAGGGGAATAATTATGCCTTCATAAAAAAGGCATAAAAAAGTGTTTCCTAAGAAAGGAAACACTTTCTTAGGCAAGATTTAGCTACAAATATGGAAGACAAAAAGTAAAACATCAAGAAATACTCTTGCCTAGAAGTTACCACAGAAGATTGATACTCAAAAGATTCAGGTGACAACTATACTAGCAGCCTTCAATTCATGTTACATCAGTCAAGTTAGTAAAAACAAAGTATTTATCAATCACTTTCTGAATGACACTAAAATCTCTTCTACTCTTATTTTAAAGGAGAAATGGATGAAATTCTCCAAATAGAATAAAACTTCAACTAAATAGAAGGTACTGGAAAAATAAAAATAGTGCTTTGGCACACTGAAAATTAGTTAGTTGGGGTTAAAGCCAGAATAGCATTTTGTTTCATACTTAACTCAGGTTCATGTTAAAGTGATCTTTCAAGACCATTTAGTTTAACACACTTATTTCATGGAATAAGGAAATTAAGACATGATAAAGTTAAATGACTTCCCCAAGGTAAAGGTACTGAATAGTAGAGCTAGGCCTGGAATCATTCTCAGTTCCCAATCAAGACACCACTCTCTTGAATAACTGTCTCACTGTCACAGAATAACAGCTTCTTCAAGGGTCTGTCTGTAAGTTCAATCCCTTGTTCTAAGGAAGCCTTTTGTTCTCATTCTGCCATTTCTCAGTAAGACAATATAATCAGAGACATCAGCTTTACCTTTGGCTGTATCTAAATATGACAATAATCTTGTCAGAAGCAGTTACTCTTCGTTTCAAACATTATGGTTAAAAACATTTAAAAATGTCACTATATTAGTATACTTTTTGGGGGGTCTGTTTAAAAACATTACAGTCTTAAGCAGCAAGTATCCTAAGTTTATAATGGGAGGCCAAACCTAGGCTTGTTAGGGTTCAAAAGACTCCTGTTTGTGTAACTGTTCCTTAATGTGTGAGATGATGTGATAACTTTTTGAGAAGAATCAAACTGCCTTTATTTTAGGTGTTTCTGGCACAACTCACACCAGTATATATAGATAATCAGTATCATATATTTGAATAAAATGTAAAGCAGCTGGAAAATACAATGATATACCCAAAGACAAGGGGCTGAAATTTGCTCTTGAAGAGAGTCAAGTCTAAAAATGCCACAAAAAGAATACCACCTTACATTTCTACAGTATTTTCACTAACATTTTATTTAAGCCTCACAGCCACTCAGAAAAGCAGAACTGTCAGTAATCTCCACTTTACTTCAATAGTGACCTGATGCTCAAACCTAGGTCGACCACAAGCAAAATATTCTTTGTACTATTTCTCATCTGTCCATTAATATATGCCATGTACCACAGCCATAAGAAGACTCTGAGAATTACATACACATACATATACATATTATTATGCTCTCTACCCTCTGGTAAAGCAGATTTCAAAGTGTGGTCTACAGAGGACACTTTGTACTCTTTGCACCTGGGTCCTCTAGACATTTTTAGATGTCCCAGAGGGCAAAACTCTTTTCACAAGAATACACTTTTACTGGGTTAACATTTGTACTGAGGGTACAAAGGAAATGGTGGGTAAAACTGCTGGCCTCTTGGCAGAAATCAAAATGCGCTTGGCATTTTGCCATTTGGCAAAATAAAAAAATAATGTGTTTCTGATTAGGGTGTTTGCTTATATCAGAGAATTTCTATTTGTATCAAAAAGACAGAAAACTGTCACAAGGTCTGTTTTATTTTTTGTTGTTGCTGTTGTTGAGAGGGGGTCTCATTCTGTCACCCAGGTTGGAGTGCAGTAGTGCAGTCTCAGTTAACTACAACCTCTGCCTCCTGGCCTCAAGCCATCCTCCCACCTTAGCCTCCCAAATAGCTGGGAGTACAGGGGCATGTCACCATGCCCGGCTAATTTTTGGTAGTGACGAGTTTTCACTATGTTGCCCAGGCTGGTCTCAAACTCCTGAGTTCAAGTGATCTGCCCACCTCAGCCTCCCAAAGTGTTGGGATTACAGGTGTGAGCCACTGCGCCAGGCCAAGTCTGTTTTTTGTTTGTTTTAGTTTTCTGTTACTGTGGGGATTTTTTGGGTTTATTATTTGCATGCTTTTGTTTCTGTTTTTGGACTAAAGGAATTCTCTTCAGAAACAATACATAAGAATAAAATAATTTTGGTTTCCACTTGCACATCTAGCTTAAAGTTGCTCCTTGTTTGTTAGCTTCCTATTCATGTCCAGCTGATCATGCTCTCTCTGTTCACTCCTGGCTAGTGGGCTAAAATGGAGTAGAAGAGAAGGTCAATGATGATTAAAGCTAATGGTCTCTATTTAGCTCCTTCTATCACTAAACATCTTGGGTGAAGACTTGAGAAGGTCAATGACGATAAAAGCTAATCTAATGGTCTGTATTCAGTTCCTTCTATCACTAAACATCTTGAGTGAAGACTTGAGAAGGTCAATGATGATTAAAGCTAATGGTCTGTATTCAGTTCCTCCTATCACTAAA
This sequence comes from Macaca mulatta, assembly GCF_049350105.2. NCBI lineage: Eukaryota > Metazoa > Chordata > Mammalia > Primates > Cercopithecidae > Macaca > Macaca mulatta. The sequence goes on along the minus strand of NC_133407.1, from coordinate 163,817,416 downwards.
CATCTGGGGTAAAGACTTGAGAAGGTCAACGATGATTAAAGCTAATGGTCTCTATTCAGTTCCTTCTATCACTAACATCTTGGGTACATACTTCTACAGAATCAGTGCATTTAGCAAAACTATTAGTGACTTAAGCTGATTTTATATTAAATAATGGAGATGGCATGAAGGAAATGTTAGCAATATGGCCATACTATCACTTTCATTATTAACTTAATGAAATAACATTAATAAATTCTCCAACTAGTGTAATCACACTCAGAAGTATTTCAGGAGGATTTTAAATAAGAAAGTAAAAAACAAAAAGTTACTTAGAATTAATTTAAATTCTTAAGGTAAAAGCTATTAGCTTTATAATTCTAATAGTCCAAGGAGGAAAAACAGAATAGTAGGTATATTTTAAATTCTGAAAAGTAAAATCTGAAAAACTCTATACAGGCATATGTCAGAGATGTTGTGGAACTGGTTCCAGACCATTAAAATAAGACACAATAAAGCAAGTCTCACAAATCTTCTGGTATCCCAGTGCATATAAAAGATATGTTCACTCTATACTGTAGTATATCACTTGTACAATAGAATTGTCTAAAAAAAATTAATGTATATACGTTAATTTAAAAACATTTATTACTAAAAAAATGCTAATGATCATCTAAGCCTTCAGTGAGTTGTACTCTTTTTGCTAGCAGAGGGTCTTGCCTTGATGTTGATGGCTGCCAACTGATCAGGGTGGCAGTTGCTGAAGGCTATAGGATGTGGCTGGAGCAATTTCTTAAAGTGACAATGAAGTTTGCCACATAAATTGACTCTTCCCTTCACGAAAGATTTTTCTGTAGTATGAGATGCTCTTTGATAGCATTTTACCCACATTAGAACCACTTTCAAAATGGGAATCAGTCCTCTCAACTCCTGCTGTTGCTTTATCAACTACAATTATGTAATATTCTAAATCTTTTGTTGTCATTTCAACAATATTCACAGCATCTTAACCAGGAGTAGATTCCACCTCAAGAAACCCCTTTCTTTGCTCATCCATAAAAAAAGCAACTTGTTTATGTTTTATCACGAGATTGCAGCAGTTCAGTCACATCTTCCGGCTCCACTTCTAATTCTAGTTTGCTTGCTATTTCCACAACATCTGCAGAGACTTCCTTCACTGAAGTCTAGCACACCTCAAGGTCATCTATGAGGCTTGGAATCAACTTCTTCCAAATGTTATTTGGACCCACTCTCACGAATCACAAATGTTCTTAATGACACCTAGAATGGTGAATCCTTTCCAAAAGATTTAAAATTGACTTTGCCCAGATCCATCAGAGTAATCACTATCTAGGGCAGCTATAGCCTTACGAATGTATTTATCAACATTTGGGTGACCAGTTGCATTGTCAATAAGCAGTAATATTTGGAAAGAAATACTTTTCTCTGGAGTAGTAGGTCTCAGCAGTGGGCTTCAAATATTCAGTGAACCATGCTACAAACAGATGTGCTATCATCTACTCATTGTTGCTCTATTTATGGAGCACAGGCAGAATACATTTAGCATCATTCTTAAGAACCCTAGGATTTTTGGAATGGTAAATGAGCACTGGCTTCCACTTAAAGTCACCAGCTGCATTAGGCCCTAACAAGAGAGTCAACCTGTCCTTACAAGCTTTGAAGCCAGGCAATGACACTTCTCCTCTCTGGAGGAAGTCTAGATTTTCTAGAGATGAAAGTCCTAAATGGTATCTTCTTCCAATACAGTATGAGACTGTTTGGTCTCCATTAAAACTCTGATGTTTAATGTAGCCACCTTCATCAATGATCTTCGTTACATCTTCTGGATAACTTGCTGCAGCTTCTACATCAGCACTTGCTGCTTGCCTTGCACTTTTATGGCATGGTGCAGTTTTTTTCCTTAAACCTCATGAAATAACCTCTGCTACCTTCAGATTTTTCTTGTGTAGCTTCCTCACCTCTCTGTCTTCACAGAATTGAAGGGAGTAGGGAGTTCAGGCCTTGCTCTGGCTCAAGTGAATGTTGTGGTTTGATCTATCCAAACCACTAAAACTTTCTCCGTAACAGCAATAAGGCTGTTTCACTTTCTTATCATTCATCTGTTCACTGGAGTAGCACTTTAATTTCCTTTAAGAACTTTTCCTTTGTGGTCACAACTTGGCTAACTGGCACAATTTCGATATGCCTTCCTCGCTAAGCTTAATCACGTCTAGCTTTTGATTAAAAGTGAAAGATGTACCTTTCACTTGAATACTTAGAAGCAACTGCAGAGTTGTTAATTGGCCTAATTTCAATATTGTTGTCTCTCAGGGAATAGGGAGGCCTGAGGATAGGAAGAGAGATGGGTCATGGCCAGCTGGTGGAATAGTCATAACATACACAACACTGATCGATTAAGTTTGCTGTCTTATATTGTTGTGGTTTGTGGCAACCTGAAACAATTAAAAATAACATCAAAGACCACTGATCATAGATCACCATAGCAGATACAATAATGAGAAAGTTTGAAATGTTGCAATAATTACCAAAATGTGACACAAAGACATGATGACACAAACACATGAAGTAAGCACATGCTCTTATAAAACTACTGCTGGCAGACTTGCTTGACACAAACCTCTGAGAGGTTTAAAAAAAAAAAAAAAAGCAGTGCCTGGGAAGTATAATAAAATGAGGTATGCCTATATATGTTTGCATCTCAAGCTTTAAGAAAAAAACATTATGGGATATATCTATCTTTTAATGCAAATAAAAGTACAGATTAGTAATACTAAATTACTAAAATCAAGAAGCAATTAATAATTATGAGCATTACATTCAGATTCATACTTACCTATACTAGAGGTATAATCAGTGGCTCCAAAGATCAACTCTGGTGCCCTATAGTACCGAGAACAGATATACGAAACATTGGGTTCTCCTCGGACCAGCTGCTTTGCACTAACAGAAAAAAAAATAAAAATAAAAAGCAGAAATTCTTTAAATCTAAACCTTAAAAGAACCTAGACTGCTACCCTTTCACAGTATCGAATGATTTTCTAAGATTCACATCATTTGAATCATATATGAAAAAGAAAATGTAAACTGTAACTATCTCTGACAAAAGAAATTTACAATTTTATCACCTTGCCCTGCAAAAAAGAATAGCAATTTTTAAAGAAAGCATTTGTCACCTAAGAAGGCACCAAAAGCAAAAAAGGGTAAGTGCTGAATTTCTTCTGATCCTGTTCCCCAAATTCCACTTCTAAAATACAAAGAAGCAAGGGCAGAAAAGAGGTATCTCCCCCACCAAAAAGCATGACAATAGATTCTAAGAATGAATATTCCTCACCCAATGTATTTCTTTAAGAAGGGCTAGAAATTGGCCACTGTATTGCATTTTGACTTCTGACTCAGGGTGAATATTTCAAGGTTTATAAACTCAATCTATTTTTCCATATCTTGGTCAATTTATTAACTGCATAAACATTTATTACCCAATAAATTATAAACAGGCCCTTCAACTTCAGGGCAGAAATGATTCACAGCCTATGAATTTTAACTGCTATAGTAAGTTTAATTGCATGTTTTCTTACTCCAATTTTCCTACTAAAATAGTTTGTAGCATGTATTTTAAACATCAAAGTATAATAAATTACAACTAATTTCTTTTGAGATGTCGCCCAAGATAATCCAAAGACAGAATAAAATAAACTGCTGTAGAAGCCAGCCATTCTGACATACATTAATAAAAAAGATAAATAAAGGCACAAAATGCAATGAAATCAAAACAGTAAAACAGTAAGTGCCAAAAAAAAAAAAAAAAAAAAAAAGGTAAGAAAATGCTGAGGTAAAGGTACTGGAAAACCAGGGTAAAGACAGATGAAAGTAGTCACAAGGATTTCTTTCAATGACTGGGCTTTCTTTTCTTCCATTTGTTTCTAGTCAATGATGACTCTAAACTTAACTTGTTTTTCCTTCATCACTAGTTTTGAAGTTTGTTTTTCAACCCTCTCCCCAAGTACTGACATACAATAACCATTTCATAAATTAACAAATACTAATCCCTGTTTTCAGGCTGCATGAAAATTATGACATTTAGTTTTCAGCATAATTGATAGGAGACCGTTATACCTTCTAAAGGACACTTTTTAATTAACAAGATAGGTTCTAATTATATTCAGAAAATTCATGACGAGACAAAATGTTAATATCCAAGCTTTGTACCGTGAAGTTTTTTCACTATTTGATGGAGCTACAAAAATGAAGCAGCCTCTCTTACAGAGGAGGCTGGTTTTAACTCCTTGCCCAATATTGTGATCACATCTAGCTTTCTGTTCCTAAATAGCCCAACTAGTCCTTTAGCTACTTTTAGGCCCCGTTTCATCTAGTGAAAAAATAAGAAGAAAGTAATAGTATTTTGTTCAAATTACCAATCTGATACGTAAAGCCCAAAGTGTTTCCCAAACTCTATCTGACCAAATCAATTCTGTTAAAAACAAAAAATTAGAGGGTTTATAAAAATGAGCTATCAAACAAGCGAAATCCCTCTTCCAAATTCTCAGAATAAAGCTATTTTATGTCCTAAGAGAAAGGGCTGTACCAAGTGTTCTGACACTATCATGAGAACAGAAGCTCTTCTAACCTTGGTGTCTCATAGTCTGTCCCTACCAAGTCAGTCACTCTCAATGGGGAAGACACCCATTAACAAGAAAACATAAATGATTTGGGCAGTTTTTCTTATAGACAAGTAGTAGTGCTTTGTTTCAAACACCAAATAAGAGCTTCATTGTCTTTCACCATTTTTAAAAATAGTTCAGGGAACAGAGTCATGGCCTGCAAAGTGATAGGTCATCTGAAATTAGTAGAATGAGGACGGTCATTGTGAAACTAAGAAAAATTAACTCATGACAGAACAGATTTGCTTATTTATTAAAGGATCTATCTCAAGAGAAGCCTGTGGAAAACATATCCTATGTTGAACCCCAAATTTAAACTGTGAATTGATGTAAAAGTATTACAAAGGGATAGGAACATAGGTATCAACAAGTGTGGGGCAATATGTAATCTATAGAGCTATGGTGAAAAGAAAGAATTTGTAACAAGGATGAAAAAATTAAATTGGAAAGAACCCAAATTATGTAGAGATGTCTTAGGGACCATGAGGAGAGAGATTAGGTGATTACACCAGTGAGGAAGTAGCAGGGTAACTGCCTGAGTTACATGGGAATATAGGCTTGACTACATGTTAAAAGGTTAGATTAGAGAGGCACAAAAGTACTGAAAACTGAAAATGGAAAGAATAAAGTTTTATTACAAATTCACAGTATATTACCAAGAATGAGTTTTTAAAAGCAGAAAGTTTGATGAAATTTGCAGGAAAAAAGGGTAGAATAAAAGGCTAAATTATAGAGGAAAATGAAGAAAACACTGCTAGTAGACCTTTTATCTCATCCCTGAATTGAGGTTAACTGTGAAGTTAAAAAGATACACAGGAATGTAATCAATATTTTGAAAAAAATTAGTTCTTACTGAAAAAGGAGTATATATCTAACATAAACTCAAACAATACTAAAATACAATCAATGAAAAAGTGAGTTTCCCAACTACATTATATTCCCAAAGTTTCCTTTCTCAGGCAATCAAATGTTATGGATTACATACTGTTTCAGAAATAAGCCACACATGTACTCGTATATATAGTCACACTCTGTATGTTTTTAAAACATAAAAGGTGGCATACAATACACATACTCTTGATCTGCTTTCTTCATTTAATGTTTCCTAGAGATCATTCCCTTTCAGTTCACAGAGAGCTGCCTCATTCTTTTTCATGGTTGCATGTATTACTCTGTATGTACCATAATTTATTTAGCCATTTTCCTACTAACGGATGCTTATAAACAATGCTATAATAAAATCCATATATATACACTATTTTGTAAACGTGTATTTCTAAGGAAATAATTCCTAAAAGTTAAAGTGTTAAATGAAGAAGTATATATACATTTATAATTTTGACAGAAACTAACAAAATTACTCTCACAGCTGCACTAGTTTATACCTCTTGGATAAGAATTACTGTGTTTAGGCTGATATTGCAAAAGGAATATATTTAAAAGAAGATAATGGGGGAGGAGGGGAGAAGGGAAGGGGCAGGGAGAGGGACAGTAGCTTACCTTCCAAAGTCACAGAGTTTTAATACGGCTGTATCAGGATCCAACAAGAGGTTCTGTGGTTTAATATCCCGATGGCAGATTCCAAAGGAATGGATATAGGCTAAACTTCGGAACAGCTGATACATATATAACTGTAATAGATAGTAGAAATTAATTAAATATTTCCTATCCTAAACAAATCAGAATACTTAAGCAGTCAATAAAATAACAGATTCTCAGAAAAGAACAGGTGAAATGCTATAGATTACCGGCACTCAATCCTCCTTTCACAAATTTCATGTCATTTCTGTATTAATTAGCTATTTCTATATGAATTAGCTAAAGCGTCATTAACCATATGTACTATTCGCATCATTCTTTAATAACTTAAGAAAGGAAATTTTACAATGTGTTTTATAACTTTTAATTTTACTAACATCTCACATTACAAGCCTGCTAAGATGGGCTTTTATTTAAAACACAAATGAAAAGCTCAGAGAAGCATCCGAAATCATGAATAATAAGTAACTTTGGGTCAGAAACCAGGTATTCTGATTTTTAAGTTTATAGTTCTTTCTAGTAGGGCACGCTGCTCAATGTAAACGTATTTCCAAAGTGTCATCTTTAGAATCATATTTTTCTGAGATGTCAGCCTCCAAGGTGATTGATACAGTGGTCTAGGAAAACTCATGTGGACTGAGAAAATCTATAATCACTGCTCTATCAAGACATCAATAACTCTGTTAGTAGCACCACCATTCTTCCTGTTAATATCCTTCAGAAAAAGTATAATTCAAAATGACATTCAAAAACAGATGCCTGACTATTGACATCATCTTAAAAAAGAGACGACGTTCTCAGTTTTCTTACCAAAAAGATACACCGAGAAACTGGGTCTGCATTGAGAAACTGGAATAAAGAATCACACTCTTGATGGCAGAAGACAGAAACTTCATGGAGAAAGAGAGTATAATTTAAATCTCAAGGTCAGTGTTCTGATTCACTTTTAAACTTTTCTGGCTGTTTACCTTCTGACCTCTACCCCGAAGTTACACCATGGACAGAATTTTTGAAATGAGTCAAACCAAAGACAACAAATATCTTGGTAAAAAAACAATTAAAAAAAAAAAAGATACTTAAAAGTCTAATGAAGCACTGACACATGGCACCATCTTTAAAAGCTACTGCTAAGGCTTAGGTTAATTAAAGTTAACATGAAACCTACTTTCCTTCTAAGAAGCACGGTGAAAACTGCAGACAGCTGAATTTTAGTACCATCTTTGAAGTTAATACGAACTATAGCTGGAAAAGTTTATGTCTTCTTTAAAATGAAGCATGATGTAAACTGTACAGAAAAGATCTTTTACAAGGTCAGCATTTTGCCAACAAAGTTAAAATTAAGGCATTTAGGTATCCATATAACTTTTTTTAAAAAACTTCATACTTCTACTATTGTACCATCATTCACAGAATCAATTTCTAAGTCCTAAAGCTTACTCTAGGAGTTTAATTCATTATCACTAAAAAGATAATCTCCAATAAGAAACTGAGTTCACAGGCATAAATTTACTAAAAACAGATTTTACTGTGTCAGGGTATTAATGTCTAGGTCAGTAAGAATCAGTGAAAACAAGTTTTCTTTTATGAAAAAAAAAAAAGCTTAAGAGTTTAAATGAGGTTAATTTTAAGATGTCTTGTATTCTTTCATCTGAAAGATCTACTCTATCTTCACTGTCTTGAAAAGTTTATCTAGAAATGTCAAGATAAAGAACAGACAAATGAGATCTAATTAAACTACAGAGCTTCTGCACAGCAAAAGAAACTACTATCAGAGTGAACAGGCAACCCACAGAATGGGAGAAAATTTTTGCAATCTACTCATCTGACAAAGGGCTAATATCCAGAACCTACAAAGAACTCAAACAAATTTACAAGAGAAAAACAATCCCATCAAAAAGTGGGCGAAGGATATGAACAGACACTTCTCAAAAGAAGACATTTATGCAGCCAATAGACACATGAAAAAATGCTCATCATCACTGGCCATCAGAGAATAGCAAATCAAAACCACAATGAGATACCATCTCACACCAGTTAGAATGGCGATCATTAAAAAGTCAGGAAACAGGTGCTGGAGAGGATGTGGAGAAACAGGAACACTTTTACACTGTTGGTGGGACTGTAAACTAGTTCAACCATTGTGGAAGAGAGTGTGGCGATTCCTCAAGGATCTAGAACTAGAAATACCATTTGACCCAGCCATCCCATTACTGGGTATATACCTAAAGGATTATAGATCATGCTGCTATAAAGACACATGCACATGTATGTTTGTTGCAGCACTATTCACAACAGCAAAGACCTGGAACCAACCCAAATGTCCATCAATGATAGACTGCATTAAGAAAATGTGGCACATATACACCATGGAATACTAATACTACACAAAAAATATATTTTGTAATACTCATACAAAAAGATGAGTTCATGTCCTTTGTAGGGACATGGATGAAGCATTTTCAGCAAACTATCGCAAGGACAAAAAACCAAACACTGCGTGTTCTCACTCATAGGTGGGAACTGAACAATGGGAACGCTTGGACACAGGAAAGGGAACATCACACACCAGGGCCTATCATGGGGTGGAAGGAGGGGGGAGGGATAGCATTAGGAGATATACCTAATGTAAATGACGAGTTAATGGGTACAGCACACCAACATGGCACATGTATACATATGTAACAAACTTGCACGTTGTGCACATGTACCCTAGAACTTAAAAAGTATATATATATATAAAAGTTTCCAACAGGGGGAAAAAAAAGAAATATGTAATATTATATATTTGTTGTTGTTTCACTTTGTAAAAGTGTATTTATAAGAAAGCCAAGAAGCTTTCTAGACTAGAAAGATAGCAAAAACAAGAACAGAAAAACAACTTATGTGCTGGGCACTGTTTTAACTGCTTTATGTGTATTATTTCACTTACTCCTCATAATAACCTTATGTAATAAGTACTAATATTATTGCCATTTTAAATATAAAATAACTGAGGCCCAGAGAGATTAAGCAACTTGCTCAATATCACACATACACAATATTCTGTAGTGGTTTGAGTAAGTGCTTCTATTTCAATTCCTATTCATGTATTTTGCCATATTTTATTAAATAAAGGTGTAAAATATAATCATTAAATAGCTTGGTGGAGGCTGGGCGCGTTGGCTCACACCTGTAACCCTAGCACTTTGGGAGGCCAAGGCAGGTGGAGTTCGAGACCACCCTAGGGGCAACATAGTGAAACCTCGTCTCTACTAAAATACAAAAAATTAGCCAGGCTTGGTGGTTCATGCCTGTAATCCCAGCTAGGAAGGCTGAGGCAGGAGAATTGCTTGAACCCGGGAGACAGAAGTTGCAGTGAACTGAGATTGCACCACTGCACTCCAGCTTGGGCCACAGTGCGAGATTCTCTCTCTCAAAAACAACAACAACAACAACAACAACAACAACAACAAAACAAAGGCAGGTTGGTGGCTAAATAAAATACTAGAATGATTAATTCTTAGAAACTCAAATTAACACATTTTGAAATGTAACAGATTTAACATGTACTAAGTGCTAAACCAAGAAAAGCATTTCTGCCTATTTGTTTACTTAATTCTTGCAACTACTCTGTGAGATACACATTATCCCCAGTTTTGCAGAAGATATTGAGGTTCAATGGTCACAATTTTTTTAATTTTTCATTTTATTCAAAGTTCATACAAAATTGTTAACATTTCTATAAAATAATTACTATGCTTCAGGTTACAGGACAAAATATCACAGAAGGGAATGTACTCTGCAGTTGAACACAATTCGAACAGTTAGTTATACGTAACTGAAATCGAATGCCCTCTTCTCGGTGCCATAATATCTGAAGTAATAAAATAATAAAGCAAGTAATAGAATACATGTTAAAACAAGTAATACCAATTTTGTTTATGATTCAAAAAATGCATCTAACTCTCTTGTGTGATCAGACCCTGTCCTTAAACATGTCTTTTCAACCAAAAAAAAATTATTAAGTTCACAACAATGATTTGCCAGTCATCTGTTTTAGAGTTGCATTTTAAAACCTACTTAGTTCTGAAATATACTCATCAGAAAAGCAAAGGTGCTCAAAAAGTTTTTAACCTGTATCTTGCTCACAGAACATACTCAACTCTCCCAGAAAAAGTGAAAGGCAATTATAAAGAAATGCAGTTGCCATTCTGGTGGCATGTATGCCAAACAAGTCCGTATCAGATGATGAGGTGCATGAAGGCAAGAGTTACTTGCATTTACTACTTTTATATCCCTCTCACAATCTAACATTTTTCATACAACAGGATTACAATAAAACTATGTAGAATGACCATGTGAAGGAGATCAACTCATAACTCATCAATTCCAGACACTGTTTTCATCTTTTCAGACCTTTAAGGGATCTATGTCCCCAAAGAATAATGCCCAGAGCCAATAGATCTGGCCTCTGAAAGGGCTGTGGTTACATTAAAAAACAAAACAAAACAAAACCCTTTTCCCACAACGGGGAGAAAGAAAGGAGTGCTAGATCTCTCTCTGTATGCCAACCTCAGTATGTACAATAATTTTATTTTCATTTTTAAAATACATAATGCCAGATATCTAGCTCAACTATTTGCTGGCAAAAATACAATTAGTGCACAGGGTTGTTCACTATAGAACTATTTTTAATAGCAAAACCCAAAAAAACACAACAAAGGGGAAAACAGCATGTGCATTAATAGCTCACTGGGTGAATTAACTAGAATACAGTCACATGATGAAGTAATATGGTAGCCATGAAGAAGGTGATATACACACACATGAAAATATGGACTGATCTCTAGGATATATTTTTAACTGAAAAAAAGAGAAAAACGTGTACTTTATGTAACCATTTATATAAAAACAGGGTAAGAATAATTGCATGTTTGCTTATTTTAAAAATGGTAGGATAAATTATTAACATTTAAAAAATATTTAACACTGGTAAAGGAAAGGAACAGAGCAGAGGGAACAGAGATAAAAGCTAAACTTCTTTGAACCTTGTTCTGTCAATCTTGTTTTGAACTATGTATAAATATATTAATTTAAAAGTAAATTTTATTTAAAAATTTAGAAAACCACAATCTATAATAAAAGTAAACTGAAACAAACAAATGCTTAATAGAACATCATCACACAGAGAGGAATTATTCAATTTTTTTGAGATGAAGTCTCGCTCTGTCACCCAGGCTGGAGTGCAGTGGCGCCATCTTGGCTTACTGCAACCTCCGTTTCAGAGGTTCAAGTGATTCTTCTGCCTCAGCCTCCTGAGTAGCTAGGATTACAGGTGTGCTCCAGCACGCCCAGCTAATTTTTGTATTTTTTAGTAGAGGTGGGGTCTCGCCATGTTGGCCAGGCTGGTCTCGAACTTCTGACCTCAGGTGATCTGCACACATCGGCCTCCCAAAATGCTGGATTACAGGCATGAGCCAATGTGCCTGGCCTCAGTGTTTCTTTAGAACAGAGACATTTGAGTGTTCATCCCTAATGAGATCTAACAGGTAAAATTGAGCTGTGCTTAGATCTTAAATTATTTTTAGCTGGTGGTGCTAGTGTTGGAATTGTTATTCTAAGACAGTTATGTAGGGTGCAGGGTAGAATAAGTTATTAAATATACTGCTATCATTGAGAAATGAAATTTTCAATGTAAGAGAAAGGAAATACAAATATAAGATTATTACAGTTAAGTAAAAACTCATAAATTTTATTTGAAAGTATCAATATGAACTCATGGTGTATTTATTTTCAGAAAAAAAAAAAGATGCATTACATCTGAGAAAATTATCCACATATTTCCTAGCTCTGTTCACTAAAAAGACCCAGAAACAATAACCAATCCTGTGACAGTTAGCACTTCTAGCATCCAGACTGTGGTCTCTAAATACCACCTCCCACTCAAAGAGCAAGGTCTTCTTGAAGAAAAGGTTGATTCTAAGTCTGAGGAAGAATGTGTAAGATGAACCTGGAATACTTTGTCATGTTAGAAAGCAAGGAAATTGTCAAATATTATTAACACTCACACAAGATATTTTAAAACAAACAACAAAACACCTCACTGGTACCTATGGAGGATGCCATGGAATTGACTAATTATTATAAATTTCAGTAAATGAAGAAAAGGAAGGAAGGAAGGAAATAAAAAAGAACATCCTTATCTATCTATAAAGTATATATACACTTTATATATAAATATATATTATATACACTATATATACATTATATATAGTGCATACACTATATATATAGTGTATATTATATATACTATATATATGACTCCTTGCCAACAAGGAGTGCTAACAAAAGTGCTTAAAGAACTTCTATTATTATTATGATTATTATTAGCTTATGCAAAATCTACTCAAGGAACTTCTATTATTAATGTTCCTACTTTGGTAACTCTTTTATTATTGTGAAGCTTAAATTTTTAACAATTAAGACTTCAAAAACCCTAACCATAAGACATTCAGAGTCAATGTCATTTTATTTTCTACAGTCATTTCCATAAAGGGTTAAATTTAAAAATTGTATTTAGACACCTGAACTTTCAAACTTAACTACTAGTTTTCACAATATTCACAATAGTGTATAGTGTATACACTATATATAGTGTATACATATATAGTATATATACACTATAATATATACACTATACTATAATATGTAATATATACAGTACATATAATATATACTTTTTTATATACACACATACACACTGTAATTCTTATATGTGAAAGTAAAAACATCTAGAATTTGCTTCAAAAAAATAAAGGGAGTGCAGAGTAGAAAATGGTATAGATAAAATAATTTTGGCTACGAATTGATAACTGTTGATACTGTCTCACAGGTACATGGAGGTTCACTGTTCTATTTTCTCTCTTTTTATATATGCTTTTATATATGCTTGAAATCTCCAATAATAAAAACAAAAGTTTAGAATGAGTAAAGATCCTGAAATAAGCAAAATTTCTGTAGGCAGACATATGAACAGAAAATCATTTGACATATCTTAAGAAGTAGCAGAAAATATGTACTGCTTAACTAGGGATCATTATAGGTCATGAAGAGATAAGTAAATTTGGAGAGTTGTTTCAACAGAGGTATCATTATACGCCTGTTGTTTCTGCCAATAGAAAAGAATATGACATTTCTAGACTCTTCACCACTTCATAATACATACATTTTGTCTTGTTTTATAGTTGTTTGTGCCATTTTTTTCTACTTATTAGAAGAAGACTAAAATATTTCATTAGCTTCAGATTATTCTGCAATAATTTACCATTTACTGGCTGAATCAAAGATGTGGAACAAAAATCTGGTCACTTTTAATGTATTGTTAGGACCTTCTATTACTTCTACTTTACAGCCTCCAAATGTTTTCTCATATGCTAAGCTCATCCTATGGGCCAAAATGGTATATTGTGGCCAGTAAATAAATGAGTACAATTTTACCAACACGAAAGCTAAGCAGAGAATGGATCAGTGACCCATTTAGAAGGATATAACTAATTTTTTGCCTCAAAACTAGGTCTTCAGGAACCAAATTTAGGGTTTCTTCTACTTCATAAATGTGCCACCTCTCTGTACTAGCACTAACAGCCACAGAATAGGCAGACCCAGACCATCATAATGTAAATTAAGCAGCTCAAAAATTATTCTAGACTTAGACAGTTCAAAGGAATGTACTGCTGTGCTAGTTATCTAGAATAGGACCTGCTGTTCTAAAACCAGAATAAAGTACTACAGTAAATTTGTAGTAGAAAACTGTTTCTTTTAGTCTTCTACTATCATCAGTTCAACTATAACCTCAACCAAATTTTGATAAGCCCAAATAAAATTATACTGAAATCAGAATTTAATTCCTCGTACTAAATTCAGCAGGAATCCCGGACTCCTTGCCAAAGTAATCTAGCTAACAAAAGTGCTTAAAGAACTTCTATTATTATTATTATTATTATTATTATTAGCTCATACAAAATTCACCCAAAGAACTTCTATTATTAATGTTCCTACTTTGGTAACCCTTTTATTATTGTGAAGCATAAATTTTTAACAATTAAGACTTCAAAAACTCTAACCACAAGACATTCAGAGTCATTGTCATTTTATTTTCTATACTCATTTCCATAAAGGGTTAAATTTAAAAATTGTATTTAGATATCTGAACTTTCAAACTTAACTACTAGTTTTCACAATGCCATAGTTAATAAAATAATTTGTTACTATAATTAACCACAACTTTAATAAAAATCATGCTAAACACCTAGCCATTCTGCCATGAGTTCTAGCAAATAAACAAGATGGCACTGATATTAGATACCAAAAAATAAACAACATCCAGTGTACATTTAAAATCACCAACAGTTTAAGCTGCAGCTACAGATGCCAACAAATATATAAATTGCATTTATGAACAAATGAATTGGAATATATTTATAACTATATTTTACAATTTTATATGATATGCTCCTATGTTGGTTTGTGGCACAATAAAGATATCAGAAGTTAAATAAAAATGTACTATGGCTAGAAGAAATAAAATCTATAAATGTCTGTCAAAAATATTCACTGTAATTTACCAGAATATCTTTACTATCTGAGTTATAAAACTTCAAAAGGTGCACACCTCACATTTTAAAACTGTAAAAGGATTTAACAAAGTTCCAACAATACCTAGTTTACAGTTTTTCTCCCTGAGTATTAAATACAATAATATAGTTAAAACATACAAGAGGCTCTCATTGGTTCATAAAAAATGTTTTCTAAAATGGAAAATTGTTCTGTTTTTACATACCTTGACATAAATCACAGGGAGCGTCTGTTTGGCTCGACTATAGTGTCTGGCAACTCTGTATACTGTTTCCGGAACATAGTCCAGCACCAGATTAAGATAGACCTCATCTTTCTGAAAGAGTTTATTAAAAAAAGAAAAAACAAAACAAGATTAGAAACTGGTTTTTAAATATTCAAATTAAATTCTCTAGACATTTACTTATTTGGATTTTTAAAGATTAATGTGTTAATTTTCATTATATAAAATTACTTCAGAATATAACCATAATAATAAAAACAAGTCAACCACACCTTTTTACTAATAATTCAATGGGGAAAAAATAGTCATTTCAATATTGTTAAGATTCCCAATTACATTTAAACGATTATTTTGGTTACCATGATTTTAGACGATATCACCCATCATAAAATTTAATATTTTCTAGGCTGATAATCAATGTCCTCATATCCTATTAAGATAAGTATCATAGTGGCAGGGAGAGTACTGAATCTGAAACTAAGAAACATGGATTTCTAGCCCTAGCTCTACTAGTTGGTGTGTGCAAGTCACTTGCATCTCTAGGCTTCAGTTTCTTTAACTACAATATGAAAAGTAAGACTAAACAGTCCAAAATGTCTCTAACCTCCACACACAAAAAAAGATCTTATATTTACCTGATAGTATATAACTGAGAGAACAACCACTTGTCTTCTATAATTAACTGAAATATAAAAAATAACCTATAAGGCAACGTGTTACCATACTCACAAGCTTATTACAGGTCATATGTTCAAATATCCATGCTCAGCAGCATACAGACACCAACCCAGCATCAGTGGAGAAAAAGAAAGGCATTCTAACTTAAGCACCAAGTAGGAAGGAGGAGCAGGGCACTGCCCTTACCTCGTTTATGTGGCCAGTATCAGGTAAACCGAAGTAGAAAACAAAGTTGAGAATCACCATGTTCAAGTATAGAATTGGCTACTGAGTGGGAAATACTGTGGATAAGCAAACTTTCACAATCTCCCAATTTGAAATAATCTTACCTACCAAACTGAAGTGAGAATTTCAAGTTTCAGCATTTATTGAGCATTTTCCATATATCAGTGGCCACAGCAGAGGAAATAAAAGTATTAAAGAAAGGACATCTAAACTGTGTATGAAAGGAGCATTTCACACAGACAGAGAAAACTATATTCAAAATGTAAGGTCACGTAAGAGTACAGCAGAGATCAGGAAATAGTGAAACATCATGCCACTGACCCTACTACCTTCTCACTACACTTCACGCACTTATGTTCTCCTCCTTTCCTTCCTTAGCCTTAAATTCCACGGTCCATCATTATCCTCTCTTTCTAAGACAAGCGTCAACAAACCACGGGAATAGTCTGCTTCCTGTTTTTAAAAATAAACTTTTAATGGAACAGAGTTATGCCATTCAGCTAAGTATTGTCTATGGCTGCTTTTGGACTACAGTGACAGAACTGAGCCGTTGTGACAGAGACTAGATAGCCTGCAAAGGCAAAAATATTTAAGAAAAAGCTTTTGGTTTTTCCACAACCCTGGTTGAGTTCAGTTTTCTGCCCAGTCCATGTCTACGACCAAAGAGCTGAATATGGCTGCAAAGAAACCTCTAATTATGTTGATTGGTCTTATGTTAAAGTCATCATCAAAATTTAATTTGTTGGCCAGGCGTGGTAGCTTACACCTGTAATCCCAGCATTTTGGGAAGTTGAGGTGTGCAGATCGCTTGAGCTCATGAGTTTGAGACCAGCCTGGGCAACATGGCAAAACCCCATCTCTACAAAAAATACAAAAATTAGCCAGGCGTGGTGGTGTGCACCTGTAGTCTCAGCTACTTGGGAGAAGGAGGTGGGAGAATGGCTTGAGCCTGGGAGGCAAAGGTTGCAACAATCCGAGATCACACCATGCACTCCAGTCTGGATGACAGAGCCACAACTTGTCTCAAAATCAATTCGTCCAGCAATAATTATACACTTTCCTGGTCCATCCACTTTTCCAGACCACTTAATTTCTTCTTTCCTCCTCTTCAACCTCTAACACCCCTTCTCTGTCCTCAGCCTCAACAGATGGCCTTGCTTGCATCACTACAAGCACTAACCTACCAGCATCTATCTCCGTATACTCTTATTTTACTTCTATATCTAGAGATAAGCTAACCCAGCTCCTTCCTAAGGCAAACATTGCTACATGTTAAAACAAAAACAAAAATGGTCCTGTTCTCAAGGTCATTGCTCCAGAATTTTTTTTTTGTCATTCTGCATTAATTATTCCGTGTGGAAACATTACAATCAGCACATAAACTCACTATTATTTCTCCCATCTGAAAAAACAAACTATCCATATTTCTGCCTCCTCTCCTTAAGCTGACTTTCTCTAATTCCTCTCTCCTCCTATTCTAAAACTTACGCCAAGAGAATTTCACTACCACTATGCCAAAATTATTCCAGATCAACAATATCCTTGTTGCTGAATCCAAAGCCAATTTTCAGTCATCATCTTACCCTTCTCATCTACTTGACTTAGCACTACCATTTGGAAAAGTCAATCATGTTCCTTTCATTGAAGCACCTTCTTCACTTCACAGGACACTGTACTTTTTTGGTTTTCATCCTACCCTACAGACAACTCTTCTTTTCTCCATTTCTACTTCCTCCTATTCTCTTTGATCTGTTAAAAATTGGAAGATCCCTGGAATTAGTCCTCAGACCTCCTCTATTCTTTAAACTCACTTCCCCTTGATAATCTCATCCAGTCTAATGGCTCAATACTACTATATACTGATTATAAATATATACACATATACTAGACTTCTGCCCTTAACTCCACACTAGTATATCCAACTGTGTATCTGGTATTGCTCAGGCTAAAAACCTTAGAATCATCCTAAATCAACTCCCAGCCCCTTCTCTCTTACACTTTCACACACACACACCTATACCCACACACACACCCTCATAGCCAAATGCCAGAAAATATGAATGGTTCTACCTTTAAAATTTATCCGGATCCAACCACTCATCATTTTCACTGCTAGAACCCTTGTCTAAGCCACTATCATCTTTCACCTGGATTACTGTAATATCTTCCTAAATGGTCTGCTTCTACCTTTATTCCTTTCCAGTCTACTATCAACTAAAATCAAGTTAAATTAGACTGTATCTCTTCTACTCCACCTAATTGGTCTATAAGATACTAAACACTCATCTCATTATTTCTGTCCTCTATTCCTCTACTCCACTGCTGTCCTCACTGCTAACTTTTCTCTAGCCAAGCTAGTTCTCTGCTATTTCTTGAACACATATGGTACATTTTCACATTCAGGGATTCTGTACTTCAGGACTTCTAGTCCTTTAACCTAGAATGTTCTCCCCCCAGACATGCTCAAAGCTCATTTGTCTCAACTCCTTCAAAATCTTTGGTTAAAGTGTTACCTTCTTAGTATGGCTTTCCTTAATCATTCCATTTAAAATTCCAACTCATTCCTCCACCTCCACATTCCCCATCTTCCTTTCCCACTTTATAAACGAAACTTACCACAAGTAAATGAAACTTACATTTTCTAACCACACAGTTTATTTTATCTGCTTCCTCTGACTAGACAAGGTTCCATGATGGCAAAGGCTTTTGTCTGTTTTATTCACTGCTCTATCTCTATGTAGAATAGTGCCTAGCACACAGTAGGTACTCAGTAAATATTTGCTGGCTAAATTAAGTTTAGGGGCAATGGGCATTTCTTTAAAACTTAGTATTACATATTTCACAATGTATACACATATAAAAATCATGTTGTACACTGTAAATATATACATTTTTATTTTTCAATTATATCAATAAAGCTTGAAGAAAAAAATTAGATTACAAACTGACATGTCTGTTTTAACTCAAACAGTATTATGGAAAATGGATATGGAGAGGAGGAGACTTGGGAAGATGAGAATGAATGCAGGGTAAGCAGCTGGAAACCTTCTACAAGAATCCAAAGGCTGGATCAGGGCATAAGGCAATAGGGATTTTTTTTTAAAGCAGGGAGAAGGTAGGGTAGGTATACTGGCTAGTTGAACATAAGACTAATAGAGAACCCAAGAAACAAAGAGACTGGGATTAATTTAACTGTTTTAAAGTGTGGGCAACTAAGTAGGTGATGAGACATAGAAAGCAAAAAGAGTAGAAAGGTCTGAAGGAAAAATTATCTGAACTTTTACTTAATGAATCTCAGAACACTTTGGGTAGCTATATTACATAGGTGGTTGCAAAAAGAGGTCAAGGCAAAACTCAGGAAGCAGGAGTGGAGTACAGCTTGAGATTCAGGCAATAGCTGAAGCCATGAGAATAGACGTGTTCACCTAAGAAGACGACGCAGAGTTGAAGAGTAAGGAAAGGACTGAGTATGGAATCCTGAAAAACACTAAATTTAAGAAGCAGGTAACATAGGGGACTTAGCAAACATGAAGAAAAAACTAAGAGGCACAAGAAAGCAAGGAAAGATTAACATCGATGATCCAAAGCTGAAATTTCTCTAACGGTGAGAGGTGAAACTGTGAAACATTTCAATAGCAGACGGGATGAGGACTAAAAATAGGGTATTCGATCTATACCCAATATCTTGGTATATCTTGGTTCAGTGATGCTCTTGGAAAAAGAGGTTTCACACCATGGTGCCAGTAGCAATCAAGCTTTATTGGTTCATGAGTGAGCAGGTAGCAGGTGAGGAATAGGAGGTAGTTAATTCAATTTACTCTCACAAAGTCTCTGGTGATGAAAGTAAACAAAGAACTGGGAGTTGGTAACTCTAGGGGAGCAAAGTCAAAGAAACATTGCCGCTGGGTTTTTGTTTGCATTTTTTACTGGCTAAAAGATATTACTGGCTGAAAGAGACCCAAATTTATTTGTAAGCTAAGTAGACAAGGGTAGAATAAAGTTATAAAAAAGGAAGAAAGGCCGGGTGTGGTGGTCAACGCCTGTAATCCCAGCACTTGGGAGGCCGAGGCAGGAGGATTATGAGGTCAGGACATCGAGACCATCCCGGCTAACATGGTGAAACCCCGTCTCTACAAAAAATACAAAAAATTAGCCGGGCATGGTGGCAGGTGCCTGTAGTCCCAGCTACTTGGGAGGCTGAGGCGGGAGAATGGCTTGAACCCAGGAGGCAGAGGTTGCAGTGAGCTGAGATCATGCCACTGCATTCCAGACTGGGAGATAGAGCAAGACTCCATATCAAAAAAAGAAAAAAGAGGGAAAAGGGATAACTGAAACTGAAGAAGCAAGATTCTAGAAAATCAGGAGAAGGAAGAAACAAGGACAAAGACAAACTATATAGCATAGTAATTAAGAAGTAAGATTAGCATGAGTCATATAAAACTATATAGAAGTCCCAATTCTGTTACTAGGAGTTATGTGACTATGAGCAAGTTATTTAACCTCACTAAGCATCAGTTCCTCATCTGTAATATTTAGCTAATGACAGTATCTATTTTAAAGAACTGTCATGATATTATAAGAAATAATCAATGTGAAATTCTTTAAATACATTACCTAACACACAATACTCAAGTTTTAGCTATTTTCATCCTTTAAAAAAGTATCTTTTTTCCTTTAAATCTAAAATAAGTGATTAGGTATTATGGAAAAGGAAAGAAATGTAAGCTGAATGAGTTATGTGTGATGATCCTATTTCTTACGATGATATGCAAAACTAGGGGAAACGAGTAATGCTGAAGGCTAAAAGAAAAAAAATGCAGAGATCAAAATTCAGGAGAATGAGTTCCCATTGTAAATGAGGTCTAAAAAAGAGAACAAATAAACAGAATGCTCAATTGGTGTGAAAAGGATTGCTGTATTAAATAGAGTTCAAAGAATGGGGAGTCTCAGGTATCAGAAAGGTCATTAACACAGATGTCAAAACCATTTTTTCAACTATTACTCAATCACTAAGTTTCTTGATTTTAATGATCTATTTTACTAAACTGATTGTTATACACTATGAACAACCTTGAGATGTGTATACCACTACATTCCAATTTACTTCATTTACTAAACAATCATACTAACAGGTAAGAATATAAAGGCTGAACCAGGTATGGTGGCTCATGCCTATAATCCTAGCACTTTGGGAGGCCAAGGCAGAAGGATCATTTGAGTCCAGGAGTTCGAGACCAGCCTGGGCAACACAGGGAAGCACTATTTCTACAAAAAACAGAAACAAAAAAATTGGCCGGGCGTGGTGGCTCATGCCTGTAATCCCAGCACTTTGGGAGGCCGAGGCAGGCAGATCACCCGAGATCTGGAGTTTGAGACCAGCCTGACCAACATGCAGAAACCCCATCTTTACTAAAAATACAAAATTAGCCCGGCATGGTGGCGCATACCTGTAATCCCAGCTACTCTGGAGGCTGAGGCAGGAGAATGGATTGAACCCGGGAGGCGGAGTTTGCTGTGAGCCAAGATCGTGCCATTGCACTCCAGCCTGGGCAACAAGAGCAAAACTCTGTCTCAAAAAAAAAAAAAAAAAAAATTAGCCAGGCCTGGCAGTGCATGCCTGTGGTCACAGCAGCTCCGGAGGCTAAGGTGGGAGGATCACTTGAGCCCCAAAAGTCAAGGCTAGTGAGCCGTGATGGCACCACTGCAACCCAGCCTGGATGACAGAGTGAAATTCTGTATCCTAAACACACACACACACACACACACACACACATTTCTTTATTTTTGTATATTTAAACTATATGTAAGATTAAAAGATGAATGCCAAGTTCAACAGATGTTTCTAGTTATAGGACTATAAGCTCTGTCCTTCCCTTGTCCTAATCAATATTTTTATAAACGATTTCATTTATTTTAGGTTGCAAAAGCAAATGCCATCAACAGCTAAGCAACAAATGTAAAAGTGTGAAGCCAAACTGTGTAATGCAATAAGGGGCAATAGTTGATAAATCACACAGTACAAACTTCTAGTTTAAAAAACAAAAACAAAGTTGTCAAATAAAACACATCATGGGATAGATTTGGCTGTCAATTTATAACCTCTGATTTCAACATAGCCACCTAAGATTGACACAAACCTAGGAAGAATAGCTTAAAATGAAACACTGAATAAAAATTTAAAGAACTTGGCTAGAATGATAAACCAAACCCACAATATGAAATTTAACAAAGGCCCTATGACTAAAATCAAACTATCAATGTATTATTGAGAATGAGAGAACAGAGAAACTCCAGATCAAACTTGACAGTAATACACCTGGAAATTAAAGTAGTATAACTGAACAGAACTCAAAGAGAATCAACATTGAGATGCAACCAATGAAAAACATCATGCAACATTAGGCTACAAAAGTATTGTGTTCAAATCAATGAAGATAATTCCACTCCACTTTGTACAGCTCATGCTGCACTGGAAGTAATGATATTTCTTTATTGGCCTCATATTTTATTCATAATATTAACACGGCAGAATACATCAAAGGAAGGTTAATGAAACCATGTCTGCTACAGGCTGAACAATCTAATTTACTACACTATGGGAAATATGAAGGCACCAATAAATGCTCTTGTTAAATTTATAAATGTTCTAATGTAAAATAAATAGCCACAGGGAATAACCCCCGAGGGTCCATCCCTAGGAAACAACATATGTAGGGAAAACAGTAGTATTTTTCAGTTCCAAAGTATAGTTTTGTTTGAAGCTTCCTGCACAACATAATTAAGAAAGCTGAAGATGCTAATATTTTGAGAAGAAAGACCAGGATTCAGCATTTCTAGCACTCATAATTTTCTGAAACATCTCAGACTTGCTACTTCCTTAATGTAATCTCTCTCCTTTGGATTATCAGACACAACGCTAGAATACTCACAAATTGCAAACTTTAAAAACTAAATAGGTCAGTCACGGTGGCTCACACCAGTAGTCCCAGCACTTTGGGAGGCCGAGGTGGGTGAATTGCTTGAGCCCAGAAGTTTGACACCAGCCTGGGCAACATGGCAAAACCCCGTCTCTACCCAAAATACAAAAATTAGCCAGGCGTGGTGGCATGCACATGTAGTCCCAGCTATTGAGGAGGCTGAGGCATGAGAATCACTTCAACCCAGGAGGCAGAGGTCGCAGTGGCCAAGACCATGCGACTGCACTCCAGCCTGGGTGACAGAGCAAGATTGTCTCAAAAAACAAAACAAAACAAAAACAAACAAACAAAAATAAAATTTAAAAAAAACCTAAATAGAACACACAGTATCATTTGGGAGGCAGGTGCTGAAAACACTGGAGTCCACTAACATAAGAAACTACTAACCTCAAATAACTGATACTAGGTTTCCAAAACACTGGCAAAGGGGTCAATGCCAGAAGTCCTTTGAAAGAAATCTGCTATTATACAGAGTGGATCTTACTTAGAAACTTCCAAAAAAATTACATAATGTATAATTTAGGGAGTAGTTCTATGGCTCAGTTTTCCTAGTCATTACTTTTATTAATAAACTATTCTCTAATCACTGATAACCACTCTTCTATGAACTCCACATTAAAACCACACACTGAGTAAGAAATTTAAGTGATAAAATTTTGATCACATGTAACAACAACAGCTGAGATAACTCCACCCTACCTTTGGAAAACACATTAGTATGATGTGTTATCTCCAGATAACTTCTGAGGTCAAGGAAATAAAATGACTTGAGGCTACATTTTTAAATAGAATCATCATATAATTTTAAAAATCTGATGGAATGCAATGCAACATATTAGAGATCCCAGGAATAAGACATCAAATGCAGCATCACGGTAACCCAGGATTCTCATCAGAAATGGGTTGGGCATTCCAACTGGCAAAAATCTTCAAAACAGCTATCTTTTCTCTGATGGGTATGCCAGGCTGGCTAGAGATGAGAATATAGTATTAATAGCAAAGAGTGTGTGGATTAGGTAAAAGAGAGTATCTTTTTGCTTGAGAGGTTGTGGGAAGGAAATGGGAAAGGGTAGGCACCTAGTATACAACAATGATTAAGGCAAGTTTCATCCCTCACACCTTAAAACAAAATAAACACTAAAATTACCAACTTTTCTTTTTTTTTTAGGAAAATAACATGCCAGAAGAAAACATGGGTATTTCTGCAAATCTTGGAAGACAAAAGAGCTAAGCCATGGAGAAAAATAATGCCAATTTGATTACACAGAACTATAAAACATCTATACTACCTTAAGAAAAAAACTCGCACAATCCAGTAAAAAAAATCATGACACTCTGGCAAATAAATAAGTAAATAAACTTCTGCTACACATGGCAAAAGCCTGATTTGTTTTTCTTTAAAGTACAAATAGTACTTGGAAGTCAATAAGAAAAAAACAGCATTCAAATAGAAAACATGGAAATATGGGCTGGGTGCAGTGGCTCACACCTGTAATCCCAGCACTTTGGGAGGCTGAGGCTGAGGTCAGGAGTTCGAGACCGGCTTGGCCAACATGATGAAACCCTACCTCTACCGAAAATACAAAAATTAGCTGGATGTGGTGGCAGACACCTGTAATCTGAGCTACCCTGGGGGCTGAGGCAGGGGAATTGCTTGAACCTGGGAGGCGGAGGTTGCAGTGAGTCAAAATCATGCCATTGCTCATCCCCACTCCCTGCAAAACAAACAAACAAAAAAACCAAGAAAGAAAATATGGAAATATGTATTAACAGATGGTCAAGAAAAATGCTCAGCCTCACACATAATTAAAGAAATGTAATAAAGATAGCGATAAGTCAGAATTTTTCATCTATCAAACTAAAAAGAAAATTCAATCTGAGAAAACTAAGTATCGAAATAGATCATCATTCAATATGAACTATAACAATTCTTGTGAAAGTCCAAACTCATGCAATCTTTTGGGCAGGCAATGGGTTAATACATTAATTCAGAAGTGAAGACACAGAGCCCCCCAACTAGACTGAGCAATGTCACTTTTAGGGATTACGTCTATGAAAACAATTCTGTGTGTGTACATGCTCATGCATTCATAAAATTTGTGAAGAGCAAGAATTAAAAACACCACATCTACATGCCATTATCTTATAGTGCCAGAAAACAAAAACTTGCTTTAAAATAAAACAAAAAGCCCACATGATAGTATGTTAAAGAAGCACAGAAGCCTCCAAGCGCGGTGGCTCACGCCTGCAATCCCAGCACTTTGGGAGGCCGAGGTGGGCGGATCACCTGAGGTCAGGAGTTCGAGACCAGCTTGGCCAACATGGTGAAACCCCGTCTCTACTAAAACTACAAAAATGAGCTGGGTGTGGTGGCAGGCACCTGTAATCCCAGCTACTCAGGAGGCCAAGGCAAGAGAATCGCTTGAGCCCAGGAGGCGGAGGTTGCAGTGAGCAGAGACGGAGCCACTGCACTCCAGTCTGGGTGGCAGAGCAAGACTCTCTCATAAAATAATAACCATAATAATAATAAAACAAAAAACAAACAAACAAAAAAGAAACACAGGAGCTAGCTGACAGAACTCCCAATGGCCAAACCCAGGACAATTTGGCCAATAAAATAAATATCCATAAATCCACACTGATAGAAATAAATGACTAGATTAATACATGGGGGAAAAGAGATATGTCCCTTATGCAAAATAAATTGAAATAATTTGTGTAGCTACTCCACCATTAAGGAAAAGAAGTACAGGGGCATAATTCCCACCTTAAGTGTAGTCTCTGCAGCATAGTGACTTCCTTCCAAGGAATAAAGTATGGAAAGAGGGGGGGAAAGAGTAATTTTACAGTCAAGAAAACTAAACACTACATCAGTCAGGTGTTGAAAGTCAGTTAACAGCAGTCATAAAGCATGTGTCCTAGATACGAAGTGATGAAAATGACACTTTACCTCTCTGTTGTCTTCTTGCCAAAAACATGTAACCCTGGTTTTATCATTAAAAAAGCAGAGAAACTCCAATAGTAAGGCATCCTACAAAACATCTGACCAGTACTCCACAAAAGTGTTGAGATCATCAAAACCAAGGAAAGTCTAAGAAACTGCCACGGTGAAAAGGCAAGTAAGATAAGACCACTAACATCTCATTACATTGTAATGTGTGATCCTCAATGTGTTATTCTTTCTTCTACTTTGTAAATGTAATGTGGTATCTCAAATGGGATCATAAACAAAACAAAAGACATTAGACAAAAACTAAGGAAATCTGAATAAATTATAATAATTAACTAACCGTAACAAATGTACCATATTAATATCTTAACAACAGGGGAAACTTTGCAGGGTCTGTCCCTATAGACATAAAAAGCCCTATTACTGTATTGTTGTAAAGAGGGAACATGCTCCAAAATAATATAATATGTTATTACATTTACATATAATGTATGTGCTCATACAGGCATATAAGAAATTTATATCTGTTAAAAGTGGGATTAGGGAATTTAGGGACTAGGGTAAAAAAGATTTCATTTTAATTTACTCCATTCTGTAATTTTTAAAATAATATGCATATAATAACATTTTAGTTTTGCTGAAATAGTAAAATAACATAAAAACAGATGACAAGTGATATTCAAAAGAAACTCCTTTATTTTTGAGCAGAAGATAATTACCACCTCATTTGCTGTTAGTAACATTTATATTTTATGAGGAGGTCCTGATAATTCAAACTCAAGAGCTTTATTATTACTTATATATTCATTCTCTAGGTCACACTCCATTGAAAATGTTAGCATTTCATCAGTCAAGTTTCATCCAGATAATCAATAAACCACTTTAATAAGACATCAACATAAAACTTTAAGGAAGACAGACCAAGTGAGCTTAGATAGGTAATCACTTTATTTCCTTGAATAAAATTCCCTTCTATCAGTAATTTTCATATAGCAAGGTAAAGAGAGAGGAAAAGAGGGGAGAATTGTATATTGTCAACCTGATCAAGGTACCATTTCTGTAATTTGGGGTTTTCATCTAATTGAAAAAGAACAACAATGACAACAAAATTATTATTATTTTTATTATTTTTTTTTTTGAGATGCAGTCTCGTTCTGTTGCCCAGGCTGGAGTGCAGTGGCGTGACCTCTGCTCACTGCAAGCTCCGCCTCCCAGGTTCACGCCAGTCTCCTGTCTCAGCCTCCCCAGTAGCTGGGACTACAGGCACCTGCCACCACGCCCGGCTAATTTTTGTATTTTTGGTAGAAACGGGGTTTCACTATGTTAGCCAGGATGGTCTCGATCTCCTGACCTCATGATCCACCCACCTCGGCCTCCCAAAGTGCTGGGATTACAGGTGTGAGCCACCATGCCCGGCCTACAAAATTATTTTTATACTAGGAGGCTGACTTTGACCTAATCATTTATGAACCCACTTCTACTTTCTTAGCCTCATCTCCACTACCATCCCCACTACCCCAACTTTATATACCAGCAATTTCAAACTACTTGTATCTCCTCTACACACACTGTGCTATTAAACATCACCAAGTCTTTAAAATACTCTGTACTCCTTGGCACACACCAGTTCTACACTATTTATCTAAACAGTTCCTATTAATTGATATTAAAACCAATTCTTCACAGACTCTTCCTAAAAACAGAAGCAGAGGGAACACTTCTCCATGTCACTCTATGAAGCCAATATTACCCGATACTAAAAGCAAAGACATGACAAGAAAAACAAAAACAAAACAAAACAAACTACTGATCAATATCCCTTATGAATATAGATGCAAAAATTCTTAACAAAGTACTGTTTAGCAACATATAAAAATGATTATACACTATGACCAAGTGAGATTAATCTCAGAAATGTAAGGTAGATTTAACATTCAAAAATCAACTTATATAAAACACCATTTTAATAAAAACAAAAACCACATAATCATGTCAATAGAGAAAAAGCACTTGCCAAAATCCAACACCCTTTCATAAAAATGCTTCAACAAGCTAGAAATAGAACTTCCTCAACTGATAACATTACATGTGTGAAAAACCCAAGACTAACATCATACTTAAAGATGAAAGACTGAATGCTTTGCCCCTAAAATCAGGAGCAAGAACAAGAATGTCTGCTTTTACCTCTTCTAGTAAGCACTGTACTAGAGGCTCTAGCCAGAACAGTGGCAAGGAAAAAAAAAAAGGCTTCAGGTAAAAAAAATATATATATACACACACACACACACAAAAATACACACACACACACACACACACACACACACACACAAAACCTGGGAGGCAGAGGTCGAAGTGACCCGAGATCGTACCACTGCACTCCAGTCTCCACCTAGACTGGAGTGCAGTGGTACGATCTCGGGTCACTTCGACCTCTGTGGAGACTGGAGTGCAGTGGTATGATCTCGGCTCACTTCAACCTCTGCCTCCCAGGTTCAAGTGATTCTCCCGCCTCAACCTCCCAAGTAGGTGGGATTACACAACACCATACCTGGCTAATTTTTGTGTTTTTAGTAGAGAGAGGGTTTTGCCATGTTGACCAGGCTCGTCTCAAACTCGTGACCTCAGGTGATACACCTGCCTTGGCCTCCCCAAGGGCTGGGATTACAGGTGTTAGCCACCACACCCAGCCTCAGGTATTATATGTTGATAAAAAAATCAATTCATCAATGAGATATAACAATTACATACACATATGCACCAAACAACACAGCCCCCAATACATGAAACAAACACTAACAGAACAGAAGGGAGAAATGGGCAGCTGTACAATAGTTGGAGATTTCAATATACCACTCTCAGTAATGAACAGAACATCAAGACAAATCAATAAGGAAACAGTAAACTTGAACAACACTATAAACCAACAGGACCCAACATACATATATAGAATATGGCCACTCCAAATAGCCGAGAACACATTATTTTGCACCTGAGCATACGTCTAGGCAGTATAGACCATATATTAGGCCACAAAACAAATGTTAATAAATTTTCAATGACTGAAATCATGTGAAGTATCTTTTCTGACAACAATGAAATGAAACTAAAAATTAGTAACACAAGGGAAACTAGAAAATTCACAAATGTGTGGAAATCAAACAATTCACTGTAGACAACCAATGGTTCAAAGAAGATACTAGACAACACACTTGCTATAGTTTGGATTGTTTGTCCCCCTAAACCTCATGGTGAAACTTGATCCTCAGTGTTGGAGATGGAACCTAATGGGAGGTATCTGGGCCACAGAGGTAGATCCCTCATGAATGGAATTGTGCCTTCCTCTCGGTAATGAATGTGTTCTCATTCTCTGAGTTCCCTCCCACTACAACTGGTTAGTAAAAAGAGCCTGGCACCTCTCTGCTATCTGGCCATGTAACCACTGCATATGTTGGCTCCCCTTCACCTTCTGCCATGAGTGGAGGCAGCCCGAGGCTTTCACTTTCTAGCAAGCGAAACTGTGAGCTAAATAAACCTCCTTTCTTTACAAATTAGTTGGCCTCAGGCATTCCTTTATAGCAGCACTAAACTAAGATAATACTCTTAAACAAGAAAAATTTTTAAATAGTTAAGACATAATACCAAGACTTATGGGATGCAGCAAAGACAGTGCTCAGAAGGAAATTTACAGCTGTAAATGCTTACATTAAGAAAGAAGATCTCAAATCATTAATCTAACTCTACAACCGGAGAACTACAAAAAGAAGAAACTGAACCCAAAGCTAGCAGAAGGAAGAAAATAATAAATATATGAATAGAGATGAATAAAACAGAGAACAGAAAAACAATAGAATCAACAAAACTAAAAGTATTTTTTTTTAAATCAACGAAACTGACAAACCCTTAAAAGAGTTTAGACGTAGGGATAGACTGACAAATAAAAAGAAGAAAAATAACTAAAATCAGAAATGAAAGTGGGGTCATTACTACTAACCTCACAGAAACAAAAAGGATGAAAACAGCATACTACAAATCATATGTTAACATATTAGGCAATCTGGATGAAATGGGCAAATTCCTACAAACACACAGATTATCAAACTGACTCAAAATGAAACAGACAATCTTAACAAACATATACACAAGTAGAGATTTAATTAGTAATAAAGAAAAAAACCTCCCAACAAAGTCCAGGACCTGATGATTTCAGTGGTAACTTCTGCCAGTTTATTAAAGAAGAAATTAATAATAATCTTAAAACTCTTCTTAAACAGAAAAGGAAGGAGCACTTCTTACCTGATTCTACAAGACCAGCACTACCCTACACCAAAGCCAGATAAACACATCACAAGAAAGAAAAATTATAAACCAATATCCCTTATAAATATAAACGCAAAAATCCTCATGAAAATACCAGAATACGAAACCCAATAGTATATTAAAAGGATTATACCCCATGACCATGATTGGGGTATAATCCTTTATCTCAGGAAAACAACAGTGGTTCAACATAAGAAAATCAATGTAATATATCTTGCTAATAAAATGATGGAAAAAAACCCACATGATCATCTCAATTATCACCAAAAGGGCATTTGATAAACTCCAATTCCATTTCATAACAAAATGAAAATGTTTTAAAAATAACAGTGATAGCTGCATTATATCATATATGTAATTAATGCTCTTGAACTCTATACAATTATATATTGATATTTAGCAATGAATATCCCAAAAGGAAAATTAAGAAAGCAATTCCTTTACAATAACACAATCTATAGAAATAGTTATTGTAATACCTATAATAAATTTTAATATACTTCAAAAAACAAATGTTAATATCTGGGCTGAGCCTATTTTAGCTCTCAGTTTTCTGGAACTATCTAGAAGGCTTTTAATAAATCTACATATCCAACTTCACACTGTCTCAGGCACTGGGCTAAGCATTAAAGAAACAAAATAAAATTTCACCACGCTGTTGAGAATTACACAACCTAGTAAAAAGATCTAGTTAAAAAAATAAAAGAAGTATGTGCAAAATATTCCAAGGAGAGAGAAGCTTTTGGGGCTAAAGGGGGCGGGTAGAGTAAATAGGAAGATATCAGATGGAGCTACTTTTGAGCAGAGATAATACAATGAAAAAGAACTCAACTAACAAAAATAGAGCAGGGGTGGAGGGTAGGAAAGAGGCATTCCAGAAGGTATTTACATTAACAGGGATAATACAACATACTCTGACAACTGCAAATACTTTGGGCAAGGCTAGAACATAGATAGCCTGTGAGAAAGGAGAGATGAGTTGAGTAAGGTCACGATATAGATGTTCAAAGACCTTGTATATCATGTTAAGAAATAAGGAATTTACCTTTTAGGTAAGTGAGGAAGTGATACAATCAGAAAGACTGCCTGCTGCCATGTTACATGAGGGATGGTCACAACTCCCATCTCCAACATCTCCAATGCTATTTGTTCACATAAAGCTTTTGGTAAACCCAGACAATAAATTCTTAAGACAATGACCCATATTGTCTCTTCTAATTGTTTAGAATAATCTATGATTTATCCCTGTTTTAAAATACTGTTTAGGGGTGGGGAGGAAGTAAAGGTATGTACTAGAAATCACTAAGAGTTTAGATAAGAAATAATGTGGGCCTGAACTAAGGCAGCATTACCAGTGAAATAGAAAGAACAGATTCAAATAAGTCAACAAAAAGGTCTAGGATAACATCCAGGTTTCTTATTTTAATAACTGATATATAGCAGGGATAAGGGGAGTCTTAAATTCTAACATGCTAAATGCAACGGCTCAGGCGTCCAGGTAGAGACTTCTGGTTGGTACTAAAACTTGAGGCTCTAGAGTTCATCAGGGAGACCTCTACTGAAGATAAACATTACAGAGTCACTGAAGTCACGAGGATTGAGAATATGGCCCAGCATAAGTATGAAAGTAAAGAAAAATGGAGAATAAAACCCTAGGGAACAGCAAGAACTAATGGTTAGAGGTAATGAAAGAAAAACTCATACACGATACTATACACATTTTACTTACACGGCCACTATTTTCATAGTAACATAAATGTGTGTGTGTATACACAGGGTATATATAACACAAGTATATATATATATATATATATATATATATATATATATATATATATAACACAAGTGTGTATATATATACACACACACATACACACACACACACATACATACACTATCCTCATTTCAGCAATAAGGAGAAAGGTTAAGCATCTTGCTTGAGGACACATAGCCAGTACACAGCAGAGTCACTATTCACACCCAAACTGACTCTTTATACTATACTGCTTCAAAATTAACAAGGAACTGTTCTTGGCCTTTTATTTCTTTCTTTCATCCCTTAATATAACCATATGCACACATACCTGCTCTCAAAAAAGTTAAAACTGAATTAGAAATGAGTACATATACATACATACAAGTTTTAGAAACCTCTGATTGGCCGGGCGTGGTGGCTCACGCCTGTAATCCCAGCACTTTGGGAGGCCGAGGTGGGCGGATCACAAGGTCAGGAGATCGAGACCATGGTGAAACCCCGTCTCTACTAAAAATAGAAAAAATTAGCCGGGCGCAGGGGCGGGCGCCTGTAGTCCCAGCTACTCGGGAGGCTGAGGCAGGAGAATGGCGTGAACCCGGGAGGCGGAGCTTGCAGTGAGCCGAGATTGCGCCACTGCACTCCAGCCTGGGCGACAGAGCGAGACTCCGTCTCAAAAAAAAAAAAAAAAAAAAAAAAAGAAACCTCTGATAAAAGTTCTTTACTAAAAGTAAAACATATACTAAAATTAAGAGTGGTGGTATCAGGGAAGGTTAATGGAATCCAGAGCTAGACTGCCTGGGCTCAAATCTCATCAAAACATTTCTAATAAATATTTATAAATATTTACATAGCTTGCTATATCTCCTTGGCTCTTGGGTGAATGGCTTGATAATTCTACTTTATCTTTTGGGGGTCAGAGATTTCTTTGAAAATCAAATAAAACACACAAGCTAGCTCCCTCCAAAAAACGCACAATCTTTATTTTAAGAGAATCACATACTTTCTGCAAACTAGACATTTAAAATACTGGTTTAAATCACTCTATGGGCGGGTCACTTAACTTCTCTCCATCTCCTCTTCATAGAACTGTTGTGAGGATTAAATGAGTAAATATAAGTAAAGTGTTCAGATTAATGCCCGGCATATAGCATCACATACTTTTAAGCTATTATTATAATTACCATTATTACTAGTACTGCAACTATCATTATTATTATTATTTATTTTTTTGAGATGGAGTTTTGCTCTTGTTGCCCAAGCTGGACTACAATGGCGCAATCTCAGCTCACTGCAACCTCCGCCTCCCAGGTTCAAGCGATTCTCCTGCATCAGCCTCCCGAGTAGCTGGGATTACAGGCGCTTGCCACCACGCCTGGCTACTTTTTTTAAATTTTTTTATTATTTTTAGTAGAAATGGGGTTTCACCATGTTAGCCAGGCTGGTCTCAAATTCCCGACCCCAGGTGATTCACCCGTGTTGGCCTCCCAAAAGTGCTGGGATTACAGGCATGAGCCACCGCGCCCGGCCTATTACTACTATTAATATTATAATCTCCCCTTGTTTGATAATTTACTAAGATATTTTTAAATGTTCTATTTCTAGCACACTGCTTCTGGAGGAATATACGTTCTGTGCTAAACACTACAGCATACTATACAGACTCTGGAGTCAGACTACTTGGAGCTGACTCCCAACACTGCCATTTAGTAGTTGTATGGTAACTTTCTTAACTGCTGTTGTGTCAGTTTCTTCTATAAAATAGTGCTTCTATAAAAATAGTTGTTCTGTAAACCCATTCTTTAATGGGTTGCTATGAGGTTTAAGTGAGTTATAAAATATGTAAACGGTTCGGGACAATGTCTGACATATAGAAAGTGCAATATATATTTGCTATTAATAAACACAATAATAGGTAAAATAGTAAATTAATGTTTATTAAGTATTAATTATATGCCAGGTACTATAATAAGCACTTGATAACATTATTACATTTGTTCCTTACAAAACCCCTACTGTGCAGATGACGGGGAGGAGGCTTATAAAAGTAAGTATCTTGCCCAGAGTCATACTACTATCAAGTGGCAAAAATGGAATGCAAACCCAAATATTCCTAGCTACAAAGCCAGTCCTCTTTACTTTTCAGAATGAATCCTTGGCATATATGTCACCCCTATCCTTTCCTCTCCAGAGCTAGTGGTAGACGGGCAAAATTAAGCACAGCATTCTGCTCTCTGATACCAGATGCAGTGGTACAATCCTCCCCTTCTGGCACAGGTCCCCATTACTATCAATAGAACAAAGGTGGCATGAGAAATAAAATCAACTGTCATCTTTGTTATTTGAACAGTCTCTCACAAAGTAGAAGGCAGAGGTTTTTCTCTTTATTGGTAATCTATGAATCACAAGGAAAAAAACTTTTACATGAAAAGTTACTTAGAGAAGTTTTTCTTACAGAAAACTAGTAATTGATTGAAATAAAACTTAAGGATCTTGTATAGACATAATACAGTTTTTATTTTTATTTTTTATTTTTTGAGACGGAGTTTCACTCCTGTGTACAATGGGGCAATCTCGGCTCACTGCAACCTCCGCCTCCCGGGTTCAAGCGATTCTCCTGCCTCAGCCTCTCGGGGAGCTGGGATTACAGGCACCCGCCACCACACCCAGCTAATTTTTTGTATTTTTAGTAGAGATGGGGTTTCACTGTTGGCCAAGCTGGTCTCAAACTCCCGACCGCAGGCGATTCACCCACCATGGCCTCCCAAAATGCTGGGATTAATGGCGTGAGCCATCAGACCCAGCTCATAACATGGCTTTTATCATATGACCTTCAGAGTCCTAGAGTTCTATGGGGTAAGCTATAACTCAGAAAAGGCAACATCAGCTGATTCCACACCTTAGCTTCAACTAGGGCAACTCTGCTTTTTATATGTTCTATCAGAGGTCTTCATAAGATTTCATTGGGGATGTAGAAAGTTTCTACTGCCAAATATCAAAAAAAGAGAAAGACTATTCTATAAGATACTTGAAATTCACAAAATTATAAGCCCAGAGTTTCAAAACACTCAAATATCCCATTTTTCTCTAATGGGAAGGTAAAGAGAGGAGGTACTACTTACTCTAAACTAAATCAGAGTTAGTTACTACTGGGTAACATAGAGTATATGAATTGACTACATGATGCTCTAGTTACTACAGCAAACATTAATAATTCCAACCAGAAAACTAAGGCTAATTAGTTCACATCTCTAATCTCTGTCCTGACTTAATTCCTCTTTCTTCTAGTTACATTGGCTACCCCTATCCCCTGTTACAGGCTAAAAGCTGATTATCCACAATTCCTAAAGAAAGTCTTTAAAATGCAAAAGGCAGAATACAATAAAAAGAAGGTTATCAAAATAGACGTACATTCAAGTCAAACTGTGGTCAGTGAAATGTAAAACATGCCTGTTATTACAGAAATCCTACTTTAATTCTCCCAGAGCTGCAAAAGTACTTACAGACAAAAATTATTAAAAGGCCACAGGGTAGCTTAGCTACAATTCTAAAATTGAAAATAACAACGTGGGAATAGATAAAATATCATATAGCACAACAATGAAATATTAGATAACCAAAATACCTATACATATTATGAGGCAAGAAAAAAAATCTGTATGAGATCATAAATTATTATGCATACACCTATCTGATTGTTTCTAAATCTTTATATGGGTTCTCATCTGTCTTAAATCTCCTTCGTTGTCTCTCTTAGTGTCTCTTCTCTCTGGGCCTCTATTACTCCCTTTTTGGAAAATGTTGAGGAAAACGACTAAATTATTCACTACCACTATCCTGACCTTTGACTTCAATTCTGTGTATCTTTTTCCATATGCACATGCTGGCTTTTCACTGTCCTGGCCTCAAACAGCACTCCATATCTCCTCCCTCCCCAAGCTCCACATGGCTACACACCCTCTCTATCCTGCTTTGTCAATGTCACCTCTCCACCTAGAGCCACCACCACCATCTATGAAGTCACACATGTATCTGTCTACTGGGCATCTCTACTTGCATGTGTCATAAACATCTCAAATGATTAATTTATTATTTCTTCCTCCAAAACTCTTCTCATACATAATACACATAAGCAATACATGATGCTTCTGCTAGAAAAATGCCTACCAAATATAGGACTGCCATATTCCAAGATAAATCATCTTCAAGGATTTGCAAGAATTTCACAGACATTTAGGTTACTTTCTAAACAGCAGTGAATACTCTCAGCAACCTATTCCAAGAAAGTTAGAACTGAACTGAAAATAACTAACCTGAGCACTCAACCCTAGAAAAGAATCCATCTTCTCCTATGGGAAGAAATCGTTTACTGCTTGGTCTCCTGAAGGATATCTTAGTCCTGCCAGAATAATTCAGAAGTGGAGATTATGAGTGGGGCAAAAAGAAATTATCTTTTTGGTGGCTGAGAGACTATGGGAAGTCTTGAACCTATGTATTTCTGTACATCTTAGAAAAATTTCCTCTTTTTTTTGACAAAGAAGGACCATTATTTTCAGCAATATACCACAACTTTTCTTTTCTTCTTCCTTTTTGTTTTTAATGAAGCTATCCCAAAATTAGGAGGTGTCTTTTTTTTTTTAACTTTGGAAAATTTACAAAGCTCAAGAGAAAGTTCTGACATAAAGAAAATATTAGAAGGTCTATTTTTTTTTTATAATAGAGGTTAATCTCTGTTAATGACTTCTAATTGCTCTTTATCTGTAAGAATCTTTAAGATAAGTAAGAAACTGAGAACAGCAGCAAAGAGGAAATTATCCTCTGGGGCATACAGATAAGAGACAGTCAGTTGTCACCCCCAGTGAAGGACTGAGTCAGGGTAAGAGCTGACTATGACAGGAGTTTTCCACCAAACCAAAACCAGACAAGTAAGCCATCAGGTGCCTTGTATTCAAATGCTTTGATAGTCTTTCTTTTCTGCTCTTCAACTTCTTAAGAGTTAAAGGAGTTAATATTTGTAAAGCATTAAAACAGTGCCTAGCATATAAGGAATGCTATATACATTGAAGTAAGTAATCAAAGAGAAAATGTTTAAGAACTCTGGGAGGAGGCCTTTTTTCAAATGAATCTATTGTAATCCAGCAGTTCATGGAACACATAATTCTTACCCAGGAGTATCATGATTCATCTAGTAACAACAACAACAAAATGAATATGCAAAATTCCATTATAAAGAACATACTTGTGAACATAACAGAGGCTCTATAATTTTACTTAGGAAGAGACAGAAAAATGCAAACACATGCCCAAACAGATCAGAATAAAGATAAAAATAGGCCATTTGGTAGGTTAAAAAAAAAAAAAAAGTAGTATGAACCAAGTAACGGGGTTTAGAAATAAAAAAGCTCTAATACTTATGAGGGTTTACAATCCTTAGTAAACCAGAGGTATCATTTAAACTAAAAAAAAGAGCAACTGAAAAGCAAGGGTCAATAAAGGGCCAATTTGCTAACTATAGTTGTTAAAACGTATTAGTTACAATACATGTGTATATACGCAACAATTATACATCTGTAGACATTTATATCAAAATTCGGGCTTAATACATTGACATCTTCCTATATAATAGGCACTGGAATTAAAAAAAAAGATTTTCTAAGGAAATAATCTAAATAAACTTTAATAGAAAATGTTGTCAGGCAATATTTGCTGTAAAAAAAAAAAAAAGCTTAATAGAAAATGGCTAAAAACTGTTATACTAGAAAACAGTTACGTAAAGTAACAAGAACACTGAGCTAGAAATCAAGTATTATGGATCTAAGAACATTAGATATTATATGCATGAAATCTGAAGTCCAAAATACCAAGTGAAGTTATCCAAAGTCATATTTATTTAGCCAAAAGAATCAAGTGATTTGTTACCTGCCCTGCCTATGCACTCCAAACCAGTGAAAAGAAAGAAAGGATAGCAGCAGGCAGAAAAATAAAGACACCAAGGAAAAGCAGAAATTTATTTTCTTTGCTCCAACTTCATTGATTATTGCATCTTCTGAAGAGAAAGACGGGTTGGGGAGTTATTAGCAGCACAAAGTCTTCCTTACCCTTTGCTTTCACAGAATTCATTGTGATCAGACATAGGGATCACTTAAAGTAAGCTCTGCAATATATCTTTTCCAAGTTTTTCACTGGCCAAGCAAGGATGGCTCAACTTGCTTCCAAATGTTTAACCCCCATTCTGTTCCTACCAAAGTCCTCTTGCTACCTTTTCACCTCTTATCAACTTCACTTAACAAAATAACTTAATTTTCCTCCCTGCAATAAATAGGTAAACTATCAGAGGGCTGCGTAAGCACATAAGGAACATAGATGTCTTTAAAAAAATTTAAAAAGTATATAGATTTTCTTGAGAAGTGAAGATAGATGCTTTCATGAAGAAGAAAATTCTTACAAGTGCATTCCCTTTATCTCACTAATGCTTTCCTGATATAACTAATGATATTCAATGACCATGTCTTGGACTGAGTATTGCTGGGGCTAGTGTTTTGGAATTTTTCCATTCCATTAGCAAAACTGTCTTATAGGGGAAAGGGAGATTAATTTCTAGAAAAATAACAAATTTATCACAATGTTCAGTACACACTTTGTGTCAAACCTACCTTCTCACCACTGGAGTAGAAGAAATAACGCAATCGGACTATGTTACAGTGATCTAGCTTTCTCATGATCTGGAGCTCTCGGTTCTGAAAAGGAAACACATAAAAAAATATTTTTAAAAGATAACAGCTATTCATCATAGTGAATAAGATGCTTCTGAAATAACATTAAGCAATAAAATTAGATACGCTACTAAAAGTGTGATCTGTGGTGGTACTGATCTGCAAAATATTTGTTACTAGTCCATGAAATATCTGTTACTGCTCTCCAATAAGACAAATACAGAAACTGAGAGTGTTTAGAGTTTTTATAACAATGAGAGAATAAATTGATATCTATGAATATGATAATAAGAATTAGGACCCATATTTTATTATTTTTAAATTTCATCTTTCTAGCAATGCATTTGTATATTTCACAAAAATAACAGTCTTCGATGAATTCAAAATTGTAAAAACTGTTACTTTACCACAAATAGCTTGATCTTGTTTTCTAAGATGCAGTGAGAAAAAAGAAAACAACAAAAAAACCGAGCATCAACTCCATGAAAAGAGCTCAGTTGCTAAGTTTTAGAAAAAGTGAATGTAGAGCGAAACTCCATCTCAAAAAGAAAAGAAAAGAAAAGAAAAGAAAAAAGAAAAGAAATCATACAGTCCTGATAGATTTGTGACCACACAAAACTATTTTCCCTTTGGGAAGTTTCAAAAT
Organism: Macaca mulatta; assembly: GCF_049350105.2. Lineage (NCBI taxonomy): Eukaryota > Metazoa > Chordata > Mammalia > Primates > Cercopithecidae > Macaca > Macaca mulatta. The sequence goes on along the minus strand of NC_133407.1, from coordinate 163,778,124 downwards.
TATGTTCGTTCTTCAAAAAAAGAAATCACTAAATAATATGATTTCTTCATACCACAGACTTTGCAGCAGTAAATCTGACTAGACTGTACATTAACAAAGAGGTTATTATAGTCCAACAATATACTTGACTGTCAGAAATCCAGTTAATGAAGGACAAATTACATAACACACAGAAACAATACCAAAATGCCAGCTTTCTAGCCAAAAAAATAAAGCTTTAAAGTAATGATTTAGAAGAGCTAGAAAATATAAAGTATATACCTAAGAATCTGGAAAGGAAATGGTGTTACGGTTAGAAAAGAGGCCAAGAAGGATGCGGATGAGGATGCGTTGGGACCAAAGAAGCAGGTAAAGACAGCTATCCTAGAATAGGAAGAGTAGGATGGCTTCTAGTTCTTAGAAGATGACAGCAGAAGTGAATGTTCCTTTAAACCGACCTTTCAAAGTTGGGCTTATGTGTACAATGGTATTTAAAATGCTTTTATAAGGTATCAATCTTTCATTCCATTACTTGTTAGTAAAATTATGGAAACAAAGTCAGAAAGCAAACAAAGTGAGTCAGAAAGTATAGTACAATTACTTTAACAAATAACTGACAACAGGCTCTTAAGTGTTAACTGGTTCAGAGAGAGGAACACAGAAAACTACAGACTTCAAAATTGTGTCCATTTCCATTCCAAATTGAAGCTATTTCTGGAAGTATTTCTATACTTTGTTTGTTTGTCTGAGACAGTGTTTCACTCTTGTTGCCCAGGCTGGAGTACAATGGCATGACCTCGGCTCACTGCAACCTTCGCCTCCTGGGTTTTCTCCTGCCTCAGCCTCCTGAGTAGCTGGCATCACAGAGGCCTGCCACCACGCCCAGCTAATTATTTTAATATTTTTAGTAGAGACGGGGTTTCACCATGTTGGCCAGCTGGTCTCGAACTCCTGACCTCAGGCAATCCACCTGCCTCAGCCTCCCAAAGTGCTGGGATTACAGGCGTGAGCCACAGCGCCCAGCCTCTATACTTTGTGAATTCACATTTAGGTAGCTGGGTTTGAGGGAGAACTGCTAGTAAATCAATACTCATTCCTCTCATAACATACAGCTATTAAGATTGATTTTTTAACATAGCCAACTATGTTAAAGTAAGTTATTTACTTTTCCAGACTCATTAACCAAGGTAACAGAGTATTAAATTCCCAGATAACAGAAGTTGTATAAGATTGTGCACAATATTTTTGATCAAAAAGAATGCATAAGTAAAGCAAGAACAAGGACCTAAGTATTCATCTACATTTACTCTTCCTATTGTGGTGCTTTAAAAATGTCTTGTTTTAGATAAGGAAGTTAGAGAAAATCTCATGAAGCAGTTAAGATATGAACACAAGGCCAAATGATATGAAGGTAAGAACCATGTGAAGATCTGAGGAGAGCACTGTGGTTATAGGGAACGGCAAATGTAAAAACCTAGTGGTAGGCTTGGCATATTCAAGAAATAGCCAGAAAGATAATGTGGCTGCAGCATTCTGAGTAAGGAGAGAGAAAGGTGGGAGTTAAGTTCAGAGAGGTAGGAGTTATGTTCAGAGAGGTAAGCAGGCACAAGATCATATAAACCTTCATCAAACACGGTAAGAAAGTGAATTTCACTCTAAATGTAAAGGGAAGCTAATGGAGGTTTTGACCAGGAAAGTGATACAATCAGATTTACCTTGTAGAATAGCATTCTATCATTTGAACCCAGGAGGTAGAGGTTGCGGTGAGCTGAGATCGCGCCACAGCACTGGGCGACAGAGCGAGACTCCGTTTCAAAAAAAAAAAAAAAAGCATTCTAAAAATTTAAGACAGTAAGTTTGAAGGAAAAAGTAGATCAAGAGTTCTGTTTTTTATCTATTAAGTTTGAAATCCTTATTAGATGTTCACGTGAGGTCAGGGTAGGAGCTAAGGCTGGAAAAATGCATTTGGGAGTCATCTAGATAAAGGAGATTTAAAGCAAGGGTACCTAACAATATCACCTAAGGAAGAAGTTCATACAGAAAAAAAATTCATGAAACGAAAAATAGAGGACAGAGTAGAGTAGTTAATAAAGCAGGAAGAAAAATAAGAAAGAATCTTATCTTAGAAGCCATGTTAAAAATTTTTTAGAAAAACTGAGTGGCCATTTATATCAAAAGCTACTGAAAGATGCATTAAGTGAAGCAAGTATAAGGACCTAAATATTCATCTATGTTTACTCTTCTGTTCCTATTGTGTTACTTTAGAAATGTCTCTATTTTACATAAGGAAGCCAGAGAAAACCTTACGAAGCAGTTTAAGATATGAACATCAACCTGAAAGATATAAAGTTAAGAACCATGTGAAGATCTAGGGAAGATGGTTACAGGGAACTGCAAATGTAAAAACTCAGTGGTGCGCTTGGCATATTCAAGAAATAGCCAGAAGGATAATGGCTAGATAAAAACAGGAAAATGACAATTGCTATGACAAATGCAAGATGTTGGGGACTCTTACAAGAATGGTTTCAGTAGAACAATGGTGAAAAAAACTGACTAGATTGAATTAAAGTGGGTGTAGGGGACACAGGGTCCGAAGGGGTTAGGAAGTTTGAAGAGAGATGTCCAGGTACAGCAGAATGACGAGGGTAGCAAATCCACTCCCCCACAATACTTATAAAACTGAAGTACACTGAAGAAAACAATCACTTCAGGGCTCTGGAAACTAAGCAAAGGCAACAACAAATTGAGAAGAATTTTTTCTTAAAAAGCTGCTAGATATGACAATACAGTAGAGGAAAGTGGCCTTCTTTGCCAAGGGATGCTACTGTCCCCCTACAACCACCCAACTCAATCAGTGAGGCAGTTTTCCCAGGGCAGTGTTGCCAGTGAAAACCAGAGGGCTATGGTCATTTAGGATAGAGAGCAAAAACCCATGCCTAGTGGTACTGGCAATAAAAATAGCAAATTTGGAAGGATACAAAGGGGAAAGGCCCACAACTCTGCTAAAATGAGAATGTAGTCCCAGCTGGAGAAAATGACAGACTAGAAGGATACCCAGAAATTTAATAAGGGGATACTGGAAATGAGAGAGGCACAGAGAGCCTAAATAAGCTCCCCACACACACCTGTCTGACAGTCAGTGCACATATGAGGGGGAGGCTCAAGAGAGCTCCAGAGAAAGTAAAAGCCAAGGCTGATGTGAAAACTGTCAGAACTTTGAATACACTTCCCAACTCACACACAGGATCATCAAAAAATGCTGAAAGTGGCTGGGTGCGGTGGCTCACACCTGCAATCCCAGCACTTTGGGAGGCTGAGGTGGCAGACCAGCCTGACCAACATGGTGAAACCCAGTCTCTACTAAAGATACAAAATTAGCCGGGCTTGGTGGCACATGCCTGTAATCCCAGATACTCGGGAGGCTGAGGCAGGAGAACTGCTTGAACCTGGGAGGTGGAGGTTTCAGTGAGCCGAGATTGCACCATTGCCTTCCAGCCTGGGCAACAAGAGAGAAATTCCATCTCAAAAAAAAAGCTGAAAGTTTTAAAAAAATTCAAGTTGTTTAAGCACAATCTCTAAGCAATAACTGGCTGACCATGAAGCTATACAAAGAGTTGATCCTAGAAAATCAGGTTTAAAAATGGAAATTAGAATTAAATTTTTAACACAGAATTCTAGGGCTTCTATCTGTTGGGGAGAACAGTTCTACAGATTATGTACAGGTTAGTTATTTAAAAACAAAACAAAAACACAAAACAATCATTTGTCAGGAGGTTTAAAAAAAAAAAAAAAATCAGGCCAGGCGCAGTGGCTCACGTCTCTAATCCTAGCACTTTGGGAGGCTGAGGCAGGCTGGTCGCTTGAGCCTAGGAGTTCAAGACTAGCCTGGGCAACACGGAAACCTCATCTCTATAAAAAATACAAAAATTAGCTGGGCGTGGTGACGTGTACCACCAGTCACAGCTACTCAGGAAGCCAAGTGAGAGGATGGTTTTAGTCCGAGAGGTGGAGCTTATAGTTAAGCTGAGATCATGCCACTGCACTCCAGCCTGGGAAACAGGCCAGACCCTGTCTCAAAAAAATAATTCAGAACCTAGTGTTGCTATAATATATTATATAATATGCCCAATTGAAAAAAAATTGTGAGATATGCAAACTACAGAAGAAGTTGCCCTATAATCAGGTTAAAGTAGTCACCAGAAATTAACTCCTGGTGGGCACAGCTGTTGGATTTAGCAGATAAAGAATACAAAGCAGCTATTATAATTTATAATTAAGTTTAAAAAATTAAAGGAAACCATATTTCAAAAATTAAAGAAAAAATATGACAATTGCACAACAAATAATCTCAATAAAGAAACGTTAACTTTTAAAACACGAGAGTTAACTAGAGTTGAAACATATTATAACAAAAATGAGATTCACTATGTCCTCAAGAGAACATTTGAGATGGCAATAAAAAAAAATCAGTTAACTTAAAAATAAAGAAACAGAAATTGTCCAAAAGAAAGAACAAAGAGGGAAAAAATACTGCAGAAAAATAAACAGAGCCTCAGAGACCTCTGGGATAACATCACACATATCAACATATGTGTAAAGGCAGAAATGGAAAAAGAGAAAGGAGAAAAAAATGTTAGAAGAAATAATGGCTGAAAATTTCCCAAATTTGATGAAAATCACTAATCTATCAAGCCATGAAGATCAATGAACCCCAAATACGATAAACACAGGGATCAACATCTAAGCATATCACATTTGAACAGTTTGAAGCTGCCAAAAAAAAAAAAAAAAAAAAAAAACCATGAGAAGAACAACAGAGAAATTACTCATCACATACATGGGAAAAACAATACAATTAATAGCTGACTAAACATCAGGAAAAAACGGAAGCCAGAAGGCAGTAACAAAAAATTTTTAAAAACTGTCAACTAAGAATTCTATTTACTGCAAAAGTATTCTTCAAACAAGAAAGGAAGAATAAAGACATCCTCAAACTTAAAAAGATGGAGAATATCTTAAAGTTGAAATAGTTGAACAAGTACCTTGAGCCAAAAGGAAATGACACCATATGTTAACTGAAATTCACAACAAGTGAGGACCACCAGATGTATTAAATATAAATGAGAAAATATAAAAGACATTATTTCCTCTTAATTTCATTAAAAGACAGAATATAATAACAGTTGGGTTTATAATGTAAATAAATGTAATACATAAGGCAATAACAGCAAAAAGGAGGGGGAGAAAACAAAGTTATAATGGAGCAAAAGTGCTATATTTTACAGAAATTAGATCAGTATTAACCTAAAGTTGGTGATGATAAATTGGAATGCAAATTGTAATTCTTAGAGCAACCGCTAAGAAAATAACTTTTTTAATGTTAAAAATCAACAGCATACCTAAGACGATACACTAAAAAATATTTGTTCAACACAAAAGAAGATAGTAACGAAGAACGGAGAACAAATATAATATGAAAGATATAGAAAACAAAGAGTAAAATGGCACATATAATTCCAACTACATTACATACTACATAAAATGTGAATGAGCTAAGCATACAATCAAAAGTCTGGATAAAAAGAAAGGTGCATCTATAATCTATCCTTAGGAATTAATACTTTAGATTCAAAGACACAAACAACTTAAAAGTAAAAGTATGAAAAATGATATATGATACAAATAGTAACCAAGACAGATGGAGTGGCAAATGTTAGCAAAGAGAGAGAGACAGAGACAGAGACAGAGAGACAGAGAGACAGAGAGACACGCATTGCCTACAAGATAAAGTCTAAATCACTTTATAATCTGGCCTCTCCTTTTCAGTTTAGTCTTCCATTCATGACCAATGTGAACTCTATATTATAGCTAGATCCTTACTTCTCACTCTTCCTGAATACATTGTTTCATTCCCAACTCTGGACCAGTTGTACTCCCAATTCTATTACATTTACCATCACATTACCATCAGTGGAATGCATTGACTCTTTCTCCAACCTACACACATTCTAAGCCCATCCTTTAAGAACCTATTTAACTTTTACCTTTTTAATGAGGCCATCACTAATCTTTCCCTGCAGCACTTACAAATATTTTGTTATTTACTATATATTCTCTTGGTTTCATTTTTACTACAGTTCACTGATGTTACATAAAAGGATACTTTTCAAAAGTAGCTTATAGAAATCAGATATTACATTACAGTCACTATACAGACACAGAGACACACTCACAAATCTTGCCCAACCAACATACTGTAAGTGTTTTAAGACATCTTTCTGCATTACTCACAGAGTTCTCAGAGCAGGTTACTTTGTCTTTAACAAAGTAAATTCCCAGCTTCTGTAATTTCTTCTACTTTCCAACTTGGTATTATTTTCCAAACTATGGGCACCAGCCAATCAGCATTGAGAAGGAAGTGTGGAAGGAGAATAGAATAGAATAGAATAGAATAGAATAGAATAGAATAGAATAGAATAGAATAGAATAGAATAGAATAGAATAGAATAGAATAGAATAGAATAGAGGAATAAGAATAGAATAGAATGGAACAGAATATCACTTTACATATAGTAAGGTTTTTTTTTTTCCATGAAACTTGTAACTATTTTTCTGTGCACGGGGCTGCAATGTTAAAATGCATGTCTTACTTTAAGGTCATAGTTAGAAATTTTAAATTGTGGTAACTGACCTGCCTGTAAAGGCATCTTTTTTCAAATAGAAAAGACAAAAGAAAACATGTAAACAAGATTCTTACTAATCATTCCCAACTTACTCATAAAACAAAATGACTACCCAAGATAGAGTAAGCATAATATCAGTATTTAAAAAGCCTAAATGGCACATCTAAAGGAAAACTTATCCTTTTGTTTTAACCAATACTCATTAACATATATCCACCTCTAGATTAGACACAGAGGCTTTTACTCATTTTTACAATATCTGACATCTCATGCTTTAAAAAAAAAGACAAGAGAAAGAAAAACTTTTGGAAGCTAAAGCACAGAGTGAAAAAGTTCCAGAAGGGTATATTTTTGTACTATTACATAAAGTTTAATAAAGGAAAAGTAAACTTTTAGGTGAAGAAACAACCAGCAAGCTTAATATTGTGGGTGTATGGTGGGCAGCATATGGCTATCATCTTTTTTTCTTCATCAAAGTTTGTTCTGTTGGGAGATCTTCCCCCACCACAGAAAGTTCCACTTTCACAAAATCTAGTAAAATAGGATTCACTTCCAATGCTTTGCTTAAAGAATATTTTCCCAAAGTACATCTTCTGCAAAAAAAAAATGAAGGTTATCCAAAGTTGCATTATCCATCCTTAGTCATCATAATAAGACTGAAAAAGCATTTAATTTATCTCTAAATCTTTGATTTTACAGTAAATTCAGTTGCCCTAAAAGAACCGACAGCCCCCCCCCCGAAAAAAAACCCTTAAAATAACCCCATGTGCACAAGTATATTTTTAATTGATACATGATATTTTACCTATTTATGAGGTATGTGGATATTTTGTTCCATGCACAGAATGTGTAATGATCACATTTTGAAGCCAACTATGTGTCAGAACTGGGGGCCCTAAGAATACAAAAATTTACAATCTTTAAATGTTTTACAGTCTAATGGATGAGCAAAACAACAACTATAACACAATGTGATTAAGTCGAGCTCATTTAAAAAGTGCTAATAGATACTTGGGGACAGGAGCTAAGAAAAATTTGCTTATTAATTTGTAAAATTCTGAAATGCAGTCAGGTGGAAGGTCTTAAAGAGAGTGCTAAATATTACAGGGGATAAAGAACCACTGATGTGGTTTTTTTGCTTTTGTTGTTGTTGAGACAGAGTCTCACTCTATCACCCAGGCTGGAGTGCAGTGGCATGATCTCAACTCACTGCAACCTCCACCTCCTGGGTTCAAGAGATTCTCCTGCCTCAGCCTCCTGAGTAGCTGGGATTACAGGCGCCTGCCACCACGCCTGGTTAATTTTGTATTTTTAGTAGAGACGGGGGTTTTCACCATGTTGGCCAGGATGGTCTCGAACTCCTCACCTCAGGTGATCCGCCTGCCTTGGCCTCCCAAAGTGCTGGGATTACAGGTGTGAGCCACCTCACCCAGCCCACTAATGTGTTTTACACAAGAGATTTGTTTTAGGAAGATTGCTGTGAAAAAAATGTTACAAAGGTAGCAGCAGATAAAACTAGGATCTACACTAGTAAAAACAGAGAAAAATGGAAGGAAGAAAATGGGTCTACAACAGTAGTGATCACCCACTGCTATTGGATTGGTAAATAGGAGGAGGGAGGTGACAGCTATCAGGCTTCTCGCTCACATGACTAACATGGTAGAGTTCAGTGGCCGGGGAAGCTGTTTTGGAAGCAGAAGGAAATGAGTTCAATTTGGGACACATTCATTTTGAAATGACTCAGGGACACCGAAGCAGATAAAAAAGGTGCAGAAAGCAATACAATATGTTCCTCTTATCCTCTAGGAGGTGTGGGTGCTTCAGAAGCCATAGGAGAGTATATATTATTGCCTATACAGGTTGAATACACATTAACCAAAATTCTTGGGACCAAAAGTGTTTCAGATTTCAGACTTTTTTGGATTTAGTATCATCTTTACCCATTAAGCATTCCTAATCTGAAAATCCAAAATTCAAAATACTCCAATGAGCACTCCCTTTAAACACTGTGTTGGTGCTCAAAAAGTTTTAAATTTCAGAGCATTTCAAATTTTGGATTTTTGGATTCAAGATGCTAAACCTATAAAAAAAGAAAAACAGTGATCAAACTCCCCAGCAGCAGAAAGTCTATAAAGGACACTAAAAAGAAATTAGTCAGAAAGTAGAACCTAGACAGTGGAGTGACATAAGCCCTAAGAAAGGTGAGCTATTCAAGAAAAGACCCTGGAGAAAATCGTTTAAGCAGACAGAAGAACAGGAATCAATACAAGAGACAGAGTGAGAAAAGCTGTAAGAGATGAGCCACAAAAATAATAGCCTTGAACAGGAGTGAATAAACATTTTCTGTAAAGGACCAGACACTAAATTCTTCAGGTTTGCAGGCCATATAGGCTGCTATAAACTATTCAACTCTGTAGTTGTAGGGGAAAAGCAGTCACTGACAATATTTATAAGAATGAATGTGGCTGTCTGTTTACAACAATATGTATAAGAATTAATGTGGCTGTTTGTGGTAAATTTTATTTACAAACACAGGTGGCTGGTTCACTGTTTGCCAATCCCTGCCCCAGAAGGCAAAAAAAGAAAGTTCCTTACATTTCAATCTCAATTTTGTACTTAGTACACATACATAGTGGACTTTCTATATTAATTTAGGGACTAACGTTCTGGAAATTTATGATATTTTCCTTTTATATAACTATAATTAGTGTATAAGTTAAAATTTCAAATTACAGTTATAAAATAACATACTGCCTAGGTAGGCTTAACATATTCTATAACAAAACCCCAATTTTATAGAAACAATAAAAAGGACTCATGTATGCTACTTTTCCCAATCAGTTACACAGACTACTTACCCAGCACAGAAAGGGAAATGGAAGAGAAACAACACAAAGGATGCCTGCAGGGACTAAGGGAATAACAGACTTTTATATCCTGACAGGTAATATGGACTACTAAAGCAGATATGAATACTTAGTTTTCAGAAGCCCTAGCATGTAAGTCAATGCCCGCTTAAGTGTGTATTCCTTTAACCCTGTATCTTTGAGAGTCAATAACATAACAGCATATTATTATTAACAATAACAATGATGGCACCAACAACTATAGAACACAAAGAATTTACTATGAGCTGACCACTCTGTTAAGAGCTGTATCTTCATAACTTCAATCCTCTCCACAAACCTATCAAGTACGCAACACTATGATCCCCACTTAAGAGGGTGTGTAGGCATAGAAAGGTTAAGAAATTTGGTAGCAAGCAGCACAGGCAAGATTTAAACCAGGTGTGTCAGATTCCATGCTCTATCACAATAAAATGTAACTCAATTCCATTTATTACTATATGCTTGAAAATATGACAATAAAGGAGGACCTCAGTACTGAAAGAGCTTATAATTCAAAATAAGACAAGTATACAAGTATGCAAATAAAGATACTGATATAGTTTGGCTCCACGTCCTCACCCAAATCTCATCTCAAATTGTAATCCCCAAGTGTTGAGGCGAGGACCTCTACCCCCGAACTGTCAAGAGAGGGAAGTGACTGGATTATGGGGATGGTTTCCCACATGCTGCTCTCCTAATAGTGAGTGAATTCTCACAAGATGTGATGGTTTTATAAATGGTAGTTTCTCCTGCACGATTACTCTGTCTCCCACCATCTTGCGAAGAAGGTGCCTGCTTTCTTTCCCTTTTGCCATGACTGTAAATTTCCTAAGGCCTTCCCAGCCATGCGGAACTGTGAGCCAATTAAACATCTTTCCTTTATAAATTACCCAGTCTCAGGTAGTATCCTTACAGCAATGTGAGAATGGACTAATACAGATGCCATACAACAGAAAATGTTAAGTGCCATTAGAGTTATCGAAAAACGGGTGGGTGGGTGCGGCAGTTCATGCCTGTAATCCCAGCACTTTGGGAGTCTGAGGAAGGAGGATCACTTGGGCCCAGGAGTTCAAGACCAGCCTGACAACACAGGGAGATTGCATCTCTACAAAAAATAAAAATAAATTAACTAGGCATGGTGATGCACACCTGTGTTCCTAGCTACTCAGGAAGCTGAGGTGGGAGGATCACTTTAACCAGGGAGGTCAAGGCTATAGTAAGCTATGACTGTGACATTGCACTTCAGCCTGGGTAATGTGGTGAGACCCTGTCTCTCCCCCAACCCTGAAGAAAAAAAAAGGATGGAGAATTCTAAAAACAGAAACAATACTTCCAACTAGGAAATTAAAAAGATTTTTCATGAAAAGAGTAAACAATTAAGTTGGAGCTTAACAGGTAGAATTCAATTCCTCTCTTAGACCATTTGCTTTTTGAATATACAAACTAAAACTCGAAAACTCTCCTTACCCAAAAGAAACGAGAAAAGGGAGCATCATCCAACACATCCCCTGGAATACAACACAACTAAAGCCTCTGGTTACTGTGGAGAATATGCCTTTGTGCTACAACTAAAGTTTACACAAAAATGATTGGTTGACTCCCTCTCCCCTTGAAACGCTTTCTCCAATCACCTTCCAGGACACTAAATTATCTTGTTTTTTCTCCTTTCTCATTGGCCAAATTTGTGGTTTTCTTTGCTAGTTCTTCATAATCTCCCTATTTTTAAAACACTGGGCCGGGCGCGGTGGCTCAAGCCTGTAATCCCAGCACTTTGGGAGGCCGAGACGGGCGGATCACTAGGTCAGGAGATCGAGACCATCCTGGCTAACACGGTGAAACCCCGTCTCTACTAAAAAATACAAAAAAAAACTAGCCGGGCGAGGTGGCGGGCGCCTGTAGTCCCAGCTACTCAGGAGGCTGAGACAGGAGAATGGCGTAAACCCGGGAGGCGGAGCTTGCAGTGAGCTGAGATCCGGCCACTGCACTCCAGCCTGGGCGACAGAGCGAGACTCCGTCTCAAAAAAAAAAAAAAAAAAAAAAAAAAAACACTGAAGTAGCCAGAACTTAATCTCTCACCTCTTTCAGCTGCTTCTATCACCTCTTCCAGTCTCAGGGCTTCAAAGGCTGAACAGACTCCCAATTGTGTATCTCTAGACCAGACCACCTCTGTGAATTCCAAAATCTTTTAAGCAACTGCTTATGTGACAATTCTTCTGTGTCTAATATACATCAACTTGACATGTCATAAGTAAAATTCTTCATCTCCCTTAAACATGCTCTTCCCATAGCTTTCCCCATGTCAGCTGTTGGCAATTTCACTCCTCTAGTTGCCCAGGTCAAAAACCATGAAGTCTTGATTCCTCTTTCTCTCTGACCTCTTTTAAAAAAATAAAAAATAAAAAGACGGAGTCTCACTCTGTCACCCCGGCTGGAGTGCAGTGGCATGATCTCGGCTCACTGCCTGCAACCTCTGTCTCCCAGGTTCAAGTGATTCTCCTGCCTCAGCCTCCTGAGTAGCTGGGATTACAGGCGGGTACCACCATGCCAGCTAATCGTTTTGTATTTTTAGTAGAGATGGGGTTTCACTATGTTGGCCAGGCTGGTCTGGAACTTCTGACCTCAAATGATCCTCCAACCTCGGCCTCCCAAAGTGCTATTATTAGCAATAATAATTATTGCTCCTAAAGTGCTAGGATTACAGGCATGAGACACTGCGCCCGGCTTGACCTCACATTAATCTATCAAGAAATCTTGTTGGCCCAACTTTCAAAATTTACCCAGGATCCCAGCAATTGCACTCTTGGACATATGTCTTATAGAAATAGAAATTTATGTTCACATTAAAACTGGCACATGAATGTTAGAAGCAGCTTTATTTACAATAGCCCCCAGATGTCCCTCATTGGGTGAATAAACAAACTGTAGTATATCCATACCATGGAATACTACTCAGCAATAAAAAAGAAACAATTATTGATCCATGCAACAACATGGTTGCATCCCCAGAAACCTATGCTGAAACAAAAAAAGCCAACACAAAAGGTTACATACTGGATATGATTCCATTTTTATAACCTTCTTGAAAGAAAAAACATTTGGAAATGGTACAGATTAGTGGTTACTGCCAGGGGTTATACTGGTTGTTAGGGGTGGAGGAATGGCAGGGAGAGAAGTCAGTGTGGTTATAAAAGGGCAGTAAGAGGATACTTGTGATGTTCTATATCTTGACTATCATGGTCTATACACAAACCTATACATGTAATTTTAAAAACATAAGAAAGAAATATATACACATACAGCTCTCCAAAGTAGTAAAAGAGAATCTGAGGAAATTTGAATAAAATCGATGGATTCTATCAATGCCAATATCCTAATTGTGATAATGTACTATAATTTTGCAAGATGTGATCACTGAGGGAAAGTGGGCAAAAAGTTTTACCCATGTGGGATTTCTCTACTTTGCTTTACAATTGCATAAATATCTGACTATCAGTCCCCCTCACATACTTCAGGTATTTCCTCAAATGCTACATACTTTCTCACACTATTTAAAATTGCAACGTCAACATTTACTCTCAGGATTCCTTAAACCCCTTCTTTTACCTCAATCTTCTCCAGAGTAACAATCATCTAATATATTATATCTATGTTGCATATTTATTCATTATTGTCCATCTCTCTCCACTACAATATAAGCTTTAAAATGACATAGTTTTGTTGTCTGTTTTGTTTATTGTTATACACATCTAGAATACAAAAAGAGATACGTCAATACATATCAGTACATTTTATTGTAAGAAGTGTCACTACTAGCCAGAAAAATAAAGGAGGAGTTAGAGAAACAAATTAGTTCCCAAGTCATGAACCCCCACCCCTCAAAACACATGTAAAGGACTACTTCCCATTCCTGAGAATAGAGCTGTGATATACCACTCTCTCTAACCCCTCTCCAGCTAATCTCTCCAAAGATTAAAAACTGATCAAGAGCCCTATCCTCACAGGGCCAGGCTTGAAAATACCATTCTTCAGCCAAGCTCTGGCTCACCAAAGATTGCGTATATATACAACAGCACTAATCTCTTCCTCATTGTTGGTGCATTAAAAGTGATGAAAAAAACAGGCTGGGCACAGTGGCTCACACCTGTAATCTTAGCACTTTGGGAGGCCAAGGCAGGCAGATCACTTGAGGACAGGAATTCAAGACCAGCCTGGCCAACATGGTGAAACCCCATCTCTACTAAAAACACAAAAATTAGCCGGAGGTGGTGGCACACACCTATAGTCCTAGTTACTTGGGAGGCTGAGGCACAAGAATCGCTTGAACCCAGAAAGCAGAAGTTGCAGTGAGCCGAGATTGGGCCACTACACTCAGCCTGGGTGACAGAACAAGACTCTGTCTCACAAACAAAAAAAAAAAAAAGGAAAAAGCACTTGACAAAATTTACCACCCTTTCATTACAAAAACCATCAACGAATCAGATATAGAAGGAACTTATCTCAACAAAATAAAAGTTATACAATCAGTCACTGACTTGATGGTTCAACTTAAAAATTTTCAACTTTACAATGGTGTTTTCAGCTGTGTACATTAATGATGAGTACCCATATAGTATTCAATAAAATTACATGAGATATTCAACACTTAATTATAGAATAGGCTATTTGTTATATGATTTTGTCCACCTGCAGGCCAACATAAAGTGTTCTGAGCACGTTTAAGGTAAGCTAGGCTAAGCTATAATGTACTACAGATGAGGTGCATTAAATGTATTTTTGACTTAATGACATTTTTAACTTACAATGAGTTTATCTGGACATAACTTCATTTTAGGTCATGGAGCATCTGCATATGAAAAGCCCATCACTGTTGGGCGTGGTGGCTCATGCCTATAATCCCAGCACTTTGGGAGGCCGAGGCAGGTGGATCACCTGAGGTCGGAAGTTCAAGACCAGCCTGACCAACATGGAGAAACCCCATCTCTAGTAAAAATACAAAATTAGTCGGGTGTGGTGGTGCATGCCTGTAATCCCAGCTACTCAGGAGGCTGAGGCAGGAGAATCACTTGAACCTGGGAGGCAGAGATTGCAATGAGCCAAGATCGTGCCATTGCACTCCAGCCTGGGCAACAAGAGTGAAACTCTGTCTCAAAAAAGAACAAAAAAAGCCTATAACTAACATCACACACAATGGTGAAAAACAGAAAACTTTTCCTCTAAGATTATGAACAATAGCAAAGATGTGAAAACCCAGATGAATTGGTAAGAAAAATGTGGTATATACATACAATAGAATAAACATTACAAGTTTTTTAAAAGGAAGGAAATCTTACCACTTGTGACAACACAGATGAACTTGGAAAATATTATGCTAAGCAAAATAAGTTAGTCACAGAAGGAGAAATACTGCATTATTTTTTGTAACAAGGAATCAAACCTATATAAGTAGACAACAGAATGGTGGTTACTAGGAGACAGGGGAGGAAGATATGAATAGTTGTTGTTCAATGGTATAAAGTTACAGTTATACAAGATAAGTAAGTTACAGAGATATGTTTTCCAACACAGTGCCTATAATTAACAAGGTGAACTTCCGAAAATTTACTAAGAGGGTAGATGTCATGTCAAATGTTCTTACCTGCATAAGGGGCATAATGAAACTTTTGGAGGCAACAGATATATGTTAATTATCTTGGCTGTAGTGATGGTAAGATGAGTACACATATATGTCCAAATGCATTAAATTGTACACATTAATTATATGCAGTTTTTAAATATACCAATTATATCTCAATAAAGCTAGGGAAGGCAGATCTAAGAGCTCATTTTAAACACAGCAAACAAATCAAAAGCAAAATAATTAAATTATAGGTTTTTGTAATATTATACTTCCATTTTTTTTTTTTTGAGACAGAGTCTTGCTCTGTTTCCCAGGCTGGAGTGCAGTGGTGTGATCTCAGCTCACTGCAACCTCCACTTCCCAGGTTCAAGTGATTCTCCCGCCTCAGCCTCCCAAGTAGCTGGGCTAACAGGCACCAGCCACCAAGTTCAACTAATTTTTGTGGTTTTTTGTTTGTTTGTTTTTTGTAAGTAGAGATGGGGTTTCACATGTTGGACAGGCTGGTCTTGAACTCCTGACCTCAAAAGATCCACCCGCCTCAGCCTCCCAAAGTGCTGAGACTACAGGTGTGAGCCACCGGGCCCAGCCATTTTTTTTTTTTTTAATTTTTATAGAGACAGGGTCTCTATAAAACAGACTATGTTGCCCAGGCTAGTCTTGAACTCCTGGGCTCAAGCAATCCTCCTGCCTTGGCCTCCCAAAGTGCTGGTATTACAGGCATCAGCCACCATGCCCAGCCTATGCTTTATTTTTCTGATGACATTTAAAAAAAAAATACTTATCAAATTGTAACAATCTTAAAGAAAAACAAAATAATTTAACATTTTGAATTCTTTGATTTTTGTACCAATTCTGGTCCAAATTCATTGAAAACACTTTCCATCCACCTAGGAAGTAAGAAACCCTAGTACTGGTAGACTGTGAAGATTCAAGTGAAAATGTTTTAATATTCTCTTCAGATCAATTTTCATTTATTAAGTGTTCAAAGGACTGAAAATCTGTGCCTCTCACAGAGTGTCTGCCAAAAATAAAAAAAAAAAAAATTTAAAGGCATTACCAAGAGTTGGGTAGTACATGGTCAGTGCCTAGATAAACACTCTCCTCAATAAAGCCCTAGAAACTGAGTTTGATTGTTATCTATCATAAACAGTTACTGTGTTTATAAATCTTGCAGGTTCTCTAAGATATCATGTGAGCACAATTTTCAGGGCAATCTACAGGAAGATAGTTCATCATACAAACCATGAACTCCCACAGCTGGCACCAAACTAGATAATTCGTTTAATACTTCACATGGACTATAAACTCCCTGATTGCAGAGACCCTGTCATATGCCTGCTTGTCACCTACACAAAATCTAATGTAGTCCTTTGCACATAGTATATACAAACTGAGTTGGCTAGCCTTAGTTCACACTTGATCTTGTAATGCAAAAACTCAGTGGAGGTTTTTTAACAGAAAGGTGAGGTGAAGTAGCTTATTCAGATAAATCTTGATGGATTACCCAAGCTAAGAAAGGTAAAGTCTAATTTGAAGAGAAAGGAACCCTGATATTTGAATATTTCTTTACAGATTAAGGAAGCTATTTATGTGAGTACTCTCACTTAAGTCTGAAAAAAACTTAAAATGATTATTAAATATTTCATCCTACATCTTACCAAGAAGAAACAAATTTAGAGAGGTAAAATGACTTCTCCAATTTCATAAAGGGCTCTCTATTCAGTAACTTGGAAGGATTAGGAAAATAAGAAACCCTAGTACTGGTAGAAAAGAGGCACAGGCAAGTACTTCCAGGTATTATAACCGCCAAGCACATTAAGGAACCAGAGAGACTGGCTGGGGGTTAACAGCAAAGTCCTTTTCCAATACTTTACAGAAAAATAGAAATTAAACCCTAGAGTTCAGGAATAGCTATTATTTCACCATCATTCCCTATCTAGATAGATTTTTTTAATCCTTAGGGTGATGCTTATAAAATGTAATCTATCTTAATATTAAAATAAATTCAGGACAGAGTTTAACATTACATACTGAAAAGATGTCAAAATAATGAAGTACTAGCAAAGAACACACTGCAAAAGAACTTAAGAGGAAAAAAAATCCAAATATAATAGCATAAAAAAGAATACTCAGGAATAACTTTAACAAATGAATGTAAGACTTATACACTGAAAACTCTAAAATCTCATAGAAAGATATAAATAAAGACAATCCATAATCATGGATTGGAAGACTTCATGATGTTAAGATGGCAATATTCCCAGAATTGATTTACAGATCCACTACAATCCTGTTGAAATTACAGCCACCTTTTTTTTTTTTTTTTTTAAGACGGAGTCTTGCTCTGTTGCCCAGGCTGAGTGCAATGGCCTGATCTCAGCTCACCGCAACCTCCACCACCTGGGTTCAAGCAATTCTCCTGCCTCAGCCTCTGAGTAGCTGGGACTACAGGCGTGTGCCACCATGCCCGGCTAATTTTTGTATTTTTAGTAAAGATGGGGTTTCACTATGTTGGCCAGGCTAGTCTCGAACTCCTGACCTGGTGATGTGCCCACCTCAGCTTCCCAAAGTGCTGGGATTACTGGCGTGAGCCACCGCGCCTGGCCAGCTATCTTTTTTTTAAAAAAAAAAGATATTGACAAGATAATCCTAAAATTCATATGGAAATTTGCATGCACTCAGAATAGTCAAAATAATCTTGTAAAGAAGAAGTTGGAGGACTCGTATTTCATATCTTTTTACAAAGACAAAGTAATCGAGACAGTGTGGTACTGGCATAAGGACACACATATCAATCAATGAAATGGAATTCAGAGTCCAAAAATGTTTATAGCCAACAGATTTTGACAAGGTTGTCAAGACAATTCTATAACAAAAGATTTTTCAACAAATGGAGCTTTGGACAACTGGATATTCAGCTGTAAAGGACTGAAGCTGTACCACATCTTTTTTTCATTATTTATTTATTTATTTATTTATTTAGAGACAGAGTCTTGCTCTCACCCAGGCTGGAGTGCAGTGGCACAATCTCGGCTGACTGGAACCTCTGCCTCCCGAGTAGCTGGGATTACAGGCATGTGCCACCACACTGGGCTAGTTTTTTGTATTTTTAATAGGGACTGCATTTCACCGTGTCAGCCAGGGTGGTCTCAATCTTCTGACCCAGTGATCCGACCGCCTCGGTCTCCCAAAGTGCTGGGATTACAGGAGTGAGCCACCACCCCCAGCCCATTTTTTATTTTGTAATGTTTCATAAAGACAGGGGCTCCCTATATTGGCCAGGGTGGTCTCAAACTTCTGGCATCAGGTGATCCACCTGCCTTGGCCAAAGTGCTGGGATTACAAGTTTGAGCCACCAAACCCAGCCTGGACCACTTCTTTACATTACACAAAGAAATTAACCCAAAACTGGACAAAAACATTATAAAAAAGGAAAACTACTGACCAATCTCTTACAAACACAGATTCAAAAATTTGCAACAAAACATTAGCAAATTGATCCAACAATGTATAAAAATACTTATACATCATGAGCAAGTGACATTTATTCTAGGTATGCAAGGCTGGTTTAACATTTGTCAATTAATGTAATCCATCACATCAACAAGCTAAAGAAGAAAGACAATCTGATCATATATAGAGATGCTGAAAAAGCATTTGGTAAGATTCAAAACTCATTCATAATAACTCTTAGCAAACTAGGAATAGAGGAAACCTTCTTCAGCTTGATAAAGTACAATAAAAAACTCTACAGCTAACATCACACTTAATGGTGAGAAAATAGATGCTACAAAGCAAAATTTATAAGATGCAATATGCCAAAAAAAAAAAATGGGGAATGTGAATAAAACGTACACAGACTGGTACAGAAAAAACAAAACTGTCTTTGCTCACCGATAACATTACTGCCTGTGAAGAAAATCTCAAGGAATCAACCACAAATAAACAGCTAGAACTAATAAACAATTATAGTAAGGTTGCAGGATACGAAATTAATGTACAAAAGTCAACTGTATTCTCATATACCAGGAATAATTGGCGTTAAAATTAAAACGTAAGAAGCACCCCCAAAAATAAAATGCTTAGGTATAAACCTAACAAAATATGTACAAGATCTACATGATGAGGCCCGGGGTGATGGCTCATGCCTGTAATCCCAGCACTTGGGGAGGCCGAGGTGGGTGGATCACCTGAGGTCAGGAGTTCAAGACAAACCTGGCCAAAACCATGAAACCCCATCTCTACTAAAAATACAAAAATTAGCCAGGCGTGGTGGCACCCACCTGTAATCCCAGCTACTTGGGAGACTGAGCCAGGAGAATTGCTTGAACCCAGGAGGCAGAGGTTGCAGTGAGCTGAGATTGTGCCAACGTACTCCAGCCTAGGTGACAGAGCAAGACTCCGTCTCAAAAAAAAAAAAGATCTATATGATGAAAACTATAAAACTGTTATGAAAGAAATCAAGGAAGGTCTAAATAAATGGAAGCTTACATGGTGTACATGGATAAGAACACTCAATATTAAGATGCCAGTTCTTCCCAACTTGATCTGCAAATTCAATGCAATATCAATCAGAATCCCAGGAAGTTACATAGAAGACATCAACAAACTGATTCTAAAGTTTATATGGAAAAGCAAAAGACTCAGAATAGCCACCACGGCATTGAACAACAGTCAGCCAGCTGACACTACCTGACTTCAAGGCTTACTGTAAAGCTACAGGAATAAAGACAGCATGGTACTGGTGAAAGAAGAGATTACTGGAACAGAACAGATGGCCCAGAACTAGCACACAAATATGGTCAACTGAACTTTCACAAAGGAACAAAGGAATTTTAATGGAGAAAGGATAGTCTTTTCAACAAATACAGCAGTCTAAACATTTATCCACAGTTTCATTTTCCACAATTTCAGTTAACGACAGTCAACCACAGTCCAAAAATAATAAATGGAA
This sequence comes from Macaca mulatta, assembly GCF_049350105.2. NCBI lineage: Eukaryota > Metazoa > Chordata > Mammalia > Primates > Cercopithecidae > Macaca > Macaca mulatta. The sequence goes on along the minus strand of NC_133407.1, from coordinate 163,758,003 downwards.
AATTCCAGAAATAATGAACGAATTTTAAATTGCCATCGTTCTGAGTAGCGTGATGAAATCTCACGCCATCCCAGTTCCTCCTACCAGGTCATGAATCATCCCTTTGTCTAGCTTGTCCATACTGAATATGTTACCTGCCCATTCACCACATAGCAGCCCTCTCAGTTAGCAGATCGACTGCAGGGGTTGCAGCAACCCTTGTGTTACTTATCATAATGGTGCCAAAAGCACAAGAGTAGTGACACTGTCATATTATTACTGTTAATCTCTTACTGTGCTTGATTTAAAAACTTTACTAGAGGTACGTATGTATGTATATATACAAAAATGCAGTATATACAGGTTTTAGTACCATCTGCAGTTTCTGGAATTCACTGGGAGTCTTGGAATGTATCCTCCTCAGATGAGGGGTGGGGGAAACAATTCAATCTTTAAAAATGGTTAAAAGATTTGAAGGGAAACTTCACCAAAGGCAACACATGGATGGCAAATAAATGTGAAAAGATATTCAACACTATTAGTCATTTTTAAAATGCAAATTAAAACTACAATGAAATACCACTATACACCTATTAGAATAGCTAAAATTAAAAAGCCTGACTAAACCAAGCCTTGGGATACACTACTGGTGAGAATAAAAAAACAAAAACAATCGGCCAGGCACGGTGGCTCACGCCTGCAATCCCAACACTTTGAGGCCAAAGCTGGTGGATCACAAGGTCAGGCGTTTGAGACCAGCCTGGCCAACACAGTAAAATCCCGTCTCTACCAAAATTAAAAAATAAAAATAAAAAAAAAATAATTAGCCGGGCATGGTCGCGGGCGCCTGTAATCCCAGTTACTCGGGAGGGTGAGGCAGGAGAATCGCTTGAATCTGGGAGGTGGAGGTTGCAGTGAACTGAGATTGCACCATTGCACTCCAGTCCAGGCGACAGTGCAAGACTCTGTTGCAAAAAAAAAAAACAAAAACTAAAAAAATAAAAAACAAAAACAATCATCACTTACTGTTCTGGCGCATCATGAAAACTATTTCTGTAAATATTCTGATAGGCTATATTCTTTTTTTTGTTTAAATGAAAATATCATTTTACTGTTTTGTAGACTTTTCTTAATAAACAATTAGAATATTTCCCACATGAAGAAGCATATTTTAAAAATAACTGCATAGATTCTACTGTATGATTATATTCTTTTCAGAATAACATCATTAAGGTAAAGTTTCCATGATATACTGACTTCTCAAAGTTTGATCATTAACTTTCTTATATAAATGAGAAATGTCTGCACAATTCCCCAAATGGATTGCAGTTGAAGCAATCTAGGAAGTTTTGGACTTCAGAATGCTGTAGGTTTTACTTACAGTTTCTCCCCGACCCCATTCAAATTTTGAAACATAAATTTCAAGTATGGGAAGGTGAACTTAGTCAAGAGTTCAATTTCTGGATTAAAACATCACAAAACTAGAATTTTTAAAAGAAACCAACCATTCTGTAGAATTTTAAAATTTTAAATGTATTAAAACTCCTACAGGTACAGTTTCATTTATACCATAAACATTTACTTATGCTCTGGTAATAATTTGATCATTGCTTTTGATTGGAAGAGTTTTAGGGCAGAATTAGTAAAAGCCCCAGAGCTTGCTAACAGAATTTCACTATAGCTTCCATAGTTTTAGTAACTGGTCTTATATATTTGGGTATACATCTCTTCTTTAAAAGCCTGATATAAAACATATTGATACTTAAACTATTTGTAATAAAATTTTTATAAGGCAATTAAAGTTCCCTAATTTCTTAAAAAATTAAACTTATTTTCTTAACTAAGTTGCCTAATTTCTTCCTAGTCTCCAGAACTGTGAGAAATAAAGGAGATGACCCTCCTCCTTCTGGCTTATGATCAAGTCACTTAGTAGTCTAAGAGCTATTAAAATTTTACCTCTAAGGGAAACTTTATGTAAGAAATTTGGAGGTACAACACAATGAGATTCAAATAAGGTATAAGATAGGCATCACAAGAAATGAGATTCAAATAAGGTATATGATAGGCATCATGAGAAATCAGGATGGGCTTCATTTTTTATGATGCCTATCCATAGAAAAAGATTTAGAAGGACCTACGAATTCTACAATGAAGAACAGAAGAATTAAGGGGAGGGGGAAAAAAGATAATTTTTATTTATTTTGTTTGTTTGTGTTTTGAGACAGAGTCTCGCTCTATAGCCCAGGCTAGGGTGCAGTGAGCGATCTTGGCTCACTGCAAGCTCCGCCTCCCAGGTTCACGCCATTCTCCTGCCTCAGCCTCCCGAGTAGCTGGGACTACAGGCACCAGTGACTACAGGTGCCTGCCAACATGCCCGGCTAATTTTTTGTATTTTTGGTACAGACCCCCGGGGTTTCACCGAATTAGCCAGGATGTTCTCGATCTCCTGACCTCATGATCCACCCACCTCGGCCTCCCAAAGTGCTGGGATTACAGGCATGAGCCACTGCGCCCGCCTATTTTTTTCTTTTTACTGTTCTCTGATGTTGATTTTTTTAAGCAATTATACCTTTTTGCAATTGTAGGACTTGTGAAAAACTAGAACCCTTCAATTGTTTTGTACCATAATCTTTTGTTATTTAACAAATAAAAACAGTTCTATAGAAGTTAAGAGAGCCAAGTTTGTTACAATTATTTGTCTAAATAATAGTTTTCTCAGGCTTCTAATCTGATACTTGTCTGTGGTATAATTTAGAAAAAGATCAGTGGATCCCTGGCTCCTCAGAATTCTACACTTTCCAATATTGGGGAACTACTGCTAATCGTAAAAACTACCACTAAGTGAGACCTTACTTTGTGCCAGTCATTGGGTTAAGCATTTCACATTCATTACCACAGTTAATCATTAACCCTAAGAAGTAAGCATTATTACTACTACTACTATCACTACTACGACTACTACTACTACTACTAATACTACATTAGTCTCCCCTTATCTGCACTTTCGCTTTCCACAGTTTCAGTTACCTGCAGTCAATCACCATTCCAAAATATTAAATGAAAAATTCCAGTAATAAACTATTCATAAATTTTAAATTGCACACTGTTCTGAGTAGTGTGATGAAATCTCATGCTGTCCTGCTCCATCCCACTAGGAATATAAATCCTCTATTTGTCCAGCACATCCACACTGTATATACTACCTGCCCATCAGTCATTGGCATTGTCTGCTCTCAACATCTAACCATGGACATTATTATGGCTCACTGATCTAGGATCATTCAAAGCAGATAATTCTCCTTCTGGCATATGGTTAGAAGGTCAGTAGTAGCCTAAGGCTATGTCACAAGGCCTATGTCACTCACCTCACTATCTCATCATGTAGGCATTTTATCATCTCACATCATCACAAGAAGAAGGGTGGTTATAGCACAATAAATATTTTGAGAGAGAGGGAGATAATCCACATTCATAGAACTTTTTTACAGTATATTGTAATTATATAATTGCTCTATTTTATTATTGTTGTTTTAATCACTTACTGTGCCTAATTTGTAAATTAAAGTTTATCACAGAACACATATATACGAAAAAATGGTACATACAGGGTTCGGCACTATTCATGGTTTTAGGCATCCACTGGGGGTCTTGGAACATACCCTCAAAAATAAGGGAAAATAACTGTAGTGCTGGAAAAACTGGACAGACACAAAGAAATGAATCCAAGTATAGATCTTAACACCTTTCACAAATATTAACTTGAAATGGATCATAGACTTCACTGTGAAATGAAAAGCTATAAAATTCCTAGAAGATAACAGGAAAAAAATCTAGGTGTCCTTGGGTTTGGTGGTGACTTTTTAAATACAACATCAAAAACACATCCATGAAGAAAAAATTTGGTAAGTTGAACTTCGTTAAAATTAGAAATGTCTGCTCTGAGGAAGACACTAATGAAAAGTCACACACTCCAGGAGAAAATGTTTGCAAAATACTTATCTGATAAATGACTGTTACCCAAAACATAAAAAGAATTCTTAAAACTCAACAATAAAAAAACCAACAACTCAATTAAAATTGGACAAAAGGGTATGTTCTGAATGTTAGTAGACTCGCCTATCAAACTCATACACTGAAACCTAACCATCAATGTGATAGTATGAGGAGGTAGGGCTGTTGGGAGGTGATCATGTTATGAGGGCTCTGAGATTAATACCCTTATAAAAGATGCCCCAGAGAGCCTGCCTTGCCCCTTCTCCCATGGGAGGATACAGCAAGAAGGCACTATCTATGAACCAGAAAACAAGCCCTCACCAGACACAGAATCTGCAGGTGATCTTGCACTTCCCTAGCCTCCATAGCCATGAGAAATAAGTTTCTGTTATTTATAACCCACCCATGTTTATGGTATTTTAGATACCTCAATGGATTAAGACAAGACCTGAACAGCTACCTCACCAAAAGAGATAAACAGATGGGAAATAAGCATATAAGAAGATGTTCAACATTATACATTATCAGGGAATTGCAAATTAATACAATGGCATACTACTACTACACACGTATTAGAATGGCTAAAATCCAAAACACTGACACCACCAAAGGACGGTGATGATGTGGAACAACAAGAACACTCACTCATTGCTGGTGGGAATATGAAATTATTTTACACAGCCAATTTAGACGACAACTTAGCAGTTTTCTATAAAACTAAACTTACTCTTACCACAGCAATTGTATTACTTGGTATTTACTCAAATGAACTGAAAATATGACCACATAAAAACTTCCACACGAATGTTTACAGTACCTTTATTCACAATCGTCTAAACTTCAGCTACCCAAACAAAGATGTCCTTCAACAGGTAAATGCATAAACAAACTGTGATATATCCATACAATAAAATATTATTCAGCACTAAAAAGAAATGAGCTATCGACTGGGCACGGTGGCTCACGCCTGTAATCCCAGAACTTTGGGAGGCTGAGACAGGTGGATCACCCGAGGTCAGGAGTTCAAGACCAGCCTGGCAAACATGGTGAAACCCAGTCTCTACTAAAAATACAAAAATTAGCTGGGAGTGGTAGTGCACGCCTGTAATCCCAGCTACTTGAGAGGCTGGGGAAGGAGAATCGCTTGAACCTGGGAGGCGGAAGTTGCAGTGAGCCAAGATTGGACCACTGCACTCCAGCCTTGGCACAAAAGCAAAGCTCTGACTCAAAAAAAAAAAAAAAAGATATTAGATATCATACCACAGAAAGTTATGCAGGCACCTTAAATGCATATTGCTAAGTAAAAAAAAAAAAAGCCAATCGGAAAAGGCTATACATACTGTATGATTCCAAGAAAAGGCAAAACCATGGAAATAGTAAAAGATCAATTGTTATCAAGTGCCTGGGGGAAGGGAAAAATGAATAGGTGTAGTTCAGGAAATTTTTAGTGCAGTATTTTGTATGGTACTCTAATGGCAGATACATGTCCCTATACAATTGTCAAAACCCATAGACTGTACAACACAAAGAGTGAACCATAAGGCAAACTCTAAACTTTCATTAATAATAAGTATAAATATTGGTATCTTGATTGTAACAAATGTACTACACTAAGGCATCAGTAATATTGGAAACTCTGGAGATGGGGTTGGAATGAGTGTATATATGGCAATTCTCTGTACTTTCCACTCACTTTTCTGTAAAACTAGAATGGTTCAAATAGACATTTCTCCCCAAGAAGACATAAAAACCACCAATAAGCACATGAAAAGATACAGAACAGCAGAAATGCAAATTAAGATGACAATAAGATACCACTTCACACCACGAGGATGGGTATAATAAAAAACTAAAACAAGTACTATCAAAGTTGCAGAGAAATTGCAATGCTCATGCATTGTTGGAGGATTGCAAAATGGTACAGCTGCTTTAGAAAATAGGTTAATATTTCTTCAAACTGTCAATCATTTAATCACTTTATGGCCCTCTGATTCCATTCGTAGGAATACACTCAAGAGAAATGAAAACCTTCTTCCCCACAAAAACTTGTACACATATATTTCTAGTAGCATCATTCATAACAACCAAAAAGTTAAACAACCTAAATGTTCATCAGCTGATGAACAGATAAACCATATGTGGCATGTCCATACAATGGAATATTATTCAGCCATAAAAGAAATGAAGTACTGAGACATGCTACAACAGGAATTAACTTCAAAAATACTATTCTAAGTGAAAGAAGCCAGACGCAGAAGACCGTACACTGTGTGATTCCACATTTTGAAATGTTCAGGATGGGCAAATCCATAGACAGGTAGTAGATTAGCATTTTCCAGGGCCTGGGGGAAGGAAAGGATACGGAGTGACTGCAAATGGGTACACAGTTTCCTTTTGAGATGAAAACATTCTGGAATTAGAGAGTGATGACAGTTGCCTAACTCTGTGACTATACTAAAACCAACGAGTTATATCCTTTAAAAGGGTAAATATACATCACATTAATTATATCTCAATAAGGTTGTTATAAATAAATGTATCAAGCAGCTGACCACTTACAAAAAAAAAAAAAGGTTTTAGTGAAACTAGTCAAAAGAGTAACTTTAACTCCTGATATTCAACACTGCTTTTGACCTTATTCAACACTGCTTTTGACCTTACCTCAGATATATATGGGAATCTGAAACAGTATAAACACAAAATAACAGTAAACTCAAAAAAAGTGAGCAAACTTAAAAAGCACATCATGCCTTATATCAAGTTTTATTTCTCTTTATCTCAAACCATTCAAGACACTGAAAACCAGAAAGAAGAAATTCAAGACCACAAATACCAAATATCATGCCTCCATTTTTTCTCAGTGGAATAATCAAGGAGGCAATAAAACTATATATAATTTTAACAGCAAAATCAATACAGCTCTTCCACATCAATCTTTGTTAAGTCCCTGAAAATTCCATTAAATTTTTAAAAATGTATCTTACCTATCACCCTACCTAGGTACTTGGGAAAGTATAAAAGTAAAATAAAACAGTCTGTATCCTTAAGAAACTTTGTATGAAAGTTTTAATGAAACTTAGTATGAAAACCTGCCTCTCAGGTTTCCCACTGCAAGGAACATCATTGCCAGTGGTCCCAGCCAGTGACCTATCAAATCCATTCTCTTGCTGGGGACAGGCAAAGTTTCCCAGCCTATATGACTGAGAACAGCAGGTATACTTAATGGAGACCTTTTCCCAGGAAGAACTGAACTCCTCTGACTTGGTAACTTTGGTTTGAGGACTTGACCGACTGCTCTGCTATTACTTTCTTAGAGCTATCCTTAATGCAACACTTTTCCTATCCAACTTGTAGCTGTCCTTCCCTTTTCTTCCACCTAATTTTAGCCTCCACTTGAAAACTACAAATTTCCATGACTGAAAGAACAGTGCTACACATGGCACAAAGATTACTATTTCTTTCAAGTTCTCTGTCAGTTTTATCAGCAAATAGATTTTTTACAAGTGACTTAAATGGCTATATAAAATAATAATAATTAGGTGCCTGAAAACAGAATCACCAAATTTAAGAGGAAGTGAAACAAATAAGGGGAAAAAAATTTCACGCAAATAGCAGTGTGTAGTAACTTAGTACCTTAAGAATAAAAACAAAGAGTTTAGTTATAAGGAGTTTTAAAACTTAGAAAATGTTCTCATAAAACTTTGTTTCATTTGATTCACACAACACTAAAGAAGAGAAAAAAGGCAACACAATAATGTTTACCAAGTTCCTTTATGTACCAAACATTGGGCTGGGCATTGCTGTATTAGTGCCATCCCCACTTTACAGGCAGTGAAATTGAGGCTCATAAATTTCACATATGACACAGCAGGAATATCACCATCTTGGACAAGCCCCTCATTCTAAAATTCACCTTAATAAGAAACCACCTAAATCCAAAGGGAATCACCCTAATGGCTAAGGTTAGCATGACCATAAACCACAAATAACATCTCCAACCAGAAACATTCCAAACTCCTCCCAGATCAGAGACATGCTAGCCCGGAAATAAACTCCCCTCTGGGCTGGAAAGATGTCTGCCCCAAGATAACCTCCCCTCCTCCCAGAGAGATTCCAACCCCACCATAAACTTCTCCACACACATAAACATTCCAAGCTTGTGATAAGCCCCTCGTCCTAAAACCAATATATATTCTTAGTCTGTAAGAGGAACCGCTTCTCACCGAAATCGGCCAGAGTGCCTCTCAGGTTTTGTCTAAAGTAAACCCGTCTTTATCTGCCAGCCGCATTTTGTGTTTCTTTCCTTTCTTTAACTCTTACATTTGGTGCCGAAACCTGTGATGAGTGCTGGCGGCAGAGGCTCTCTTGCAACCCAGGAAGCAGTGGGCAACGGCAGCTCGTCCTGAGTTAATTCCTGGATCCTGAGGGTCTCTGGCCACCCGCCCAGTCTTTTCTCTTACTTCACTTTTCCCTCATCCTCCCTTTTTTTTTCCTCTCTCTCTCCCTCATGCAGCTGCAGTCCAGGAGGCCCTTTGCCAAATCCAACCGCAACATCCAACATCGGACACTAATCCAGCCGACTGGTAAGATCTGCCCTCCCCTGGCTTTCTTGCGGTACCCAGGAAAAGTTAAGTCAGCCGTCCCAGTTCTTGGAGGACCAGCAGGTCTAAGCTAGGGGAAATCTTGGGGATGCCCAGTTTCTTCTCAGCTTGACTGTCCTCTTTAGAAAGATGATTCCAGACCTCTGTCTTTTGTTTGGGGATACCTAGGAACAAAAACAGACACCCTCGGCTTCTTCTCACCAGTCCACACGGGTGCCAAACAATTCACATTCCTGCAGTCTCTCCACTGTGCTGGCTCCATCATCTTGCCAAACTTGCCTTAAGTGTTTAGTCTTTTAATGTAACATAGCCTGGCCCCAAAACACCTTAGATAATGACAGCCAATGGTCTGAAAATGGCACCTCTAACTTGCAAATTCTCAGGAACTTAACAACTTCTCTTTTTTGAGACTGCGTCTCTCTCTGTCACCCAGGCTGGAGTGCAGTGGCGCGATCTCGGCTCACTGCAAGCTCTGCCTCCAGGGTTCACGCCATTCTCCTGCCTCAGTCTCCCGAGTAGCTGGGACTACAGGTGACCGCCACCACGACTGGCTAATTTTTTGCATTTTTAGTAGAGATGGGGTTTCACCGTGTTAGCCAGGATGGTCTCGAGCTCCTGACCTCGTGATCTGCCCGCCTTGGCCTCCCAAAGTGCTGGGATTACAGGCATGAGCCACTGCGCCCAGCCAGGAACTTAACAACTTTATAACCAGGAACGGTAAATGGCAAGACGTTCTCTATATTCAGGCCTTCTTCTATTTCTACCTGAAATCCCAACCCTATCTGTGTCAAGCTTGTACCTCTCATAAAATCTTCTTAATAAAAACCCTCTCCAAGTCTCTCCTTCCTCCGAAACTCCTTGTGACCCTGCAGATGAACCCCCTCTGTATTCTTATCCCCCTGCATCTGTTCCAAGACCGTCCAAACCCTCTGCTCTGGTGGCCCTGCCTGCCTCCAAGCCTTCAGTCCCAAACCCCACTTCTCCTCCTTCTCTACCTGTTACCCATTCGAAAACCACCTCTGCCATTCTCCCTCTCTAGGAAGTGGATGGCGTTAAAGGCATTGCTCGTGTTCATGTCTCTTTCTCCATGTCTGACTTGTCGCGGATCAACACTATAAATATATTCAAAAGGCCTTTATATTTTTCTTTTTATCAATCTTATTTTCCTGGAAAAGGTTTTTCCTCAGTTAACTGAATTACTTTTCTCCACTCTGTCTTGCTAATCTTGGTGCATGTGTAAAAAACTGTGAAATGACTTCTGGTGCCCTGGGATTCCTTGGGAAAACAGAAAAGTGCCACAAATCCCATTTTGGGGAAAAACCTGTTTTCCTTATGGAAACCGTGGAATTAGAGGTAAATAAGTATCTCTCAAAATCTTTGTATTTGTCTTCCAGTTATACTTGTTTATTAGACCCTGGAAATTGTTTTCCTAGTCCTGTTCTTCAAGAGCCTCACTCAAAGACCAATAATCCAATTGGGAAATTAGCAGAGGAAAAAAAAAAAAATCTCGTAACTACTGAATCTTCTCCTGGTTGTCTGTGTGGCTATATATGTGTTGTCTGTGCAATGTCTACTAAAAGAGCTCTAATTAATTGGCCTAAGAAAACTAAGCACTTAAATATTTTTCAGGGAAAAGTAAAAGCTGTGGGACTTTTCAGTTCACGTGACTTTAATCTTTAAAACTTACTGGTACAGTAAAGTTCGAAGTATCTTAAAAGTTGCCAGCATACCTTTTTGTTCGCATTTGTTAATCAGGCAAATTCATACTTTTCTCAGCCAAATACTGTAAGGTGTCAACATCTTGCATAGAAGCTGCAAAACTAACTCAGCCCAAACAAAATCATCTTTGCTTGTGTCATTTTTTTTTTTTGTAAAGACGGAGTTTAGCTCTTGTTGCCCAGGCTGGAGTACAATGCCACAATCTCAGCTCACTGCAACCTCTGCCCTCATGGGTTCAAGTCATTCTCCTGCCTCAGCCTCCCAAGTAGCTGGGATTACACACATGTGCCACCACGCCCAGCTAATTTTTTGTATTTTTAGTAGAGATGGCATTTCTCCATGCTGATCAGGCTGGTCTCACACTCCCCAACTTCAGGTGATTCGCCCACCTTGGCCTCCCACAGTGCTGGGATTCCAGGCGTGAGACACCACACCCGGCCTTGCGTAATTTTTTAATAAATGAAACATTAATATTGGTTTAATGAAGATAGCTATATTTTCAACTATGTAGTAAAATATCCTAGCTTCTAATCTTGTGGCTTAGGCAGTCTAGTACACTAACATGAAGGAAGTTTGCTTTGGAAAAGAATGGTTATCATCTTTGACATTAAAGAAAGGGGAAGTTACATAAAAAGAATCTTATATGGTAAATTCTTGTCCTAAATTAACTGGTTGTTTAAAGAAAGGGATATTTACAAGTCAGAAAGTTGAGGCATGTCAAAGATTGTGAAAGTCATGAAAAACGTTATAAAAGGGAATTTATACAAGAAATGTTGTATAATTTAAAAGTAATTAGGCCTCCTGAATGCTTTATAAAATGTTACTATAACTCTTGGCTGGACAACTGGCCTGCTTTACAGCTAGGTAAAACCTAGGACATCTGGAGTTAAATGCTAGAACAAGCTAGACCTTATCTGCACTTCTGTCTAGGTCCTGGGCTCTATACCTAGCACATAATTAAAATTCTAAATTTATAAGGTTTTCAACAAAAGTAAAGTTTATTAAAAGTTAACAGTGTAGCCAAGATGGCCAAATAGGAACAGCTCCGGTCTGCAGCTCCCAGCATGATCGACGCAGAAGACGGGTGATTTCTGCATTTCCAACTGAGGTACCTGGTTCATCTCACTGGGACTGGTTGGACAGTGGGTGCAGCTCATGGAGGGCGAGCTGAGGCAGGGTGGGGCGTCACGACACCAGGAAAGTGCAAGGAGTTGGGGGATTTCCCTTTCCTAGCCAACGGAAGCCATGACAGACTACCTGGAAAAATGGGACACTCCCCGCCCAAATACTGCGCTTTTCCCAAGGTCTTAGCAACCCGCAGACAAGGTGATTCTCTCCAATGCCTGGCTTGCCGGGTCCCACGGGTCCCTCGCCCACGGAGCCTTGCTCACTGCTAGCTCAGCAGTCTGAGATCCATCTGCGGGTGGCAGCGTGGTTGAGGGAGAGGCATCCGCCTTTGCTGAGGCTTGACTAGGTAAACAAAGTGGCGGGGAAGCTCAAACTGGGCGGAGCCCACCACAGCTCAACAAGGCCTACAGCCTCTAGACTCCACCTCTGTGGGCAAGGCATAGCTGAACAAAAGGCAGCAGACAGTTTCTGCAGACATAAACATCCCTATCTGACAGCTCTGAAGAGAGCAGTGGTTCTCCCAGCACAGCGTTTGAGCTCTGAGAACAGACAGATTGCCTCTACAAGTGGGTCCCTGACCCCCGTGTAACCTAACTGGGAGACACCTCACAGTAGGAGCCGACAGACACTTCATACAGGCAGCTGTCCCTCTGGGACGAAGCTTCCAGGGGAAGATCAGGCAGCAATATTTTCTGTTCTGCAATATTTGCTATTCTGCAGCCTCTGCTGGTGATACCCAGGCAAACAGGGTCTGGAGTGGAACTCCAGCAAACTCCAACAGACGTGCAACTGAGGGACCTGACTGTTAGAAGGAAAACTAACAAACAGAAAGGAATAGCATCAGCATGAACAAAAAGAACATCTACACCAAAACTCCATCTGTAGGTCACCAACATCAAAGAATGAAGCTAGATAAAACCACAAAGATGGGGAGAAACCAGAGCAAAAAGCTGAAAAATTCTAAAAATCAGAGTGCCTCTTCTCCTCCAAGGGATCACGGCTCCTCGCCAGCAACAGAAAAAAGCTGGACAGAGAATGACTTTGACGAGTTGACAGAAGTAAGCTTCATAAGGTCGGTAATAACAAACTTCTCTGAGCTAAAGGAGAACGTTCAAACCCATTGCAAGGAAGCTAATAACCTTGAAAAAAGATTAGACGAATGGCTACCTAGAATAAACAGTGTAGAGAAGACGTTAAATAACCTGATGGAGCTGAAAACCACAGTACAATAACCTGGTGAAGCATACATAAGCTTCAATAGCCGATTCGATCAAGTGGAAGAAAGGGTATCAGTCACTGAAGATAAAATTAATGAAATAAAGCGAGAAGACAAGGTTAGAGAAAAAAGAGTGAAAAGAAATGAACAAAGCCTCCAAGAAATATGGCACTATGTGAAAAGACTAAATCTACGTTTGATTGGTGCACCTGAAAGTGACAGGGAGAAAGGAACTAAGTTGGAAAACACTCTTCAGGATATTATCCAGGAGAACTTCCCCAATCTAGCAAGGCAGGCCAACATTCAAATTCAGGGAATACAGAGAACACCATAAAGATACTCCTCGAGAAGGGCAACCCCAAGACACATAACTGTCAGATACACCAAGGTGGAAATGAAGGAAAAAATGTTAAGGGCAGCCAGAGAGAAAGGTTGGGTTACCCACAAAGGGAAGGCCATCCGACTAACAGCGGATCTATCGGCAGAAACCCCACAAGCCAGAAGACAGTGGGGGGAAAATATTCAACATTCTTAAAGAAAAGAGTTTTCAACCCAGAATTTCATATCCAGCCAAACTAAGCTTCATAAGTGAAGGAGAAATAAAATCCTTTACAGACAAGCAAATGTTGAGAGATTTTTGTCACCACCAGGCCTGCCTTACAAGAGCTCCTGAAGGAGGAACTAAACATGGAAAGGAACAACCAGTACCAGCCACTGCAAAAACATGCCAAAGTGTAAAGACCATTGATGTTATGAAGAAACTGCATCAATTAACGGGCAAAATAACCAGCAAACATCATAATGACAGGAACAAATTCATATATGACAATATTAACCTTAAATGTAAATGGGCTAAATGCCCCAATTAAAAGACACAGACTGGCAAATTGGATAAAAAGTCAAGACCCATCGGTGTGCTGTATTCAGGAGACATATCTCACGTGCAAAGACAAACCCAGGCTCAAAATAAAGAGATGGAGGAAGATCTACCAAGCAAATGGAAAGCAAAAAAAAAAAAAAAAAAAAAAAGCAAGGGTTGCAATCCTAGTCTCTGATAAAACTGAGTTTAAACCAACAAAGATCAAAAGAGACAAACAAAGCCATTACATAATGGTAAAGTGTTCAATTCAACAAGAAGAGCTAACTATCCTCAATATATATATGCACCCAATATAGAAGCACCCAGATTCATAAAGCAAGTCCTTAGAGACTTACAAAGAGACTTAGACTCCTACACAACAGTAATGGGAGACTTTAATACCCCACTGTCAATATTAGACAGATCAATGAGACAGAAGGTTAACACGCATATCCAAGACCTGAACTCAGCTCTGCAACAAGCAGACATAATAGACATCTACAGAACTCTCTGCCCCAAATCAACAGAATATACATTCTTCTCAGCACCACAAAGGACTTATTCTAAAATTGACCACATAATTGGAAGTAAAGCACTCCTCAGCAAATGTAAAAGGAGAGAAATCACAACAAACTGTCTCTCAGACCACAGTGCAATCAAATTAGAACTCAGGATTAAGAAACTCACTCAAAACTGCACAACTGCATGGAAACTGAACAACTTGCTCCTGAATGACTACTGGGTAAGTAACAAAATGAAGGCAGAAATATATTCTTTGAAATCAATGAGAACAAAGACACAACATACCAGAATCTCTGAAACACATTTAAAGCAGTGTGTAGAGGGGAAATTTATAGCACTAAATGCCTACAAGAGAAAGCAGGAAAGATCTAAAATTGACACCCTAACTTCACAATTAAAAGAACTAGACAAGCAAGAGCAAACAAATTCAAAAGCTAGCAGAAGGCAAGAAATAACTAAGATCAGAGCAGAACTGAAAGAGCTAGAGATACAAAATAAAACTTTAAAAAATCAATGAATCCAGGAGCTGGTCTTTTGAAATGCTCAACAAAATTGATAGACTGCTGGCAAGACTAATAAAGAAGAAAAGAGAGAAGAATCAAACAGACGCAATAAAAAATGATAAAGGGGATATCACCACCAATCCCCCAGAACTACAAACTACCATCAGAGAATGCTATAAACACCTCTATGCAAATAAACTAGAAAATCTAGAAGAAATGGATAAATTCCTGGACACAGACACCCTCCCAAGAATAAATCAGAAAGAAGTTGAATCTCTGACTAGACCAATAACAGGCTCTGAAATTGAGGCAGCTATTAATAGCCTACCAACCAAAAAAAGTCCAGGACCAGAGGTACAAAGAGGAGCTGGACCATTCCTTCTGAAACTATTTCAATCAACAGAAAAAGAAGGGATTCTCTCTGACTCATTTAATGAGGCCAACATCATCCTGATACCAAAGCCTAGCAGAGACACAACAACAACAACAAAAATTTTAGACCAATATCCCTGATGAACATCAATGCAAAAATCCTCAATAAAATATTGGCAAATTGAATCCAGCAGCACATCAAAAAGCTTATCCACCATGATCCAGTAGGTTTCATCTCTGGAATGCAAGGCTGGTTCAACAGACACAAATCAATAAACGTAATCCATCACATAAACAGAACCAATGGCAAAAACCACATGATTATCTCAATAGACGCAGAAAAGCCCTTCAACAAAATTCAGCAGCCCTTCATGCTAAAAATTCTCAATAAACGAGGTATTGATGGAATGTATTTCAAAATAGTAAGAGCTATTTATGACAAACCCACAGCCAATATCATACTGAATGGGCAAAAACTGGAAGCATTCCTTTTGAAAACCGACACAAGACAAGGATGCCCTCTCTCATCAGTCCTATTCAACATAATCTTGGAAGTTCTGGTCAGGGCAATCAGGCAAGAGAAAGAAATAAAGGGCATTCAATTAGGAAACGAGGGAGTCAAATTGTCTCTGTTTGCAGATGACATGATTGTATATTTGGAACACTGTATATTCGTCTCAACACAAAATCTCCTTAAGCTGATAAGCAACTTCAGTAAAGTCTCATGATACAAAATCAATGTGCAAAAATCACAAGCATTCCTAGACACCATTAACAGACAAACACAGAGCCAAATCATGAGTGAACTCCCATTCACAATTGCTACAAAGAGAATTAAATACCTAGGAATCCAACTTATAAGGCATGTGAAGGACCTCTTCAAGAAGAACGACAAACCACTGCTCAATGAAATAAAAGAGGACACAAACAAATGGAAAAATACTCCATGCTCACGGATAGGAAGAATCAATATCGTGAAAACGGCCATACTGCCCAAATTAATTTATAGATTCAATGCCATCCCCATCAAGCTACCAATGACTTTCTTCACAGAATTGGAAATAACTACTTTAAACTTCATATCAAATCAAAAAAGAGGCCTCATTGCCAAGACAATCCTTAGCAAAAAGAACAAAGCTGGAGGTATCATGCTACCTGACTTCAAACTACATTACAAGGCTACAGTAACCAAAAAATCATGGTACTGGTACCAAAACAGACATACAGACCAATGAAACAGAACAGAGGCCTCAGAAATAATACCACACATCCACAACCATCTGATCTCTGACAAACCTGACAAAAACAAGAAATGGGGAAACAATTTGCTATTTAATAAATGGTGCTTGGAAAACTGGCTAGCCATATGCAGAAAACTGAAACTAGACCCCTTCCTTACACCTTATAGAAAAATTAATTCATGATGGATAAAAGACTTAAACGTTAGACCAAAAAACATAAAAACCCTAGAAGAAAACCTAGGCAATACCATTCAGGACATAGGCATGGGCAAGGACTTCATTACTAAAACACCAAAAGCAATGGCAGCAAAAGCCAAAATAGACAAATGGGATCTAATTAAACTAAAGAACTTCTGCAGGACAAAATAAACTACCATCAGAGTGAACAGGCAACTTACAGAACGGGAGAAAATTTTTAAAATCTACTCATCTGACAAAGGGCTAATATCCAGAATCTGCAAAGAACTCTAACAAATTTACAAGAAAAAACCAAACAACCCCATCAAAAAGTGCGCAAAGGACATGAACAGACACTTCTCAAAAGAAGACATCTATGCAGCCAATAGACACATGAAAAAATGCTCATCATCACTGGTCATCAGAGAAATGCAAATCAAAACCACAATGAGATACCATCTCACACCAGTTAGAATGGCAATCATTAAAAAGTCAGGAAACAACAGATGCTGGAGAGGATGTGGAGAAACAGGAACACTTTTACACTGTTGGTGGCAGTGTAAATTGGTTTAACCATTGTGGAAGACAGTGTGATGATTCCTCAAGGATCTAGAATTAGAATTACCATTTGACCCAGTAATCCTATTACTGGGTTTATACCCAAAGGATTATAAATCAGGCTACTATCAAGACACATGCACATGTATGTTTATTGCAGCACTATTCACAGTAGCAAAGACTTGGAACCAACCCAAATGTCCATCAATGATAGACTGGATTAAGAAAATGTGGCACATATACACCATGGAATACTATGCAGCCATAAAAAAGGGTAAGTTCATGTCCTTTGCAGGGACATGGATGAAGCTGGAAACCATCATTCTCAGCAAACTATCACAAGGACAGAAAACCAAACACTGCATGTTCTCACTGATAGGCAGGAACTGAACAATGAGATCACTTGGACACAGGGCGGGGAACATCACACACTGGGATGGGGGACTGGGGGAGGGATGGCATTAGGAGAAATACCTAATGTAAATGATGAGTTGATGGGTGCAGCAAACCAATATGGCACATGTACACCTATGTATCAAACCTGTACATTGTGCACATGTACCCTAGAACTTAAAGTATAATAATAATTTTTAAAAGTTAACAGTGTAACATGTATTTAAAGCTATTGAAAAAACAGTTTATGTGCAAGGTGTGTAAGGAAAGTAAAATATACTTTTTGTAAAAGGATTATAAGGAGGCATAAAAATGTGGATTTTTACCTACATTGAAAGGTTAAAAAATTGTTTTGAAGGTTTAAGCAAGTTTTGAAATGTTAATTATAAAGGGAATTCTGTGTGTAAACATGTTGGTAAAGTTAAAGGGGTATCATCCAGTTTTTCTGTACACTGGGCATTAAAATAAAAGCACAATGGGTTTTTCTTAAAGCACTAACCTATTCTTTAACAAAAATTATAAAAGGTTAAAGAGTCTATAAAAATCTTACCTTATGGTCAGATATTAATATTGGATAAATATGTCTACAAGGTTTTATGGTCAGATATTAATATTGGATAAATATGTCTACAAGGTTTTATTAAAATTGAGTTTAACATTAATAGGACAAATATAAAAGTGAAATTTAGCTTATCTGGTATAAAATCATACATAAAGCATTGTCAAATATAAAATGGTATTTGGCTTTCTTTGGTCTATATTGGTATGTTATTTATATGTGTTCCAAAATTATGGGAGACTCATATAATTTTGATATATATTAGTGTACGTTCAGTAATAATTACAATCATTACATTAAAATTATTGTGTGCCATCCTTGTCAAATGTGTCTTTATGGCTACCCTAAAACTTTTTATCATCCATAAACAATTGTTGCCTTGCTTTGGTCCTCTTTAAAAGGTGGTTTTATAATCAGCTATAAAGCTCTAACAGGTGCTCTTAAATGCAGGTTTCTGATAACTCTGGAAACTGTAACATCAGAATAGAGGAAAAACGTTCAGGACTTTTGAAGAGATAAAATGTTAATATTAAGCACAACAGGAATTAATTGCATGAACTAAACTAACAGGAGACTAATCTTTTTAATGTTTTAAAATATTGCTAATCCTTTGTTTTGCTTTTCAAAGTCCAAGAATTTTTTCTTTTGAGCTATTAACAGCTTTTAACAATTTAGTATACTCCCATGAACAAAATTTGGAACATACTTGTTTCTCTCTACCTGATTTTCTCCAGAATTTTTAAACTATCTGTGAGTATTCTTAAGTTACAATATTTGCATAAATGCACTAAAAATCTGTTTTCTTTTTTAACAGGACAGAATTGGAAAAACTGGTTATTTTAAAAAGGCTTAACCTGGAATAATATGCTTTCCTTTAAGGAACCATACTTATGAAGCCAAAAATGCCCTCGGAAAACTGGCCTCATATTTTGTGTACACAGTCCCTGTACAGGGTTTCTGGTCTGCAGTAAGTAAAGAATGTCACTTTCTAGTGACATTCTAGGCCAGGAATCCCAAGTTATCTTGGGACCTCAAGAGGAGAGAAATTCACCAACTCATAGGTATTTGATAGTACAAATCCAGGATTGGGCTTGGCTTTAAAAGGTTTTCTCTCAGATTCCTTCTACAGAACAAAGTTCCATCAAAGCCAATTTAAAAGGCCTATGTAACAAATAATTATTCTTGCTGCACTGTATGCAAATAATTAAGCCAAGTATAATAAAGCAAACTATTCCTACCATGATTTAAATGTCTTTTAATAAAAATGGGAAACTGGAAAGAGAAAATCATATTGCAAAAACCATAGCACACCTGTTGTTAAATTCTAGTGTTGCCTAATATTTTTCAGTTTTTATTATTTTCTACTGCTTAAATTGAATTCTAATTTTCTGGCTACAAGTTTCTAAAATAAACTGGGCTTTCTTAAAGCTCCATAAACTGAAAACTAGATGTTTCAGCAGATGCTGCCTCTAAGCTCCCCCAACCATCACAGAAGGAAATCTCTTCACTGCTGGTGCTGACAACTAAGAACCGAGGATGCCCAGAATCCTTCACCCCCACGTCTAGTGAATCCACAGAACCCAGGGTAATTAAAACGGTACCTGTTACAGGAATGAGCTCCTAAATAAATATATCACACTCAAGTAAAAGCCTGGAAAGCTAAGAAAGCACCCCTGACAGCCCCCAAAAAGTCATAAATATCAATGTAAAGAAATAAGAGATCTTGCCAGCGCAGTAACTCACGCCTGTAATCCCAGCACTTTAGGAGGCTGAGACACGTAGATCACCTGAAGTCAGGAGTTCAAGACCACCCTGACCAACAAGGTGAAACCCCCTCTCTACTTAAAAAACACAAAAATTACCCAGGTGTAGTGGCAGGCACCTGTAGTTCCAGCTACTCGGGAGGCTGAGACAGAACTGCTTGAACCTGGGAGCTGGAGGTTGCAGTGAACTGAGATCACGCCACTGTACTCCAGCCTGGGTGACAGAGCAAGACTCTACCTCAAAAAAAAACAAAAACAAAACAAAAACAAAACAAAAACAAACAAACAAACAAAAAACAGGAAATAAAAAGCTAAGGAAATATCAAAACCAAACAGATTCTTGGTTTGGAAACAAAATCATAGCATGTGTCATCCCATTCCTGGGGCCCCTTCTAATAATATGCATGGGACTAATGTTCTTACTCTGCCTAATTAACCTTTTTCAAAGATTTTTATCTGACAGGATCATGGCCATTTCACAGACAACTACCCGAAAACATCTACAGATGTCATTGCTCCTACAGTCAACCCGAGACCAGAAAACTCTCCATCCTCTAGTCAGCAGGAAGTAGCCAGAAGAACATACCGTCCCTCCTCAAACTATAAGGTCTGGATTGACAGAGCAGGAGCACTGCCATCTTGGACAAGCCCCTCATTCTAAAATTCACCTTAATAAAAAAGTGCCTAAATCCAAAGGGCATCAGCCTAATGGCTAAGGTCAGCACGACCATAAACCACAAATAACATCTCCAATCAGAAACATTCCAAACTTCTCCCTGACCAGAGACATGCTAGCCCCGAAATAAACCCCCCTCCAGCCGGAAAGATGCTAGCCCCGAGATAACACCCCTCCTCGCCAGAAAGATGTCTGCCTCAAGATAACTTCCCCTCCTCCCAGAGAGATTCCAACCCCACCATAAACTTCTCCACACACATAAACATTCCAAGCTTGTGATAAGCCCCTCGCCCTAAAACCAATATATATTCTTAATCTGTAACAGAAAGCGCTCCTGACCAAAATCAGCCAGGAGCACCTGTCAGGTTTTGTCTAAAGTGAACCTGTCTTTAACTGCCAGCCGCATTTCATGTTTCTTTCCTCTTTCTTTAACTCTCACAATAGATATGCTCAAGCTTTCAAAATTACTAAGTAAGCAGTAGACCAAAATCTTCCTCTGGTGCTTTCTCCAGAATATATTCAGAGAATACTCACATCCTTAAGGATCAAAAACAGACATCATCTCTCCTCACTCTCCAAAATGCTATAAAAGCAGGTATTAAAATGGTATTAAGCCAAGTACGGTGGCTCAGGCTTGTAATCCCAGCACTTTGGGAGGCTGAGGTGGGTGGATCACCTGAGGTCAGGAGTTCGAGACCAGCCTGACCAACGTGGTGAAACCCCCATCTCTACTAAAAATACAAAATTAGCCAGGTGTGGTGGCACATGCCTGCAATCCCAGCTACACGGGAAGCTGAGGCAGGAGAATCGCTTGAACCCAGGAGGCGGAGGTTGCAGTGAGACAAGGTCGTGCCATTGTACTCCAGCCTGGGCAATAAGAGTGAAACTCTGTCTCCAATAAATAAATAAATAAAATGGTATTAAAAGTAGACTATGCTCTCCATTCACAACCTAACAATAGTGATACCTCACATCCCTATCCCTCTATATCCCAATTACAGAACAAGTGAAACTAGGCAGGAGACTTGAAACCTATGACTTTCTTCAAAGGAGAAATGAATTAAATTAAGCCAGTAGCACTAATAAACATGCAACTTACCGATTTTCAAGTTGGAACAGTCAGCCTCAACAACCATAAGGAGGTTTTGGGATTGACTGATGTTTTCCCTGTGACAACAGTACAGGTCTCCTACATTAATTAGGTACCTACCCAATCTTTATCCCCACAATACAAACATTTTCTATCACAAGCACTTCCAAACTGCCCAAGTTAAGGTGGTTCTAGCATTCTGTCACAGTATGATGGACCACAGTGAGAAAAAAATAAAATACCACTGAAATGAAGCTTATTATACCAGAAATTCTTTTAAAAAGCCCAGTGTCTTAGGTACAGTTTATGTGACTACTGGCACACCAGGATAATTATTCTTGGTTTTCTTTTTATCTTTGACCATTATCTCTCTTCTTTTCTATTCACCAAAAAAAAAAAAAAAAAAAAAATTGCTTCTCACTGCCATTAGGAGATTTTGCAGGTTGGTTTATTTAATTGAACAAGGAGGAGATCCTATTTCAACCTTCTGCTGGAAACACCTAATTATTTAAGGCAATCCCAAGTAGCAGCTATGTAAATCACAGATGTTAAAACTACAGACTTCTAAGTTGTCAGAGAAATTCCTATTTTATGATAATCAAGAGAAACAAATAGGTCGACATATCAAATTTTATTTTTTGGCCACAACAAAGAATACTTAAATTCCACAAAGGAAGGGTGATACAAGGAAAAAACTGAGCTTGGCATAAAGCAGCCCATCACTTTTTAACATGTGGAATAAAAAACAAGAAAAACTATAAAATAGCAACAAAAAATAAAATAAAATACTTAAGCATAAACTTAAGAAATGTCTAAAGTCTAAGCCAAAACTTCTGAAAGACATAAAAGTAGATTTGAACAAATGGAAAAATATTTCTTACTCCTGGCTAAGATAATTCAAGCTCACAAATATATCAGTTCTTCCTATATTAATTTATAAATAAATCCCAATTTAAAAGATCAACACTTTTTTTTATAAAGTTAGATGAACTGATGCCAAAGTTCATACAGAAAAATAAACAGGTAGGAAAACACCAAAAAGAAAAGCTACGAGGGCAGATTAACCCTATCAGTCATGAAAACATACTATGAAGCCTCTATAATCAAAACGGTATAGTAGTGACACAGGAATATGCAAACAGCCTAGCGGAATAAAATGGAAAGTCCAGAAATAGAGCCGAGCACATGTAGAAATTTAGCATATAGTAACAGTAACATCTCAAATAACTGGAACAAAGATAGTCTTTCTACTAAATTGTACCCAGACAAGTAGTTAATGATTTAGAAAAGATAAAATTAGATCATAATTCATACCACACATAGGAATAAACTCCAAATGTATCAGGGATTTAAATGTAAAAACTGAACCCTGATAACTACTAGAGGAAAATATAGATGACTTACCTGAGGATAGCAGGAAAGTTTTATAATAACACAAAATCCAGATAAAAGAGCAATAAATTCAACTGCATAGAGGGGAGGAATGACTCTTACACAACAAAAACCAAAACAAAACAAAAAAAACCTACCATACACAAAGTAAAAATTACATATATCACACCTAAGTATAAATTCCATAATAAAGGACTCTTCAGGGTTGATTGGGAAAAACCAAAATCGCATTTTTAAAATGGGCCAAAAAAAAGACAATTCATACAGACTCACAAAAACAAATAAAATGGACCTTGAATACATGAAAAGATGTTTAAGTGTACTCAAAATAGGAAGATTGTAAATTAAAACTACAATGAGATACCATTTCTCACCTATGAGATTAGCAAAAAATTTAAAAAGTAAGGCAACTTTTATAGCCAAAACTATGGGCCAACAGGCACTCATACTTAACTAGAGAGAATGCACATTGGTATAACCTTTATGGAGGGGCATTTAGCAGCTGTAAAAAGGATGAAAAAAAAATCTCTGAACTGATATGCAATGAATTCCAGGAAATATAACTTAAAGAAAAAGCAAAGTACAAAAGAGTATCTCCAATATGCTACCTCCTGTGTAAGGAAGAAAAAAAATGCATAAATGAACAGGTATGTGTAAAACAAAACTGAGGAAAAGTAAGCCAGAACATAATGAGGTTGGCCACCTACAGGGAGCGAGTGGAAATAAAACAGAAAGAATTGAGAAGAAACTACACTAGATTTCTGACTTTTGGAACCATATTAGTGTTTCACAGAGTGAAAACATAAATAATTTTTTTTAATCAAAAAGAATGGGGGCGAAGTTCTAAGAAGTGATACATACAGAAACAGATGAACCTAACTACTTCAAATTAATAGTCTATGCTGTAGGGAAAATTTAAAATTATAAAAAACAGAAAAATCCAAATACTTTTTGAATATAATATAAAATCCATATGCCTTTCAAACTAAAGATAAAAAACACACAAGCACTGAACTCTGCCCCCAGGGGTATGAGTTAGCAGTTCTGAAACTACCTTGTAAATTCTAGGATTGAGCAAATAAAGTAAATATATTGTGGATGACAGCAGTCAGGTTTTCTCACTTCAGAAAGAAGAGTTACAAATATAGAAATACAGAAGGCTAGAGTGAACTCTGTGATGTTGCTCTGCAATTAAAAGTATTAATTTTTAATAAAAAGAAATACAGAAAAAAACACGTGTGAATATGCTTGCATGCATGTGCACACACATACACCTATTGTCTAAGTTCTGTTGGCTAAGAGGATCTAGATCCAGCTTGAAAGGGCTTTCACTAGCCAAATCTGAAGCAGTTTTTTTTTTTTTTTTTTTTTTTTGAGGTGGAGTCTCACTCTGTTGCCCAGGCTGGAGTGCAGTGGCACAATCTCAGCTCACTGCAAGCTCCACCTCCCGGGTTCACACCATTCTCCTGCCTCAGCCTCCCTAGTAGCTGGAACTACAGGTGCCCGCCACCACGCCCGGCTAATTTTTTCTACTTTTTAGTAGAGACGGGGTTTCACCATATTAGCCAGGATGGTCTCAATCTCCTAACCTCGTGATCCGCCTGCCTCAGCCTCCCAAAGTGCTGGGATTACAGGCATGAGCCACCACGCCTGGACTGAAGCAATCTGGGTATCAAAATAAATGACTAAGATTATAACCCATTTAATAAAATAAGAGTCAATGAGTCCATATGATATATACAAATAAATGAGAGAAGGGAAAAGCTTTCCTCATAATCCTTACAGTAGAATCTAATTAATAAAGAAGGAAAAAAAGAATTAGAAAATCACCATTTGTAGCCATTACTATAACTGATTCTAACAAAAGCTCATTAATGCATACTGAAACAAGTTGGTAAAAGCTGTATAAGAAAAAGGTTATTTACATAATCTAAAAGTATTTCCCTACAGATTCCTTATTAATGATGAAGAGAAAAACAGTAACTCTACAGTAAAGAAACCTAGCAAACACTACCTTAAGTGACAGAAGTCAATATCATCATTAACTAGACAGACAGACATCATGGGTCTCCTGATATAATGCCTTAAGAAGAAAAAAATAATTTCTATGATATTCTTTCTAAAAATGAATATGCTGAACCTAATTATGAGGAAACATTACACAAACCCAAATAGCTGTCCTATACTATTCAAAAACATGAATGTCATGAAAGACAGCAAGTGAGGAACTCTTCCTGGTATAGAAGACTAGAGATATCACAACTAAACACATGACCCAGGATTTTCTTGTGCTACAATGGACATTTTTGGAACAACTGGACATATTTCAATAAAGCCTGCACATTAGATAATACTATTGTATAATTGTTAATTTCTTGATTTTTAAAATAATTATTATGTGGTTACATAAGCAAATGTCTCTGAGTTTGGGAAACAGACACTGAATAATTTAGGGATAAAAGAGCCTCACACTTAAAAGTTGCATTCAAACATTTCAGGAAATAATATGTGCGGCCAGGCACACACATCTATAATCCCAGTACTTTAGAAGGCCAAGGCAGGAGGATCACTTAAGCCCAGGAGCTTGAGACCAGCCTGGGCAAAACAGGAAGACATTGTCTCTATCAGAAAAAAAAAAATTCAAAACTAGCTGGATGTGGTGGCGCACACCTATGGTTATCTATTTGGGAGGCTGAGGTAGGAGAATCACTAAGCCTAGGAGTTGGAGGCTGCAGTAGCCATGACCATACCACTGCACTCCAGCTGGGTTATATGGCAAGACCTTACCTGAAAAACATAAAAATAATATATAGAGAGAGGAAGAAACTGTAAAAGTGAGTGTGATAAATATTAGTATTTGGAAATCTGGATAAAAGGAAATCTGGATAAAAGGAAATTATTTATAGTAATGGCAATGTTAAGCCTGAAATTTTATATATATATATATATATATATATATATATAATTTTTTTTTTTTTTTTTTTGAGACGGAGTCTCGCTCTGTTACCAGGCTGGAGTGCAGTGGTGTGATCTCAGCTCACTGCAACCTCCGCTTCCCAGGTTCAAGTGATTCTCCTGCCTCAGCCACCATGCCCAGCTAATTTTTGTATTTTTTAGTAGAGACAAGGTTTCACCATGTTGGCCAGGATGGTCTTGATCTCCTGACACTGTGATCCACCCGCCTGGGCCTCCCAAAGTGCTGGGATTACAGGCATGAGACACCATGCCCGGCCTAAGCCAGAAATAATTTATTTATTTTTATTTTTTTTTGAGATGGAGTCTCCCTCTGTCCCCCAGGCTGGAAGAAAATTATAATGAACATGTAATAATATTGAGAAAAGCAACATAGTAAAGTACCCTCCTAAAGGGCATCAGCACATTAAATGCATCTAGAAGATGCCCAAGTTCAAAACAAACGGAGGAGGCAGTGTTCAAATGGTTAAAACAAGACGTATTTACATGGAGGAAGACTTGTACTTACATATAAGATGTATTTGCATGGAGAAAGACTCCCATTCCCAAGAGCGACAAAAAAATTACTACACATAACTAGATAAAATAAGTAAGAAAAGTTTAAAACCTACATAATTATAAAGTTTTACATCAAAAATTGGATTAATGCAGAGAATTATCACATTTCTGGATGGGAAGGCTGAATATTGTAAATCTGTACATTCTGTCCAACTAATCTGTAAATTTTACACGATTTTAATCAAATCTAAAGTTTGTTTTTGTTTTGTTGAGGTTGCAGGAGAAACATCACAGGCTAATGATACTTGATACACAGATTTATTAAGAGAAATACTCATTTGTTAACACTCAAACTACGCTGTTAGTTCTCATCATCAGAGAAGTGTTACATAAGCCAAAATGGACAAATCAGTGGAAAAGAAAAGGAAACCCAGAAGAAAATCCAGTGTATATACGGTAACATAATACATGGTTTTTAAAATGCCATTTGCCCACCAGTGGGAAAAGGATAAACTTTATAAAAATGGTTTCTGAGACAAATGACCTACTACTTGGGGAAAGGTTAACTTATATTACTACTTTATACTACATCCCAAAATATAACCCCAGAAAGATTAAAGAAATATGGCAAAATAAAATTCCTAGAGAAAAATGACATTATTTATCAGATACAACAGGCCCTTTCTCAGCATTATGCCAAAGCCCAAATCAACAATATCTGAAAAGCAAAAGGTATCACAAGCAAAGTCAACACAAACAAATAATTTTTTCTCACAGATGGTTCATATTATTGTGGAGGCAGCTTCTAGGATGGCCCTAAATGATACCTGCCTCCTGGTATTCACACCCTTGTCTAATCACCTCACCAATATTAGGTTAGAAAAAAACTTTTGGTTTCTGTCTTGGGCTTACTATTTTTCCAGTGGATCCCTTGCCATGTGGGAAGCTAACTGGCAAGACCTCAGAAAGCCCAGTGAACAGGCCCGTGTGGCAAGGGACCAAAGTCTGCCGACGATCACACAGTACACTTGGGGACAGATATTTCCTCCTTCAAACAAACCTTCAGATGAGACTGCAGCCCTGGCTGATGCCTGGATTACCGTCTGGTGAGAGGCCCTGGGCCAGAGGTTCCTAGCTAAGCCATGCCTGAATTTCCAACGCACAGAAGCACTGAGATAATAAAATCTTTGTTGCTCTACACTATTACATTTTAAATGGGTTTTAACAAATGAGTAAGGAAGACACACACTCTAAAAGGGGGTAAAAAGAGTCACAACATGAAAAATGATGTTGTAAATTAAAAAAATTTTTCAGGGCCAGGCATGGTGATTCAGACCATAATCCCACCACTTTAGGAAGCCAAGAGGGAGAACCAGTTTAGGCCAGGAGCTCGAGACCAACCTGGGCCATGTAGTGAGATGCATCTCTACAGAAAATTTAAAACAGAAAAGAAAGTAACAAAAATAATTTTTCACCTACAGAATTGAAAAACATAAAAATACTCCTAATATCTAAAGGCTACACAGGAAATGGGCATTACTCATATTCAAATAAGGTACATTTAAATGGATAAAATCTAACTAGAAGGCAGCCTATATCAAGGTTTAAAGTGCTCTCCTACTCTTCAACCCTAGAATTCTACTTTTATAAACTGTATTCTGATAAGGCATATATATACCCTGTTTGGTAGGGAAAAAAAATTTTAATAGCTATCAATTGAACAATGGCTAATTAGGGTATATCCACACAATAAAATATAATGCAACCATGAGAGAATGAAATAAAACCAATCTCTCTCTTTCTTGAGAAGGAGAAAGAGGGTGTGGTTTAAATACTTTGATAGAAAGAGGTATGACACTGAGAATCTGATACTATGATATAGAAAGAGGATTAATACTGTGAGAGAAAGAGAGAAGGGGTAGAGGGGTTTGATACAGTGAGGATAAAATGTGTTAAGGCACTGCAGAGTCTGTCCAGATTCGAATCTTTGCCCATCCGTCCACTTGCCAACTGTGTGACCCTGGACAAGTTAATTTAAAATTTCTTTGTACTTAGGCTTCCTTATCCAAATGATAACAGTATCAATCACACAGTACTAATGGTAAGAATTATGTAAAACTACACATGTCAAAAAATACATATAATAAGCAAGTATTTGCTATCATCAACTACTAATCCCCCAAAATGGAATGTGTGGGTATTTAGGAGACAAATATTTAAAAAATAGAGATGCTGTCATAAAAAATGTGGAATTTCCTAGTTTATGGACAATAAGGGCTCAAGGAATTTAGAACAGCAAGATCTCCGTAGCTGACTTGAATCATCTGGTAAGTTTCATACAGGAAGAATTTGACCTGAGTTTTCACAGATGCACAGAATTTACATAGCAGGAGAATGGGAGTGATAGAAACGCTGAATAAAAGCAGAGTGGTCATAGAGAAGAACATATTTCAAGGCCAATAATATAAAAAGTTTGGAAGTTAAGTATCTGGAGAAAATGGAAGACTATGGAAGTTTCTGAGTACACAAGTAAACTAGGCAGGTTTTACTTTCTAGACTATGAAGAGCCATAGAAGATTTATGGGCAAGAGAAACAACATGACCAGTGAAACCTCTGGGATTATTCTAGTCTTAGTATGCAGAAGAGATTAGAAAGGAGAAGACTAAGGTAGACGTTTATAAGTGGTTAAGCCAAATAATGACAGGGTCTGACAAGAATAGTAGTGAAGAGAAAGAAAAAGAAGAGACACAGCCACAAGACAGTATGAGGAAAAAAGAAAATCAAGTTAAACAATGACTGGATATTAGGGATGAGCGAATAGAATAGTCTGAATAACAGTGAATTATAAAACCATTAAAAAGAAAAAGCAAATCCAAAGTTCTGGGAACCAGTAGGAGAGATTTCCATTGAGTCTTAAAAGTTAAGCCGTGGTTAGATAAGATGGCTTGCCAAACTGAGATAGCAGTACAACATTCAGATATCAAGATCCAGTGGGCATTTGACAACATAAGACTAGTACTTGGGGGAGAGGTGAGAACTGAAAACAAAAACAACTGAATTTTTTAAAACTCTTTAGAACGTTCTAGACATTTACAGCAGATGGACATCAGAATGTGGTATAACTGGTGTTAGAACAGAACAGTGATCACTTATTATTATTATATGCCTTCATGTTTACCATAGGTCTTAGCACATAGGAAGCTCTCAATAAAATGTTGCAGAGGTGGGAAGGGTAGGAAAGGGAGCAATGCTGCATAGTGGCAGAGGCTTAATTACAGCAGCCAGTGTCTTCTGGCTCTCTCTGCTATACCACAACATAGAGATAACATCTGAGCTTCCATGCATAGGCTCCCCTAATGAGGTACAGAAAAAGAAAAGAGATGACAAGAACTGAACCTTGGGATTGCTAGTGTCTAGAGGCAGAAGGACAAGAAAAAGGAAGATAGCAAAAAAAAAAAAAAAGTTACAAGAAAAATGAATAGTGTTGTAACATGGTTTGGATGTTTACCCCTTTCCAAACCACATGTTGACATGTAATCTCCAGTGTTGGAGGTAGAGCCCGGTGGGAGGTATTGGATCAAGGGGGTCAACCCCTTATGAATGGGTTAGCACCATCCCCTTGTTGATGAGTGAGTTTCCACTCAGTTCACAGGAGATCTGGTTATTTAAGAGAGTCTGGGGACGGGCATGGTGGCTCATGCCTGTAATCCCAGCACTTTGGGAGGCTGAGACAGGCAAATTGCCTGAGCTCAGGAGATTGAGATTAGCTTGGACAACATGGCAAAACCCTGTTTCTACAAAATAATAACAACAATAAAAATAATAATAAAGTCTGGATCTCCCCCTTCATGCTCTGGCTCAGCTCTCACCATGTGATGCACCTACTCGCCCTTCACCTTCTGCCCGTGATTAGAAGCTTCCTGAGACAATTATTAGAAGCAGATGTCTGCACCACACTTTCTGTACAGCTTGCAGAACTGTGAGCCAATTAAACCTCTTTTCTTTATAAATTACTCAACATCAGGTATTCCTTTATAGAGATGCAAAAATAGACTAACACAAGTTGCATCATGAATTAAAAAAATTTTTTTCAAGAAAGGAAGCATAGGAAACTACACAAAATACTTATATGCTACAGGCAGTGTTCCTCTGGTCTACATCAACACAGTACAAGGGTGGGGACAGGTCGCTTTTTAAAGTATAAATTAAGAAACTTTAACTTACCTTTCACAGGATTTATATATATATGTCATTTATAATGACTACAAAAGTAATACTGCAATCTTCAGTGAATTTTCTCTCTACAAAATACACGACTAGAAATAAAATCATTGTAATGCTTGAGCTGGACAAAAATGTGCACAATAGAAGAAATTTGAAGCAAAAGGAAACAACCAAAAAATAATCATTTATGGTACATGTATTATGACAGCAACAAAACACATGAAATACCAGACGTTTTACCTTAAATCTCTTGTCCTGCAATACTTTCTTGATGGCGACCAGTTCTCCTGAATCACAAAGTTTGGCTTGATACACCACACCAAATGATCCATTTCCAATCACTTTAGTGTCTGTATAGCTGACTTCTTGTGGCCTGTCTGGACCCTGCCCAGGAGTTGCTACCACTGTGGTCACCTTGCTGCCATCCTTGTCTCCTAACGGAAGAAAGGAAAAAAAAATTTTTTTTAATGAGAACTATAAGGAATTAAATAGAGAAAATTGCCAACATATACAAGGTAAACTAAATTCTTTCTTTCTTTTTTTCTTTCTTTATTTTTGAGATGGAGTCTCACTCTTGTCACTCAGGCTGAAGTACAGTGGCACAATCTCGGCTCACTGCAACCTCTGCCTCCCAGATTCAAGCAATTCTCCTGCCTCAACCTCCCGAGTAGCTGGGATTACAGGCACCTGCCACCACGTCTGGCTAATTTTTGTAATTTTAGCAGAGACGCGGTTTCACCATGTTGGCCAGGCTGGTCTTGAACTTCTGACCTCAGGTGATCCACCCTCCTTGGCCTCCAAAGTGCTGGGATTATAGGCATCAGCCACCGTGCCTGGCCAAAATAAACCATATTCTTTACTACAAATTATTTTTCGTTTATCACATGTAATTACTTCAATTACTTGTTTTGATTATAAGTCATTTTTTAAACTCCCATGTATTTAGTCATTCCACAGACCAAACACAATGCTTAGTTTCAATCCTATGAGGTAGACAGTACTGTTCCCACATTATAGGTAATAGGAAGAATGTTAGATTTGCCCATGGTCAAATAGCAAATTGTGAGCCCATAAAAGTCTGACCTTATCCATCCAATTCTAAAAGGTCTTAGGGCTTTTCTCAAGATCTTATTTTACTTGAAAATAAAATGTGTGCAAATAAAAATGTTTAATAATTCTGACTCTCTTCAGATCCTTCTGCGTTTAGGAAAGTAAGGCTTTGAGTTTTAAGTTCCCTGAATAATCTTTTTCACAAAGTAGAAGACCTCTCAGAGAAAGCTCAGGTTAAGAAAAGAATGTTAATTTGGGGTTAACAGATATAAAACTTAAATAATCCAATCCATTCTGAACTGAGGCCCAATTACAAGCAGATTACTGGCTCCAGGGTCTCTATTTACTCATAGCTCTCTTCTTCCCTTTTTTGCCTTCTCTCATCCCTAGTAGCAATTCAAAGGCTTTCTTCAATTGAGGCACAAGAGCCACCTCCTACTTGACCAGGCACAGTCCACAGTCACCATGTTGTTTTCTGAATTCTTAATCGATTCTCTGAATTATGCTACCTAGTATCTGATCTAAAAGAGCTTTACATTGTTCTTTTAGTGACTTCAATGTACACAAAAATGTCTACTATTTCTTCTCTCTTCCCTGACAAATCTAAAACCAATTCTCAGTACAATATAAGTCCTCAGGCTCACTTATTGGACTTTTACTTTTTCCTGTTATTCTTCCATTATGACAATTTTCATTTTAAAATACTAACTGAATTCCAACTAACCTAATAAAAGTAATATAATATTTATGAGTATTTTTCTCTGTGAAATATAAATTGCTAGATAAATGAATATCCAAATGCACTAATAAGATATTATAACCAATATTTATATCCATTTAAATTCACAGAAGTATTAATATACACAAAAGCCAGTGAATGTCTGCGACCAATTAACACCTTCGTTTGCAAGATGGCATTTATGGTTGCTTCCAAGATGGCCGAATAGCTCTGGTCTACAACTCTCAGGAAGATCGATGCAGAAGACAGGTGATTTCTACATTTCCACCTTAGGTACATGGTTCATTTCACTGGGACTGGTTGGACAGTGGGTGCACCCCACGGAGGGCGAGCCGAAGCAGGGCAGGGCGTCGCCTCTCCCAGAAAGCGCAAGAAATCAGGGGATTTCCTTTTCCTACCCAAGGGAAAGCATGAGTGACTGTACCTGGAGGAGTGATACACTCCTGCCCAAATACTGTGCTTTTCCCATGTTCTTCGCAACCAGCAGACCACGAGATCCCCTCCCATGCCTGACTCGGCGGGTCCCACACCCACATAGCCTTGCTCACTGCCAGGGCAGCAGTCTGAGATCAACCTAAAATGCAGGAGCTTGGTGGGGGGAGGGGCGTCTGCCATTGCTAAGGCTTGAGTAGGCAGTTCTATGCTCACAGTGTAAACAAAGCAGCAGGGAAGCTCAAACTGGGCAGAACCCACCGTAGCTCAGCAAGGCCTACTGCTTCTTTTACATTCCACCTCTGGGGGCAAGGCATAGCTGAACAAAAGGCAGCAGACAGCTTCTGCAGACATAAACGTCCCTATCTGACAGCTCTGAAGAGAGCAGTGGTTCTCCCAGCACAGCGTTTGAGCTCTGAGAACAGACAGACTGCCTCTACAAGTGGGTCCCTGACCCCCGTGTAACCTAACTGGGAGACACCTCACAGTAGGGGCCGACAGACACTTCATACAGGCAGCTGTCCCTCTGGGACGAAACTTCCAGAGGAAGATCAGGCAGCAATATTTGCTGTTCTGCAATATTTGCTATTCTGCAGCCTCTGCTGGTGATACCCAAGCAAACAGGGTCTGGAGTGGACCTCTAGCAAACTCCAACAGACGTGCAGCTGAGGGACCTGACTGTTAGAAGGAAAACTAACAAACATAAAGGAATAGCATCAACATCAACTCAAAGGACATCCACACCAAAACCCCATCTGTAGGTCACCAACATCAAAGGCCAAAGGTAGACAAAACCACAAAGATGGGGACACAGCAGAAAGGCTGAAAATTCCAAAAACCATAACACCTCTTCTCCTCCAAAGAAACACAACTACTCGCCAACAAGGGAACAAAACTGGACACAGAATGAGTTTGACAAGCTGACAGAAGTAGGCTTCAGAAGGTCAGTAATAACAAAAAATTTCTCCGAGCTAAAGAAGTATGTTCTAACCCATTGCAAGGAAGCTAAAAACCCTGAAAAAAGATTAGACAAATGGCTAACTAGAATAAACAATGTAGAGAAGAGCTTAAATGACCTGATGGAGCTGAAAACCATAGTACAAGAACTTGGTGAAGCACATACAAGCTTCAATACCCGATTCAATCAAGCAGAAGAAAGGATATCAGTGATTGAAGATCAAATTAATGAAATAAAGTGAGAAGACAAGATTAGAGAAAAAAGAGTGAAAAGAAATGAACAAAGCCTCCAAGAAATATGGCACTATGTGAAAAGACCAAATCTACGTTTGAATGGTGTACCTGAAAGTGATGGGGAGAATGGAACCAAGTTAGAAACCACTCCTAAGGATATTAACCGTGAGAACTTCCCCAACGTAGCAAGGCAGGCCAACATTCAAATTCAGGAAATACAGAGAACACCATAAAGATACTCCTCGAGAAGGGCAACCCCAAGACACATAACTGTCAGATACACCAAGGTGGAAATGAAGGAAAAAATGTTAAGGGCAGCCAGAGAGAAAGGTTGGGTTACCCACAAAGGGAAGGCCATCAGACTAACAGCGGATCCATCGGCAGAAACCCCACAAGCCAGAAGAGAGTGGGGGAAAACATTCAACATTCTTAAAGAAAAGAATTTTCAACCCAGAATTCCATATCCAGTCAAACTAAGCTTCATAAGTGAAGGAGAAATAAAATCCTTTATAGACAAGCAAATGCTAGGATTTTGTCACCACCAGGCCTGCCTTACAAGAGCTCCTGAAGGAAGCACTAACCATGGATAGGAACAACTGGTACCAGCCACTGCAAAAACATGCCAAATTATAAAGACCATCAATGCTAAGAAGAAACTGCATCAATTAATGGGTGAAATAACCAGCTAGCATCATGACAGGATCAAATTCACACATAACAACATTAACCCTAAATGTAAATGGGCTAAATGCCAAAATTAAAAGACACAGACTGGCAAACTGGATGAACAGTCAAGATCCATCAGTGTGCTGTATTCAGGAGACCCATCTCATGTACAAAGACATACACAGGCTCAAAATAAAGGGATGGAGGAAGATCTACCAAGCAAATGGAAAGCAAAAAAAAAAAAATCCCGGTCTCTGATAAAAAAAAAAACTTTAAACCAACAAAGATCAAAAGAGACAAAGAAGGCCATTACACAATGGTAAAGTGATCAGTTCAACAAGAAGAGCTAACCTAAATATATACGCACCCAATACAGGAGCACCCAGATTTATAAAAAGCAAGTCCTCGGACACCTACAAAGAGACTTAAGACTCCCACACAATACTAATGGGAGACTTTAATACCCCACTATCAATATTAGACAGATCAAAGAGACAGAAAATTAACAAGGATACTCAGAACTTGAACTCGGCTCTGGACCAAGCAGACCTAATAGACACCTACAGAACTCTACACCCCAAGTCAACAGAATATACATTCTTCTCAGCACCACATCGCACTTATTCTAAAACTGACCACATAACTGGAAGTAAAACACTCCTCAGCAAATGTAAAAGAACAGAAATCACAACAAACTGTCTCTCAGACCACAGTGCTATCAAATTAGAACTCAGGATTAAGAATCTCACTCAAAACCACACAACTGCATGGAAACTGAACAACCTGCTCCTGAATGCCTACTTGGTAAGTAACAAAATTAAGGCAAAAAGAAATAAGTTATTTGAAACCAATGAGAACAAAGACACAACATACCAGAATCTCTGGAACACATTTAAAGCAGTGTTTAGAGGGAAAGTTAGAGCACTAAATGCCCACAAGAGAAAGCAGGAGAGATCTAAAATCAACATCCTAACATCACAATTAAAAGAACTAGACAAGCAAGAGCAAACAAATTCAAAAGCTAACAGAAGACAAGATATAAATAAGATCCAAGCAGAAGTGAAGGAGACAGAGACACAAAAAAACCTCAAAACAAAAAAAAAATCAATGAATCCAGAGGCTGATTTTTTGAAAAGATCAACAAAATAGATAGACCACTAGCAAAACTAATAAAGAAGAAATGAGAGAAGAATCAAATAGATGCAATAAAAAATGACAAACGGGATATCACCACCGATCACACAGAAATACAAAATACCATCAGAGAATACTATAAACACCTCTACGCAAATAAACTAGAAAATCTAGAAGAAATGGATAAATACCTGGAGAATACACCCTCCCAAGACTAAACCAGGAAGTTGAACCTCTGGATAGACCAATAACAGGCTCTGAAATTGAGGCAATAATTAATAGCCTACCAACAAAAAAAGTCCAGGACCAGACAAATTCACGGCTGAATTCTACCAGAGGTACAAAGAGGAGCTGGTATCATTCCTTCTGAAACTATTCCGATCAATAGAAAAAAGGGGAATCCTCCCTAACTCATTTTATGAGGTCGGCATCATCCTGATACCAAATGATACCTGGCAGAGACACAACAAAAAATAAGAGAATTTTAGACCAATATCCCTGATGAACACTGATGCGAAAATCCTCAATAAAATACCGGCAAATCGAATCCAGCAGCACATCAAAAAGCTTATCCATCACGATCAAGTTGGCTTCATCCCTGGAATGACAGGCTGGTTCAACATACACAAATCAATAAACATAATCCATCACATAAGCAGAACCGACACAAAAAACACGATTATCTCCATAGATGCAGAAAAGGCATTCAACAAAATTCAACAGACTTTCATGCTAAAACCTCTCAATAAACTTGGTATCGATGGAACGTATCTCAACATAACAAGAGCTATTTATGACAAACCCACAGCCAATATCACACTGAATGGGCAAAAGCTGAAAGCGTTCCCTTTGAAAACCGACACAAGACAAGGATGCCCTCTCTCATCACTCCTATTCAACATAGTATTGGAAGTTCTGGCCAGGGCAATCAGGCAAGAAAAAGCAATAAATGGTATTCAAACAGGAGGAGAGGAAGTCAAAGTGTCTCTGTTTGACGTCTCAGGCCAAAAAGTCCTTAAGGGGATAAGCAACTTCAGCAAAGTCTCAGGATACAAAATCAACGTGCAAAAATCACAAGCATTCCTAGACACCAATAACAGACAAACAGCCAAATCATGAGTGAACTCCCACTCACAACTGCTTCAAAGAGAATAAAATATCTAGGAATCCAACTTACAAGGGATGTGAAGGACCTCTTCAAGAAGAACTACAAACCACTGCTCAACGAAATAAAAGAGGACACAAACAAATGGAAAAACATTCCATGCTCATGGATAAGAACCAATAATGTGAAAATGGCCTTACTGCCCAAAGTAATTTATAGATTCAATGCTATCCCCATCAAGCTACCACTGACTTTCTTCACAGAATTGGAAAAAACTACTTTAAACTTCATATGGAAACAAAAAAGAGCCTGCATAGCCAAGACAATCCTGGGCAAGAAGAACAAAGCTGGAGGCATTATGCAACCTGACTTCAAACTTTACTACAAGGCTACAGTAACCAAAACAGCATGGTACTGGTACCAAAACAGAGATATAGACCAATGGAACAGAACGGCGGCCTCAGAAGTAACACCACACATCTACCACCATCTGATCTTTAACAAATCTGACACACACAGGCAATGGGGAAAAGATTCCCTATTTAATAAATGGTGCTGGGAAAACTGGCTAGCCATATGCAGAAAAATGAAACTGGACCCCTTCCTTACACCTTATAGAAAAATCAACTCAAGACTGATCAAAGACTTAAACATAAGACCGAGGTCCATAAAAATCCTAGAAGAAAACCTGGGCAATACCATTCAGGACACAGGCATGGGCAAAGACTTTATGTCTAAAACACCAAAAGCAATGGCAACAAAAGCCAAAATTGACAAATAGGATCTAATTAAACTAAAGAGCTTCTTCACAGCAAAAGAAACTATCATCAGAGTGAACAGGCAACCTACAGAATGGGAGAAAATTTTTGCAATCTGTCCATCTGACAAAGGGCTAATATCCCGAATCTACAAAGAACTTAAACAAATTCACAAGAAAAAAGCAAACAACCCCATCAAAAAATGGGCAAAGGATATGAACAGACACTTCTCAAAAAAAGACATTTATGCAGCCAACAAGCATATGAAAAAATGCTCATCATCACTGGTTATTAGAGAAATGCAAATCAAAACCACAATGAGATACCATCTTATGCCAGTTAGAATGGCGATCATTAAACAGGAAACAACAGATGCTGGAGAGGTTGCGGGAAAATAGGAATGCTTTTACACTGTTGGGAGTGTAAATTAGTTCAACCATTGTGGAAGACAGTGTAGCGATTCCTCAAGGATCTAGAACTAGATATACCATTTGACCCAGCAATCCCATTACTCGGCATAACCCAAAGGATTATAAATCACTCTACTATGAAGACACATGCACAACGTTTATTGCAGCATTATCCACAACAGCAAAGACTTGGAGCCAACCCAAATGTCCATCAATGATAGACTGGATTAAGAAAATGTGGCACATACACATCATGGAATACTATGCAGCCATAAAAAAGGATGAGTTCATGTCCTTTGCAGGGACATGGATGAAGCTGGAAACCATCATTCCATCATTCTCAGCAAACTATCACAAGCTCAGAAAACCATCCACCACATGTTCTCACTCGTAAGTGGGAGTTGAACAATGAGAACACATGGACACAGGGAGGGGAACATCATACACCAGGGTCTGTGGCGGATGGGCATCCAGGGGAGGCATAACATTAGGAGAAATACCTAACGTAGATGATGGGTTGATGGGTGAGCAAACCACTATGGCACGTGTATACCTATGTAACAAAACTGCACGTTCTGCACATGTAACCCAGAACTTAAAGTATAATAATAATAATAATAAAAGATGGCATTCATGACAGATTCAAAAGCAATGAGGATTCCTTCATAAGACAGCCCGGTGAGATACAGGCAGTCTATATTTATCATGGTCAGCTATCTTGAACATCTGTCTTTAGGTCCAAGGTAAAACACTCAAACTGGCATGATTTAATCACCCCAAATTCAAAACCACTTGTGAAAAGAAATAACTCAAATCTTGTCAGCACCACCATTTTTATTTACAGCAGTATTATATATGCTTTAAATGCATACAAATCCCAGCATAAGCCAATACAAAAAAGCAGTTTTCAAAGCTTTCAAACTCTGCCTTCAAGTCTCACCCCTCAGTAAAATAAATCTTAGGTATATTTGCTGAAAACCTAGTTTAATCTAATCTGAGTTCTAAATGATCATGCCCCA